>NC_083889.1:16250000-16875000 GCF_032452875.1 Bos javanicus | reverse complement strand
TATCAAAACCCCTTTCACTGCATCTCTTTTCCCTGCCCATACCTGTCACTGGCAGACCCTGTGGCTTGTTCAATGTCACCAGAGGTCCTGAAACATGTAAAAGATAAACGTGAGCAACAGCAAAAACAGTTTACAAAGACTTTCTCAATTCGTATTATCATGTGGTCCCAGTACAACTCTCATACAGGGGTTATCAACCACTCCCTGAAATGAACTTCTTTCTGAACCTTGCATATGCTCAGCTTGCTGCCTCAACCTCAGGACCTTTGCACCTGTTGCTTTCCATGTCTCAGATTTTCACGTGGCTTGCTCCTTATATCATCATCACATCATCAAATGTGATCATCACAAAGAGGCCTGAGTCTCCAATCTGATGTCTGCTCCTTTCTTGCAGATCCTTACCACTGCTGTTTTATTAACAGTACTGATCACTAGTAAGTACTTTTTTCATTTATTTTCTGGTTAATCATTTTCTCCCACTGAAATGTTGGCTCCATGAAGGCAGGAACCATATTTATTTTGTTCAGCACTGGACAGCTATGTTCTAGAGCAGTGCCTGGAACACAACCTGTGCTCAATAAATAGCTGAGAAAATTCATAAGTCACTGGAGACTGAGGCACAGAGACATTGTTATTTTCCTAAAGCCACACAGCAAGCTGATTACAGAGCTAGATATGACTCCAAAGCCCGTTTTGTCCCTCAATATATTAACACTTTAATGAGAGCCTACTAGTGCAAAGCTCTCTGGTTATTTACACTCTCGCTCTCCACAGCTGCATCCCATGATGCTGAGGCAGAGAGTACGTGGCTGGTCGCAGCTAGTGAGGTTCGTGAGTGGGAGAACCAGGATTTGACCTCACAGGTTTTAGTAAAGTACCGAACCAGATCCTCAGAAGGCTCGGGTGAAGACTCCTCCCCTTCCGGGTCTCTCGGCACCTGTCCCTCCCACCCCTCACCTTTACGGTCCACCACAGCCGCCCTCAATACATCGACCAGTTCTTCCCGACTGAAGGTCCCCGGTCTCAGCAGTCCTGGGAAAGGCTGGTCACCCGGGGGATCCGACGGTTTGCTGGCGCCTCGACGTTGCAGCTGATGCCTGGGAACGGTTTTGTAAACAACAGGGGAATTACTACTTCCAGAGGTGCTGCCCATTCTTATCTCCACACCCATCTTCCCAAACCCTGCGGCTTCTTATGAATGCTTCAGGAAGCCTGGATTGAGCTTCCCGAAATCTCAGGTTCTACTGGCCCCAATGTACAGAAGAGAGAACTGAGGCTCAGAGAGGTCTACGACTAGTTTAGGGTCACACAGCAGAGATGAATTAGAACCCATATCTACCTAACTCCAGATCCCGCACACACCCTCCCCCGGCCCCAGTCTCCTCCCTCTACACAAAGCGGGGCGGGGGTTGTGTAATCACCGGGCCTTGGTGCCAAAGCCTGCGGCTGTGGACGTTGCACGGATCCCCAGACCCCGCCGCCAGCCACCCGAGGCCTGACCCAAAACCCGCCAGCCACCCATCTCCGGAACGAAGACACGCGCTTGTGTCCGGAAGGACTGCCCCGGGATCTCCCACAGCACGCTGATTGGTCAGATTGACTGTCAATCGGAATAGCGAGGCTCCGAGTGGTGAGAAAGCGGAGCTTTGCTTTTGCCCCGGAAGGAAATGCAGAAGTTCAAGATCTGTGATTTTGAGGAAACCGAAGCACAGAGCCGAGGAGGTATTTACTGCAGGTCAGAGGACCGGTCTTAGGACAAAGTCAGGTTTTCTGCTCCTCACTGCAATTCTTTGGAGTCTTTTGACTTAAAAAACAAAACAAAAACAAAAAACCGCCCCTGTGCACAATTTTATAAGGCAAATTGGAAAAAACAAAATCCACACTCATTTGTCCCGTGAACCTGCTTCAAAGAATACAGCCTGGTGCATAATCCAAAAGGGAAAAAAAAAAGGCCAAAGGCAGAAACAGGTTCACTACAGCATTATTTATAAAGGTAAAAATAAATCTCAAAACTGTAAACAAATTGTCCTGTGATTAGATGCATAAGGACATAAATTCACCCATTCAACATGTTTTGAATGCTAACTCTATGCTATGCCTTGGCATCTGTGAATGGAAACAGATTAACAAAGAGGCAACTAAGATCCCTCATGCCAGGGCACGCAGCCAAAACAAAAACAAAAAAAACTAAGCCAAAATATAAACGACTATGATTCATAAAACAAAAAAAAATTAAATAATAAAAATAAGTAGAAGTAAAAGATTTTAAAAGACTGATTTTAATTACATGACCTTTTGGGAAAGTCAGTGGTTGACAATGACAAGGGCTGGAGTGGGTGAGGGAATGAGAATCTACTAAAAATGGGCATAAGGGAACTTTTTGGTATACAATGATTACATATCTGTATGAATCTGCCAAAAACTTACTGAACTATATACCTTAAAAGGGTAGATTTTATTGTATGTAAATTATGCCTCAAGAAACTTAATTTTTTAAATTCAAAGATTTAAGTAGTCAATTTTTAAAAATAATTTTTAAGTTGATGTGTTGTATTTTCATTTTCATTCAGTTCAAGAAGTTTTCTTTTTTTTTCCTTTGGCACTACGGAATGAAGGATCTTAGTTCCCTGAGCAGGGATCAAACACACCCCATTGCAGTGGAAGTGTGGAGTCTTTTAACCACTGGACTGCTGGGGAAGTTCCTAAATAGTCAATTTTTAAATAAATCTGCACAAATTCAGACAGACAAGAAATTTAGCAAGGATGCAAGTTTGGGATCAAGGATATCTTGTTTGGGGCTCAGACATGAGTGTGCTGTGTCAAAAGGCCCTACCGTATTTTATTTTAGTGTCAAAAGGCCCTATGGTATTTTAGAACCTCTCTTCTGAAAGATCTCCTGTGCATTCATAATTTTCAGCCTGAATAAAGACAGAGGGACAGGACACAACTACTTTGCCAACAGCAGACCTCTCCTCCACTGGCCCAGCTTGGACCCAGGAAGGGCACTTCCCCCACTTGGACTGGCCCCTGGCCCTGCTTGAGGCTTGAGCTCCCTTGCTCTTTGGAATTTTCCCTCCACACGCCCCAGCCTCATCAAAGTCTGCCCTCTACTGTTCACTGCCTAAAACTGATGTGACTCTGTTAATCTCCAAGCTTCCAGAAGGAAAGAAAGAAACCTAATTTTCTCTAGGCTGAGAGGGCTCAATGCAAAGAAACAGTGATCAACCATTTAAGACTCATATGTGAAACTCAGATTGTCAGGAGGAAGGTAAGTTGGGACAAATTCCAAACTTTAGCCATCCCCAGCCCAACTCAGTTTATGATTAACTTCACAAGAAGAGCAGGGAGGCCACAGCCTCAGCAAGAGTCGAAAGGGAATGGTTTCTGTGCTGATGTAAACATCATGCCTCATGCCAAAGGCCCACCCCATGGACCCAGGACAGCACTGAGCCAGCCTCCTACCATAAATGCAAGAGCAGGAAAGCCCAGAATAGAAATGTTCTTTGCTAGCTCTGGCAGCTTCTCCTACACATGGCTGCAAGGTATGGGTTGGCTTCAGGGAATGGGTCAGCTGCCAGAAATAACCCTTTACACTTTAACTTTGGTAACATAGGCCTTTGTCTTAGTATTTAATACTAAGTACTGTGTCTGAGAAACACAGACTAAAGCACATTCACCTACAAACCTAGTCTTTCATGCTTGTCTTGTTTGAGTTTCCCAATACTGAAAAACACCAGCTTACACTTGAGAAATTAATACTTTGTGGCTGCCCAAGAGTGCATTTTGAAATCCTAAGATTGAGCATTCTGAACATGAAAGAAAAACTGTCTAGCAAGGTAGGGAAGGCTTCGATGGAGAGTTGCATTGCAGCTTGACTAGTCCTGTCCCACTTACACACTTAAAAGATTGTAATAAAATGTAACATTGAGAAATTAGAAGAGTACCTTCATCCCACCCTCCCAATCAAAGCCCTTCTTTTTAAATTTTTTTTTTTAAACTTGAAGTATAGTTGATTTCCAGGTGGCTCAGTGGTAAAGAATCTGGTTGCCAATGCAGGAGACAAGAGTTTTATCCCTGAGTGGGAAAGATCTCCTGGAGCAGGAAATGGCCACCCACTCCAGTATTCACACCTGGAAAATTCCATGGACAGAGGAGCCTGGGGGCCCTCTAGGGCCCACAGGATCACAAAGATTTGGACACGATTGAGCACAAGCACATAGTTGATTTACAGTGTTTGTTAGATTCTGCTGTACAGCAAAATTATTCAATTATATATATTTTGAAGAATACATATCTAATATATATATATATATATATATCGGATTCTTTTCCATTGTATATTATTACAAGATATTGAATATAGTTCCCTGTGCAGTAGGACCTTGTCATTTATCTATTTTATATATCTGTATATAAGTATCTGTTAATCCCAAACTTTGCATTTATCCCTTCCCGCCTTTACCTTAACCGTAAATGGGTTTTCTTTTTTAAAATGTCATTTATTTCTTTTTGGCTACACTGGGTCTTTGTTGCTGTGTGCCGTCTTTCTCTAGTTGCAGTGCAAGGTGTTCTGACTGCGGTGGCTTCTCTTGTTGCAGGGCACAGGCTGGAGGGTGCCCTGGCTCAGTAGTTTCAGCTCTTGGTCTCTAGAGGGCTGGCTCAGTAGTTGTGGCACAGGGGCTTAGTTGCCCCTAGCCTGTGGAATCTTCCTGAACCAGATTCCAGGCCTTGTCCCCTGCATTGGCAGGCGGATCCTTAACCCCTGGATCACCAGGCAAGTCCATAAGTGTGTTTTCCATGCCTGTAGATCTGTTTCTGTTTTGTAAATAAGTTCATTTATATTATGTTTTTAGATTTCACATATAAGTGATATCATAATATTTGTTTTTCTCTGTCTGATTTACTTCACTTAGTATGGTAATCTCTAGGTCCATCCATGTGGCTACAAATGGCATTATTTCATTCTTTTGTATGGCCGAGTAGTATTCCATTTTATGTATATACCACATCTTTATCCATTCATCTACTGATGGTTACTTAGGTTGCCTCCATCCCTTGGCTATTGTAAACAGTGCTGTTATGAACATAGGGGTACATGTATCTTTTCAAATTTTCTATCTTTTCCAGATATATGCCCAAGTGGGATTGCTGGATGATACGGTAACTTTATTTTTAGTTTTTTAAAGTGAAGTGAAGTGAAAGTTGCTCAGTCGTGTCCAGCTCTTTGCGACCCCATGAACTATACAGTCCATGGAATTCTCCAAGCCAGAATACTGGAGTGCATAGCCTTTGCCTTCTCCAGAGGATCTTCCCAATCCAGGGATCAAACCCAGGACTCCGGCATTGCAGGCAGATTATTTATCAGCTGAGCCACAAGGGAAGCCCAAGAATACTGGAGTGGGTAGCCTATCCCTTCTCCAGCGGATCTTCCTGACCCAGGAATCGAACCCTGGGAATCCCTTAGAAAGGAAACCTCCATACCTTTCTCCATGATGGCTGCACAATTTACATTCCCACCAACAGTGTAGGAGGGTTCCCTTTTCTCCATACTCTCTCCAGCATTTATATTTGTAAACTTTTTGATGATGGCTGTTCTGATTGGTGTGAGGTGATACCTCACTGTAGTTTTGATTTGCATTTCTCTAATAGTTAGCGATGTTGAGCATCTTTTCATGTGCCTATTCGCCATATGTATGACTTCTTTGGAGAAATATTTGTTTAGATCTTCTCAATTTTTTATTTTTTTTTATATTGAGCTGTATGAACTGTTTGTATATTTTGGAGATTAAGCCTTTGTTGGCCTCATTGTTTGCAAATATTTTCTCCCATTCCAGAGGTTGTCTTTTCATTTTGTTTATTGTTTCCTTTACTGTGCAAAAGCTTTTGAGTTTAATTAGGTCCCATTTGTTTATTTTTGCTTTTATTTTTGTTACTCTAGGAGATAGATCCAAAGAAAATATTGCTGTGTTTTATGTCAAGGAGTGTCCTGCCTATGTTCTCCTCTAGAAGTTTTATAATGTCCAGTCTTATATTTAGGTCTTTAATCCATTTTGAGTTGACTTTTGGGTATAGTATTAGAGAATGCTCGAATTTTGTTCTTTTACATGGAGCTGTCTAGTTTTCCTAGCACCACTTAATGAAGACACAGTCTTTTCTCCATTGTATATTCTTACTTCCTTTGTTAAGGATTAATTGACTGTAGGTGTGCAGGTTTATTTCTGGGCTTTTTATTCTGTTCCATTGATCCCTGTGTCTGTTTTTGTGCCAGTGCTGTGCTGTTTTGATTACTGTAGCTTTGTGGCATTGTCTGAAGTCTGGGAGGGTTATGCCTCCAGACTTTATTCTTTTATTGCTTTGGCAATTCTAGGTCTTTGGTTGTTCCCAATCAAAGTCCTCTGGTAGGCAGATTTGTTTGGAAACTGTCACTTACCATCTTGCTTACACAGTCTACTTAAGTCTAGCACTAGTTTCAGAATTAACTGCGATTTTGTTTTTGTTTCGTATAACCCCACATTATGGAGAATGATTTGACAACAGAGTTCTCTCTTCCCTTAGACCTTTCCAGACAGAACCCTACTCTGACCTTGCAAAGAACAGAAGCACAGAAAAAGTATCAGCATATATAGTTTATTGTGACCTCTCTAATATCTTACAGCAGTGGGTTGATGGTTCACTCAGGAGCATTTGGGATGGGAGGCCGGGAGGCAGGCAGTGTAATGAAAGTGTAGCACATGAAGACAGCTTGCTGAGGGGCAGCCTTCCTGCCATTGCCTGCTGGTGACTAGTCTTAGTCCGCTAAGCTACTTGGGGCAGGAAGGAGCCAGGCCAGGCCAAGAGCCCTCTGTTCTCTTTCGGCTGGCCCAACCCAGGTTTCAGGCCCTTCCCCCCACTTCCTCATTCATGGTCCCCTAGAGCTGAGGGAGATGTAGGAAGGTAAGAAGCTCTCTAGCTGCCACGCTTGTGGGTGCTACTGGCTGAGCACGGGCTCCCCAGTCTGGTCCTTGGCTGGGCTTTCACTGCAGCATCTTCAGACTGGTTGGGATGAGGGATGCGGCTTTGCTCTTGGGGGGCTGTCCCCGCTCTGTGGCATCCAGGAGCTGCTGCAGGTAACAGGAGGTGCCGAGCAGCATGTGGCCTGTGGCCCGCATGCTGAAGAGGGCCCAGCGGAGAGCTTCCCTGGGTGGAATGTGAAGGCATTAGGGTCAAAACACCAAGAAAACCCCTTCCTGCCTCTTCTAAATGCCTGCTCCCCCAGGCTCCGTTTCATAAACTGTAGAGTGAGGTGCAAATGGAACAGATGTTGCCTTCCCTCAGCAGATGGGACAGGGTCTGCCTTAACTGAGATGTCTGCGTATTCTGCAAAATTCAAGCTCCTTTAGTCTTTCTAATACTGTTGATAACTTTGGATCAGCCAGATGGATCTGCGTCACATGACTCTGCCCATTCACCACCTCTGTTCTAGACGGAAGTGTTACCAAGACGTTTGCAATCTAGGTAGTTTTCAGAGTGCTGGATGTGAAGATCTCCCTGCCTGGTGCTGTAGTGCACTGAGAGCAGAACCCCAGTCACACAGGCTTGAGTTCTCATCCAGTCTCATTAGCTGTGACAAGCTTGGCAAACTGCTATAGCTCTGAGCTGCAGCACCCTCGTCTGTGTCACACCACTTTGATCGCACACAGGGCTAAGGAGGTTGAAATAATATAAATCATTTAATACAGGGCCTGATGTGTAGAAGAACAGGGGAGACATGGGGTCAAGACTAGGTGGTTGATTGTTTGACTAACCAAAATCTTATCCAAATCTGTTTGAAAGAGGGTCATACGGGTGTCTAGTCCTAGCGGGGAGAAGAAAACAAAAGGAAAATGAATTCTTACTGGCTGATATTAAAATCTGTCTCCTGTTAACCTTCATTCAATAAATGAACTTATGATTGAGGTGGAGTGGGACGGAAAGTTCAAACCATGAACATCTGTACCTGAAAATCCTTCAGAAATTTAAAGGCTGTACCTGAGAAGAATACCTATTTCTCAGATTAGAGATCTGAGGCTTCCAACTAGCCGTCTGGACATAGATAGGAATGAAATTCTGACACATGCTACAATATGGACTTTGAAAACATGATGCTAAGTGAAATAAGCCAGACACCAAAGGGCAAGTATTGTATGATCCCACTTACATGAGTTACCTAGAATAAGAAAATTAACAGAGACAGGAGAACAGAGCTAAGTATGGCTGGGCAGGGTAAGTAGAGAGTTAGTATTTAATGGGTACAGAGTTATAGTTTGGGATGATGAAAAGTTCTGGAAATGTATGTACAAGTGACCATTGCACAATATTATGAAAGCAGAGACATCACTTTGCCAACAAAGGTCCATCTAGTCAAGGCTATGGTTTTTCCAGTGGTCATGTATGGATGTGAGAGTTGGACTGTGAAGAAGGCTGAGCACCGAACAATTGATGCTTTTGAACTGTGGTGTTGGAGAAGACTCTTGAGAGTCCCTTGGACTGCACGGAGATCCAACCAGTCCATTCTGAAGGAGATCAGCCCTGGGATTTCTTTGGAAGGAATGATGCTAAAGCTGAAACTCCAGTACTTTGACCACCTCATGCGAAGACTTGACTCATTGGAAAAGACTCTGATGCTGGGAGGGATTGGGGGCAGGAGGAGAAGGGGACGACAGAGGATGAGATGGCTGGATGGCATCACTGACTCGATGGATGTGAGTCTGGGTGAACTCCGGGAGTTGGTGATGGACAGGGAGGCCTGGCGTGTTGCGATTCATGGGGTCGCAAAGTGTCGGACACGACTGAGCGACTGAACTGAACTGAACTGACTTAATGTCACTGAATTTTATACTTTAAAAAAAAGTGGTTAAAATGGAAAACTTTATGGTATGTATATTTTACCACCATTAAAGAAAAAAACACTTGCTGACACCCCTAAACCGTTCCAGAGATTCCAGCTTGCTATCGTTCTTGTTTTTCGGTACCAATACGCCTACTGTGTTTAGGTCAGAGTCCCACTTCCCCTAGATGGACCGAGTTTAAAGACGGAAACTTCTTGCTCTAGATTTTGCAACCTGCAGTCTGTTGGCAACAAGCCCAGATCAAGAGGGAAGACGATACAGGACAGGAAGAAAATGGAACTTCTTGCCACAGAACCAGGCCTGAGCCCGCCGCTGAGTGTCGTCTCTGGCAGGCAGACCACAGCCTCAGGTCCCTCATGTGGAGACTGGAAATGCAGAGAAGAAACTCGGAAAGCCAAGAAGGTCTGGTATGCTCTAGCCTCATTCCTTCTGGCAGAACTCTGGAGATCCAGAGTAGGATTTCTCAGCAGCCCACTGTGAATGACGATTCATATGTATCTTCATTGCTTCTCCCATTATTTGAATTATTGCTGTGTTACCAGCTGATACAGCATTCGCCAAGGAACTGGAGGCTACAAAAATTCTTGCCCTCTGGGAGCTTGCTCTGACATCTTGTTTATCCCTGCGTCTCTAGCTCATAGCATAGGGTCAGGCACTTAGAGACTGCTCAGTAAACACTAAATGAAGCAACTGGGGAGAAGTGGCATCTGTCACAACTAACTGGCAAGAGGCCAGCTTTGTGGTTTTGAACTAGTTGGCTACATTTGCTTAATGGGGTAAGAGTTCTCTAGAGCACCACTTTGGAGCAACTGAATTTGGGAACCACCACCATAACTGTACTTTAATAACATCGTCCCATGCTTCCTTCAATACTTGATTAGACTTTCAAAAGTAAAGTAAGAAGATTTTTTTGAAGTTTATTAGAAATATAAATGACTATTACCTATAAACTGCAGATTAATTCTGATCTATGGAAGGACAGTTAGTTCATCCCTTCCACACCCATGGCTAAATCCAGGTTTGTATTTATAAATTTAGCTCAGCATTCTTAATGAATCTATACATGGGTAGGATTTTGAACTGATTGTAACTTCTTGCTGGTTCTCTCCTTAATTGGGTTCAGTAAGATTATTGACACGTTCACTTTTTAAAAGTTGATTAGAAGATTTCTTAGGAAAAGTTACTACTTTAGCTGAAAAATAATTAGTTGTTATAGTGGAAGGTGATGAGGAAAGCTAAATGTATCCAGATTCCACCAGCAGGATTGTATGAATCCCTTTGGTATACACTGCTATAAACTAAAACATGACTGCAGCCATGAAGTCCTAGACAAATGCTGACTGTCGTGGTTTGTCAGCATCAACACCAGTCCCAGGCTCCCAGAAGGCTGAGGGTGCATGGGAGAAGCTAGGGCCGCTCCCATTGCTGTGTACCCACCCCAGCCCCAGCTAATCCCAGTTCACTCACTTCATGATGCGCTTGGCCCCGGAGCAGTGGAGATCATAGGAGACGGAGTATGTGCCATAGAGAGTTGCCTTCACGTTCAGGCAGCCAATGAAGTCCTGTGGGTTCACCTTGTATAGGTCGAAAGTTACTCGGGCCACATCGATCTTGGC
Source organism: Bos javanicus (assembly GCF_032452875.1). Lineage (NCBI taxonomy): Eukaryota > Metazoa > Chordata > Mammalia > Artiodactyla > Bovidae > Bos > Bos javanicus. The sequence continues at coordinate 16,864,517 of NC_083889.1, read as the reverse complement.
AGGCTTGTGGGAGAGGGCGAGCTGGTACCTAGTGCTCTGCATCAAGACAAGCATGTGGTTGGCATCCCTCAAGGATTTCTCCTAAGCTCCCAATATTCTCCCACACAGGTGGGATATCACCTGTTCTGATGGGGGCTGCCATTTCTGCCCCTTGTGGAGGACCATGAATACGGTGTCATCTGCCAGGGATTGGAAATACTCTTCTGTCTCTACAGTTGTGCCATCTTCCTCCAGCACCAGGAAGAAAGGCTTGTACGCCAGCATCAGGGTATCCCGGACCTGGAGAATAAGGTAAGTGATGCTCTTGCCGTCCTATGTAGCCACAGAGCTGGTTTGGGGAAGACCCAAACCAGCTGTCAGGGACAGAATGAGTGGGCTGGGTTTTATGGGATGGGACTGAAACCCAGGGCTCTTGCTGTGGGGTCACCATCCAAAGAACCTATGTCATGGTATTCCTTATCTGACTTCATGGCTAATATTCTAGAATAGTGCTGTCCAATAAAAATATAATGGGAGTCACATATATAACTTTTAATTGAGATATAATTCACATGTTATAAAACTCACTCTTTGAAAAGTACACAATCCAGTGGTTTTTCTGTATTCACAAAATTCTGCAGCTATCACCACTATCTAATTTCAAAACATTTTCAATCCCATTTTTATTCAAAGAGAAACCTAGTACCCATTAACTGTTACTCCTCATTTCCTCACCCTTGGCAGCTTCTCCTCTTCTTTCTGTCTCTATGGATCTGTCTGTTCTGGACATTTCATATAAATGGCTTCTTTCACTTAGCAAGTTTTCAAAGTTAATCTGTGTTTCAGCATGATCATTTACTTTTTTATGGCTGAATAATATTCCACTAAATAAATATGCTACATTTTTAATCCATTCTTCAGTTGATGAACATAGAGGTTGTTTCTACTTTTGAGTATCATAAATAATGGTGCTTTGCACCTTCATGTACACATTTTTGTGTGACATATCTTCTCAATTTTCCTGGATATATACCTAGCGTTGGAATTTCTGGGTCATGTAATAACTCTATGTTTACTCTTCTTAGAGAACTACCAACATGTTTTTCAAAGCAGTTGTATGATCTAATATTCCCACTAGCAACTTCTCCACATCCCTATCAACACTTGGTATTGTCTGTCTTCATTTTAGCCATTCTAATGTTATGAAGTGTTTTTTATTTGCATTTTCCTAATGACTAAGGATGTTGAGCATCTTTTCATGTGTTATTAGCCATTTGTACATCTTCTTTGGAAAAACATCTATTCTGATTTTTTGCCCATTTTCAAGTAGATCCTCTTTTAAGAGTTCTTTATATATATTCTTGATACTAGACCCTTAATCAGATATGTGATTTGCAAATATTTTCACCCATTCTGTGGATTATCTTTTCATTTTTTTGTTAGTGCCCTTTGATGCACAAAAGTTCTTAATATTGATTAAGTCCAACTTTTTCCCTTTGGTTGCTTTGAGGTTTGGTGCCATATCTAAGATTCCTATGTTTTCTTCTAAGGATTTTATAGTTTTAGCTCTGCATTTAGGTGTTTGATCCACTTTGAATTAATTTTATACATAATATGAGGGAGGGATCCAACTCAGTTCTTTGGCATTTGCATAGCCCATTGACTCGGCACCATTTGTTGAAAAGACTACCTTTTCTCCATGGAATAACCTTGGCATTCTGTCAAAAATCAATTGACCACAGATACATGGATTTATTTCTGGACCTTCAGTTATATTCACTTGATTTGTATGTATTATGGGCTAAATGGTATCCCTGTGAATTTCATATATTGAAGTCCTAATCCCAGTACCTCAGAATGTGACTATAATTGGAGATAGAGTCTTTACAGAAGTTATTACATTAAAGTGAGGCATTAGAGTGGGCCCTAATCCTAATATGACTTTAAGAAGGAAAGGTGTCTCTATAAGAAGGAATGATTAGGGGCTTCCCTGGTGACTCAGTGGTAAAGAATCCGCCTGCCAGTGCAGGAGGCACAAGTTTGATCCTTGGTCCGGGAAGATCCCACATGCTGTGGAACAACTAAGCCCATGCACTACAACTATCAAGCCTCAGCTCTTGAGCCTGGAAACTGCAAATACTGAGCCCATGTGCCGCAGCTGCTGAAGCCCAAGCACCCTAGAGCCCATGCTCTGCAACAAGAGAAGCCATGACAATGAGAAGCCTGCACATCACAGCTAGTGAGTAACTCCTGCTTGCCTCAATTAGAGAAACCCCTGCACAGCAACGACAATCCAGCACAGCCAAAAGTGAATAAGTAAATAATTTTTTTTTAAATAAAAGAAGGAATGACTAGGACAAGTTACTCCCAACCAAGTGGAGGGGGAGCATGGAAATGGGGAAGGGTGTCATTCTTGCCACTGTGACTCCCACCCACAAGTATTATGTGTCCTTGCTTTCCTCTCTAGAACCTTACTGATCAATAGTTTTTTGTTTTTTTTCAATTTAAAAAAGTTATTTTTCTCCACACCAAGGGGCATGTGGGATCTTTCCCCCTCCAGGGATTGAACCCAGGCCCCCTGCATTGGAAGCACAGTCTTAACCACTGGACCACCAGGGAAGTCCAAGATTTCCTTTCTGATGGCAACTTCAGTAGGCTGGTGGTGCCCGTCTGGAGTCTTGTCCGTCTGGTGATAGGAGGGTGGCAGTACATTATCATCTGATACTAACAATAGGCCAGAGGTATTTTTCAGAGCATATTTTTCTTATGAACTCCATCCCTACTGAAGTCCTACCTCATGATACCAAGGCTAGAGGCAGCTGTCAGGGCCAGCTCTCAACCAAGGTCCCCATGGTGAGCTGTGCGAAGGCAGGCCCGTCCCTACCTTGACATGGAGGTCCTCAAGACTGTGCACCATGATGCCCTTCCTCACACTCCGGTCAGCAGTGGTTACTCTGCAGGGCCGGGCCCTGGGGGCCTCTGCACTGGGCTCCGACAGCTGCTGCTGGGTCACCACCGAAGTGCTCACTGCCGTGTACCTGGGAGCCATATGGAGCATCAGCATGATGCTGCCTTCCAGCTCTCACACCACCACAGGGTAACTCACTCCCCAGTTCTCTAGGCTCAGCTCAGGATGCTCCTCTTCCCCTACCATCCACCCAGTCTGCTTTGCATAGTCTTCCTTAAAAGCCTACTGGATCAGTGCATCTTAAACTTTAGTGGACACATATGTCCCCTGGGGATCTTGTTAAAATGCAGGCTCTGATTCAGTAGGTCTGGGTGAGGTCTGCGATGTTACATATGTAATGAGTTCCCAAGTGACATTGATGCTGCCAGGTCTTAGATCATGACAAGTAGCCAGTGACAGAAGATGGCCCAACCTCTGCCTAATTACCACTTTCCTCTCTCTGCCTCCTTCTTATCATCTGTAATGTGAGATGAAATGGCAAATCTGAGGTCAGTATAAGAGAGTTTTGAACTGAGATACACAATGTAGAACCAAAGGACTGCAGGGAACCTAGGTTTTGGAGTCAGGCAGACCCAAGTTCAAATCTTGGCTTCACTACACATTTGCTCCAAGAGAGCGCCCACCCTGTGCCTCAGTTTCCCTGCCTATTAATCTGGCAAAATAATCCCCACTTCTCAAAGTTGGGAATTTTAAGTGAAATTAAGAATCAAAATCTCAAGCAGTGTCTCCCTGTTTCTACTTAGGGTGTGATATGAGGATTGGGAGAAGGCAGCAGCCTTAATATCTCCTGGGGAATTGTGGAAGGATCCCACTCCAGACCTCCTGAATCAGCATCCGCATTTGAACAAGATGCCAAGGTGACTTACATGGCCATCGAGGTTGCAGAACGTCTGCCCTACTGAGCATGTTAGCTCCCCTTCTCTTCCCCAGCTGGCTTTCCTCACCTGGAGAGGGACTTAGGGTAGAGAAGGCTGAGGGACTTCATGGCGTATTCCATCCTTGTCAGCTGGATAGTGTTGGGCCTGGAAAGCAAGCAGAGATAGCCCATTGCAAGGGATGAGCAGCTTCTCTCTCTCTTGTCTTTTTTTTTTTTTTTTTAATGTTATTTTGGCTACCCCACTGGGCATGCGGGATCTTAGTTCCCTGATTAGAAATCGAACCGCACCCACTCTGCAGTGGAAGTTGGGAGTCTTAAACAATGGATGCCAGGGAAGTCCTCTCTTGTTTTTTGAAACAGTGCAACCCCACCTCCATCCATCAGGCCTCCACTCTGGTTTCCCCTCGCAGCTCATACACACCTCCCCCAGCCCTTCTCCTGTCCAACCCCAGTAGACCACCATGACCAAGTTGGAGACCCCCTCAGTACCCAGGCTCAGCCCCCCTCAGCAGCCATGCCTCCCTCCCCGGCACCACTCACTCCATGTTTCTCTGACCCCTGGTTCCAGTCACACTGATCAGGGATCCCAAGTCGAAGTGAAGAGGCCCTGCTCAGCTAGTTTCTGTCCTTGGGGACAGAGTCCACTTTACGCTGGCAGGAGGCTAGTCACACCACCTCACAGGGCGGGGGACCTTCCCTCACCTGTCATCCAGAGACCTCCCAGGCCAGGCACCCCACAGACTAAGCCTGCTCTTTCCAGTGAGTCCTTGAGCAATCCAAACCCCTCCTGAGGCTTCCCACTGGCCAAAGGGACTTTCTACCATGGTGGGTTCTATATCCGTTCTAATACTGGAGCTGCTACCCTAACATGGCTATTGAGCACTTGAAGTGTGGCTAGTATGACTGAGAAGCTGGATTTTTAATCTTATTGAATGTTAACTGGTTTAGATATATATAACCACCAGGGCTGTGGGCTGCTGGCAGCCATCCTGGGCAGCACAGCTCTAGCCGACAGCCCTGGGCTGACCTGCCAGCCCTTCTCTCCTGAGCCTGCCCAATCCAGGCCTTCCTGAAGTCAGTTCCTCCACCAGCAGTGCCTCCCTCCAGCCCAGGGCTAAACCTTTGCAGCCTTGAAGCCTGAGTTTCACTGCATTCTGTGATCGCTCACAGAATTTCCCCTCCATCCTGCTACTTCCTTCCCCCCAGCCAGGTGGGCCTTAGTGTCGGCTTCTGCCACGCTCCCTCCAACCTCTCCCTGGGTGCCTCACCCTGAAATGTTCTCCTGTTCCCACCCCAGCGCAGACCGGGCCTGATGCAGAGCAAGGGGCTCAAGGAGTATATGGAGCACAGGCCCCTCCCTAGTCTTTCCTTTTGACAATGTAGGGGTCTCCAGCCTGACTGTGAAAGCCCTCTGCCCCGACTTAGCACTTTCCCCTTCAGCTTGCTCCAGCCTCACTCCTCACCCCCAATCACAAAACTGCCAAGCCCCACCTCACCTGTTCTCTAGGAGCCAAAACCAAATCCAAACAAAAAAACCCAGAATATAAAACTCCTTACCTCCAGCTCACAGCCTCCTAACCTTCCAGTCCTGCCCTGCTCAGCCCAACCCTCCCTCTACTTTATTTCCAGCTCCGAGGGCAGCCCCTCCCCTGGCCTTCAGCCCCAGCTGGAAGAGAGCATGGGCACTGAGTGTGCGGCTCTTACCCTTGGGATGGTAGGCCAGCCTCACTTCCAGAAAAAGCCAGAAAGGAAGGGTATAGGCGTGTTTTGAAAGCTTTGGGGCAGGGTATGGCCCAGAACATGGCATTGGGCACAGAGGGCACAGGAAACAGGCCAATGTGAATTGTGATCCCTGCTCTACTTGTGTTAGCTGTTTGAGTGCAGACAAGTTGCCTTAACCTCCCAGAGCCCCAGTCTCTCACCTGTTCAACAGGGATCCTGTCTTAAAGGGTTAAGGTAAGGATTTGTATTAATACAAGTGAAGGGCTTTGCAACAGAGATACTTAATAGATATAAACATATATTGGTGTTACTGATAAGGTAATTATTTAATAATAGCAGAGGATTTAATAATAATAATTAACACCAGCTGAAATGTGTAGTGCTTAAGAATAAGATCCGTGACCCAGCAATTCTACATATACATAATATTTGGAGTTATATTTGAAGTTCCAAGAGAAATGAAAATCTATATCCACACAAAAACTTATACACGAATGTTCATAGTGTTATTCATAACAGGCAAAATGTAGAAACAACCCATATGTTTGCCTTAAAAAGTGTTCATAGAAAATGTGTTTCCATAAATGGAATATTATTTGTCAATCAAAAGGATATATGCTGCTAGAGTACATCAATGAACATTGAACACGTGCAAAGTGGAAGAAGCCAATCACAAAAGATCACATATTAATATATGTTTGTATCATCTCATTTGTATGAAATGTCCAGAATAGGCAAAATCATAAGGACAAAAAATTAATCAGTGGTTGTTTAGAGCTGTGGCTGGGGAATGGAGAGGGAATGGGGACTGTTAGTGGGTATGGGGTTTCTCTTAGGGGACACAAAAAATGTTTTAATTTATTAATCTAATCCCAGTCTATTTTGGTGATTGCACCAAGTCTATTTGGAGGTTACACAGCCCTGCAAATATAATAAAAACCAATGGATTGTACTCACCTAAGTGTGTATAGTATATGAATTCTCTCTCAATAAAGCTGTTTTAAAAAAGGGGGTTCAACCTCGTCTTTCTTTTAATGATAGATTTTTCACACTAGTGAGTCAGAATCACATGGAAGGTTTGTTAAAAATCAGATTGCTGGGCTTCATCGCAGAGTTTCTGACTCAGTATGTCTGGGGTGGGGCCTAAGAACGTATATTTCTGATTACACGGTGATGTTCCAAGGTTCCAATGTGATGCTGAAGCTGTGGCTACTTAGAGACCCCATTTTGAAAACCAGCAGCCAGCACTAGCTGTGTGATATAACTCATCTAAGCTTCAGTTAGATCTGACCAATAAGGATTAAAAATAGCTCCTACCCCTTGGGTGGTCATGAAGAATAATCATGAAAAGTACTTGATACAAAGCTTAGTGCACCCTTCAGGCTCAAAAAATAGCTATCATCATCATCATCTTATTACTTACATCTAAATCCTTCCCTAGAGAAGCTTGCAGACAACCATTATTCATTCACTCAGCAAATACTTATTAGGTATTTACTGTAGGTAAATACCTAATATACTGCATTTACTGTATACTACCCCTCCTTGGGGCTGAGAATACAGCAGGAAACAAGACAACCTTGTCACATACTTAAAGGAGCTGATATTCCTGGAAGAAGGAGGCACTCAGACCATGAACAAATATGCAGATAATCAAGATGGTTTCAGAGAATGATGTTCTCGGAAGAAAACAACACAAAGTGATGTGAAAGCAACTGGCTGGAGAGCTAGATTGGCCTATGGGCTCAGGAAAGACCTCAGAAGTGAGCTTTCAGCTAAATGATGACTGGCGAGAAGTCACTCTTTTGAAGATCTGAAGTGTCTTGGTCTGTTTGGGCTGCTATTCAGAAAACCATAAATTGGTGACTTATAAACACCAGAAGTTTACTTCTTGTAGTTCTGGAGGCTGACAAGTCCAAGATCAAAGTGTTGGTAGTTCAGTGTCTGGTGAGGACCCTCTTCCTGGTTCCCAGACACTGTCTTCTCTCGGTGTCCTCACCTGGTAGAAGGAGCAAGGGAATCTCTTTCATAAGGACACTAATCCCACCTCCCGAGGCTTTCCTGTTGGCTAGTGGTGAAGAATCTGCCTACCAGATTCCAGAGAGCCTGGTGGACTACAGTCCATGTGGTCACAAAAGAGCTGGACACGATTTAGCAACTAAAGGACAATCCCACCTCCCCAAAATCCTACCTCCAAATACCATCACATTGGGGATTAGGTTTCAACATACAAATGGGTGTGGAGCAGGGGTCACAAACATTCAGTTTGTGTTTCTGGGACTGGAAGCCAGTCTTTTGAAGTGCTGGGGTGGGTGGGGGCATTCAAGCAAAGGAAACATCAGTGCAAAGGATTTGAGAAGGGAATGGGCAGGGTGAGAGGACAGGAACACAAATCACTAAACTTTAAGTGGACTAAGAGCAGAAGAAAAGTACTGATACTTCAGGGAAGATGTTCTGGGGAAACCGTTAGGGCCCCTCCCTAGAATATTCATGCCTCAAATATTTATTGAACATCCACCATGTGCTTAGTGTATCATGATAAGCCAATGGATGACTCAGAGGCAGTCTGGAAAATCGTGGAAATCACACACAGAAAAGACAAAGATAAGCACAAGCTAAAGCCAGAGGGGTGGGGTGGGGGCGGTGAAGAATTGCTGAGTGACCCTGAGGAGTCTTCACGGTGCTTAGAAGAGGATGATTTTTGGATCATTTGGAATTTATTACTCAGAAAGTATTTCTTGAGTTTTACCCTTTGCCAAACACATGGGTTGATGACTCAGTTCATATCTATCTCTTTAGAGCTCACCTCTAGTTGCAGAGGCAGATTTCTGAGCATGGTTCTCAAATGCTGAAATGCATAAAATTATTTGAACACCTTGGAGGACTCTAGTTACGACTCAAAATTGAGAAGCAAAGAAAGGAAAAAAGATTATATATTCAACCACATTAAAAAACTATTCTGCATCTTAAACTTGTAACACCATGAGTAAAGTCAAAAGACATACAATACATAGGAAAAATATATGGCAACTAATATTAGAGATTCTCTCTCTCTCTGCTATCTATATAAATCAACAAGACCAACAATGCAGTAGAAAAAAATGGACAAAGAATATGAACACAGTTCAGGGAAATGAAATGCCAATGACTCAACATATGAAAAGATGCTTCAGTTTTTTTCAGTAAATGTAATTTTGAAATTCTTATTTTATGTATTTTTTCTTGTGGTAAAATGTACATAAAATTAACAATTTTTAAGTGTATAGTTAAGTGGCATGAAGTTATTTACACAGTTGTGCAACCATCACCACATTCACCTCCAGAACTTTTTTCATCTTTCTCATGTCTATACCCATGAAGCAAGTCCCCACTCCTTCGCCTCCCTCCCTCCCCCAAGTCTTTAGCGACCACTGCTCTGCTTTCTGCCTCTACCTAATTTCTTTCATGGCCTTGACATTTTTAAAAAGTATACTCCAGTTACTTTGTAGAATGTCCCTCAATTTGAACTTATCTGTCCGTCTCTTCATGATTAGATTCTGGCCAATTATTTTGGGCAGAAATATCAAATAAGCTATCAGCTTCCCTGATAGCTCAGTTGATAAAGAATTCGCCTGCAATGCAGGAGACCCCTGTTCGATTCCTGAGCTGGGAAGATCCTCTGGCGAAGTGATAGGGTACACTGCAGTATTCTTGGGCTTCCCTTGTGGCTCAGCTGGTAAAGAATCCGCCCGCGATGCGGGAAACCTGGGTTTGATCCCTGGATTGGGAAGATCCTCTGGAGAAGAGAAAGGCTACCAACTGCAGTATTCTGGCCTGGAGAATTCCATGGACTGTATAGTCGACTCGACTGAGCGACTTTCACTATCAACACATAAGTGATGCTGGTCCTCAGTTGTATCAGGAGGCATAAGGACTCTGTCTCACTCGTGGGCAAGTATTTAGTTAACGGGGTGCCTACCAGGTTTCTCTACTGTAAAGTTACCATTTCTTCTTGCAGAGATTAATCTGTGGGGAGATACTTTGAAACAATGTGGAAGATGCATACGCTTGAGAAAGTCATAGATCCCTTCCACGCGTCAGTTTCCCCATCTGAGAAGTGGAGACAGAGACGTCTGAAACTTGAATTCCAGCTTAAGGAAGTGAAAATGCTCGAGAGACTGGAGAATCAGCTTCAGCCCTTGGCAAAACCCCCAAACACTAGGAGTTAATTTTTTGAGCACTCCGAAGGATGGGGAGAGACGCCCAAGGCTGAGCCGAGACTGGAAACGCTCGCGTACGCGTGCGCAGGAACGTGACCACAGAGTTGGTCCTCCAGAGACAGAGAGGCCGGAAGTTGTCTTCAAAGAAGCACTAGACTGTTGGGTTGGGTGAGCTGAAGCTCTACGAACAGGGTCGGCAGGCAGTTCCGAGCGGTAGTCGCGGCAGTTCGTCGGCTTGAGGGGCTCCAGGAGTCTGGGTGGGGAAGATGGCGTCTCGGGCAGGCCCGCGAGCGGCCGGCACTGACGGCAGCGACTTTCAGCATCGGGAGCGCGTCGCCATGCACTACCAGATGAGGTATGAAGTGAGAAGAGGAGCCCGCAGGGCCAGAAACACAACGCCGGCCTGGTCTCAGGGTTTTGCTCCTCAGCCCGCCCTCGGGCACCTCCCAAGTCCCCTCCACCTGGCACAGTCCAGGGCCCGCCCCCAATGCCGGGAAGCCCCTTCACTCCTGTGAGTTCCACCCCTTGATCCCTCTGTACCCTGAGGGAGTCCGGGCCCTGGGGCGTGGTTATGTTGGCCCGGCTCTCCGACCTCGGGAACCTAACTCCTAATTGAGCCTCAGTTTAATCTGCCTTTTTGGTCTTGAAGAATTGGTGAGCCAATAATCTCGTGAGAATGTAACATAAAATCTAGCACTGAAGTCTGCCCAGTACGCGGTAGCTGTTAAATTTTGGGTCGTTTCGGGGTGTGGACCCTAACGTCGAGACTTTGCCTCAAACGAATTTTATGGAACACCCCTCCCCGCCCCCCGCCCCCATCATGTAAGGGATAGTTTTGCGTTCGTTTGTTCGTTCAACAAATATTTATTTACCTTCTACCCATCATGCATTGTGTTAGGCACTGAGGATATAATAGCGAAAGCAGCCCTGGTCTTCGTATTCATATTATACCTTCAGTAAAAATTTATTGACAAACAACAAATCTGGTCCCTGCCTTCATGGAACTTGAAGTCTATGGGTGACTGATCCCCCTCCCACCACACACACACACCTTTCTGCACTTTCTATTATATGATATATATATTTTTTAATTTAGAGGTTTTCGTTCCTTAAATCCACTGAAGTTTCTCAGAATCTTTTCCACATCTTTTTTTCCAGAGTTTTAAAGACTGACAGGCCCTTTGGAACCTCACTTTATTCTTATGCTTAGACCCTTGTTCAAGGGAACCTCACAACCCAAGCTAGCATTTTCATGCCTGTCTAGAGTAGAAACTCTGCCCTCTGGAGATGTGAAGGGGATATATTTAGGACCTAAGAAAATTCAAAGAATAAGAGAAAATTTGCTTACTTTAGAAGAAAAATGTTTACTTTTACTGAAGAAGTATGGACAGCCTGAGTTGGTTTCTTTGCTGCCAGTACCTCATTCCATAGGCTCTACTCATATGCTACGGTCAGGGTTCTCTTTTTTTAATGGCCGTGCAGTGCAGATTGCGGATCTTAGTTCCCTGACCAGGGGTTGAACCTGGGTCCTTGGCACTGAAAGCACAGAGTTCTAACCACTGGATTGCCAGGAAATTCCCCAGAGTTTTCTTTCTGAACACAGCCCTGAGTTACTCTTCTGTCTTTAAAATGACTGAGTCAGTCTTTGCAACTTCATATCCCACTATTCCCCTCCCTGCCACAGTGTAGTCCTTCCACACCGAACTGTTTGCTCTCCTGGAACACAAATGTTTATGCCTTTTTGCCTGCATGCTATTACCTCTGCTCAGAATGTCTATCTCCACCTACCTCTCAGAGCCTAGCTCAGATATCACCCTTGTCTAGATAGCCTTCTCAGTCAACTCATTTCAGTCGGAATTGATTACTCCTTCCTGTGATCCCATATATTTTGCAACATAGATTTACAAGAGTTTTTCCAGTTCGTTTGTAATTACTTTTTCTTCCTCTGCTTTGTTCCCAGCCTCCAGGCAGGAACTATACCTTATTTATATCTGTATCCCTGTGTCCAGTACAATTGCTTGACATACAGCTGGTGTCAGAAAACTCTGAATGAAAGATACTTCTCCCTCTTCTCTGCCCCACAGTGTGACCCTCAAGTATGAAATCAAGAAGCTGATCTACGTGCATCTGGTCATATGGCTTCTGCTGGTTGCCAAGATGAGTGTGGGACACCTGAGGCTCTTGTCTCATGATCAAGTGGCCATGCCGTATCAGTGGGAGTACCCCTATTTGCTAAGCGTTGTACCCTCCCTCCTGGGCCTCCTCTCCTTCCCCCGAAACAACATCAGCTACCTGGTGCTCTCCATGATCAGCATGGGGCTCTTCTCCATTGCTCCCCTCATTTATGGCAGCATGGAGATGTTCCCTGCTGCACAGCAGCTCTACCGCCATGGCAAGGCCTACCGCTTCCTCTTTGGTTTTTCTGCCGTCTCTGTCATGTATCTGGTGTTGGTGCTGGCGGTCCAAGTGCACGCCTGGCAGTTATACTACAGCAAGAAGCTCCTAGACTCTTGGTTCACGAGCACACAGGAGAAGAAGCGTAAATGAAGCCTGCTTGATGGACTGCTGTGTGAGGTGACGCCTGGGCCTCCCACCCAGTGAACTGAGAGGGTAAAGGTGCTGCTGTAAAATCTCCTTTGGTGATTTTGGCGGCTGCAGTGTTGGCAACTAGTGCAAACTAAGCCTGAGTTCTGCAGAGCCCCTTCTGTTGCCATCAGCTGGTGGTGGAACTGATTAATTTATTCCTGGTTGGTGGAACTGGGTGATCAACAGCTGTGAAACAAACTTCGGCTTGTTGAAGTTGAGGTCCTTCTGAGTTTTTCATCCTGACGTCTTCTTGGTCATTCTCTCCACTTCCATCCATCACCCCTTCCCATCAAAACTGAAGGAGATGGGAAATCAGTCAAATTCTCCTTCAATCAGTGGGTCCTAGAGCAGGAAACATCTGGGAGGCTGCTCCCCCTGCAGGTGTTGGTCTCTACTGTGAACCCTTTTAATTAAAAAGAACCTCAATAAAGTTACAACTGCCTAGTCCCCCCTGTGCCTTGTGTTGGGGATTTGATAGAATGTGAAAAGTGTGTTGTTTGATGGCCTTAAGCACTCGGAGGTAGGTAGAGGCTCCCTGAGAAACCTGGCAGTGGCCTCAGGGAAGTGAACTGGGCACAGGGAACCTAAGTCATAGTTGAAACCCTGCAACTGATGGGCAGGAGCTACCATGCGCCATAAGGTTAACCTCCACCTGTAAAATGGTCCATTCTCATTTATGCAGCTTGGGTTATGGGCTTGTCTTTTGACTGGATATTAATGGTTATCATTCAGTGTTAATAGTGTCAGTTATGTGTGTAATACTGTTTTATGGTTTCCAAATGAATTTTAAAGTGTCCTACATATAGGGAATTTGCAATATCCATGAAGCATAATATCCTTGTGAAACATCCAGTGAACACAGTATGTAATGGTGTGGAGCAGATAAGTGTAAAAGGGATGTGGGGAAGAGATCTGTGAACTAAACCTCCTAAAGTCTGACACATTGTAAATGTTTATTGCTTGAAAGATGAGTGTCCCTTTGCTCTTACCTGCTTGACTTTATCATGTCTGGATGACACCCAGATTCTAACTGTGGATCCCTGCCCTCCAGAGTCATTTTGTTCTATAAACATTCTATGTATTCAGTCTCTATTAGGTACTGGCAGTACTTCTGTGTACGTAAGTTTTAGACGTCCTGATTATCTTGACAAACTCAGTGTGTCCTGAACTTAACTCTTTGCCTTCCACCTCATATCCATTTCTCTTTCTGCCTCCCTGTGTGCTGATGAGTATACCAAGAGCACAGCTCCGAATCATCAAGTCCCTTACTTTGTGCCCTTGTTTTCTGAACAACCAAAATTCCTTAATCCCTTTCAGACATGTCCAAAGTGTGGTTCCAGTGCATCACTCCTGATTTATCTCCTGATACCCTCTCACACTGTCTGTCTCAGTCAGGAGAACCTCTCATGAATCCCCGTATCAGTTCCATGTTTTCCCAATTTCCTTCAAAATTTTCCTTTCAAAAAACAAAAGTTTTCCTTTTCTACTTCTTTACTATTTACTTCTCTTTCGAGACCTAGTTTATATGGTAATTCTGGAGCCTTCTGGTTACTTCAGTTCAAGGAGTAAGGGTTCTTTCTTTAAATTCACATGTCACTTTAATTTTATCTTTTCTATTGACAGAACTACTAACATTTTTTTCTCACCCCTAGTAGCTAATGTATAGTGTGCTTTCTGAATTTATTGAGTGAAATAATTTGTCCTACTGTAGACTAAAGTCATAACAAAGAACTAGACTGATGCATGGGTAGGATTTGGAGAGCAGAGAGGTGCAAACGTAAATGAGTGGATAATGGAGTTATGTGCACAGGCAATGACTGCTAATTTTCAAAGAACCGGGATATAAATAATTTATTTTTTAAAAGTATAAAATTTATTTGATTATTAGAATGGTACTTTACAGTCTTGGAGCACTTCTCAAGACTCATGGAAATTAGTGTCAACAACCAAAAAAAAAAACCATTTGGTTAATTTTAGTCTTCTGCTTGTTGGGTTGTTAGGATTCTAACTTTTCGGGCCTCTCCAATCACTTTTTCCCCCTTGCCTCATGGTTGTAGTATTCCCTGAAGTAAACAAGATTCCCTTTGAAAAGGATCCTGATTTAGTGGGAAGAGGACTGTATTTGGATCAAAAGGCAGCAGGTTCACATACCAAGATCAGCCCTGCCTAATTCACAAGAATGTTTTAAAGATCAAAAAAGCCTTGTGAAAGTGCTTAAAGAACTCTCTGTAGCACTATATAAATGTGAGGAATGGTTATTAATCCCTGATCTTATGGAGCTAGAGGATGTAGGCATTGGAAGTACCCTTAGTGAGTATCTAGTCTGTGGGAAAGGCAGTGTGGTATAGTGGAGAAACAGTTTCTGATACTACACTGACTCAAATCTAGCCAGACGTTTTGCTTCCTTTTGCCTTGATTTGAGCCTCGGTGTTTGATCTAATATATGGGGGATCATAGTATCTACCACACATGGTGGTTGTGTGGGTTCAGTAATGTATGTAAAATGTGCTCGTGCTTAGTCGCTGAGTCATGTCCGACTCTGTGACCCCATGGACTGTAGCCTGTCAGGCTCCTTCTGTCCATGGGATTCTCCAGGCAACAGTACTGGAGGAGGTTGCCCTGTCCCCCTCCCGGGGCTTATCCTGACCCAAGGATTGAACTTAGGTCTCTTGTGTCTCCTGCATCACAGGCGGATTTTCCACTGCCGAGTCATTGGGAAAACTGTGTAAGCCGTAGTATGTGCTTAGCTTAATAAATATCAAAATCCCTTCCAGTGATGAGCAGTGTTGGTGCTTCCCTCTCATGATGGAAGTCCCAGCCACTTCTCTTAAGCATAATTTCTTGCCTCCATATTCTGGAGTTTGATTCCTTCTGGAAGAGCAGGAGTAAGAAAGGGACACTTGTGTACTCTTGGTTTTTGTTGGTCTAATTGGTTGGGCCTTCTTGCCCAGGGTGCCCTGATAGTAGGCACAGTTGCCTCAACAGATCTTGGGAATCTGCCATTACAGGAAAAGCCTAGAGACCCTGCTGCAGTTGTCTGACCAGAGTCCACACATGGATAAGGCTTTGTCAGGAAAAACAGCTGTCCAAGGCCCCCACAGTGTACTCTACCTGAGCACGTGTCAAGGCCTGCCATGACCTCCTGAGCACCTGGCTTGGTCCCCAAGTAAAGGTTATTGGAGCATGAAGTCTGGATCAGCTCATTCAGACACAAACCACAGGTGAGACAGGCCTTGGCCACTTTCTAAAAGGATAGGACCTAGTGCTGCAGGCCTACCACACACCACTGTTGCCATTACTCCAGTTGGCCACCTCCTTTTCCAGCCACAGAAGGATTCCAGCTCCTCCCTTGTTGACACTTGCTAGACAATCCCTACTCCCCTAGAAATCTGATCACTGATAACTCATTCCCATAAGACATACGTATCCTTTATTCTTTGCATCTATTATGATTTCTTACCCCACGTTGTTAACCCTGCCAACTCATCACATCGTTCAGTCTAGTACTTCTGTGGACTACAAGGCCCAGAAACCACAGATCTCCCTAAAGCAGTGTGTTGTGACAGAAAGAGCTAGAAAGACATGGGGGTGAGTCCTCTCTCCGTTTTGTGTTTGGTTAAGTTACTTAATCTTCCTGGTGTTCCCAAGCCTGTAAGATGGTTTGGTAAGACTGACCTCAGGGGTTATAGACCAGTGGGCCAAGCCCATAGCCCAGAATCTGATGGTAGGAGCTCAGCAAAATGTTGGTCTTCCCCAGGGTGTGCTGGAATTCACCCACTGTACTTTTTAAACTCCTTTTTGGGAAAGGCTCCACAATAAATGAACTAGCAAAACAAAAAAATATAGACCTCCTTTTCTCCCTCCTTTCCCTTATTTTCTGTCTCTTCTGCCTTTTATACATGCTCTTTTTCTTCCCTTTCTTATGTATGTATATGTGTCTCTGTTCTTTCTTTTCCACTTCTCCTCCCATACCTTAGCCAGAGTCAGGGAACAATTAACCAAATGTTAAATGTTTTCATTGTGAGAATCAGAAGATGAACATGAAAGTGTTAGTCTCTCAGTTGTGTCCAACTCTGTGACCCCATGGACCGTAGCCTGCCAGGCTCCTTCTGTGTATGGAATTCTTCAGGCAAGAATACTGGAGTGGGTAGCCATTCCCTTCTCCAGGGAATCTTCCCAACCCAGGGATCAAACCTGGGTCTCCTGCATTGCAGGCAGATTCTTTACCATCTGAGCCAACCGGAAAGCCCAGAAGATAAAAGGAGTCAAAAGTGAAAAGTGTTTGAGAACGGAGCCAACTTTCTCACTTGGTGTCCCCGGCACTAGAAAACACATTATCTGTATAGATCTAAACCATTGTGGGCTAAGTGAAAAATTAGGGGGAAGACTCCGTAATCTATCTGAGCCACCAGGGAAGCCCAAGAATACTGGAGTGAGTAGCCTATCCCTTCTCTAGGGGATCTTCCAAACCCAGGAATCGAACCGGGGTTTCCTGCATTGCAGGCAGATTCTTTACCAACAGAGCTATCAGGGAAGCCTTAGTATGGCCATACCACCCTTTTCTCCCTTCACATCTTAGCAGTTTGCTTGCAGTGATGGGCTCCAAGGCCAAAAGAACTTAGGCAGGCAGGCCCTTAGAAGTTCTCAGGAGCAGAGGAGCATGAGGCAGTGGGAGGAGAGGCCCTAAGGATGGTAGAAAACGAACCGTGAGACGCTGGCAGAATTGGAGCTCCTTGGGCTTAGAGACCTTGACCAAATCATTCTCTTTTCTGCTTCTTATTTCTCTCCTTAATTCTCACTTACCTGTCTTGTAAGATAGTTAAGAGAATCAGCTCTGAAAGTGTTTCACATATGAAATGTGAAATAAGCTGCTTAGATGAAACATCATAGTTTACATTTACCCAACTACAAAGCACCTATTTCATGATATCCACTTCTAGGCACTGGAGAAACATAAAGAATAAGAAAAGATCTTTCTAAGGAACTCAAGAGTTAGTATTTTTAGGATAATGGGTACAATGGGGGTCTTCAGACAGTGGGCCTGAAGACTTAGAAACTTGCTAGAATTGGCCTAAAGACAGCTATGGTCAAGCTACTGAAAGGTACAGAGGGCTAATAACAGTGTCAAGGTACCTTCACCCAGTAGGTGTGCCCCCAATTTTTTTTCCACTGTGTGTGTCACCAAGGTGAGAGCTGAAGCAGCTCAAATGCTCCATGAGCAGGAGGAAGCCGTGGGACGACGGGGAGGGACCCCACAGAGAACAGAGCCTCGTCAGCATCGGAAACCACAGGAAACCAGGTCAGTGCGTGGGGCCCGCTCCCTCTGCTCCAGCACTCAGCTCTGAACTCTAGGGCCTCCTGAGCAGACTGTACTGATTAGTGGATCCTTGGAGCTGGAGGCCTTTTGGCAGAAGAGCCAGAAGAACAGGCCAGTGGGTCATCAGAAAGCTACTCTATAATCCTGAGAGTCAGCCGGCTAGGGCCAGGGTGCGCTGGGGGACACGTGAGCTTTATGTGCCTCCTATAGTGCTTTCTTGTTCTCTAAATAGTGCTCAGTCACCTCTGTCTCCAGCACCCGATGCACAGAAGTGCTTGATAGCTCTGTCAGCCCTCTAAGTGAGAGGATGAAGCGTGTGTCCAGGGGAGATCCAAGTCCAGGAGCTGCTAAGGGGCAGGTGCCATCCACAGGGTGTTGCAGGAGTAGGAGGGGTTAAGTAGATGCAACCTGCCATCCACCCCCTAGCCGTATACCCACCTCTTTCCTGTTCTTTGCCAGAGCAAGAGCCCCCTTGCCCTTTAGGTAGGGGAGCGGGGTTTTCTGAGGGGTAGATGTTCCCCAGTCCCTGCGCTTGGGGAAGGAATGTGGCCTGGCTGGCTGGTTGGGAACGAGGAGGAGCTCTGGGGCAGGGCGGGGCAGGGGCAGGCTGAGGCGAGGGCTCCTGCTGGCACTGCACTCCCGGCTGCTGCGCAGCAAGCCGGCCCAGGCCCTGCCGCCCACCTTCGGGCCGTGCAGCCATGCACTGGGCGCCTTGACCCTACGGAACCCCATGGGGAGCCCCAGACTGGCAGCCCTGCTCCTGCCTCTTCTCCAGCTGCTCACTGGCCTGTCTGCCTCTGCTGGGATTGGCTGCCCCTTCCTTCCCCGCTGGAGCACTCGCTGTCTACTGGCCTCCCGCATGGTAAGGTGCGCCTGCCACTGCTGGTGGGGACACCTGGCTCGCACAGGCTCATAACACTCCCCACTCTCCGGCCTGTCCTTTCCTACCACCCAGGTCCCTAAGCTCTGATCGCAGCATCAGCGTGTCCTCTACACCATCTTGAAGTGATAGCCATAGTCCCAGGGCACCGAGGGCCTGGGCAGGGTGGAGCTGGGAAGAAGACAGCCGGAGTGGATGGGCTATTGGTTTACGGGTCTCAAGCAGGGAGAACACCCCTGTGAGAACCTCTGCTAATTCTACTTCTGTCCTTTCTTTTCCCTACCTGGCCCTGTGCTTTCAGGATGGCAGTTTCACTGGTGAGTCTCATTCCCTGCCCTGCTCCCCTTCCCTGTTTCCTCCATTCTAATTTTTTTTTTCTCTACCTAAGAAGTGGCATATATCAAGGGAAAAGCACAGGGTTTAGAGCGAGGACAAGCCTGGATTTGCATTGCAATACTGCCACATACTCCACACATGGCTTCGGGCAGTGCACGGTGTCTGAGGGGTACAGCAGCAGAGTAGAAATGATTGTACAATGAAAACTGTTGTCCCTGAGCTGTGGGGAGGATTAAATGAGAGCCAGGTAAATCTCCAGGCACTCTGCCTTGACTAGTTCTTCACCAGTCAGTCGTACAATGATCCTTGCTATTTTACGGTACCTTCTGCTTTACAAGGTATTTTGCTACACATTATCTTACTTGAGCTTGACAGCAGCCCCACTTTATGAATGAGGAAGCTGAGGTTTACAGGAGTCTGTAACTTGCCTCAAGTCACTTAGCCAGGGTGTAAGTGGCAGTGCTCAGCCTCAAGTCCAACTTGTCTGAGGCAGAAGGGACCTCCTGGGACCTTACTGTCTGATTTCCTTTTCTTCTGTCACAGGAAGGTCTGCCCAGATTCCTCACCATATCCAGCCGGCCCCCCACCTCTCCCCAAAGCCTTGGTGTGCTTGCTGCTGCCACTGTCCCCACTGCTGGTGTCTGCATCTGGTGTCGGGTCCCTCGGGTATGAGAAACAGCGCTCTGGGCCATTCTTAGAGGAGATGGGAATTGGGGGAATTGGGGGTGAGCCAAGTGAGATGTATCACACTAAAAGAGATGTTAGTCCTGTTGCCAACCTCAGCAGAGACTTCAGCCATCCTGAAATAGCACACTGTGCCTACTGATAAGTTCTGTTGTATCATTTGGTGAAGGTGTTTCTCCTTTCAGCTGGTACCAGTTCTTGGGATTAAAATGTTTCAGTTCTATGAATTTACTATTACTACGTTCTAGTAAGGCAAGATCTGTCTTATAAGAAAGAACAGACAGATCTTATTCAGCTCTACATTTTTCTTGCCTACCTCAGTGCCTGGGACATACTAAATTCCCACACACTGCTTAAGAATCGACAGTTTATAATTTTTCACTGTTATAAATAATGCTACTATGAATCTTTGTATACACATAGATTTTTCTCTACTTAAGAAATTAGTTCTCTTTGGTTGTATCATAACTTTCAGGACTGTAGACGTTTGGGATCATTACCCTCCCTGATGTAAAATGATTGACTGTCCAGCACCAGGTCACATCTTCCGATAGGGGAGGGACTGCGAAGGGCCGGGTAGTAAGTGTGCTGTTCCCTGTGCAGGGCTTCAGTGGGGCTGGCTCCGCCTCCTAGTGCAGAAATCCGAAAAGTCTTACAAGTTCTGGCTCTGTAGGAGACACAGGATGCCAGCGTCTGCTCAGGTACTCTCCCTGCCAATGTCAGCCCTGCCCGATGCCCTACAGCCCTTCCCTTTCTGGCCTCTCCTTCTGTTCTCCAGTCATCCAAGAGAGAGGGAAAGCGTGGAGCTGAAGTAGACTATTCTGTCCATTACACAGTTAGGGACACTAAAGCTTAAATGTTGAGCAGCTTGCCTGTCGTGCCCCAGGCTGCTCCATAGACAGGAATAGAAGCCAGAGTTCCTGATTTCTGCCCTGAGGCCAACCTTGCTGTCTGCCTGCAGAGGAAGTTGCCGAGTAGCTGCTGCCTGTCTGAGAAGGGCCATCACAACTCCAGCCTCTCCCCAGATAGCTCCCACAAGGGGCTACGCTCCAAAAGAACCCAGCCGGTAGATCCAGAGGCAGGGGAAGGTCTCTCCAGATCCGGCTCACAAAAGCTTGGAGGTAGGCACGTTGTGTGACTGGAGATAGTGGAGCCAAGTAGTGGTGCCTGTGCTAAGGCCAAGAGACAAGGCCACCAAATCCCCCTTCTCCCCAGGACCTGAGTTCTCCTTTGACTTGCTGCCTGAGACAAGGACTATTCAAGTGACCATTCCTCCAGGCCCAGAGGTCAGTGTGCGTCTTTGCCACCAGTGGGCACTGGAGTGTGAGGACCTGAGCCATCCCTTCGATGCCCAGGTATGCAGTGCCATCTGCCCATAAAGCCAAATCATACAGGGCCGGAACCAAAGGACCTACCTATTGTACAGATGAGGAAACTGAGGCCCAGAGAGGAATGGTAATTGTCCAAGACTTCTTACAAGTCTGAAGTGCCTATCATGAAGACTTTGAACTAGAGAGAGAAGGCAGGGGGCCGTGTCTCTTGGCAGGAGAGGAAGGGAAGAGGGGGTAGAGATCTGGGACAACCATGAATGCCTAGCAAGGTGAGGAATATGGCACTTAACCTCAGTGCAGTGACCCTCAGTGAGATTCAGGTTGCCTTTTCAGTTCCACCAAGAAGTTGTTTTCCCTGAGAAAGTAATAAATTGGTTACATCTGTCTTGATACCCTTCGATATCTCTCTCTTTTGTCACTGCTCCTCAGAGAATGAGATGTCCCCTGTTCTCCCAGCCTGTGGCCTGACATCCCACCTCAACCTCCAGTTGTCATGGATACTCTTGTATACAGTTGGAGCCATTTGCAGGGACTGATGCTGTACCCAAGTCCCTCAGATCTCCACATTTAAAATGATGATGATGCCTCCCGACATCATCGTGATGCTAGCATTTAATGCATTGAGTTGGTGCTTCTAGCACCTAGCACCCTCCCCAGCATACCGTAGGGGCTCAATAAATGTATATTCCTTTCCCCAACTCCTCCCTCCCCCTATTCCATGTATTGAGACACTTAGAGCAGATGGCCAGACTACAGGACAGAGACCCCCCTGAGAAGGAATTTGTCAGTGAAAGAAATAAGCCTCAGATAAGAGAAAAAGCAGGATGTATGGTGGGTAAGTTCCAGCTTCTTCCTGCCCTTGTCCAGGGTGCCTCTGCTCTTTCTCAGCCCCCTCTTCATCTCTCCCTTTGCTGAACTGTCCACAGAAAATTGTGCCTGGGAGCCACACTGTAGACCTGCCTTATGAATTCCTTCTGCCCTGTCTGTGCATCGAGGTAAGCAGAGGGAAAGGTGTGGATGGTCCATGCTCCACTCCTAGGCCACCCAGACAGCACAGTTGGTCAAGTGTATCTCCACTAAGTCTGGTTTTAAAAGGGCTGGTGTTAATGAGATGCTGGGGGAGACTGGTGCCAGCCTAACAATGAGCCTCACACTGGGTCAGGGGTGGAGGTGTCCTGCTGATCATGGGATATTCCTGGGGGTGATTCCAACCTCAGCCCCACCCAAACCCAGCTTGCTTTTCTTGAGACCCAGCCTCAGCCTACCCACAGAGCAGAATAGACAGCTGCCTTCACTGGGTGTCCTGAGCCATTAGGGTGAGGGCTCATGGCCACTGCAAGGTTGCATATGGCTCCAGAAGTGCCATTCCCACTAGCCCTACATGGCAGTCCTCCTCCTCTGTCTGTAGGGCTGAGGGGGCCTAGCATTAAGACTTCTTTTAAGGGACTTCCCTGGTGATCCAGTGGCTAAGACTTCACACTGTCAATGCAGGGGGGCCAGAGTTTGATCCATTGTCAGAGAACTAGATCCCACATGCTGCAACTGAAGATCTCACGTGCTGTAACTAAGACCCAGCACAGCCAAATAAATAAATATATTTTTGAAAAAAAGCTCCTCTGGGCTAGACAGAAAAGTCTGGGGGCCTTGTTACTGGGAAGGAGATGAAAGGGAAGGTACAGGCAGAGACATGTAATGAGGAGCGCCTGCCAGAGGTACAACCACTGGATGTTGAGGGGAGAGGCCTGGAAGGGCACTTGGCAGCTTGGGAATTGCTGAGAATGGACACCTGGGAAGGCAGAAGTTGAGGAACATGGACCTCATGATTTGCCTCTTTCTGGGGCTAGGTTCTCCTCTCCCAGAGAAGAGGACTCAACCCCTCCCTCACTGATCTCGCTCCTATAGTCCGGAGTTCCTCCCCAAGCGCCTCCACCCTGGCCTGCACCCCACACGGCTGCCCCTCCTTGGTGCCCAGCCAGCTCAGGCAACTTGTGTCCAGGCAAAGTCAAGCCAAAATGAGTTTCAAGTCTGAGTGATGTCGGGAAAGCCAGTCCTCTGACCTCCATCCCTGTTCCCTTCTCCCACAGGCATCCTACCTGCAAGAGGACACCGTGAGGCGCAAAAAATGTCCCTTCCAGGACCAGCCTGAAGCCTGTGAGTGCTGCTCATGTGACTCCTGTGCACGCACACCTTCTCTCTGTCTCTCTCCCACACACACGTACATACACACAAACGCACGCACATGCACACCCTCTACACTGGTATGGGAGGAAGTCCGCAGAAAGCATGAGGCACTTTCTCTGGAATTAGTGCAGAGGCAAGTCATGGACTACCGTGTCTGCTAAATCAGACTGTTGAACATTGTCCTAGGCACTATGGGAGGTTCAGAAATATCCACCCCAGGAGTCAGTGTACTAAGAGGGTGGATCAGAAGACTTGGGCTCATATCCCAGCTCTGCTACTCATTCTTCTCTGAGCCTCATCTGTGAAATAATGATACTTGCCCTGCTTCACTTTCCAACTCCTTACGAGACTGGAATTCAATATTATATGTGAAAGTGGTTGGTGACATCTATGCATATTGTTGAGCCCAAATTGCAGAGACAGGATGCTCAAACATGACAGATGAGTAGCACCAAGCAGCTTATGGTCCACAGCAGGATTGTAACTAAGGAATAGGCTATAGGGCATGACCTGTGGGGACAGAGAAGCCCATGATGGTTGTCTCAGGGGAGGGAGAAGCCCATGGTGGTTGAATAGAAAAGGTCTCCTAAAGGAAGTGACACCTGAGTTGGGCTCAGAAAAAGGGCAGGATTTAGAAAAAAGAGAACGGAGGATAAAGCATTCCTAATTCTGAGAGGAATGTAAGAAAAGATATGAAGATTTTGAGTTTGGGGAGCAGCAAGGAGTTGGCCAGAAGGGAGGCGCAAGAAGGAGAGGAGATAGCTAAATATAAAAGGTAGTAGGAGGGGCTGGAAGCGGCATGCTCCTTTATCACCTAGGCAGACCATGGCTGTACCAAGCTCCTTCAGAAATATCATCTTCTGATGCCCTGGGGATCAGGATCAGTTTCAGGCCTCCTGGGCCTCACTCTCTGCCCCTGCTGCCTGCCCAGATGGCTCAGACTTCTGGGAGTCAATGAACTTCACTGACCACAGCCAGCACAATCAGATGGTCATGGCCGTGACACTCCGCTGCCCACTGAAGCTGGAGGCCTCCCTGTGCCAGAGGCGGGGCTGGCCGACCCTCTGCGAAGACCTCCCCAATGCCATGGCTCGAGAGTCAGAGGGGGTGAGTCAGGCCTTCCTAGGGCCTGGGCGAGCAGGGCTAGGGCCTGGGGCCCTGCTCTCAACTCTCTTCTCCCCCCACAGTGGTATGTCGTAGAGAAAGTGGACTTGCATCCCCAGCTCTGCTTCAAGGTACCAGCATGTACCTTGAAGTACAGGGGCTGGGAAGGGTGTGCATGGTGCCTGGAGCTTGCTGACTTGCCATTCTTGGATTTCTCAGTTTTCTTTTGGAAACAGCAGCCACGTTGAATGCCCCCACCGGACATTCGGTGAGCCAATAAGTGACCCTGGCTGGGACCCCTCTCTCACCATTTCACCCTCACACAACTGTGGTGAAGCCAAACTCTATCCCTGCCCTAGACTTCTCTGTCAACTGCAGCCCAGCTCCTATAACCTCCCACAAAAACATCATCTCTCACCTGACGCTCTCCCCCGTCCCCCCCTCCACAGCAGCTCCATCCTGGAATGTGAGCATGGATACCCAGGCCCAGCAGGTGGTCCTTCACTTCTCTTCAAGGACGCATGTCACCTTCAGTGCTGCCTGGAACCACCCAGGCTTGGGGCAGGACAGCGTGGTGCCCCCCGTGTACAGCGTCAGCCAGGTATGGCCTAGCCAGGGTTTGGCTCCCACTGGGACCTATTGATTAGAGCACATCAGGGAGAGGCAAGCAAATATCTGACTTACAGCATCTGCTGATTTAATGACTTGATAAGCCTGTATTCAGCTGCCTCTTCTGCCAGTCAGTGGAGTCTTCGATGGAGCAATTTCTAGGCCTTTCCATTTCTGAACCAACAAGGATAAACAGGCAAGAGGCTGGCCCTCTCACTCCCAGCTGCTCTCTGACCCACTCCAACTGCCACCACATTTTGTACTGATGCCCTCTCCTGAACCAGCTGTCCTCCACACACCCCTGCCTGCCTCCACAAGGCATCGGGCAGGAGTTCTCTGTCTCTGGGAGACAGAACCCCAGGAAGCTGAAGTGCTCTTTGCAGAATACTGTGAACCACTGACAGATTCAACTCTGTCATGTGAACTAAAAACAGCTAACTAGCAGACTCTCTTCTGTGTATCTGACATAAAAACCACCATCAAATATATCCGCAAAACCACAGCACCAAGCTGACTAAGCATGGCTCGCTCTTTTCAGTTCTTTCTTATTCACATGCAGCTTATTTGTTTTATAGTCTTTGAGGGCTCCCAAGCAGACAGATGGTAGTAAATGCTATAGATTTAAGACAAAATCATGTGGGATGACCTAAAATAGGGAGCTACATCCAAGGACTCCTTTATTGCTGTGAGCTGGGAACATCATTGAGTTTAACCATGGTTTGAGAGCCACAGTATCATACCCGCTCACAGCTGGCTGGAGAATGGGGGCTGAGGAAGGGCTGGGGCAGGGGGTGGAGGGTGTTTCCAAAGAATGGAGATTGATCCACCCTAACCAATGCCCAGAACACAGGGTGAAGCCACATCCTGCCTGTAGACGGAGGGCCGTCAGTTCAGCGTGCATTTATTCAGTGCCCGCTCTGTTCCCACTCTGTAATAGGCCCTGGGAGATATAAGAAAATCATGTAACACAGCCTCTGCCCGTAAGAAGCCTATCGTGTAATAAATAAGCACTACTACCAAATGAATACACACTGCACTGTGTACTGTAAACGGCATCCACCTGCATATTCCCATCTGAGGCTTTCAGTAACCCAGTGAAATAAGGATTATTATCCATTATACACAGATGAAGAAACTGAGGCTCAAGGAGGAAGGTAGTCTATCTCAATGCAAAGATCTCACTGCTAGGAACAACAAAGGGAGTGTTAAGGCTGACTTTGCTAGCTGTGGTCTCCTGACTCTACAACTTACATTCTTTCCAGTGGACAAGCTGCCCCTCCAGGTTTGCAGGGCAGAGATTAACCTCCTGGTTTGTGAGCTATTAGAGGACAGAACCAATGTCTGTGCTCACCTTGTTTCCTCAGGGCTTGGTACAGAGTCAGTACTCAGAGTATGTTTGTTGATGAGTGCCTGATTAACATGTATCTGTGCCACAGTTCAGATCTGGGAGTGATCAGCAGGATCTGGGAATGAAGCCTAGGAAGGCTTCTTGTTGGGGTGGCACTTGGCCCTAAGCTTGGTAGGATTTGAGTGGGGGTGGCGTGGAGAAGGGAAGAACACCACCTGGGCAAAGGCTCAGGGGCTGCACAGAGCCAGATTTGCCTCTGTGGGGACAGTCATTCTGCTCTTCATTCCCACAGACTCAGGGCTCAACCCCAGTGACCCTAGACCTCATCGTTCCCTTCCTGAGGCCAGGAGGCTGTGTCCTGGTAAGGAATTCTGCCCTCACTCTGCATACACACCCCTGGCATCTACGCCACAGGTGGCACATGGGGCAAATCCAGTCAGTAAAAATGTTTGATTTGGCTAGCACAGTGTTCAAAATTGGAATTAGTTGTCACCATTTAACTAGTGGGAGATGTCATATTTTTAAAAGTTGATTTCCGGTGTTTCTTGAAAACTCAGAAAGCCTGGTGCTTTGTGTCCACATTCAGATGTGGTAATTGGTGTGGGAGCTCAGTGGTGTCTGATTACTTCAGTCGGGACTTGTGCCCCTCCAGCTCCTCTTGGGTGCCCTGGTCCGCTTTGGGTTTACTTTCTGAGTTTGCCAAAGCTGGCCCAGGCGCAAACCCTGTGCTACAAGAATGCCCTCTCCACGGTCCCCCTCTCCATCCTCCCACCTCATTCAGCTTCCCCTGGGAGGAGGGTTTACCTTGGCTCACAAGGGTGGGGGGCTCTGTGCCCTCAGGTGTGGAGGTCAGATGTCCAGTTTGCCTGGAAGCGCCTCTTGTGTCCAGATGGTGAGTTCTTGGGAGGGGACGGGGAATGAGAGGGAGGCTGGGCACTGAGGAGCTGGGCTTCGCCTCACCCTGCTTGACTCAGTCTCTCACAGACGCCTGGGGCTCTTGATCCTGGCACTGCTGGCCTTCACCACTCTACTAGGAGTTGTTTTGGTTCTCACGTGCCGGCGTCCACTGTCAGGTAAGCTTACTGGGAGGTAACTTGGGGACTTTTTTGGCTGCTAGGCCAGTTGCCCTCTCCTTGCTCCCCTGCCCAGGATGCCTTCCCAAAGAGCCTCCTCCCTGCTGTGCGCACCCGTCCTGTTACCAAGGCTTTTAGCCTTAGGCCCCCTAGTGGGCAGAGATGGTTAAAGCAGGACAAAGGTCCCTCTGCCGGTAGTTCTCTGCGGCGTCTCTAGGCAAGAGGCAAGTGGGGTGGAAATGCAGCTTGCGCTGCACCTGTCGCCCTGGCCCTTGCCTCTTCCAGGGCACCTTTATCTAAATTAGCCCAAAGGTGCCCTATAGACTAAAGCTGCCTTGGGTACCCAACCCTGGCGCAGATGAGGAACAGGGAAGGTGGAGGGGGGGTGAAGTTCAACCCTATCAGGTAGCCCTGAGGCCTGGGAGGAGAGGGCTGGGTTTTCCTTTAGCCCCCCACACTGCTCATCTGTTGCTCCCGCCCCCAGGCCCCGAACGAGCGCCGCCGGTGCTGCTGCTGCACGTGGCGGAGTCTGAGGCCCAGCGGCGCCTGGTGGGAGCACTTGCTGAACTGTTGCGAGCCGCGCTGGGCGGCGGGCGCGACGTGATCGTGGACCTTTGGGAGGGCACACGGGTGGCACGCGTGGGCCCCCTGCCGTGGCTCTGGGCGGCTCGGGCACGTGTGGCGCGGGAGCGAGGCACCGTGGTTCTTCTGTGGAGCAGTGCCGGCCCCAGCCCCACGGGCGGCCCGGATCCTCGCGCTGCGCCCCTGCGCGCCCTGCTTCGCGCCGCCCCGCGCCCGCTGCTGCTGCTGGTTTACTTTAGTCGTCTCTGTGCCAAGGGCGACATTCCCCCGCCCCTGCGCGCCCTGCCCCGCTACCGCCTGCTGCACGACCTGCCGCGCCTGCTGCGCGCCCTGGATGCTCGGGCTTCTACTGAAGCCACCACCCGGGGCCGCTTCGTCGCCCAGCCGCGCCTGAGGGGTCGCGTGGAACTGTGCCGCAGGCTGGAACTGGAGGCCGCCAAACTTGCCGACCAAGGCTGAACAGAGCTCAGCGCAGTCAGGATGTCTGTGACTGCAGGCCTAGGGGCACTGGCTGGAACCCCCTCACTCAGCGTCCCCGCCCACTCCCCACGTTCCCCCAGTGTCCAACCTCTTCCTCCTGCTCATGCTTCCTCAGAACCCTCAGGGAAAGTCTCTTTTTACAGAGAACGCCCTTGACCTCAGTCCTGTGGTGGGTGGGGATCATCACACTTCCTCTCTCCAAAAGTTCCAGAGAATAGTGCACGTAGGCTCCAGTCCACACCGGAGAGCTTAGGGCTTGGGGAGGTAGGAGAGATGGCAGTTCTGACTGGGAGGCGCCTCCAGACGAGTGCGGGCGGAGGGGGATCGGTGGAGAGGGCAGAACACCCCTTTGGGGCTAAGGATCCGCCTTTTTCAGAAGGAGGCCCTGCCCACAGATGGAGGGAGGGAGGGCTCTGGACCCAGGGTGGTGGGGGCAGAAGTGGGACAGTGGGGACTGAGAGAAAGATGAATAAAAGAAAACATGATGGGTAAGCTAAGAAACACAAGGCGCCTCTTCAGTGTGCCCAGGGTGCTGAGCTGGGGGAAGGGCCAGCATTACCCTACCCAGGGCTGGTTATACGTCATTCTGTGGGCCCAGATCCTCTGTGTCCACATCCACATCCACGTCTGTCACGTTCTCACAAGCAGTGCCTCTGAAAAGGCAAAGAGGGATCTGGAGACCTTGATCCTCACTGTGATTCTTCAGAGAGAATAAAGGAAAACGGGTGATGTGGGTCCGTGGTCACGCAGCTAGCCTGTGGCAACAGCACAATTAGGACCCTGTCTTCCTGCCTCTGGGGTCCTGGGTTCCTCCCCTCGACCCCACACTGCAGCATAAGCCAAACAGTGATGAGAAGTCCACTTTCTAGTGCCTTTAGAGCTCCTGTCCCACAGTGAGGCCCAAGGAGAATGTGGGAAGGGACCTGGAGTCCCAGAGTCATATGGGAAGTGAAAATGCCCCAGGATTGCCCAGAACTCTCCTCCTTAGGGACTCCCAGAGTGAGTAAGAGCTCCCTTACTCACCCATTAGGCCACCACCCTCTTCAGGGGCCCCTCCCAGCCAGGTGTCAGCAGAGAAGGAGGAGGAGGAGGGGAAGAGGAGGAGGGACTGAGCCACCACCACTCCAGTCCAGGGCTGCTGGCTCCCAAGTCTGGTGTTGGTGGGAGGGACCGGGCGGGGCGGGAACAGACGGCTGCCTGCCGGGAGCCAAAACGAAAGCACTGTGGCTGGGACTGGCCTGGAGTCTAGCCTCCCGGGAGAGGCGAGCGTGAGCAGGCCAGCGCTGGGACCCCAAGGCTGAGGAGCGATTCCAGCCTCTCCTGCCCCGAGGCCCGTGGCTGAGTGGGAGCAGAGGTGTGGTGTCTGCCCCCCCTCGGGGGGGGGGGCAGGACAGGGCCTCAGGCCTGGGTGCTGCCTGGCACCTGGAAGATGCCTGTGCCCTGGTTCCTTCTGTCCTTGGCTCTGGGCCGGAACCCCGTGGTCCTCTCTCTGGAGAGGGTTGTGGGGCCTCAGGACACGGCTCGCTGCTCTCCGGTGAGTCTGGGGCCCTGGGCGGGCTGAGGAAGGCTCCGGGTTCGGTCTGGGGCTGTAGAGGCCCTAGCCTGGCTCCTGTCACTGCCATCCCTGTCAGAACCGCCCTGGCTGGTCTGTCGGGTGCTGATGGGGTAAGAGAAGAATGGGGAGGGGGCAAGAGCTAGATCTGAGTTCTTCTGGGAGGGACTCGAAAAAGGGAGAAAGAGTCGGCGGCCGAGGGAATGTTAGATCTGGAAGCATAAACTCTGACTCGTCTTTACCTCTCTCCCAGGGCCTGTCCTGCCATCTCTGGGGTGAGTAGCTCTACTTTTAGAGAGGAAAGATCTTCCTGGGTTGGCAGCAGGGAAGAGGGATGGGAGCTGTTCAGCCTAGGGAGAGCGCAAAGCTCCTTGGCCCTCTGGGGGTGTCAGGTGCAACCAGACTCTGGGTCTGAGCAGCTTCAGCACCTACCCCACCCTTCACATGCAGATGGTGACGTGCTCTGCCTGCCTGGGAGCCTCGTGTCCGCCCCAGGCCCCGTGCTGGTGCCCACACGCTTGCAGACAGAGCTGGTGCTGAGGTGCCACGAGGAGACTGACTGTGACCTCTGTGTGCGCGTGGCCGTCCACTTGGCCGTGCAGGGTGAGCCTATCATCCTGTGACTGGGCATTGGGTGCACGTGAGTGTGTCTGATGTGGACACAAGGACAGGGTGGGGGGAGACTGTCAGGTAGCCCGGGGCATCCTCAGATTCTCCTGGAGACACTGGCCAGTGCACACCGCCCAAGTCAGCCTGGTCTCACTGCCCACCCCCCAGGCCCCAGGCCTCGCCTCTGCTTCCAAGCACCAAGCTTCCTGGAAGGAAGCTAAACCCAGAGCTGAGGCTGGACCTGTGCCTTGCTCTTGGGCCCTTCCAGGGTACTGGGAAGATCCTGAAGATGAAGAGAAGTTTAGAAGAGCAGCTGACCCAGAGCTTGAGGAGCCTAGGAACGGTGAGAAGAAGCTGGTCGACCCAGCTGTCCCTGCCCAGAGCTTTGCCCTCCCTCCTGGGCCTGACCGCCTCCCCGCCCTGTTGTTCACAGCCTCTCTCCAGGCCCACATCGTGCTCTCCTTCCAGGCCTACCCTACTGCCCACTGTGTCCTGCTGGAGGTGCAAGTGCCTGCTGCCCTCGTGCAGCCTGGTCAGTCTGTGGTATGCAAAATAATAATAACGCTAACCACTTCCTAAAGCTGAAATGCATGAAGTACTTTCATGTACATTATCTCTTTAAGTCCTAATCTCAGCAGGGCTGTGGGCAAGTCATTTCAGTCCTTTATGCTTCAGTTTGCTTGTCTGTAAAGTGGGAATAAGAGTAGCCCCACCTCGGGAATTCTCTGGCAGTCCAGTGGTTGGGACTTCCAGCTTTCACTGCTGAGGTTTGATCTCTGGTCAGGGATCTAATATCCCACAAGCCATGAGATGTGCCTCCCCCACCAAAAAAAAAAGAAGAATAGTCCTATCTTATATGGCTGTTGTGAGAATTAAATGAGTTGATATATGTAAAATACCTGGTATAATGCCCAGCTCGGAAGAGCCTCAGAAAGTTTAATTTTTCTTTTGTAATCCCTTAACTGAGTGGGAGGGTGTTATCCCTTCACTGGCCCTGCTGCCACTCCTCCTGAGGGTGTGTATCTTAGAGTCCTTGAGGACATGTTCATGATGGAATTTGGGGGCATACAGTATAGTCATTGGTTGGAAATAGGGCAGAGGGTGAGTGGAGAGGGTCCATGGAGAGGATTCTGAGCCTTATACCACCAGCCTTCCGCCACCCTCTCCTCACAGGGCTCAGTAGTATTTGACTGTTTCGAGGCTGCCCTGGGGGCTGAGGTGCAAATCTGGTCCTACACTCAGCCCAGGTACCAGAAGGAACTCAATCTCACGCAGCAGCTCCCTGGTAAGTGACCCCAGAGCCTGAGGGGCCCCAAGTCTGGCCCCTTGTCTGTCTCCCCACTGGCAACTGCCCCTCTGCACTCACCCCCTTGCTTGTCCCAACTTCACTCAGTCACTCTCGCCCCTAGCCTCCCCAGGTGACATTGCTCCCCAGTGGGCACTGAAGTAGATATGGGTGATATTGAGGGGACAGGGAGTCTTCCCAGGGATTGGTTTGCCCCCCTCCTTTCTTTGGCCCCTAACCCCACTGGAGGCTTTTCTGTGATCTCTCCCCAGACTGCAGGGGTCTGGAAGTCCAGGACAACATTCAGAGCTGCTGGGGTAGGAGCTAGGTCCAGTGAGGCTGGGAGGAGGGAGGGGCTTGTTCTGGAGTGGGAGGGGCCCTGGGAGTCAACTTCAGGCCTGGCTGCCACACCCCACAGGCTCACAGAGCTCATTGATTCATTTATCACACATGATCTACAGTAGTTCCTACTCTGTGCCAGGCATTCAAAGGTGAATTCTCACTCCTTAGAACAAATATTTGTTCATACCAGAGACAGCCAGAGGCCCAAAGCATGGTCAGGATTATGGTGTA
The DNA here is from genome assembly GCF_032452875.1 of Bos javanicus. NCBI lineage: Eukaryota > Metazoa > Chordata > Mammalia > Artiodactyla > Bovidae > Bos > Bos javanicus. The sequence goes on along the minus strand of NC_083889.1, from coordinate 16,832,242 downwards.
ACCCCTGTCCCGCCCCAATATATCAAAATAAAAATAGCTTTAAACCATAAAATAAGGGCTAAGGATCTCAAGGTTCTGATGATGTTTTTCACATAAACTATTTGGACTTTTGTTTCATTCCTTTAAAAAAAATACTTTATTTATCATGGTGTACCATACATACAGAAAACTGTAAAGTGCACTAATTTTAATTCCAGTTCAATTAATTTTTACATATGTGTACACTTGTGTAACTACCAGCACATCAAGACAGAAACACTGTGGGCTTCTGAACTCTTATATTATTTCAACTTCATTTTCTGCTTAGTTTCTTAAACTTAAGATTGATGCCTCTTTGGTAATTCATTTAAGACTGCTCAGCACCAGGGTTTTGATATACAGATACACATCACGGATTTCATGTCTTTATTCATTTAGTAGACCTTGATTCACTTAGTCATCAGATATTTATTGAGTAATTATTCTGCCCAAGGAATATCCCTAGGCACTGGAGATAAACCAATTAAAAAAAAAAATCCCTGCCCTCACAGAGCTAACATTCTAGCTGGGAGTCAGGGTCATAGTAGAGGTGACAGAGGACACTTCCACGTATTTCACGTGGAAGTGTGAAATACACAGTAAGTTAGATGGTAATTAATACTATAAAGAAAATTCAGGGAAGAGGGATATGGAGGTTGGGAGTGGCAGTGGTCAGTCAGCATAAGACCCGAAAGAGGCGAAGGAGGAGCCATATGCGTATCTGAGGGGAGAGGGTTCCATATGGAGGGAAGCGCCAGCGCGAAGGGCCTGGGGCAGGAGCGTGCCTGGTATGTTTAAGTGTTAGTAAGGAGGACAGTGTCTGCAGCAGGTTAATTAAGGACATGAGTGCTAGGAAAGGAGATTGGAGAGGTCACAGCAGCCAGACAGGAAGTACTTGCAGGCACTGTAAGGACCCTGACTTTTACTGTGGGAGTGAGGTGGTGGGGGCGGGCATCAGAAGGTTCTGAGCAGAGGAGAATGCTTTTAGTGGTTACAGGGTACTTTCTGGCTGCAGAGGGAGAAGCAAGGAGAAGAGCCAGCTCCAGACCCCCTACTGGGGTCTACACGGGCTCCATCTTGGGATGCAGCCAAAGTTTGGTTCGTGATGGAGACACAGGCTCTGCCCTCCAGGGGCCCCCTAGTCTAAGGGGTTTGAAGGAAACTCCAAAGGGCAGTGGGTGGGTATTACCCAGGCTTGGGTGTGCGGAAGAGGTGAGGGAAGACTGTCTGTCTGCATCCCCCTGCAGCCCTGCCCTGGCTCAACGTGTCTGCAGATGGCGAGGACGTGCGCCTGGTGCTGGACGTCTCTGAGGAGCAGCGCTTCGGCCTCTCTCTGTACTGGAACCAGGTCCAGGGCCCTATAAAACCCTGGTGGCACAGTAACCTGGTGAGGCCTCCCCCTCCCCAAGTCCATTCTCACCATAGGCTGATGCCCATGCTAAAGTTGCAAGTGCCTTATCACAGGGGACCCTTGAAAAGGACACAGCCACCCACAGTCAAAGCAAGGATCATCGGTGGGGGAACAGCTACCCGCCTGGTGTCCTTAACTTTGGCCTGCAGCCTTCCTCCTACTCATCTTCTCCAGCTTCTCCCCTTCTACTTGTCCCACAGACTGGACCACAGACCATTACCTTGAACCACACGGACCTGGTCCCCTGCCTCTGTATTCAGGTAGGAGCAGAGTCCGGCCGGGGGCCCGGGGAAGGGGATCAGGGAATTGGTGAGAGGGTTGGTCCTCACCTGCCTGGTGGAATCTATGGCTCCTAGGGGCTGGCCCCCTTGACCTTTTCTGTCCTGTGTCTTCTCCTTGTGCATGCCCTGAACACTCTTCCTGCTCTTTGAAGGCTTCTGCCACTCCTCTAGTTCCCTCTCTGGGCTTCCCTGGAGAGTAGAGCCTGTGTTGTGAACTCAGACTCATTTGAATCCTGATTCTTGCCATTTCCTAGCTCTATGACCTTGAGCAATTCACTTCACCTCTCTGAGCTTGTTTCCTATAAGTAAAATGAGAATAACAGTACCAGCCTAAGAGGGCTATTACAAGGAAGTGTGCCACTTCCAGCTTATATATGCTATAATAATACATTCTCCCTCTGATTGTACATTTAATTGGTCATCAGGTCCCATGTTTTACTTCTGACATTAACGTCTCTCATTCTCACTACCTAAAATGCCCTCACTTCTTTTTCATATACCCTAATCCTTCCAGTTCAAATGTTACTTCTTTCCCAAAGCTTTTGTTCAAACTCCTGGCCTCTCCTATCTCCTCCAAATCTTCTTGCATTTCTGTCTTTTCTGTTCATTATTTATCATTTCTTTTGTTATTTGAGCACCTGTCTCTTCTTGCACAAGACAAATCCTCAATAAATGGAGTGCTTGATTTATTAATTTGTATACATGTTTTATTCTTACTACAACTGCGAATCTGTGATTTCCCTGAAGGCAAGGAAATAATAACTATTCACATTTAGTAATTTCCCTGGAGCTTTGCATAATGCTTGGCATCTAGTGGGTGCTAATCAAGTTTGTTAAGTTAATGAATGAATGAATGCGTGAAACTCTACTGCTTAGCACAGTGTTAGGACATGTAACAGACATTCATGAAATGTTTGCTGTCACATAAATGTTCTCATTGCCAAGCACAATGCCTACTACATAGTAGCTCTTAAAGGTTTGCTGAAGAAATTATTCTATTTCTCCTGTGCTTAGAACAAGGCTAAGCCAAGAATGGGTGCACTTAAAAGGTCTATTGGAAGAATAAATGGAGAATAGATGGATGTGTCCTTCACACTTAGCACAGTGCCTGGCAAGTAGTGTGTTCTCACAAAGTGATTGTGGATTTAATTGTCGAATGTCCCTATGCCTACCATAGTGCTAAGACACATGGTAGGTACTCATTAAAAATTTGTTGAGTGAAGATGTTGCCAGATGTTGGCATGGGGATTGCTGAAAGAATAAATGTGTGCAATTCTAGGACTTTGCAGAGAACAGGAAGACCATATGTTTGTAAAATACGTCCTCCCTCTATATTCAGTATCCTAGAGGGATTAGTTCCAGGACTTCTGTGGATACCGAAGTCTGTGATCCTCAAGTCCTTTATATGATATAAAATGGTGCAGTAGTTACATATAATTCACTCACATACTCCCATATACCTTAAATCATTTCCAGATTGTTTATAATACCTAATACAACCTAAATGCTATGTAAACAGTTTCCTGTAGACAAATTCAAGTTTTGCTTTTTGCAACTTTCTGGAATTTTCTCCCCAAATATTTCTGATCTGAGGATGAGGGACAGTGGATAAGGAGGGCCAAGGAGGGCTGACTGTTTGGGGCTGAATGAATGCACCCCCAGGGCTTTAAGCAGAGGGTTGGCTGGGTTGAACTGACCTGTGGAGCTCTCTTTCCTTTCTAGGTGTGGCCCCTGGAGCCCGACTCTGTCAGGACCAGCATCTGCCCCTTTAGGGAGGGTGAGTGAACAGGTCCTGCCAGGGCGGGAGCAGTGCGGAAGGGACCTGCTGGTGAGCAGTGCAGTGACCTGTCCTGTGCCTGCAGACCCCCGCGCACACCGAAACCTCTGGCGCGCTGCCCGATTGCAGCTGCTTCCCCCGCTGGGCTGGCGGCTAGACGCGCCATGCTCACTGCCCGCCGAGGCCACTCTGTGCTGGCAGCCACTGGATGGGGGCCCCTGCCTGTCGCTGGTCCCGCCGCTGCCCCGAGAAAATGTTACTGTGAATGTAAGTGAAGTGGCAGGAGGTTCCTGGGGTTGGGGAAGGAAGGGGAGCCCAGAAGCCCACTTTCATGACCTCATGCATTACCCTCTTTCCACAGAAGGTTCTTGAGTTCCCCTTGCTGAAAGGCCACCCCAACGTCTGTGTCCAGGCAAGAAGGGGGCGCCAGAGAGCTGAGCTGGGGAAAGGACCTGCACGGACCCCCAGTCTTCTGGATCCACTTTATCCTTGGGTCCCTGGAGCAAAGTGGTTACCAACTTCCTCTTTAGGAGTTCCACTGTTTACTTTAGCAGTGCATGGCATGCGAGCCTGGGCACTTCACCTGTCTGAATGTCAGTCTCCTCATGTATTTAATGGGGATGATAATAGTAACTACTTCACAGATGAAGATTAAATAAGTGCTTCACCTTGGTGACTGGCACAAACTAAATGTTCAGCAAACCTTAGCTGCTTTGATACTTGTTATAATTATCCCATTTCCCTACCTGGAGAAATGGGTTGCTTTACAACTTCAAAGGGTGGTTATAAAAATATTAATTCAAGATTTATTGAGCACCTACTATATGCCAAGCACTGTTTTAGGCTCTTGGGATAGCTGTGTCAGTGAATAAAACCAATAAATATTCCCACCTTTAGAGAGCTTATGTTCTAATGGAAAAAGACAGACAATAGACATAATGAGTAAATTACATAGTCTGTTAAAATTGTGTATAATTGCTATAGAAAAAGATGGGGAAGGATAAAGGAGGGTTGTAGTTGCAATTTCAAGAGGGGCAGTCAGATGAGGCTTCTTTGAAAAGGTGGTTAGATGAGAAGGGAGTATATAAAGTGCTATCAGAAATGAAAAGAGTAGGGACTTCCCTGGCAGTCCAGTGGTTCAGACTTTGCCTTCCAATGGAGGGGGTGCAAGTTTGATCCCTGGTTGGGGAGCTAAGATTCCACATGCCTTCCAGCTGAAAAGCCAAAACATAAAACAGAAGCAATACGGTAACATTCAATAAAGACTTTTAAAATCGTCCACATCAAAAACAAACTTTATTTTTTTAAAGAAATGAAAAGAGCTAATTTAGGCTGGGCTTCCCAGGTGGCTCAGTGGTAGAGAATCTGCCTACCAATGCAGGAGACATAGGTTTGATCTCTGGGTTAGGAACATCCCCTGGAGAAGGAAATAAACCCACTCCACTATTTTTGCCTGGGAAATCCTGTGGACAGAGGAGCCTGGTGGGCTACAGTCTATGGGATCACAAAAAGTTCAGACACAGTTTAGAGATTAAACAGGGAAGCAATTTAGGGCTGTCAGACCCTTTAGCACAGATAACCTCACGAGGCTGAGGCTGAGAAAGATGGAGTGATTCCTCATTAACCAGCCTTGAAGCTAGATCTGCCTAAGTTCAGGTCCAGAGTCCAGACCACCTCCTCCCCCAACCTGACAGGCCTCCCCCTTGTTGCTCCTTCCTTCTCTTCTGATTTTTCTGGCCTCAGCTTCTTTGTTCCTCATGTCTCTAACTCTGGCCTCTTTTGAGCAGGTGAGCACCTGGGAGAAGCTACAGCTGCAAGAGTGCTTGTGGGCTGGTGAGTGGAACCTCAGGGGAGGCTGGGGCAAGGCCACTGCAATGGGGTGAGCCCAGGAAGTGCCAGCCCCTGGGGTGAAGGTCAGACATGGAGCAGGGTTGGGTTGGGTCTAACTCAGAGTGGGCTCTCACCCTTTCCAGACTCCCTGGGGCCTCGCAAGGATGACATGCTGCTGGTGGAGACACGAGGCCCCCAGGACAATGGTTCCCTCTGTGCCTTGGAACCCAGTGGCTGCACCCCACTGCTCAGCAGGGCATCCACGGTGAGGGATGGCGGGCCCTCCTCCATGTCCCTTTCCAGCTCCATCTCACACCTGACCTCAAATTTTCACTCTCTTCACATTCCCCTCCGTCAAGCCAAGCCCTGTGCTGGTCTCTGGAAATGTGGGGGTGACTTAGACTTGGACCTTGTTCTCAATGGCCTCTCAGAAGTCTCCCAGCCTCCCTCCCCAACTATTCCGCCCACCTGTAGCCTGGTGGGTCGCCTAGGTGTGGTGCCTCTAGGTGACAGCCCCCACTCCTTGGCTTGGCAGAGGGCAGCTCGCCTTGGAGAGCAGTTACTACAAGACGTGCAGTCGGGCCAGTGTCTACAGGTAAGTAGGTGGCAGGAGGGCCCTTCCCAATGCCAAAAGGCAAGGGGCTTCAAACCCTGTCTTAAACTTTTTCTACCTCTTACTGTGTCTAGCAGGAAAGAGTGAGAACCCTTCTGGGGCAGGGTCCTCCTCACTGTCCTCTAGCACCCATCCATCCATGTGCTTATTTTCTGTCCAGCCCAGGGGAACCTAAGGGTTGAGCCACTGTCCCCAAGTTGCTCACTGCTGGGTAAGAAACCAGCAAACAGATAACCACTGGATTAAGACAGTCGATAACCAATGTGTTAAGCTTTGGGTTCCAGGGGACATTCAAGTAAGGGTCTCTTCCTGTGGGCCAGTTCTGGCACCAGAAGGAAGGCACAGTCCAGAAAACAGGCACAGCATGGGCAAAGCAGAGCAGCTTGTGGCAACCTGCTGTGTGTAGAGGGAAATACGCATGGTCAAGGCTGCAAATTTGGGACTGGAACTTGGTGAGTGTGGAACACCAAGCTGGGGCCCTGGATTTGCTTTTGTTTGTATCTTACAGCTCTGGGACAATGACCTGGGAGCACTCTGGGCCTGCCCCATGGACAAGTGTGAGTATTACAAGAACTGCCCTTATCTGTACAGGGAGCTGGAATCTTGATAGGGACCATTCCCAGGGAAGCACACACAATGAATGGCCTTGTTCTTCCCTGGCTAAGATCAACCAGAGGGTAATTCCTTCATTAATTCACAAACTAATCTGGTGATCCCAGTATCACCAGAGACAAAATCCTTGTCCTCATGCCAGTGTCCAAAGCCCTGAATGCTTACAGAGGGGAGCTGATCTAGGTCAGGCGAGTTCAGGGGAAAGGTTGGAAGTGAACTCTGAAGGCTGAGCTAGATGAAGGGGGTGGGTAAAGATGCCTTTTTGTGAAGACCCTGGGTGATTTTTTGAGGAACTCCAAGGTGGCCACTGTGATTGTGTTTTGAGAGGTAGACCTCTGTCATGAGATGTGGACATGAGGGCCATTGTAGGGCCTTGGGAACCAATGTAACCAATTTGGATTTTATATTAAGAATAGCAGGAACTTTTTGAAAGGCTATAATCAAATTTGCATTTAAAAAGATCTTGGGCCGCCCTATGGTAATGAAAGTGAAAGTGAAAGTCAGTCAGTTGTATCCAACTCTTTGGGACCCCATGGACTGTATAGTCTATGGAATTCTGCAGCCAGAATACTGGAGTGGGTAGCCTTTCCCTTCTCCAGGGGATCTTCCCAACCCAGGATCAAACCCAGGTCTTCGCACTGCAGGTGAATTCTTTACCAGCTGAACCACAAGGGAAGCCCAAGAAGACTGGAGTGGGTAGCCCATCCCTTCTCCAGTGGATCTTCCCGACCCAGGAATCGAACTGGGGTCTCCTGCATTGCAGGTGGATTCTTTACCAACTGAGCTATGTGGTAGAGTTAGAGGCAAAAAAGAAAGAGGTCAGAGACACCAGATAGAAGGCTGCTGCAGTCATCCAAGAGAGTGAGGTCAAGAGTCTAGCAACCCTAGCCTTGGAGTGGGGGCAATAATCTTAGCTGACATCTTAGCACTTACTATGTCCCCTCAGCATTATGTTCAGTGCTTTATGTGGATCAATACATATAGTCCTCACAAGAATCCTATGAAGTAGATACCACTGTTACCTCAGTTTTACAGAGGTGAAAACTGAGGCAGAAGGTGAAGTCACTTACCAAGGTCACCCATGTAGATTGATCTGTGTTCATACCCTGTACTCTGACCCTATGAGCTCTAACTTTGGGCAACTCTCTTCATTTCTCTGAGCCTCAGTTTTTCTCCTTCGTGAAGTGGGGGTCTCTTAACAAGCCCATCTTCTCCCTTAATTCTCCTAGACATCCACCAGCGCTGGGCCCTGGTCTGGCTGGCCTGCTTACTCTTGGCCGCTGTGCTTTTCCTTCTCCTTCTTCTCAAAATGAGCCGTGTGAAAGGTGAGCGCTTCCCAGCTCCCCATTCCCCAGGGGCAGGACTGGAAGTTGGCCAGGAGAAAGCGGGGACCGGGCTGACCGGCTGCCTCCGCTCCTCTCCCCTCGCAGGGTGGCTGAGGCTCTTGAAGGAGAACATCCGCGCGGGGGGTGAGTGTGAGCAAGAGCGGGGCGGGGGGCCGCCCCCAGCGGCCCTCGGGCCAGCTCACGTCTCCCTCCCGCTCTGTTCTCTCCCGCAGCGGCCGCCCGGAGCCGCGCGGCTCTGCTCCTCTACTCCGCCGACGACGCGAGCTTCGAGCGCCTGGTGGGCGCCCTGGCCTCGGCGCTGTGCCAGCTGCCGCTGCGCGTGGCCGTGGACCTGTGGAGCCGTCGCGATCTGAGCGCGCAGGGAGCGCTGGCCTGGTTCCACGCGCAGCGGCGCCAGACCCTGCAGGAGGGCGGCGTGGTGGTCCTGCTCTTCTCGCCCGGGGCCGTGGCGCTGTGCCGCGAGTGGCTGCAGGATGCCACTTCGGCGCCCAGGGCGCACGACCCGCACGATGCCTTTGCCGCCTCGCTCAGCTGCGTGCTGCCGGACTTCTTGCAGGGCCGCGCGCCCGGCCGCTACGTCGGGGCCTACTTTGACAAACTACTGCCCGCGGACGCCGTGCCCGCCCTGTTCCGCAGCGTGCCAGTCTTCTCTTTGCCCTCACAGCTGCCCGACTTTCTGGGGACTTTGCAGGGATCCGCCGCCCCCCGCCCTCGGCGGCTCGCGGAGAGAGCGGAGCAAGTGTCCCGGGCCCTGCAGCCCGCCCTGGATAGCTGTTTCCGGCCCCCGGGGGCCCCGGGGACAGGACGCAGGATGGGGCCTGAGGCAGGAGACAGAACTTGAATAAAGTCAGACCCTATTTTTCTACCCGTGTCTCCAGTGTGTCTCCTCAGCTACTGTCCGCCGAACTACCGCCAGTATCCGGTATCCCCGCGCCCCTTTAACTCCCGGACAGGTGCAGTCCGGAGACGTCTCTGGTTGGCTGGCATGGGGTGACGCAATGGCACATGGCCCACTGCCATTGGCTGTGGCGTGGGTTCCTCCCCTCCCGGCTGCGGAGTCGGCGGCGGGTGCACGTTTTACGCAGCCGCGGTGTTGGGAAGACAGCTGCTGGCGACCGCGGGCTGGGTGGGTTGTCCCTTCCTCCTCCGCGGCCTATGTGGATCTGGATCCTTCCTTGCCCGCTAGTGGGCCATGCCTTTGCCGTCTGAAGGCCCTGGACCTGACCTCTTCATATCCGGATCCAGGCTCCTCCCCCCGCCCCCACACGGGGGTTCCGGACTCCTCCCCCCAAGACCGTCCATCCAGAATCTTCTCCCGCAGTATTAGGAATCTAACCAGTTCTCCATAATCCCGCTGATTCAGCCTTTTAGAACCGTATTCCGACACTAAAACGATGGGCTGACTCCTACCTCCTTGCCGAGGATCCTGGCCATCTACCCCAGCAGCGACGAGGATAACTTATTACCATCCTGGAACTTTAGAATAGCTTCCTTTCCCTGTCTCCCCTCCCTCGGACTTAACCCAGTCTAGCCTTGTTTTCTTATACCACAGATCTGGGCCCCCAGACCCGCAGCACCGCAAATCCCACCCTTTTCTTTCCCACTTGGCTTCCCTAGTGAACCCTCCCCATATCCTTTGTCTACAGGTCCCCAGCCTGGGAAAAGATGGCCCCAAGATCCTCAAGGGGCATAGCCCCAGCTATGCTCTGTGGTTTGAGCCTCTTCCTTGGCTTCCCAGGCCTGGTCTGGGTCCAAATTTCTGTGCCTCCCCAATCTTCTCCCCACACTGAGCCCCATCCGTGTCACACCTGCCGGGGACTGGTTGACAGCTTCAACAAGGTGGGTGCATCAGCAGTATAAGAGGGAGGGGCCAGCTACTGTAACACAGTGGTTGAGAGTTGGGAGCTCTGGGATACAAGCCTGTATGAACTCATGTCCCAGCTTGGTTACTTGCTATTTGAATAGACTTGGGCAGGTTGCCTCTCTGCCTCAGTTTCTTGGTTTGTGAAATACAAGTGCTAGGATGTACCAGGCAATATTAATAATTTTCTCCATTTCCAGGGCCTGGAGAGAACCATCCGGGACAACTTTGGAGGTGGAAACACTGCTTGGGAGGAAGAGAAGTTGTCCAAATACAAAGACAGGTAAGAAAGAGGCTGGAGGGGTGAGTTTGTATACCTAACATTCCCAGTCTCTGCTGTGCTGGTAGAGGCCTAGAGACACGTGGAGAGGACTTACTCAACCAATGTTGCTGAATATAGGACAGCACTAAACAAGCCAATCAGAATCCCTCCTTCAGGGAGCTTACATTCTAGTAGAGGAGACAGTGAATAGATAAGTTGTTATTGTTTAATCACTAAGTCACGTCTGACCCTTTTGCAAGCCCGTGGACAGTAGCCCGCCAGGCTCCTCTGCCCATGGGATTTCCCAGGCAAGAATACTGGAGCTGGTTGCCATTTCTTCTCCACGGGATCTTTCCGACTCAGGGATCAAATCCACATCTCCTGTATTAACAAGCAGATTCTTTACCACTGAGCCACCAGGGAAGCCCAAATAAATTAATAATGTCATATCAGGTGAAGAATGGTAAAGCATGATGGACTGCAGGTTGGTGGGAGACATGGCATTCAGCGTATGACATTTGAACAGAGACCTGAGGTGCAGAAGCAGACTGTGCAACAGTTCAGGAAAGGGTTTGGACAGAGCGGGACTGAGCTTGATGTATTTCAGAAGTGGTTGGATTTAGAGTAAACTGAAGGGAGAGTGGCAGAAGATGAAGGCAGAGGGCCCGGAAAGTCACAAAAAGACATTTAGATTTTGTTCTGAGTATATCAGGAAGTCATTGGAAGTTTTGAAGCTGGGAAGTATAACAGTTTTATTTGTACCTACAAAAGGTCTCTCACGTGGACACAGGAAAACCAGTTGGGAGGCTAGGTCATAGACTAGGCATGTTGGCAATGGTGGATGTGGTGAGAAAGGGTCAGAGTCTGGGTTTATTTTGCAGATAGGATAGAACGTGATGATGGAATCATCATGAAGTGTGAGAGGTTTGGGGCCTGCGCAACTGGGTGAATAGTGGGACTTTTCTGAGATGAGATAAATGGGTCTAGGGGAGGCATGGAATCAGGTGTTCTCATTGAACATGTTGGGCTGAAACGTCCATTAAATAGTCAAATAGAGTTAGATGTAGGAGTCAGGAGTTCAGGGGAGAAATAGGGCTGGAAACATGAATTTGATAGTCATCAACATATGGTCAGTGTATAAAGCCAGGGAACAAGATGAGATTATATTGAGAGGAGAGGCTGAGTCCTAGACACTTTAGCTTTTCAGAGTCCAATTGGGAAGAGGAATCGCCATGCTTGAAATTAGACCATGTTGTCAGTTGGGATCCTTTGTACCTTCGGGAAGGTCACTTCACCTTTGATCCTCTATTTCCTTATCTGTAAATTGGGAGTATTAATGTCAATCCAATTTTATATGATTGTGGTAAAGATTAAACTGTGATTAAACCACTAGAAAGAAAAGTTTTGGTACTCTGTAACATTGGTCATTTTCCTTTCCCTCAGTGGGCCTCATTTTCCTCATTTGGGAATGAAGGGATTGACCAAGGTAACCCTAAGGGCAATTCTAGCTCTATAATGGTTCCTGTTTTGTGGTTTTATTTTAAATCACCACCTCCCATATGCCAGGCACTGTGCAAGACCCTTTAAGCATAATGTAATACATTTTTTGTATTGCATATATATTAAAATTTTTTTATTGTTGTAAAATGGAATAACACAAAATTTACCATTAGATATACCAATGTATATTAAATATATATTTAGTATGTTCAGTGTTTTGCAACTATTACCATCATCTAGTTCCCAAACAATTTCGTCCCCCAGAAGAGAAACTCCATCTCCATGGAGCATCATTCTCTCTTCCCCCAGCTGCTGGAAACCACTAATCTGCTATCTGTCTCCGAGGATTTGCTGATTCTGTTGGAATCATACAATATGGCCTTTTATGTCTGGCTTCTTGCACTCAGCATAATGTTTTCAGGGTTCATCCACTTTGTAGCAAGTATCAGTACTTTATTACTTTTTAAGGCTTAGTTATGTTCTGTTGCATTAATAGACCACATTTGTTTATCCATTTATCAGTTGATGGACATTTGGGTTGTTTATACCTTTTGGCTACTGTGTATAGTATTGCTGTGAACCTTTGTGTACAAGTTTTTGTTTGAACACCTGTTTTGCATTCTTTTGGCGAAGTATCCAGGAGTGGAATTACTGAGTCATATGGTGATTCCATGTTTAACTTATGGAGAAACTGCCGAATGGTTTCCACAGTGGCTGCACCATTTTTCATTCCCACCTGCTATGTAGGAGGGTTCCAGTTTCTCCACATCCTTGCCAACACTTGTTATATGATATGTTTTTAACTACATCTACCGAGCAAGGCTATTATATTCTGTTGTGCAGATGCAGGGACTGAGCTGTCTTCCAGCAAACCTACAGGGGAGCCATTGTCCCATTTTACAGATAAGAAAACATGTTCAGGAGAGGTTAAATGACCTGCCCAAGGTCACACCACTAGATTGGAACCCAGATCTGTCTGACTCCCAAAACTAGCACCCCTTGGCCTGTGGCCTTTGACATTGTCTGGCACCAGGTGGGGGAAGGGATTATAAGAGGGTAGTAGGTGGGCTGGAGTGTGTTCCTACCACCCGTCCCTGTCCCGTCAGTGAGACCCGCCTGGTAGAGGTGCTTGAGGGTGTGTGCAGCAAGTCGGATTTCGAGTGCCACCGCCTGCTGGAGCTGAGTGAGGAGCTGGTGGAGAGCTGGTGGTTTCACAAGTGAGTGAGAGGGGCCTTCCTGGGCGGGGCTCAGGCCAGGCCCGGCTGGTAATGCAGGGGGTGGCGAGCTAGCGGCTATGTCCTCCTTTGGCTCCTTCCTCCAAACCCAGGTGTGCCAAGGACTTTTGGGGAACCCAGGCTCCCACTCTGAGCTGCAGTCTGCAACTCTGCCAGTCAAGAAGAGGGCGGCCTTATGGGTCCTGTGCCCACAATGGCTGTATCACAGATGCTGTGGGAGGTTGGGGGAGGGGGGGTGGGCGGCGCCTCTGACTCTGTCTCAGCCCCCGCACTGTCCCCCTCCTCAGGCAGCAGGAAGCCCCTGACCTCTTCCAGTGGCTCTGCTCAGATTCCCTGAAGCTCTGCTGCCCCTCAGGCACCTTCGGGCCCTCCTGCCTTCGTGAGTTTTTCCAGGTCTTCTTGGGGGCTGGAAGGGAACTGCTGGGGCCAGGGGTCCAGTTGTGGCCCTGCCCCTGGCTGGCTTTGTGAGCTTGGGCTCCTCAGATTACTTCTCTGGACCTTGGTTCTCACCTACCTCACAGAGCTGGTTGGTGAGATGAGCAAATCAATGGGGAATGACTCTGAAAAGAGATATGGGGCTAGACTGAGTCAGATGGGACCATGGTTTCTATCATGTATTTGAGAAATCTGCCCCCCGCCCCCAGCCCCACCTTTCCCATGCCTGGACTAAGGGACTAAGGTATGACCTTCTTAGGGACAGGCAGGTGTTGCCTTGAAGCCCCTGCTGTCAGCAGTTTTTTTTCCACGAAGTCTTGAGACAGGAGCTGAACTCACTCCCAGCCCCTTTTGAAAAATCTCTCTTGCAGTTGCACATATAAAGAGTTAGCAACAAAGATGGTCAATTCAGTCTTCCTAAAAGAAAAGATTTGTAAATAACCTAACCATTCCACAAAGGAATGGTTAGATAAATTTCATAAAGTTTTATGACAGAATATTATGGCATTGTTAAAATGGTTTCTTCTCCAAAAATGTTTACTGACATGGGAGAAAATACTCTCTACATACAAAGTTGTATTTATGACCCCACCTGGTTCGGTGTCTGCCCACAGCCTGTCCTGGGGGTGCGGAGCGGCCCTGCGGTGGCTACGGCCATTGTGAAGGGGAAGGGACTCGAGGGGGCAGCGGGCACTGTGACTGCCAAGCTGGCTACGGGGGTGAGGCCTGTGGCCAGTGCGGCCTCGGCTACTTTGAAGCGGAGCGCAACGCCAGCCATCTGGTATGTTCGGGTAGGTAGCCCAGAGGCGCGGGGCCGGGCAGGGGTGTGTGGGATACCTGCCTGCCCACCCTCATACTTCCTCCGTTCTGCCCAGCTTGCTTTGGCCCCTGTGCACGCTGCTCAGGACCTGAGGAATCACATTGTCTACAGTGCAAGAAGGGCTGGGCCCTGCATCACCTTAAGTGTGTAGGTGAGTGGCACCCTGTCTAGGAGGGCAGGCAAGGTCTCGGGCTTGGTGACCGACCGACATACATATCTCTAGGCTCGACCAGTGCAGTCTGCATCTTCATAGAGAAATACCAACCTGCAAAAGTGGGAAAGTAACCAGGCACTTTCAGTACAGACTGATTGTTGTATAGCGGGAAATGTGTCTCATCCAGTTTGGTGGTGGGGAATCAGGAAAGGCCTCTTGGAGGAGGTGTCACTTGGGTCTGGTCTTGAAGATTGGAGAAGGGTTAGCCAGGGGAATGAGGATAAACTTGGGGTCAGGAAACCTGTGTTCGAGACTTAGTTTGGTCCCTGTCTAGTCATTTAGATAGACGAGGGTAAAGGCTAAGCCGCTGTAACAGAAAGATCCCCAAAGACTGTGGCTTAGTGAATATAGAGGTTTATTTTCATGTCATATCAGTGTTGAAGCCGGTGATCCAGGCTAGCAGAAAAGCTCTGCTTATCACGGTCATTAGGGCCTGGATTCCTTCTGTCATACTGTGCAGTCATGGGCATCTCTTTGTTTCACCATCTGGCACTGAGGAGGTGAGGTAGAGAAGAAGGGGCACAGAGGATCTAAGTCCATTGTTTTAAGCGAAAAGTGCAGCACGTCACTTTTGTCTGCATCCCGTTGGCCAAAACTCAGTGTCAAGGCCACAGTTAGCTGCAAAGTTGAAAACCAGTAGTCTCCAGTTGGCCAGGCGGAGTCCAGCTGCACCCCTGTATCTGTGGCGGCGGACAGCCTGCTGTCTCAGCCACACTCTTTGAGCCTGGGCAAGTCCTTTCCCAACAACCATGGCCTCAGCTTCCCTGTGAGTGAAATGGGGATTGAAGTCCCCACCCTGCCGGCCTCTTCGCAGACATTGATGAATGCGGCACGGAGCGAGCCAGCTGTGGAGCTGACCAGTTTTGTGTGAACACGGAGGGCTCCTACGAGTGCCGGGGTGAGTGTCTGCTCCTGTCTTCTGGGGACAGCTATGGGGAGGGTTGGGGGAGCTGCTCCACGCCTTTCCCCACAAACTGCCACCTTGCCAGGTGCCCCAACCCCTCCACCCTAGGTCCCTTCTGGAGCAGGGCTCTCCCAGGCCTACGGGCAGCTCGCCCCCATCTCTCTTCCTGCTCCAGACTGTGCCAAGGCCTGCCTGGGCTGCATGGGGGCGGGACCCGGCCGCTGTAAGAAGTGTAGCCCTGGCTACCAGCAGGTGGGCTCCAAGTGTCTCGGTGAGTGTCCTGCCACCCAGGAGGGCCTCGCCCACCACGAATTGACAGGGGCTGGACTGTGGACGGGGTGTGGGAAGGAAGGGCGGAATGTTGTCTGAGCCAGGGCAGAGGGGTGTCAGGATGTGAGTGAGATGGGACCCTGGCGGTCAGGGCTCTGAGCCCTCCTTGCCCTCCCTCAAGATGTGGACGAGTGTGAGACGGCGGTGTGTCCGGGGGAGAACCAACAATGTGAGAACACCGAGGGCAGTTACCGCTGCATCTGTGCTGATGGCTACAAACAGATGGAGGGCATCTGTGTGAAGGAGCAGATCCCAGGTGAGCCCCAGGAACCTGGGGAGGGGAGTTCCTCAATACAGGGGGAGGGCCAGCAAGCCCCTCGTCTGGGCAGCTGCAGACCTTCCCTTCCCCACCCCTTCACGAGGCTGCCCTGGCACAAGAACCCCACCTCCCAGGCTGGCTTTCGGTGGCCTCACCCTTCCCAGGGTAGAAAGGAAATCTGACTTGGTGTCAAATCATTCTGCCTTTCCAAGCCTCTTTCCCCATCTGTCCTTGCCCTGCTGCTGAGGGCTGTTGTAGGCTGTGGGTGTGATGAGACGAAGGACAATCACAATGATGGTGATAGTGACCACTTCCATGGTTTCAAACTGCATGTCACATGCTGTTCCAGGCATGTTGTACATATTGACTGATTTCACCCCTAAAATAGGATGTGATGGATCTTATTCTCATCTCCACTCTGCATAGTGGAAACAGGGACACAGATGAAACAGCTCGCCCAGGGCCCCATGGTAAGCAGGTGGCAGAGCTGGATGTCAAATCCAGGTGCTCTGACTCTGGAGCCGGGCTTGTACACATGCTCTGACATGACAGTCTCATGGCCTTGGGCAAACCTCTCGGCACCCCAGTTTTCCATTTAGTGAAACATGGATAATAACTGCCCATCTGGGAGTTGTTCTCAGCGGTGAATGACGCTGTGTGCTGGTGTGCCCAGCGGGCATGTTTGTGGCAGCGATGATCAGGTGTGTAGGAGGCTCCAGAAAGAGAAAATGGTGACAGGCGCTTCTCTTGCTCAGAGTCAGCGGGCTTCTTCTCGGAGATGACGGAGGACGAGCTGGTGGTGCTGCAGCAGATGTTCTTCGGTGTCATCATCTGCGCACTGGCCACACTGGCCGCCAAGGGTGACTTGGTCTTTACCGCCATCTTCATTGGAGCTGTGGCAGCCATGACTGGCTATTGGTTGTCAGAGCGCAGTGACCGTGTGCTGGAGGGCTTCATCAAGGGCAGATAATCGCTGCCACACCTGTATCATCTCCTCCCGCCCAGGCTGCCCCTGAGGTCGGGACTCTCCCATCTGGACACTTGAGGCACTTGCTTTATTTTTGAGAGTGGGGTAAGCACCCACTCCGCACTTTATAGAGCAGCCCAGACACCAGGCCCCTGGAGTGAAAAAGTAGCCCCAAGGGTAGGTGCCTTGAGATCTTGACTTTGGGGCACTGGGCCAGCTTCACAATGTGTGAATTTTTTTTAAACAGTGTCTCCTCGTTGTGGCTGCTGGTGAGCTTTGGCCCTTGCCCAGGGTGAGGCTGGGGGAAGGTGTCCCTGCAGGGGTAGGCCCTTCACAGCCCCCTCCTGCCAGCTGCATGCTGCCAGTTCCTGTTCTGTACTCACCCCCTGCCCCTCAGCCACTGATTTATTTATTCATCTCAGGAAATAAAGAAAGGTCTTAGAAAATGGAGAATCTTGTCTTCCTACCTGTTCCCACCTGCTGTGGGTTGGCTTAAGCTACTGAGAGCCCTCCACCCTTGGGGAAGTTCCCTAAAGCCCTGGGAAACTGAGGGCTCTCTTGATGGGAGGAGTAGAGGGAATGCAAAGGAGAGCCTTGGCCCTGAAATATGTTAAGAGAAGGGGGATGGCGGAACCAAGCTTAGGAATGGAACTTTCTTAGTTCAGTACTGCCTATCATTTGCCAAAGGACCCTGACAAATGACTCTTCTCTAAAAAATGACTCTTCTATAAAATGGGCATAATAATGCTTCCCATCCAGGCTTAATGTGAGAATTAAGGTGATACAAAGAGCTGAAAAGTGTACAGCAGATAGATATTCCATGAAACATTGGTAGCCATTATTTTTAAAGCCTCCAAGAGGACTTCCCTGGTGGTTGAGTGGTTAAGAATCTGCCTGCCAGTGCAGGGGACACAGGCTCGATCCCTGGTCCAGGAAGATTCCATGTGCCAACGGGCAACTAAGCCCATTCGCCACAACTACGGAAGCCCTCATGACCTTGGGCCCATGCTCCACAACCAAAGTAGCCCTCCCTGGCCACTGGCCAAGACTAGAGAAAACCCACACACAGCAAGGAAGACCCGGTGCAGACCAAAAAAACCAGCCTCGGAGGGTTGAGTGCCCTTTGGAATTCCTCCCTTCCACAGTACACACAGGACTTGGAATCACTAGGTGGGTGGGTGAAGGGGGCCATCTCCTCTAAACAGTATCCTGGCAAGGGCAGAAGGAGGCATGAGCCAAGTCCTAAGGTTTATTTCTTTGGCACAAAGAGGACAGTCTGGACAAGCAAGACTCATCTCCACCCTGGGGAATCTGGAGGGGATGTTTCGGGCACCTGCATCCTGTTCCCCATTCTCAAATCCGTGCATGTCCACCCTGTATTCCGTATAAGTCTCGGCCTTTGTGCAAAATACCCGCTGAAAAAAATAGAGATATTTTAAAAAACAAAAATCCTGGGCTGGGGGTGGGTTCATGTCTGGCTGTCTCCGGAGGTTGCATTCAGTTGGAGGCCCAGGAATACTCCTGGAATGTCTTTCAAATGCTCAAAGTCCCAGAAGGTCTGCGCTCGGGGCCCTGGTCCTGAGTTTCTGGACCCCTCAGAGCTCGATGGTGTCACTGGAGGCGCTGCGCGAGTCTCCAGTCTTGCAGCGAGGCTGGACCCCATTCTGGGGCTCCCCAGACCATGCGGGAGCCGGGGCAGGAGCTGGTGTAGACAGTAGCTGCACTGTGCTGGGCAGCTCATCCAGGGGCAGACTGTCCACCGACGACAGCCCGTGGCGCCACGGGTTCCAGCTAATCTTGAGCGAGCCCCGGGAGAAGCTGTCCACGGAGCTGCCGGAAGCCGCCGCGTCAGCTTCTTCCACCACGTGTGGCGGGACCGGGCCGCGCACGCGCACATCGCTGAGCGACCGGCAGCGGCCTCGGAGGAGCGAAGAGCCCAAGCCGTCGAGCTCGGCGTCGGGGTGGCTGCCCCGGCGCGACCGCAGCGCGCCCCCGGGCGGCGGGGAGGCCAGGCAGCGGAGGCCGCAGCGTCGGAAGACGCTGTCTTGGACCAAGTGCTCTCGGAAGAGCGCGGCATCGATGCTGCGGCTCAGGTTGATGGGTGATGGCGGCCGCAGGTCCAGCTCGCTTATTGACGGCGCCGGCCCCACGCTGCTGCGGGACAGTCCGGGGCCACCCTGGGGACCGCGGCTCAGCGACGTAGCCGAACCCCAGGCGCCGGAGCTGGGCGTGGCTGGAGGCCCACCCTCCGCTGGATTGCGGATAAGGCTCTTGCTGATGTCTAGGGTACCCGCGCTGACGCCACTGGGCCCCGCATAGCAGTTGTTGGGCCGCTCCGGCACCTCGCTCTTGCTAGAGGGCGTTGGGCACGCCAGGCGCAGCAGCTTAGCCCAGCAAGCGTGCTCTGTGGGCGGCCTGGGCCGCGCGGCGGCCAGAGCGGCCAGCGCCAGGGTGAGTGCCCATGTCAGCTCCAGCAGGCGCAGCCAGAAGTGCACGCCCCACCAAGCCCACGAGAAGCGGCCCACCCGGCCCGGGCCCGGGTACAGCCAGAGCGCCGCCGCCAGCTGCAAGCCGCTGGCCAGCAGCCCCAGCGCGCCGGCCACGGCCAGCAGCCTAGGGCCCGGGCTGGCATCCCAGCCTCTCGGCCCGTCCAACAGGCGGCGACGGCACAGACAGAGAGTGCCCAGAGCCACGGCTGCGCCCCAGGCGCACGATAAGCCCTGGGCCAGAAGGTTGAGCGCAGGCCTCACCGACAGCAGGTCTGTGGTGAGCAGCCCCAAGCCGTGCGTCAACGCCAATGCTCCCAGGAGGAGTGGGTTCTGCAGCTGCTGTGGCAGCCCAGCGCCCAGGCCCAGCAAGGTCAGGGCTGCCAACGCGGTGAGTAGCAAGGGGAAGGGCAGGTTGTAGAGCACGAGGCCGGCGCGTAAACCCAGCCGTGCCTGCGAGCCATACGGGTCGGTGAGCATGTAGGCGGATCGCAGCCCCCCCGCTACCAGCACCAGCACCGCCGCTACCAGTGCCAGCCGGGGCCCAGCAGGGGCGGCTGCCAGCGAGGCCAGTGCCAACAACGCGGGCAATAGGAAGAGCACCCCCACCCCGTAAACGTGCAGCTCCCAGGAAAAGCTCAGCACCCGTCGCAGGGGACCCCAGCGCAGAGGGGGTGCCGTGGCGTTGGTAGGGGGGCTGGAGGCAGGGACTGATGCCATGGAGCTGGCTGAGGGCTCCGGAGGGGGTGGCTGGCCCAGGGCGCGCTGCGTGGTGACCCGAATGAGGCCCCGGCGAGACGTCGAGGGGGCCTGGACAGGGGGTGCTGGGGGATGGCTTTGGGGGCGCCCGGGCCACTCCTCGGCTTCATCTGCAATAATAACAATATTAAAATAGCCCTTTGAAAAGTGCTTTTGATTTCCCATCATGCTCCAGTGTGGTGAACAAGTTATGTAACTTTGCCAAGCACATCTGTAAAATGGGGATGGTAACAGCAACCCCCTCCTTGGGTTGCGGTGAGGATTAAACGTTTAGCATAGTCCCCAACACCCACTAAGGGTTAAATGGATGTGTCCTGCCATTTTTATTGAGATATCAGCAGTTCTCGTTAGGGGCTGCATATTAGAATCACCTGGAGATCAACTCAATCAGAATTCCTCTTGCTGGAGCCTGTGCTTTGGAATTTTTTCAAAGCTCCTCCAGTGAATTGTGGGAGTTGGAGAATCTCTTGCACTAAATAAACCCATGTTAATTTAAGACTTTTCTAGTCCCCAGAGTGCAAATGACTTCTCCCAGAGTACCCAGTGAGTAGTAGTTTATTATCCTAAGTTGTTTGAAGTTGTTGGTCAGTTCCTTTAAGGAGGCATTCATCCCCATTCATTCCCCACCCCTCCCCTATATGCTTCACACAGGTTCTTTTATTCCAGAGTACCCGCTCTCGCCAACCCCCCAGCCATGCCCTCACCTGGCTTCAGGGATCCCACAGGGCTCTCTGTTCGGTTTGCAGTTGGGCCAAGGTCCAAGGGGCCAGGGATGAGGGACTTGGGGGTACCTGGGGCCTCCACTGCACCTCTCACCCGCTGAGGGGAGATGGGATCTGCTCCATTCATTGCTGCCAACTCTGAAATAAAAAAAGCAGTCATGACTTTGCCTGACCCTCTAGCGTTCCCCCAAATCTAATCTTCCAGGAGAGAGGCATATCACCCTCATTTGCCAGAATGAGGTAAATGGGACCCAGAGGGAGCAGAGGTCACACAGAAACGGGGACATCCAGCCGCCCTGGAACACTGCCCCTCCCAGCCCTGATCAGCACCCTCACTTTGATACCCACCTGGCTTGGGCTGCCCATCAGAAGTCTCTGAGGCTGGGAGATATGACGGCTGGGGTCCTGGTGAGCCCCTGACATCAGGGAGGTGAGCCTCTTTGGGGGAGGGACTTGAAGAACTGACTTCCCAGGCCTCCCCAGCTCCAGCCGTCTTGGGCAGCTCCATGGGCTGCTCCTCAGCAGGAGGAAGGCTTCTGGCCAGTGCCAGGTCTGGTTGGGACTCAGGCTCCTGAGAGGATGCCCCCTCAGCTGGTGACACTGAGCCAGTATCAGGGGCTGCTGGACCCTGCTGGGTGGAGAGGGGGCCTTGAGCTGCCTCCTGGAAGTCCTCCTCACCCCCACCCTGTTCTTCCATCCCCGGCCTCGCCACAATACCCGGGTGGGGCACAAGAGTTGGGGAAGGGCCCTTGTGGTCCTCGGGAAATGTCTCCGAGACCCTGGTCTTGCCTTTGGCCAACAGACCCTCATCACTAGGCGGCAGCTGTCCCACTCGGCCTCCAGGTCCCCCTGACGTGGGAGGAACAGTGGCTAGCCCGAGGTGGAGTCTGGGAGTCGTGGGGAAGAAAGGAAGGTGGGGTGCCCCCACTGGATAGGGGACTGGTGCTTCTTGCTCCATAGGCTCCTGTGAGTCAGGAGGTCCTGTCCAGCCCTGAGAAATTGGCCCTCGAGCCATCTGGAGGTCGTCGGTCACCGGGAGTCCTCCTTTCTGAGCCCCGTGGGCCGCTTTAGGTCCATGCAGGGCTGGGCCAAGGGCGTCTTCAGGCCTCTCTGGCATCTCCTCAGCAGGGACCTGGGGGACACTGGCATTCCAGGGGCTCTCGTCTCGGGGGTTCTCCCAGAAGAAGTCGAAGGCCTGACGCTCCGTGTCAAGAGGGCCCTTGCCTTGGGCTCCAGGGGCCAAGTGTGGTTCTGAGTCCTCAAGGGGTCTGGGAAGGCCCCGGCCCAGGGCAGGGCTGGCCCCCAGGGACAGCAAGGGCAACAGCAGCAGGAGGCCATGCACACAGCCCCAGGGGCTGGGGGCCATGCTCCACGCTGATGCCTGGGCCTCGAGCCCTCCGCTTCCCGTCCTCACCGGATGAGCCTGAAAGAAGGAGAGGGGGATGGCACATGAGGGGGGTCTCCAATGGCTACCCCCTGGGGGCTGGTGGGAAAGAAAGAAGCAGCTTCCTCTCTACCGGTTCCTTCCTGTTCAGCCTCTGCATGCTACCCAGAGTCCTTTTAACACTACCTCTCTGGTCATGCCACTTGCCATAATTCAGAACCTTCAGTGGTTCCGCATCACCCTCAGGAGAGAATATAAGGTCCTCTCCTGGCCTCCCAAGGCCACACCAGGCTGCTCACCTATCCCTCAGCACCCACAGAACTGCCTGACACTCCACGCCTTCGATACTGCTCTTCCCTCAGGCTGGAATGCCGTCTCCCTTCTCCTTGCTGAAATCCTTTATATATAAATATATTTAAAATCCTATTCTTGAAGGCCCAGCTCAAAAATTACAGAAGTGGAGAGGGAGAGGAATATGCCCCTGCCTTTGAAGAGGGACCTGGGTTTGAATCCCAGCTTCACTAGTTTCTGGGTGACTGACTTTTCCCCTCCGCATCATGGTTTTCCCATCCGTAAAACGGGTATAATAATAGTACCCAACTCCAAGGGCCTCTTATAAGACATAACAAAACACGTGATGGGCCAGGCCCATAAATGGAGCTGAATAAGCATTAGAGCCCTCTGGCTTTTCCTTTTGCCCAGAAAGCTTTCTTTCTCACCAACCCTCTAACCATGTCAACAAATAATTGGAGCACGTACTGTGTGCCAAGCCTGGGGGATAAAGCAGTGAACAAGACTGGCAAGATCTCTGCCCTCTGGAGCTGGTGTTCTGGGTAAAAGACAGACAATGACTACTTTTAAATAAGATGGGCTATGGAGAACATAATACAGGGGTAAGAAACAGAAGAATGGGGGACGACTTTACACAGGCGTGCAAGAAAGGCCACTCAGGTGACATTTGAGCTAAATACAGAATGGGAAGAAGGAGTCATCCATTAGATGATATCCAGGAAAAGCATTTGCTGGAGGAAACAAAGTGCAAAGGCCCTTCGGCAGGCAGAAGGAGCACAGCAGACGCAGGAGAAAGGAGCAGAGGGAGATGAAATCAGGGAGGCAGGGCTTTCTCAAAAGCCACAAAAAGGCACCTGGATTTTTTTCTCAGTGTCCCACCCAGGAAGCCAAGGGAGATGACAAGCATAGAAGTTACAAGGGAGATCTGAGAAGTGTTTTAAAAGGGGGAGAGAGGCCGTTGCAGAAATCCAGGTAGGCTTTGACGGTGGCTTGTTTCAGCTTGAGTATTTCTTTCCCTGACACCTTCTCCACCCCTTCCGTCACACCGGTCACACAGCATAGTAATCTCCTGTCTCCCCCACCCGCCTGGGGCTTCTCAAGGGCTGTGTCTTTTATTTCTTGTCTCCAGTCACTGCATATGCCTCAACCAAGTATATTCCCTTACAGTTCCCCTTCCTGAGAGTCCCTAATGTAGGCGGGAGGCAGGACGGGACCCCACAGCCAGCGGAGGGGGACAGCGGCTGTGAGAGCCAGTGCCTGGGTGAGTTTAAGGGCAGAGACCCTGTTCGATTTCTCTCTGGGGACCAGTTGTGCTCAAAGCTCCCAGGTTCCTAATCCTTGGTGGCTCGCAGACACCTTGAGAAGCTGAAGAAAATGCCAGGTGGCCTCCCCGGGGAAATGTCCAAGTTCACCAAAGCTTGTGGGTAATTTTAGGGGGAATCAAAGACCCCTTAAACCCATCCCCCAAACTGAGTTTAGGCTCCGCCTCGTTAGTTCATTTCTCAAACCTGGCCCAGGCTAGGTGCTGGGGACCCGAAGAGAAGGCTCAGTTCCAGTGTCCAGAGTGGGGTTGACCTGAGGTGGAAGAACTGGAAGGCCACGGACACAGGCGCTGGTGAATCACAGTTCTCCTTTGTCAAGCTCGTCCCCACTTAGGTTCCTGTGCTAAGCTTAGCTGAATGTCCTCGATTTCATCCACCTCTCCCGACACAAGCAGGTGTGGGTATATCCATTTCATAGGGGAAAAAGCAAGGTTCAGAGAGGCTGAGCAACTCAGCCAAGGTCACACAGGCTGCCAATGGCTATAGTAGGGGCTGTGAAACCCGCACTGACTCAGTTTACACAGGGGGTCCGAGAAGATTTGCAGAGGAGGAGGCAGTAGAGTTGGGCCTTCAAGGATAAACATATGCCATCTGCTCACCACCCCCGATCCAAGAGATGTAGTCATCTCCGGATGAGCAGGGGGCTGCCCAGCTTTGGGTTCCAGCTGCTGAAGAGATTTTTTTTTAGTGGGGAGGGTGTTCTCCCTACCTCAGGGACTGGGGAGAGGCCGTCCTGGGGGGAGGGTGCGGGCCGCCGCAGGGCAGCCTCAGGAGCCGGTCCATCTCGGGTTACCTCTCCTTTTTCTCCATCTCCTCTCCTCTGGCTCCGCGCCTTCCCGCAGTGTCCTGGGTGGGGGTAGGCGCTAGTGCAGACCCTGCCGCTCGCACCTGAGAGCGGGGCTGCAGGCCATGCTCCCTGCCGGGGCCCCTCCACTCTCCCCTCCCTAGTCCACTCCTCACCTGGGCGCCAAGCTGGCAGCCCCCGCGTTCACCTTGCGCGCGTCCCTGAAGCTGCTCTCCACGCCGCATCCTCCGAGATGCTCAGACTTGGCTAACAGAGCCCGGCGCTGCCGATCGGGGAGCCCGCCCACAGGAGTGCCGTCCCAGCTTAACCCTTTCCCCTTAAGGGTGGATTCTTCTCCCAGTCCTAACCTCCCCTCTCTGAGAGAGTCTCAGGGCTAAGAAGGGAAGCGAGGTCACCTCGGAGGGATGTGAAAATCACTTCCGCAGCATCCCTGAAAACGGGGCAGTCTCTTTTTGCATACCTCCTGTGATGGGGAGCTCACTCCCTTTGTAGTCTAGATCGATATCCTTATAATACATACATACTTACTAGGGACCTCCTACAGGTAAATCCTACCTATGGCGTGATGTATATCCTTCAGCTTTTTGAAGGCACAGCCACATACACATTTTAAATAGAAATGAGATCATACTGTACATATTGTTCTGTAACTCGCCTTCTCCTTCACTTCCCAATATATCCTGGCATATTCAGCATGTACATTTCTACAGAGCCATCTCATTTCTTGTATTCAGCATGGAGAACTGCAGCATATGATCAGCCTGCCATTTTTACTTAGCCAGTTTGGGAAGTCGGACGTGTAGGTTGTTCCCAGCTATTTGTTAGCAAGAATATCAAGGCACCGGCACTCCCGTGCAGACATCTTTGTGCACATGCACTGGTGTGCCTATCAGATAATCTCTACCCGAGGCATGGGTAGGTCAGTGTCTCTGCGCATTTTCAGGTTGGTCTGTCAGAATGCTCCAGGCCCCTCTTTGGACAGTTCCTGATGTATTCAATGGCCACCATAAGGCTCAGTACATTAAGGAAAATCCATAGAAGGAATACATGTGGTCATTAAATATGATGTGGGATCTTTAATGGCATGGAGACATGTCGAGAGTAGACTTGTTTATTTATTTAAAGCACAGTCATTCGAGTTATAATATATGCTGAAATTGTCCCAATTCAAGCAACATAGAAACGTTCAAAGAATACAGGAACTGTCTTATCTTTGGTCTCTCCAGCTCTGCTCCCCCTCCCCCCGAGATGTACCCATTGTTAACATCATACTTTTCTTTGCATCATATAAAAATATATATGTGCATGCATTCCTACAAAAATGGGATCATACTATGCGTATTGTTCCATAAGCTTGTTTTGTTTTAAGCAGATATATGTTGGAAACATTTTGAAGGCAACACATACTAGCTCGGCCCTTTCTTTTCATTAGCTGTACAGTTTTGCATGCTGTGGATGTTCTGTTAATTTGTCAGACAGCCCCAGTATTCCCCTACTGATGAGTAATCAGGTGATTAACAGCTTTTTTTTTCCCCTAGAAGCAATACTGCAATAAGCATCCTTACATACTAATATATATATTATTATATGCTGATACTCTCATTTCTCAGATAATTATTTGTATGATCCCATTTTTGTTAATATCCATCAATCAGT
This sequence comes from Bos javanicus, assembly GCF_032452875.1. Lineage (NCBI taxonomy): Eukaryota > Metazoa > Chordata > Mammalia > Artiodactyla > Bovidae > Bos > Bos javanicus. Next base: position 16,806,142 of record NC_083889.1, on the reverse strand, counting down.
CCACCACCTATCCTATCCCTAAATATTAGAAGGTAAATAGTGATTGATGTTGTGTGTATGTGCTCCGTCATGTCCAACTCTTTGCAACCCCATAGACTGAGGCCCGCCAGGCTCCTCTGTCCGTGGGATTTCCCAGACAAGAACACTGGAGTGGGTTGCCATTTCTTTCTCCAGAGGATCTTCCCAACCCAGGAATTGAACCTGTATCTCCTGCATTGGCAGGCAGATTCTTTATCACTGTGCCAACTGGGTTACTAGGACACGACTGAGCGACTGAGCACTCATGCAGATAGTGGTTGATATAATTTTTATCTAATTTTGCTTTTCTGTTTACCAATGTTTTATACAACCATGTATTTCTTTTGTAATCAGAGGTAAGAATGATAATATCATTTTAAAAAGAAAGAAAGAAAATCCTTCCTAGGGTTGAGCTGAAGTATCTGCCAGTGTTTTCCTATCTTTAGCTCTCACAGAAAACCAACACTCAGCCCTTAGATGTGTCTGACATGCTGTAGTGTGAAGAGTGGTCAGTCTCTGCTGCTGCTGCTGCTGCTAAGTCGAGTCAGTCATGTCCGACTCTGTGCGACCCCATAGACGGCAGCCCACTAGGCTCCTCTGTCCCTGGGATTCTCCAGGCAAGAACACTGGAGTGGGGTGCCATTGCCTTCTCCGGTCAGTCTCTAGTAGCTGGTAAATGGCGGAGCCTGAATCTAGCTTTTCTGACTCTGGGGGAGAGTTCAGGCTTCTCCCATTTTACCATATCATCTGACCAGCTTTACTATTTTTTCTTGTGGGAACCCCTTCAGGATTGTAAAGTCATCTGTTATTTCTCTAGGATTTTCTTCTTCCAGGCCAAACCCTTCCAGTTCTCTAGCCTTCCCTTGAAAGACAAGGTTCTGAGATCTCACCATGGTGACATCTCTCCTCTGTTTGCTTCTTACCAGGTCAACAATATTCTCTTTAAAGAATGACTCTTGGAACTGAGAGAATAAAACTGAATGTTCACCTCCCCTTTCCTAGAGTCTACTCCTCTATTAATATGACCCCACCAATTAATATGCTGAAGTAATGTTTCTGGCAGCCACATCACTTTATTCTCAATATTGACCAGGTCTTCCCCATCTCACTGTGTGCAACTGGTTTCTTTTTTCTTCTCTTGGACATATCCCATGGCATGTGGGATCTTAGCTGTCCACCCAGGGATGGAACCTGTGCCCCCTGCAGTAGAAGTGCACAGTCTTAACCACTGGACCACCAGGGAAATCCCTGCAGTTAATGTTTTGATCCTCACTAGAGGATTCTACATTTGTTTGTTGCTTATCTTATCTTGTTAGATCTAACCAGTTGTTCTGATTTTGTGGGAAATTATCTAGATCCTGATTCTACGTATAACAGCTAGTGGGCATTTTTTGGCTTTGTCCAAGATCTCTCTTCTGACAGTACGCTCATGTCCTTTGAGGGGCCTCTGTCTTTTCCCCTGGGGGCAGTCTTGGTGGGAAGGCAGTTCTAGGGGCCTATTACGGAAGCTGTGGGATCCAGGCCCCTCCTTTCAGTGCCTTATGGGAAAACTCACTGATGAGTCTCCTTTGGAAATGTCAAGATTCCCTCAGCCGGTTCAGGGCTGGCTTGATTCCTTTCCTCAGTTTCCTCCAAGGAGGGTATGGTTTGTGTGCTTGGACCCCAATTCATGCCTTTGCAGAGTCTCACTGGCTTGGCGGCGCCCAAATCCCCAGTTCCCTCAGAATCATCAGGCTGCTGCTCCCCGGCTGCCTCTCTGGAGCCCCAATCCCATTGTGTTTCCAAACCGTGGATTGGTAGGGGCTTTGAGATTGCAGACAAAAGCAAGGAGATTATGATCCCTTTGGCCAGAACCCACGATGAAAGCTGATCCAAAGGAAAGAGGAGACTGGCTAGGGGTGGAGGTGAATGTTAAGTGGGGAGCATGGGGTGCCATTCTGGCCCTAAAAGCTCCTGACCTCATCCTGGAGAGGCTGGGACAGCAAGGATGGGTGGGGGATGATTCCAGGCATAGCATACGGCGTATGGTCAGTAGCTGTTTATCAAGCTCTTAGTCTGCCAGGAGCTGTGCTACACATCTTACATGCATTATTCTTTCTAAGTCCCGACAACACCCTATATACTATTTGTTTTTCCAGTTAGGTTTTGTAAAAAATATGTGTTTATTTCTGGCTGTGCTGGGCCTCTGCTGCTGCACACAGTCTTATTCTAGTTGCAGTGAGTGGGGGCGACTCTCGAGCTGTGACGCACAGGCTTCGCAGTGCGGTGCCTTCTTTTGTTGCAGAGCGCAGGCTCCAGGGTGCATGAGCTTCAGCAGTTGCAGCACGTGGGCTCAGTAGTTGTGGCACAGGCTCTGTTGCCTCGCAGCACGTGGAATCTTCCCACGTCAGGGATCAAACCTGTGTCCCTTGCACTGGCAGGTAAATTCTTAAGCCTGGACCACTAGGGAAGTCCCCATAACCCTGTATTATTATTTTTTTATTTTTAATTGGAGGACAATTGCTTTATAATATTGTGTTGGTTTCTGCCATATCAACATGGGTCAGTCATAGGCTTACAGATGTCCCCTCTCTTGAACCTGCCTCCCATCCCATCCCACCCCTCTAGGTTGTCACGGAGCACCGGTTTGAGCTCCCTGAGTCATACAGCGAGTTCCCACTGGTGATCTATTTTATATATGGTAATGTATGTGTTTCCATGCTACCCTCTCAATTTGTCCCAGCTTCCCCTTCCCCCACTGTGCGCACAAGTCTGTTCTCTGCCAACAGCTTGATACATTATTATGCTTTCCATTTTACAGCCAGCAGGCTCAGGCTCAGGGAGGTTATGTAATTTGTCCAAGGTCACACAGCAAGTAAAAAGCCAAACCATAAGAGCCAGTGATCTTAAGAGTGATGACACTATCCTGCCCCTCTGGAAGAATCGCAGAGAGAGGAGAGATGAAAACCACAGGCTTTCTCGGTGGCACTTACTGTGCTAGGAGTTTGAATCTGAAAATAGGCCTCCAGCGCTCGCTTCGGCAGCACATATACTAAAATTAAAAACAGGCCTCTGACGGGATCTCCGATGAAAGGAGAGCCAACCACCAGCTTTGGGAATTTTTGAGAGCTCCTAATCCAGAGTACCTTGGAAGCTCCCAAGGAAGGGGAGAGAGAATGAAAAGGCAAAGGTGAGTGACAGCCAGGATGAAATCTCCTGCTTGGACAGGACACTTGGCTGGCCTTTCTGTTCTGGCGAGTCACTATGGTGGGAAAGAGCAGAGAAACAAAAGGCAGCTTGGGAGTGGGGCTCAGGGAGACGGTGCTGTCTGGCAGACCTTGTCTGTTCTCAGCCACTGTCTTAGCTGTGAGGGCAGGAACAGTCACACTCCCACATTGAGCCTCAAGGGTTCCTGGAATCTTAATTCATTCTTTCTCAGATTTTAGCCTCCACGGATACCAGCTAAATGAACCCTATTTTTTTTTAATATATATTTTTTATTAGTAAGTCTGATGAACCAGTACACACTGTAAAAATCAACTGTCCTTTATTTTATTCCCTCTCACTCCCAATTCTTTTCAACTCTTTCTGGTAGTTCTGATTATTTCTTTTGTTTTTATATGTATTTTCTAATTGTCAGACTTATATTGCTAATTTTTTTTTTCAGCTTTAGGTTTTACCTCTTGACTACTACAAAGGAACGCGAAGATTTAGCTCTTATATTGCCTTCCACATTTTCCTGTGCCGCTTTTGTTTATATCATCAATCTGCATTTACAATAGTCCAACCACGAAACAAATTATCCAAGCTGAATCAGGAGTGTGCTATGATTATAATTCCTTTGCTAGATGTTCTGCTTTTCCTGGGGTAAGTGTGGCTTGGGTTTTCATTTACTTAATTGTCTATGCATCTGTCACTGATTCCCCATAATCTTTCCTTGAAGACAAAAACAATCTGAAGATTTGGTCTCCCATCCCAGGTGAGAATACTTTCAAAAAGGCTTACCGACTTCGATAACAAATACGTAGTGTCTTCAACAAACTAACAGCTTGGAAAAAGCAGGGGAAAGGGAAAATGTTATGAGACTTGAGTCATAGCAGTCAAATGCCACGTGCAGGGCCCTTGTTGGGATCCTCATCCAGACAAAGCAAGGACACGAAGGTGCTGGAAGATAACTGGGTAATTTGAACATTGATTGGGCCTTAGCATGGACTAAACAATAAACTTGTTTGGACTCGGTGAATAAGGGTATTATGGGTTATGTTTTATCATTTCCTCATCTGTTACAGCTACTTACTATTTATATGTGAGATGGTATCGTATCTGACATTTACTGTTGAAACACTCCAGGAAAAAAACAAACGGGCTTGGACGATACATGAAAGATTGACAAAATATTGATTATTATTATCAGTGAAGGGAGATGGGTATGTCCTTATACTATGCTCTCCACTCTTGTGTATGGTTGAAATTTTTCATAGTAAAAAGTTTAAAACAAAAAAATTCACAAAGAAATGGAAGAAAGGAAAAGATTGCACAGGGCTGGCTGTGCAATTGGTGAGCTGGTTGTAGAAATAAAACCTTTTACGTATTGAGCACTAGCCCGTTTTGTGTCTAGTACGTGTTTTGGGTCTAGTACATGGATATAGAACTTGGGTTTCTGAAGCCTGCTGACCTTCCCAGGCTCCTCCAGAGCCTGGGAGATGGGGATGGTGGGACCAGGGTGAGCACAGGGTCAGGAGGAGGGCTGCTAGGGCTGCTGTTAAAGCACAGGAGAGGCTCAGGGACATGCTGGCATGCCCGACACCCCTCTGCACCCAGCGTTCACAGATGTCTCTTCCATGCCCTCCTCATACATCCTGGATAGTCTCCAAGAGCCCCTCGTAGCCGTGACCTTGAGAGATCTTGATGTCAACAGCCAGGGGCTTACCCTCACTTAATGGGATGTAATTCACCTATTTAAGGTGTTCTATTCAGTGGATTTTATTATAGTCACGGGGTTGTGTAACTATCACAAGTACAACATTTTATCATTATCTTTTATTACTGAAGTACGGTTGACTTACAATGTGGTATTAGTTTCAGGTGTGAAGCACAGTGATTCAGTTATATACACGATTACACATTTGGTTGATGGCTATTTGGGTTGTTTCCACTTCGTGGCGGTTATGAATAATGCTAGTTTGTGTACAAGTTTTTGTGTGGACATATATGTACTCATTTCTCTTGGGCTATCGTCTAGGAGTGGAATTGCTAGATCATATGGAAACTTTGTTTGAGCTTTAGAGGAACTGCCAGACTGTTTTCCATAGTGGCTGCAGATCTGGGCTGGGAAAGGAATGGATGGGATAGAAGCGGAGAGTAACGGGGTGGTGAGTGGGGAGACTGAGGCCCAGAGAAAGAAAGTGCCTTACATACAGCCACACTGAGGCAGAGCAGGAAAAGTGGGGCTAATCATCTTGACGGCCTCAACTCCACCCCAGCAGCAAATCCCTTCCTACCAGTCCCTCCCAAAGGTTCTTGAAGTAACATCAGGATGAAGTGCGTGTCTGAGGAGTGACTTAGAAGCTCTCTGCCATCTGGCCTTGCCTCTGCCTCATCGCATCATGTCTTTTTTGTGTATTTATTTGGCTGCATTGGGTCCTACTTGCAGCACACGGGATCTTTAGTTGAGGCGTGTACTGTGGCATGTGGGATCTAGTTCCCTGACCAGGGATTGAAACTGGGCCCCCCTGCATTGGCAGCACAGAGTCTTAGCCACTGGACCACCAGGGAATTCCCAGGAGTGCTTTTCACTGCACTTACGGAGCTGGTGTCTCCGTGAGAAGACAAAATGCCTGAGAGTAGAAAAAAGCAGACTTGAGAAAGCAACCAGGTCTGGATGGTATCATTTGAGGCCCTGGCTCCAGCTACACTGGAGTAACTGACCACTGGGCATTTTAGTTTTTGAACCAATTTACATTAAGAAAAAAAAACAAAACTGCTTAACCCAGATTGAGTTCTGTCAGTTGCCACTGCAGTATTCCTCACACAGTAATCCCCCATGCCTCCCACATGTAGCCATGCCCACCAGGCTCCTCAGACCACACAGGGGAACCACACTGGCTTTTGCCTCTAAGCACAGGTTTACCTGCTGTCCTCCAATCCAAGTCATCATTATTTTTATGAGTTGCGTTTTGCCACTGACTGTCCATCTTTAGTCTTCCATGCAAGGTGCCTTTCATACCACCATTATCAGCAAGTGGACATTCCAGGTTGCCCTAAATGGTTTTGGGTGCTAAGACCAGGTTGATGGTAAAGCTGGAATGCTCACCTAGCCATCTGATCCAAATTAAACTCCAAGCAGACATAATAAGCAGTGTTCCCTGAACTTGTGTGCTGGTCCTGAAAAGACCTTGCCAAGACAAACTTGGCTTTTCCCTTTGACTTGCTGGTGCCAAGGACATACACATTTACCACCGTGATGGGTGAGAAGAGTCTCACACATTTTACCCACCCAGCTTCACTACAGGGAAAAGGACAGACTGTGTGGGTCAAGAGGCAGACCGAGGACACACTGTAGCAAAGAGGGTCCTACACTCAGTCCCCGCACTCTCCCCATTCCTGCCTGATTCGGGCCTTTCTGTATATCCCATGCCACTCCCCACTTCGTCAGGAAGCAGTGAATTGTAGACATTTTCATCTGCGGGCCTTGGCTGGTTCTCTTCCCTCTGCTTGGGATGCTTTTCTACACTGCAGAACTCTTTCAAGACTCAGATCAAAGGTTAGCTCCCCTGGGAATCTTTGGTCCTTTAATATTTTAACAACTCTTTTAAATATTAGCATTTCTTAACCTTGGGTCAGTGTGTCACTATGAATAGGCTTTAAAGGGTCTATCTGTGCTCCTGGGGTTACCCTAGAGGTCTGTGCCCATGTCTGTTACTCTGGCGGCCAGGGTCAGAGAATCCATCAGATTCTCAAAGAGGTACTGTGACCTAATGATTAAGAACCACCAGTTTCTCATGTGTCTCTCTTATGAGCTCCTGAGGACAGAAGTCCCATCTTTTCCATTGTAGACTCTCCAGCACTGGTCCACAATACATACTCGTAACTGTTGGCAGAAGGCTGTGAGTGACCCACAGAGGGAATGTTTTTACAGCAAAGACAAGAAAACAGAATAATTTGTAGAGTCGAGTTGTTTGTTCTTGATTACAACATTCAACGTGTAGATTACATTCACCTCTTGGTACCGAAAAGGCCCTCTGCCACCTTCCTGGGACAGTTAATCCAGAGAGAACTATTCCTGGGCAACCCTTACCTCTGTGTCCGCCAGCAGTCACCCTCTCTCCCTTCTTACAACCATATGTAAGGTCTCTCTCATCCAGAATAACTTGGACATGGGGTCTTTTGTTCAGTGGAGTAGCCATGTATAGTACAGCTCTACTGATTTGACAATGGATTTAATATATTATGAATTCCAGATCAAGACCTCACATTATTTAACTGCTGAAGTCTTTGAGGATACCAAAGGCATTTGAGAATCTGGCAGTGTTGCAGGGTCACCAATTTTTACTTGATAGTATTAAAACAGAGAGAAGGTTTGCTAAGTCTGTCCTGGCCCTGGGTTATTTACTCTGAAAAAGAGCTTGAGTAAGGTTTTGACACATTTGCTTTTCATGTCATTTGCAGGCGCAAGATGAACACCACAGAGAGTTTCATTTTGTCTATCCATTGGTCTTAAATTTTCAACAATGAAAATGTATTATTTGTGAAAGGGAAGTTTACTAACAAAAAATTAAAGGTGAAATGCCAGGTGGATGGATTCCAAGAAAACAGGAGTTTACTGAGGTTTAAATGTCAGAATGACTGCACATAATAATTAGGTTTAATTAACGATGCTTTTTCCATAGACTGAATTTTCGCTGTTTTTTAATATTATCACTAACTTGAGTGTCCCCCCTTTCTCTTACTTTTATTACTAGAGTCACCAGAAGGAACATTTAAAATATTTAAAAAATAGCTGTTTCTGGGCAAGTCACCCAGCATACACTCCTCATGTTTCCTCTGGGTTCAAACATGAAGGGGAGCCTGCCTCAGACAAGAACAATCCTTGCTGCACCCCCGCCAGCTCATGCACCCCCTTTTCATTCCAAGAGGCTCCAGCTCAAATGAAAGTTATAAGGTTAAGCGCGACTCCGAGTTCCAGACACAGCTAGCCCCTGCTTGGTCTTCAAAAAATAGAGGTCTGTAATTCCTTTTTGAACATGCCTTCGAAATGGAGGTCTTTGGCCATGAGCTCCTCTTCGACATCATCCAGCGCCCATTGGTGATCCGTCAGTTCCAGAGCTTCCCACTCTGTCTGCAAAGGAAGAGAAACATGGGGGCAGGGAGGGAAGGGCTATTATAGGAGCAGTGCTGATGTGCTCAGGCCTCAAGCGGGATAGAGCTCTGCACATGTGACCCTCACTCAGTCCTATGAGGGAGGTGCTGCGGTGCCCTCACCCACCCCCACCCCTAAGTTACAGACAGGAGACTAGGCTAAGAAAGAAACAATCTGTTCCGGTCCCTGGAGCTGGCAACTAACTACACTTCTCAAGTATTCTATTAATGTTGACTACTTTTGCCTTTAATTAGTAGGTCTTTAAAAAAATGCTCTACAAAACTTAATGTGCAATATAAATGTTAGCTCACAGGTATGGGTTTTAAAAAATAATAATTTGCACAATCCATCCCTTCAATGTGTGCAATTCAGTGGCTTTTAGTATTTTCATAAAGATGTGCAAGCATCATACTATGTAGTTCCAGAACACTTCTGTCATGGCAAACACACTCTATATCAAACAGCAGACACTCCCATTATCCCCTCCCCCAAGCCCTGGCAACGACTACTTCATTTTCTGAATCTTGTCATCTTTTCTGGATGCAGTATGTGGCCTTTTGTCACTGGTTTCTTTCATTTAACATTAAAAAAAAAATTATTTTGTTGAAGTATACTTGATCTACAATGTTGTCTTGGTTTCTGCCATAATGCAAAGTGATTCGGTTTAGTTTTTTTTCATCCTTTTCCATTAAGATTTATAACAGGGTATTGGTTATAGTTCCTTTCTCTTAGCATGTTTTTACGGTCCCTCTCTGTTGTGGCATGATTCAGCTCTTCATTCTTTTTTTTTTTCTTCATTCTTTTTTATGGCTAATGTTCCACTGCATACATTCCATTGTCTAGACATTGCATTATCTGTTCATCAGATGATGGACATTTGGATTGTTTCTAGTTTTGACTATTATCAGTAGTTTTCTGAACATTCTTGTACTCAGTTTTTGTGGGAAAATATGTTTTCAGTTCTCTTGGGTGTTTAGCTGAGAGTAGAATTTCTGGGTCATATGGTAAGTGTGTTTAAGTTTTTGAGGAAAGACTAAGAACCGCGTTGCAAAGCAGCTGGACAATCACCAGCACGTACGAGGGTTCCAATGTCTCTACATCCTTGTCAACACTCGTTATTGTCCATCTTTTTTATTATAACCATATGAGTGAGTGTGAAGTGGTATCTCACTGAAGTTTTGATTTGCAAAACCCGCGATGACTAATGATGTTGGGCATCTTTTCATGTGCTTAGCTTATTGGGTATTTGTGTGTCTTCTTTGAAGAAATGAATATTCATATCCTTTGCCAACTTTTTACTGGATCATGTTTATATTGTTGAGTTCTAAGAGTTCTTTATTCTGAATCCTGGACCCTTACCAGATATATGATTTTCAGACACTTTCTCCAATTCTATGGGTTGGCTTTTCACTTTGTTAATGGTGTCTTTTGAAGCACAGAAGTTTTCATTTTGACAAAGTTCCACTTATCTATTTTTCCTTTTGTTGCTTATACTTTTGATGTCATATCTAAGAAATCATTGCCTAATCTAAGGTCACAAATATTTACACCTATGTTTTCTTTTATGAGCTTTCTAGTTTTAGCTCTTATATTTAGGTCTTTGACCCATTTAAAAACTTTTATTCAAAACATTTTTTATTGTGGTAAATATTAATATACATATGACACAAAATTTGCCATTTTTAACCACTGTTAAGTATACAATTTAGTGGCAGTTTTTAGGTTCACAATGTTGTGCAACCATCACCACTAACTTTTTCTAAATTTTTCATGCCCTGAAACAGAAACTCTGTACACAATAAACAGCAAAACTATTCTTTCCCTCAATGAACTGTTTTGGCACCTTTCTCAAAAATCATTTGATCTACATGTATGAGCTTCTATTTCTGAACTCTCAATTCTTTAAAAACAAAACAAAACTTTTTTTTATTTATTGGCTGCACTGAACAGCATATGGGATCTTAGTTCCCTGGTCACAGATCAAACCTGTGCCTCCTCCACTGGAAGCACACAGAGACTTAACCACTGGACCGTCAGGGAAGTCCCTGCTGAATGAAATATCAGTTCTGTTCCACTGATCTGCATGTCTGTCCACACAGTCTTGATTACTATAGCTCAGAAGTAGGTTTTCAAATCAGGAAGTCTTGAGTCTTCCAACTCTGTTCTTATCCAACATTGTTTCGCCTGTTCTGAAGCCCTTTCACTTCCGTATTATCTTCTGGATCAGACTGCTAATTCGCACAAGAAAAGCTGGTGGGATTTTGAGTCTGTAGATCAACAGATGCCATCTTGATAACAGTAAGTCAAGACAATATGTACATGGATATATTTGCATTTATTTAGGGCTTCTTTAGTTTCTTTCAGCAATATTTTACAGTTTTCATGGTACAAATCTTGCTGTTTTGTTAAATTTATTCTTATCCTTTTCGATACTATTATAAATAGAATGATTTTCTTAATTTCTATTTTTCAGATTCTTTATTACCAGTGTGTAGAACTGTGACTGATTCCTGTAAACCCTGCTGAATGTATTACATGTAATAGCTTTTTTGTGGATTCCTTTTAGGATATTCTATATAAAAGACCACATTACTTGCAAACAAAGACAATTTTACTTCTAAAACTTTTTTTTTTTTTTTAATTTTGGCTGCACTGTGTCTTCACTGCGATCCATGGCCTCTCTAGTTGCAGCACGTGAGCTTGGCTGCCCTGTGGTATGTGGGATCCTAGTTCCCAAACCAGGGATCGAACCCAAGTCCCCTGCATTGGAAGGCAGATCCTTAACCACTGGACTGCCAGGGAAGTCCCTACTTCTTCCTTTCTAATCTAGATGCTTTTTCTTTCTTTTTCTCGCCTAACTGCCCTGGCTAGAACATCTAGAATAATGTTGAATAGAAGTGGTCATAGTGGACATCTTTTGTCTTGTTCTTACCCTTAGGGGCAAAGCTTCCAGAATAAGTATGCTAACTGTGGGTCCTTCATAAGTATCTTTCATCAAGATGAGCAAATTCCTCTCTATTTCTAGTTTTCATCATGAAAAATTTGTGAGATTTTGCTGTGTAAAATTATATTGGATTTTACAAATTCAAGAATCATTGTATGAAAGGCTCAAATAATTTAGATTTTATGGGGGGGCAAGCCACATGGCCTATGGGATCTTAGTTCCTCCACCGGGGATTGAACCTTGGTCCTCGGCAGTTAGAAGAGTGTGGAGTCCTAACCACTCGACTGCCAAGTATCCCAATTTGGATTTTACTGAATGAAATTTATATCAGGTCCAAAAAAGTTCAAAATATTCCAAATGTCTACCTCGTATCTCTGATTGGGGTGTTTTTATAACTTCATTTGCACTGTGGATTAAATTGGGTGAGCATTTAAAAACCACCAAAAGTACCAAGAATCTCTAACTTACTTATCAGATGATTCTGTCTCTGGAATAAGAGACATGTAAATGAAAATACATCTTTGCTAAACTTAAGATGATGGAACCATATATATAGCACATTCACTTAAGGGAATTCATCTTTAAAAGTAACTCTGGTAACACCTTTGAGCCTCAGTGAAGCTGGGAAGAGAAGTGAGTGTACCTTAAAAGCTTTGTTGGTGTCTGCGGGCATGGCCATGGCTGCGCCAGTCATCTGCTCCTGCATCATCCGTGATTGGTCAGCAGCTGCAGCGTAAGACACACCCCAGTGAGTGCCAGGGCACAGCAGGCACCCAGGACCCTCAGGGAAGAATGGTTCTCACACAGCACTTACAGATGCTTGGCAGTGGGTTAGAGGACCATGGGACAGTTCACTGACTGGCCTTGTCACACACTTTGTGAAAGTCACTTTACCTCTTGCAAAAAATGGACGTGATAACAGCAGGAGAGAGAAGATTAACTAAAGGAAGCTCTAACCTTTATTTCAAATGTAAATAACACGAGCAATAGCTATGAGTTACTGAGCAACACCAACATGCCAGGTACTTCACTAAGTGCTCCATGTATCTACCTTATCTACTCCTCACAGCAAACCCAGAAGTCAGTTATTAAGGTCCCTAATTTTACAGGTAGGCAAACAGAGCACTGGTGTGGTTAAGTAACTTGCCCAGGGTCCCAGCTATTTAAGTAAGAGAGCCAGGACTGGTACTGGTCTCTAGTCAATGGGCGAACTGATCAAACCAGCCTTCTCTCAGCTTCAGGCTTACATTGCTGGTGCTGGATCCCTCATAGGAGGGTATCAGACTCTGCATAACTAAATACTGTCCCTGTGATTAATGAGATCTTCAGTCTGACCTTGCGATGTTTAAGACTCTTTCAGAGTACCTCAGAAACTTAGGAATAAGTTTAGGGAATGAAGCACCATATTTCACTCTGTTCAATACAACTACATAATCACTCTGGCCCTGGTATGAATGACTCAGCTATTGAAGTAATTGCCTCTTACCATTATCTTGGCCCAAAATCAGAGAGTAGATGCTCCGAAGCCCAAAGACGTTGAGGAAATACCAGGATGCAGAACTCACCCTAGGAAGCAAAAGTGAAACAATGTAGGTAGCTATTTCAGAATACACTAGTTCACACACTCTCCCACCCGAAGTTGTTCAGAGTATGTAAAGGAATCTCCTGGGGTCAGCCAATAGTCATCCAGAGCACAAACAAAGAAGAAATACATGTTATGAAGGCCATGTTACAAATATTAATAGTTATAGCTCTCTGCAGGCGAACAGCTGAGCCTTGTGGACAGACTTGGGTCAAACCTCAATTCTTCCACTCACTTCAGAGAGTTGCCATGAGGGTAAAATGAGTTAATATATGGAGGTTAACGGCTCCTTCTTTGGCATTCAGTAGCAGGAACTGAACTCACACCTGGTGGGCTTCATTTTATCAAGGTATACAAGTTTTGTTTAATTATCCTGCCTACATAGTGGGTTTTCAAACCATTTATTATTTGTAATCATGACAACACACACTTGTTATTGATGTATGTATATAATACACGCAAATAATACTGAAGTACGTAAGATAAATTGAAAGAGGCCGCCTGTCCTGAATCCCATTCTCTAAAGAAACCACAAGTGTTAACAGGCTTCATATTGAAGACTGTAGTGACTGGAAAAGCCATTTCAAGTTTTGAACTATATCCCAAAGCTCTCCTTAGGTTAGGTTTCCCACCTTGCCCCAGTGAAGTTAATATGCTTGCATATAATAAAAAACTAAAACGAGTGTCAGAAATGATACAGAGAGAAAGGACCCACGCTTCATTCTAATACTTGGGTCACACTTATCTGTACATAATCTTTCAGATTGGTAAGCTAGTTCATATGTGGTTCCAGGCTCCTTTGTCCATACGAGCATGTCAGAAACATACTTGTCCAGGTGCTGAGAAAAGATAAAACAGCTTTTCTCCACCCCATGAAGTTTGTGTTTGGCCCACAGGAACCTGGAAGGCCAAAGCTGAACAGTCATGCTACTTGTAGGAAGTATAGCTTTTCTCCTCTGGGGGAAGTGTGCACGGCCAAGACTCTCCCAGCGCCGGGTCTATCGTGTCCCTCCCAAACAAGCACAGACTGCTCCAATGGGGAGTCAGTCAAGATCAGTCAGGCAATGACCCCCAACGCCCATTCTCCTCCTCCTACTGTCTGGCTGTTTTATTTTATTCTAGTCTACTCAATTTTATTTTGGCTACGCTGGTCTTTGTTGTGGTGTGCAGGCTTCTCGAGTTATGGTGGGCTGGCCTAGTTGCCCTGCCGCAGGCGGGATCCTAGTTCCCTGACAAGGGACTGAACTCATGACCCCTGCATCGGAAGGGGGACTCTTAACCACTGGACCACTACGGAAGTCCCTGTCTGGTTTCCATTAGATGCTAGTTTCTGGGAAGCCAGACAAAATAGTCTTGGAGAGACCCCATGAAGAAGCACTACTGTGTTCCCGAGGCTGCAGCACTGTCCTAAGAGCTCTTCATATTTGGGGTTTTATTACTCTGATATAAAAAAGAGAACAGTAAATAAGACACAAGTGCTGGATTTGGACAGACTTGTGGTCAAATCTCAATGGCTCCACTTCATAGAGTTGCTACGAGAATAAAATAATATATGGAATGTATTTAGCACAGTGACTGATACCAGTGAAAAGAATTAATGTTGTTTTTGGAAGTAATGTATTTTGAAACAAATAATACCAACATCCACTTCCATAAGCTCCAGGGCTTTATTGTTAAAAAGTCTGCTTTGGCCAGAGTTCCTGCCTTTAACTTTTTTTGGGGTGGACACATCTACTTTTTTGAGCTCCTAAGACCCAAGAAACTAGGGGAAAGAGCTTGATACATTCTCTCCTTTTGCAAGAAAACTCATGTAAAAGTTATCAAAATCTGTGGCATTCTGAGTGGAGTTTCAATGAGAAAAACTCCAAAAACCTATTCCAGTGAAGCAGGCAAACTGGAAATCCTGTTGTTTAACAGATCGCTGTTTTAGATTTTGGTTGGTGTTTTTACTCAATAGAAGAAAGTCCTTACCAGGAGGCATCTAATGTTAGTAGTTCAATTCCTTGCTGTAGCATAGGCTTAAAACGGAGGGTCAGTGGAAACGGGACCTTGGCTGCAGAAAAGAAAGAGAAAGTTCAGAATCACACCCAGCTTCCTCTGTAGAACGGTTTAGTAAGTGTGATACACATATTTCCCTGAGGAGGTGGGAACTCTGTACCATACAGTGCTTAGAAACTTATTTCCACAAAGAGCCGTATGCCACTTCTGAAGGATTAACACTCAAAAGTCACTCTATTCTAGTTCTTTGAACACCACCAGCTTCTCTAGTGCTTAAGAAGTAAGGGCTCAAACTGAGCTGTGCCCCAAAATCTGGAAAAGAAACCAGCACTAGTCTGTTAAACCCAAAGTGGAATATATACACACAAAGAACTATATTACTGAGACACCAAGTTCATTTAAATCAAAGCGGCTCACGAACAAATCGACAACTGACCCCAACACCTCAAAAATGAAGTCAAGACAGAAACAGGCTTCCCGTACTCCTACTCACTGGGACACAAAACTAGTTTTGGATACAAATTAGTAAGCCACTCGTTCAAGTCCCTTAGTGAAAAAGCTCCATGTCATGAATGTATGAACGCTTTGGGATAAGAGCCATGAAATTAGAGCATAATCAATTTTTTGTTCAAGAACTGTTAACAGTTTCCACTCGAGAACACAGGACCCGGGACAGTAGTATGTCAGCAGCACCTGGATTTCTGAGTAAGGTCATGGGAAAGGATCACAGATGAAGTAAACCTGAAGTCTTCTGAGTCTGTAACTTACTTGTGACAAAGCCTGAAAACGTCATGTTGATCCATCCACCAATAAGAATCATAGGCAGGACATTGGTGACATTGCCTTTCATCATATCTGTGAGCATGGTGGGATCTAAGACAGAAAAACAAGCAACCAATAGCTGTTACCACAGTTGGTAGGGATTTATTCCTTGCTTTCTGTAACTTTTTACTTTACTTGACAAAATTAATACAAGTAATACAAGTTCATTGTAAAAAATTCAAACGACATAGAAACATAGGATGTGGACAGTTCCTCTGCCTACTGTCTAAACACTTTTAACCGTTGTCTATTCTTCTATCTTTACATGTCAATACAAACATACATATATACTTATACATGTATATACACAATGGTTTCTTTCTGTATATATATACATGAAGGAATACTATGCTTACTATTCTGCTTCTTAATTTAAAAACTTAACATACTGTGATATATTATGTTTCCATATTGGTGTAACATGGCTCATTATTTTTAATGTCTGCATAGGCGTCCACTGTGGTCACACTCATCACTTCTGGTTAGATCTATAGATTGTTTATTGGCAAAAAGAAAAATGTTGTGAACAACTTCCTTGTACATAAATCTGCAAATTTGTGTAAGTGCTTCTGTGAGAGAAACTCTTAGAAGAATTTCTGGGCCAAGGGATTTGACCATTTAAAACTGACTTTCAACAACAGTAAGAGGACTTCATTTTCCATGACCCTGACAGTAGCAGTTTTGGTCAAGCTTTTCAATCTTTTCGAATTTAATGGGTTAAGAAGGACACCGTGTTTTAATTTGCATTCCACTGATTTTAGTGATGTCAAGTATCTTTCCATATATTTTATTGGTCTTTTGTTTCTTGTAGGTTTGCTAAAAGACTTATTATTGAAATCAATTCCAGTACCTTCTGTCTGGGTTTATGATACTGGTTATCTAACCTAAAGAAATAGGTACTGAAATAAATGGATAAGTAAAACCAAATACTACGTTATTTTTGTTTTACTTTAAAGATGCTGTGTTCTTCACATGACTGGGATCAGAGGAAGTAAGAACTCTGTTAGAGGAAAAACTGTAGGGGGAGAGCAAGCAATCATGTCTGACAAAGAAATGAATCACCGAGGGAAGCATTTAGGCAGAATCTGGGAGTCATCTGCCAGCAGCAGGATTGCACTGGGTGGGACCTGGGACTGGAATGCTTTCCAGCTGTGCCCCTCAGAGCCCTGGGTCCTGAGGAACAGCAAAGGGGAGACACCTGGGGACAGGGGCCCTATTCCCCGTCCCCTTAGCCGAGAGGTCTTGCTTTTAATTCCACTTTATACAGTGGAGTTCCCAAGGTATAAGATTTATTTGAAAAAGAGAATCCCCCCTTTTGTAGATCCCTGTATCCGATGATCTCTAAGTTCCCTCAGATTACTGTCTTATACTATTTAAATTTCAAATAAAAGGACATCCTCCCTGCTCATCCCACCATCATGTTAAAAATCTTCCTTAAAGATGAGAGAGGGGAATATACATACCAGTCACAGGAGAAGGCGGCACAACCTTCCTTTTAGTTTTTTTGAAAAATCCATCCTCTGGGTTGTTGAAGTAATATTTTCGTGTCAGGAAAGACTAGTAGAAAAAAGAACTTTTTAAGTCTTAAAACTGTGACATAGAACATTGTCAAATTATTCCCCCGAGGTTTAGTCAGAAGGCCCTTGGAATATGCTATTACACTCAGAGCTGGCAGCCTACTTGGCAGCCGTCCTGACACTTTAGCTGAGTCACATTTGAAAACAATTTCTCAAGAAGAGCAAGGTCACAATGACAGCAAACACCACTAGGCCACAGCTTAATTACTGACTTGCCTGCCTTCAGCTTTCCCGGAAGAGTCCCCTTATAATAAACATTCAGCTATCTACTGTCCTCAACAGTGAATCGTGGAGCTTGTAATAAAAGATAAATGAGTACCTGTTTGGGAATGTATTTTCCATTTTCCCTGAGGACTCTGCTTCGAATTAGGACTTGACTGAAGGGAAAAAAAACAAAACAAAAAAACAAAACCAAGACAATGAGATTTTTAAAAGTGAAACTCTAGAAGAAAATGAGAGAATAAAGTAGAAAACCTATTTAAACACAAGAGAAGGCCTATTTGGCAATAGTTCTGTGTGGAAACTTTTCAAAATACAAGTCTCCTTAAAACCAACAGGACATACTTAACCCAACACTCAGCTTTCCACAAGAAGTTTTCAGGAGTGACTCTTTCTAAACAAAGATTTCTGAGGAAGGCACATTTGGGACATGACGCTTTTTCTTACTTTATAATGAGCTAAGAAGGAACTTTTCTCTGAGTAAAAAGAGTAGCAGTTGGATGCTACTCAAAAGACCTGGGGGCAGAAGGGAGGAAGGGCAAGGATAAAAGAAGGAAGTTTAAAAACAAAGCAAAACCAAAGAAATGATTACAGGGCTTGACAGGGTTGTTACCTGACAGACAAATACAAATTCTACTCAGGGTGCAGATGTTGGTAAGCTCTCAGTAGATACTTACTGAATTCATAAATGAAATTATCTGGTGATATTTGAACATAGTTGATTCTTACAGATAACAAAGTGTACCAAGCGGGCAGTGTTAGAACAAACATCAAACAGAAGAGATCAAAACGCTAATTTTTCTAGGTTGTTTTAATGAGGGGAGGAAAAAACCTCCTTAATGGAAATCCTTCTTAAAAAGTGAGACAAAACAAAATGCTATAGACACAAGCCTAAAGAGTTGAGAGGTGATATGTTCCATTCCCTGGGAGCTAGACTAAAGCTATTCATAATGTGGCCTATGTCGCAATGCTGGTCTGTGGTGAGGTAAGAACAGACACTGAGACTAAAGGTTTAGAAACTTTTATAGCAATCTGACATTGTCCAAACATCCAAATATGTGATCAAAAATTTTTTATCAAAGCACCAGCCTGTGACAGACTGAACATTCAAAAACCCAAACCGGTCCTTTACCCCAGACAGTTTAAGTAGCACTGGGTCTAGAATAATGAGTAAAAATTTAAGCTCTGGAGTTGGACAGATGGGTTCAAATATTGGCTCTGCCACTTGTTAACTATGTGATTCTGGGTGAGTGCCTTAAATTTCCTACACCTCCATTCATATTGTACACAATAACAGGCTTATTCTTGTTGAATGAATACTTCTCGAGCTTCTGGGTGCCATGTTAGGTGACATGAACAACAGCGATCAAAAAGCAAGAATCTATCTTGGACTGCCCTGGAGGTCTGGTGGTTAAGAATCTGCTCTTCTACTGCAGGAGGCATGGGCTGGATCCCTACTCAGGGATCCTGCATGCTGCGGCCAAAAAAAAAAAAGGCAAATATCTCAAGGAGGTTAAAGTCTAGTAGGGAAGAAAAACAATAATCAAATAACCACAGGAATAAATGTCAAATCCATCTGTTACATGCCAGGAAAGAGAGACGGATAATCTGAGTGTGTTAACAGGGGGATGTGACTGAGTCTAAGTCAAGGTCTTGGAGAAAGCTTTCCTGAGGGGCTATGATTAAGCTGAAATCTTAAAGACGGGTAGAGACAACCTTGGCAAAGAGCTGGAGCATGGGCAAAAGCCCTGAGGCAGGAGTAAGCACTGTTGTCTCTGAGGACCAGGAAAACGCCATATGGGTGGAAGCAAGAGGACTACAGAAACATGGTGAGACAAGGCTTGAGAGCTTGGCAAGAGCTAGACTATATAAGAGAGTCTCAGTGCTATTTTTTAAAAAAATTGTGGTAAAAAATATTAACATAAAATTTACCATCTTAACCACATTTAAGCACACAGTTCAGTAGTGTTAAGCATATTCACACTGTTGTGAAACAGATCTCCGGAACTTTTTCATCCTGCAAACCTGAAACTCTATTCCTATTGCACAATAGCTTCCCTATTCCCCATCTCCCAGCCCCTAGTAACCGCCATTCTACTTTGTGTTCCTGTGAATTTGACTATTTTAGATACTTCATATAAGTAGAATCATACAGATATTACCTTTTTGTATCTGGTCTCTTTTGTTTAGCCTCATGTTCTTAAGGTTCATCTGTGTTGTAACCATGTGACATGATTCCTTTCTTTTTAAGGGTTCCACTGTATTATAATCTTTATCTTAAAAGCAAAAGGTTGGGGAAAAGGAAACCCTTGTTGGTGGGACTGTAAATTGGTACAAATTTATGAAAAACAATATGGAGGTGCTTCAAAAAAATAAAAATAGAATCACATTATATATACATATATATAATATATATATATATGTAACCCTGTGTTCATTGGAGTATTAGTCACAATAGCCCATATATAGAAACAACCCCGAGGACTTCCCTGGTGGTCCAGCGGTTAAGAATCTGCCTGCCAATGCAGGGGACATGGGTTCAATCCCTGGTCCAGGAAGACTCCACATGCCATGGGGAACTAAGCCTTTGCACCACAACTACCGAAACCCATGAGCTCTAGAGCCTAAGTGCTGCAATTCCTGAAGCCCGAATGCTCTGGAGCCTGTGCCCTGCAACAAGAGAAGCCACAGCAAGAAGCCCATGCATCACAACTAAATAGCAGCCCTTACTCTCTGCACACAGAGAAAGTCTGCACACAGCAAAGAACACCCAGCACAACCCCAAATAAAAAATAATTTTAAAAAATCCTGAAAGGATAAAGACAACATGATATATGGGTGGACACAAACACCGGAACATTAATTCAGCCACGAAAAAGAAGGAAATCCATTCACTTGCAACGACATGGACAAACCATGAATACACTATACAATGAGGCAGACCCAAAAGGACAAATACTGTGTGATTCCACTTACTGAAGTACCTAAAGTAGAATGGTGTGTCTCAGGAACTGGGAGAGACAGAAATGAGTTCAATAGGCTCAGAGTTTCTGCTGGGGTCAGGAAAATACTGTGGAAGTGTACAGTGGTGGCAGGTGCACAACAAGGTGGATGTACCTCACGGCACTGAACTGTATAGTTAAAAACAGTCCAAGTGGGGCTTCCCTGGCGTCTCAGTGGTAAAGAGCCTGCTGCCGACGCAGGAGACATGGGTTCAGTCTGGTTAGGGAAGATCCCACATGCTGCAGAGCAACTCAACCTGTGTGCCACGACTACTGGCCCACTTACAGCCCGTCTTCCGCAACGAGAGAGGCTAACGCAATGAGAGGCCTGCGGACCGCCAGCAGAGAGTAGCTCCTGTTCTCTGCAACTAGAGAAAAGCCTGTGCAATAATGAAGACCCAGCACAGCCCAAATAAATAAAATTAAACTTTAAAAAAAGAAAAAAAGAAAGTGGAAAGTTTTATATGTATTTTACCACAGTTTTTTAAAGAGCAAAAAGCAAATACTAAAGGATTTTAAGCTAATTCTTCACATATGTCATTTAAGGTGATTACCACTGTACAGTGGTAGCATACCCTGAGCACTAAAATAATAGTATTTCCTATCTTCCCTTTACATGTTTTATCACTTGGACTAAAACTCCCTGAGAGTAGGGTCTTGTCATATTTTGTACCCCCTAGCATACAGCACAGTGCAGGGCACATGGTAAGTCGTCAAAAAAACCTTGTTCACTATAGAGAATTCAGGACTTCCACAGGCTTAACAGAAATTCAGATAGATCTCTATTTATACTGCTGAGCAATTTTGCAGATGTGGGGTTGAGAATCATGTGAGGCATTTAAACCCTGAAATAAGGCCAACTTAAATTATCCTATAAATTTTAAATACTCAGTTTCTCTTAAGGTCTGCAAATTCTACAAGAATTTTTGAATTTTGCATTTTTTTCCCACTAGTATCTAAAAATAAGTCCCTGCTCAACTAAGCACAACAACACAACAACTGGCAATAAAGCTAAAGTTTATCTTCTGCCGTCGTAATTTGCAAGTGAAAAACATTTTCTTAAAATAAAACTCTAGTTTTCCAAGTCAGTATTTTTCAAACTGGAGTTTCACATTCTTAAAGATCTATTTGTTTTTACTTTCCGAAAAGTCACTATTCTACAAGCTTGAGAGTCACTTTTTACATACGTTCTATTCCCAAATATGGTCTAATGTTTTTTCATTTATATATTTCTCCATTTTGGTTTAACACATTTTAGAAAAATTTTAGTAACCTCGGAGGCAGCAAAACCTTAATTATGAAACCAAATGTCCCATTTGTGATCATTCAGGCTCATGGAAACTTATACCGTATCTAGAGGAATGTTTTACAGACATCATCTAAAATTTAGTTCCCACTCCTGCTCTATGAGGCATGTCCTGTTATCATCCCCATTTCGCAGATGAACAAGTGAAACACAGGGGTAACTCAGCCAAGGAAACTCAGCTAGTGGGGGCCTGATTAAGCCGGGCAAACTGACATAACCCCTGTGCTTTCTTGCCCAAGGTCACGAGAGTGAGATTGCCGGAGAGGGGAGGGCGCTGACCTGTCGGAGACTTGTTCCTGGGTGAGCTTCTTGTCGCTCTGCAGCAGGATGGACACGTAGTGGCGGATCATGCCCACGAAGAAGGTGATGATAACGATGGGCAGGACCACCCAGAGACGGATGTTGGAGTCAAGCAACAGCTCCGGCCCCGCCATCTTCACAGAGTGGGCTCCCGGCCGAGTGTAACCGGGTTTCTTTTCGTCGGGGCACCGGGTCCTAGTTGAGGCCTCCTCTGGGCCTTCTCACCGTCCTCAGCCAGGCGAGACCCGGACCCTACGGCGGCGTTGTCCCTTGAGTCCTGCCCCAAGCCGGGCCGCCGGGCCGCCCACTTCCGGCGCGGACGTTTTACGTCATGGCGAGGGCGCGCTGAAGTGGCGTCAATGTGGCGTCAGTGTGGCGTCCTACCGGCGGGAAAGTCGAAGAGGCGGGCCGGCGACGTCTTCTCCGCCGGTGACTGGAGCAGCGGTCGTCGTCTCTCGAGGCCTCGAGAACTTACGGCCTGGTTTCTCGGTCCCAACAGAGCCTGGCCTTTCCCTCTGAGCCTCCGTGCCCTCAACCTCAGCTTCTTCAGCTATCTAGTCGCGGGATAATACCTCCAGGTACCTTCCTGCGTCGTTAAAAAGACGAAATGAGGAGAGACTTCACCCCCATCCCCGCCCCCCGCCCCTCCCCGGAGGACCTAGTCCAGACAGCCCTCCGGGTTTCCCCGGGTTTGAGGCTGCTGGACTGGTTAGCAGGTGTTAAGGGCGTGTTCCCTGAAGTCCAGAGGCCATGACTTGCCTTAGTTTTTCCTTCTGTAGAATGGTTGAGAATGCTTATAAATGTAAACGAGGCAAAGTATATAAAAAAAATGCTTAGCATGACGCTTGGTAAGTAGTAAATGGTAAGTATTGTTGGAAGCCACTATTATGGGTGGTAGTTAAGAAGCAGGTAGATCCTGGAGCCGGACTGCTAAATTGGAATCTCAGCTCTGCCACTGAATCTGAGAATAATGGGGGGGGGGGGGGGGGTGCGTGTGCGTGTGCGTGTTCGTGTGTGTAGGCGCTCTTGTGCGCCCGTACGCTCAGTGCGTCAGTCATGCCCCAGTCTGCAACTGCGTAGACTGTGGCCCGCCGGGCTCCTCTGTTCATGGAATTTTCCAGGCAGAAATACTGGAGTGGATTGCCATTTCCTACTGCAGGGGATCTTCCCGATCCAGGGATTGAACTCAGGTGTCTTTAGAGTAATGGTACCTACCTCAAAAAGTTTTGTGAGAAATAAAGGAAGTATTAGATATAAAAGACTTAGTAGTTTTTGTTAGATATTAATATTTACCTTCCTGCCAGCTATTCTCATTTAGCGAATATTCTCAGAAATTTTTTTCTTTAATGCTAGGTACCATGCTGGGCCCTAGGGATACCTGAGATAAACAACACTGGATTCCTGCTCTCAAGGAGCCCCTCAGTCTAGTGTGTTCTAAGGTTTCTTACATATACTCTGGAGCAGGAAAGCTGGAGGAGTAATCTCCTTTGGGGATAGGAGTCCAGTTTTCAAGGAAGAAGACATTTGATTGAGACTTTAAGGAGATGGAGTAATTTCCAGGCAGATAACAGCATTTCAGTTGGAGCAGGAATCATTTTTGGTTCACAAATGTAACCCCAACACCTAGCCCAGTCCTCAACATTGGAGTTTTGGATTAATGAGTTAAAGGAATAGTAGATTGGGGCTAAATGGTGAAGGATCTTCAATGTCAGAGAACTATGGGTTTTATTCTTCAGCAAGAGAAAAGTGATCTGGCTAAAGAGGCAACTAGGTAAACAAGTCGTGAAAGTAAGCAAGTATTGACCAGAAAGAGGAGTTGAAATTTTCTCAAGATCTGGCTTTAGATAGCATTTTGTGAAGTCTTTGGTTTTGGATAGAGCATTAATTGTTTTCTTTGAGCTAATATTTTTAACTTCTCAGAATTTATCTAGCTTCTACAGAGTAACTTATGTTCTCTGATTTGTTCTGCAAAGTAATTTAACTGAAGAAGACTGGTCAGAATGATTTCCAAAAGAAAACTATCAGTGTCAGAGAATAAAGAGAGCCTGACAGAAGATGCCTCTGGTAAGTGTCTAATCATTTGTTGCTTTATTTTTTGTAGCAAATGTGTGAGGCACTAAAAGGGGTATAAAGTTCCTCCTTTCAAGTGTTGGGAGTCATCAAGTCTTAATAGATAGGACACACACAGTCCAGTGTCAAGAGATTTGGAATTTCTACCTCTAATTGCATGTATGACTTTGGGCATGCCTATAGTCTGTGAGCTTCAGTCTCCACATAAGTGGAATCTACAGACGTAAGAACTTATCTATCGTACGTCCTTCAGGTGCTGGGACACAAAGATAACTACATAGTCCGTGCTTAGTCGTCAGTCGTGTCCAACTGTTTGCAGCCCCATGGACTGCAACCCACCAGGCTCCTCTGTCCTTGGGGATTCTCCTGGCAAGAATACTGGAATGAGTTGTCATGCCCTCCAGGGGGTCTTCCCAACTCAAGGATTGAACCCAGGTCTCCCGCATTGCAGGCGGATTCTGTACCAACTGAGCCACCAGGGAAGCCCCAAACAATTGTTATGTTAGTCACTCAGTCGTTTCCGATTCATCGGGACCCTCATGGACTGTAGCCCACCAGGCTCCTCTGTCTATGGAGTTCTCCAGGCAAGAATACTGGAGTGTGTAGCCATTCCGTTCTCCAGGGGATCTTCCTGACCCAGGGATTAAACCTGGGTCTCCTGTGTTGCAAGCAGCTTCTTTACCATCTGAGCCACCAGGGAAGCCCCTAACCCTTTAAAAATCTTATGGTCATCTTTCCTCCCTTAAAAAAATTTATGATCTCAATAAATGTTGTGATGGTGATACAGAAAGGAATAGCATCATATCAAAGCAAACACGCCAGAGGCAAAGAAAGAGGACAGACTCTGTCTATAATGAGAATGCAACTGACAGAAGCCCTAAGTATTCCTACGAGAAGTGGTTGATAGTCTTTTGTTTATTATATTCATCTACTCTATTAAGGCAATTCTAACATTGCTTCATTAAGGGAGAAGAGTAGATAATCATACTGAACCTCAGGTACCTTTTTGTTTATGTTTGCTTATTTTTTTTAATTACTTCTCATGGAATGAAAGCCTTGGGGTGAAATCAGTCTGGACTTTGTACTCAAAGATAAGACGTAGGCGAATCTGTCGCATTCTTCCACCTCTGCATCCTTATCATTGGTTCTCAAGCTTCGGTGGGAGTAAGGATTATTACCTGCAGAATATGAATTATTAAAAATTTAGATTCCCAGGCTCTAGCCTTGAAATTTTGATTTTGTACGTCTGGGATGTGACCTAAGAATATGCTTCCAATAAGCTTCTCAGTGATTCTAATGCAGTGGTTTGTAGAGTACATGAGAGACCCTGGCTGCTTTAGAATTTGGGTGGAAACCATTTCTATGGTTATTCTTGTTAGAGGTGGCATATTTTGAATTCTTCAAAAGAAAACTTAATAGGTGAAAATAATTCTGTTTGTTAATTGTTTTGTTTGTCTGCAAGCCATTATTGCTGACCCTTGTTAGAGATAAAATTTCACTGCAGCATCAGTTCCAGTATAGTCTCTCAGGGACCCATCAACTATCCTAGGTATTGTTCTAGGGTTTACATTTTAAGCTTTGCTCTACTCTTTGTCGAATTCTTGACATTTTTTTCAATTTTCAGAAGCCAGGAAGCAACCACTTTCCAAAAAGACAAAGAAATCTCATGTTCACAATGAAGTTGAAGAAAATGACAATGTCTTTGTAAAGTTTCTTAAGGCATCAGGAATTACTCTTAAAACCGGAGAGAGTCAGAACCAACTAGGTAATGTTTTAATGAAAATCTTTTATCTGGGTATAGTGAAAGGGCTCAGAACTGAATAATGGATTTTCTAGAGAGGCAGTGAAGATTAGAAATGGGAGCACCATCTGTCTGGAGACAAGGATGAAACTGAAATTACATTTTAGTTAATGACTGTTAAGTAAAGTATGTCTAATTCTTTTTTTTTTTTTTAAGAATGTTATATATAGTATTACTTTGTTTTCTTGTGAAAAAATAAATACCCAGAGAGTATTTATCTGGGTCAGAATTAATTTCAGAGGAAAATTTATAAATAAAGCCATATAAGGCCCTACTTTAGGAGCATAGATTATCCCATTCAGTTAAGGGTATGGCATCTTTTTAAAATACTTAGTAGCTATCCTTTACTAATGCTAATTCTGTTCTGCTGTGAGTTTATTAGGTTGGGAATACCTTTATTGGTTTCATCAGACAGGAACCTAGGTCTTAGGAAAGGGAGACAATAGTCAGGAGTGTTCAAGACACTGGGGACCAACTCGTCTTCTTTTCTTATAGCTGTGGATCAAATCGTTTTCCAAAAGAAACTCTTTCAGACTCTGAGGAAACATCCTTCTTATCCCACAGTATGTATTTTCTCCCTAGTGCTGTTTTTTTTTTTTTTGCCAGCAGTACTCTTCAGTTGGGAATTTAAAGTCACTGGTATAAAGTTGAATGTGCTACAATGATTTTATTTAACCCACAGCAAATGTTAAACTAAAATTTTTACTCTTGTTTTCTTTGAATGTTACCAAGATAATAGAAGAGTTCGTTAGTGGCCTGGAGTCTTACATTGAGGACCAGGACAGTTTCAGGAACTGCCTTTTGTCTTGTGAACGTGTGCAGGATGAGGAAACCAGGTGTGGAGATGAGTCGTCGAGTCTTGCTGAAATTTTACACCAGTTGGATTGGGGGGTGTGGGGAGGTTGGATAGAATGCAGGTTTTTTTTTAATTTGGTTTTGATTTATAGCTCTCTTTTTCTCAGAGTTTTAGCCTAACCTTTAAATTATTAAGTTCAGGATACTAAGAATCCAGAATGTTTTTTAAAATGTATCTCACCTCTGTTGGTGAAAATTTCAACTCTTTACCTCTCTGTGACTTAAGAACTGTCTTCTCATGTGCTGTATTTCTTCTCCAACAGGATAGTTTCTCCTAAAAAATTACATATTTAACCAATTTTATGGACAAAGGATAATAAAAACCGTAACACAAAACAGAAAACAAATTTCTCTCTTTTTTTTTTAACAGCACGGGCACATCTTACTGTAAGAGCCTCATTAAATTGCTTCTGGGGATTGACACATTACAGGTGAGGCTGTGCCACTTTTTGTGTGAACATCTCATGGATGTGATTTGTGGTGTATGCCCAAGTATAAATGGCTGGAGCATGGGGTAGAGCAGGGGTAATAGAAGCATTTGAGTTTGTAGCAGTTTCCCACAGCCCTGTTGCTGAGATGAATCTGGAGAGCAATATCTGTGGTTTGGACTGAGCTGATTTGCCTATTGTATCCTGAAGTCTCGTTTGTCCGGTCAGCCTCTGCTTCCTGTTTTGTAAAGCTTCATGCTATGTGGTCTGTATACCACGTATGTCTCTGCTATATTCACATCTGCATCATCTCCCATTTAGCTTTGTATTTGCTTATTAACTAGATTTTGCCATTTTCCTTCTCTCTGCCTCTCTAGTAGACAGTCTGTCCCACTGTTAATCTTAGCATTTTTTCCTTTTCATTGGAAATCTTGAATATCACTTAGTTTACTTAAATCTATAGGAACTCTCTTGTTCCCCTGAAGAGAAATCTTTCTTGCAAACTATTTGATAATCTGTTAAAATTTGCATGTCATGGGTTAACAGTTCTCATTATAATTAATCATACTATTGATTATCTGATTATTTTAGTGTTGCCTTGATAGTCATTTTGCAATTTTTCAGAGGGTGGGTTATTGACAGATTTTTGTATTCCAGCAGGTTCTGTTCAAAATATAGGCAGCATTCATGTGGACATTCTTAAAAATGAGCATTTCAATTATAGCAGGTTTTTGCCTCCAAGAATCTTGATGGAGAGAATTACCGCTGGTTGTACATTTCTTTTGTACATTTCGAGACCATCTCCTAACTCCCTATGTCTTCTTTTTTAGCCTGCCATTATCAAAGTCTTATTTGAAAAGTTGCCAGAATTTCTTTTTGAAAAGTAAGTGAAGTTATACATCCTGGTGTACTTACGTTTCTCTGAAAAGATTGCTCTGAAACATCATTGGTACCTCTGAAGATCATATTTATCATGACTCCAGATTTTTAAGTAACTACTCAAGTTTAACTGTGGTGACTCTTTTGAAATTTTAGTAGCGTGTCTTATGTATTCCTAGAAGAATGCACGATAAACTGGTGGTAGTGATTGTTTCCAAGGAGGGGAGCCAGTTGGCTGGAGTCAGATATTGTCTGAATGCTGTTCTTTACCTTTTCAGTTTTATACTGTACGTGTGCTGCCATTTTTTAGAAATGTACTTTAATGGTTAAGATTCCAGGCTTTCACTATCAGGGGCCCAGGTTTTATCCCTGTGTGGGGACTAATATCCTGCAAGCCATATGACATGGCCAAAAAAGAAAAACAAACACAGTTTGTTTGTTTTATTAAAAAAAAAAAGTTAGGAAAAAAGAGCAGCCTAATAGAAAAGTAGATAAAGATCATGAATAGATAATTCACAGAGAAGAAATATAAGAGCATTAAATGTTTTTTTAATGCACAAGTTCTTTAATAATCAAAGATGACAATTTCAAATAATATTTTTTACTCTCAAAGGATCTCCCTTGTTGAGTGTAATTAACAAGCCAGTTCATACATCACTGGTAAACATATATAAAGCATTGTAATCACTCTGAAGATCAGGAGGTTGTGTGTATCATAACCTTAGATTTTGCTTTATGTTCAGCTGTACATCCTAATTTATCCTAAGGTAATAGCTCTGAATGAAAACAGTAATGAATATTATTGCTGTTTAAAATAAAAATTGTAAACAGATTTTTAAGTATAAGGGATTGGTTAAGTAAATTAGTATAGGGATATCATGTGGATATTAAAAATTGTAAAAAGGGTTATATAATACCATTTAATTAAAAAAATTCAGGTTGCAAGTCATATTTACAATTCACTCAATATTTTGTTAACAAAAATTCATACATATACATTTACATAGACATATGTATGTCAGTGATGGACATCTCTGGATGAGAGGATTTGGGTCATTTTAATTTTCTCCTTTTTAAAACGTGCCTTTTCAGTGTCTTATATGTAATAATAGTAAACTTGAAGGTTTATCTTTAAAAATTCATGCTTTGCCTAAATGGATTGCACTAGATGATTTGTGTCCTGGCTAGTCTTTTTTAGTAGTTAAACTTGACTATTATAAACAAAAATTGAAAGTGTTGTCAAGAAGAGGAGCTGGAGGTAATCCAAAACTTAGACATAGGAGGCTGGGAAGAAGGCAAAGACTGTCATCTTACGGGAAATAGTACTGAGTCAACTTTTTTTCATCCATATATGGATGGTTTTTAATACTTTCACAGACATAATCTCATCTGACCTAGGTTTCTATACCAGTAAAAAATATTCTGCTGTTTCAGTACTTATCACATCTAGGTAATTAGTTTTTACTTTTTAAAAATAATTTCTCTTACCCAATTTATTAATAATCTTTATTTTAAAAATTGTTCATGTATTTTAACAGATACTCTCCAGACCTTTCTTCCCCTCTCAACCCTCCCCAGATATAGTCATTAACAGTTCAGTGCATCTTCTTCCAGACATCTTTCTCAACATATATGCATATGTCCTATGTTTTTTTGGTATCATCTGTGTGTCTAGCACAGCGTGCAACCCGTGGTTAATGTTTCATTTCAGTTCAGTCACTCAGTCGTGTCCTACTCTTTGCGATCCCATGAATTGCAGCACGCCAGGCCTCCCTGTCCATCACCAACTCCCGGAGTTCACTCAAACTCATGTTCATCGAGTCGGTGATGCCATCCAGCCATCTCATCCTCTGTCATCAACTTCTTCTCCTGCCCCCAATCCCTCCCAGCATCAGTCTTTTCCAATGAGTCAACTCTTCGCATGAGGTGGTCACAGTGCTGGAGTTCCAGCTTTAGCATCATTCCTTCCAAAGAAATCCCAGGGCTAATCTCCTTCAGAATGGACTGGTTGGATCTCCTTGCAGTCCAAGGGACTCTCAAGAGTCTTCCCCAGCACCACAGTTCAAAAGCATCAATTCTTCGGTGCTCAGCTTTCTTAACAGTCCAACTCTCACATCCATACATGACCACTGGAAAAACCATAGCCTTCACTGGATGGACCTTTGTTGGCAAAGTAATGTCTCTGCTTTTTAATATGCTGTCTAGTTTGGTCATAACTTTCCTTCCAAGGAGTAAGCGTCTTTTAATTTCATGGCTGCAGTCACCATCTGCAGTGATTTTGGAGCCCCCAAAAATAAAGTCTGGCACTGTTTCCCCATCTATTTCCCATGAAGTGATATGACCAGATGCCATGATCTTCATTTTCTGAATGTTGAACTTTAAGCCAATGTTAATTGAATGACTGAGATGTTATATGCAGTATTAATGTTTGCTGCTGTGTAGGTCAGACAGGCTATGTTCCTGATTTTTCATCCACTCTAACATTTCAGAGTGAACAGTGATGGAATCAGCATGCCTCGACTCATCATCAATCAGCTAAAGTGGCTGGACCGAGTTGTGGATAGTAAGGTAGGCTTGGGTACTTTTTTGGTCTCTTGTCTTTAGAGAGTGCTTTCTGCACTTAACACCAAACCTTTGGAATTTGCAGGGTTTTTGCCTCTAAACAGGAAATTCATATTCTTCTATCCATTAGCTTTTTTAGCTTTCGTAGTTTGAAAGTCATGGTTATTTCATCCTTTAAATGTCTTCAAAAAACAGAAATATATCTCACTGTGATGGAAGTGAAGAGTCTTGTCCGACTCTGCAACCCCATGGATAGTCCATGGAATTCTCCAGGCCAGAATACTAGAGTGGGTAGCCTTTACTTTCTCCAAGGCATCTTCCCAACTGAGGGATTGAACCCAGGTCTCCTGCATTGCAGGCAGGTTCTTTACCAGCTTAGCCACTAGGGAAGCCCATAACTGTGATGACTGGATGTGATTTATTAAATTAATTATTTGTAAGGAATTCACGAATTTCTCAAAATACAGAGATTATTATGTTTTATTTCTCAAAAAAAGTGAGGTCTGAAACCATCCTACTTCACTGCAGATGTGTTGATTTAATTATATATTGAGGAGAATTTCTTTGGGAGTTTTGTTATTATGTACCTTGGTAAAGATGAATCTGTTTTGAGCCTTTTGCTTATTCTTTAGAGTTCTTAAAATCATTCTACTAAGTTTTGTCACATTCAAAGGCTAAATCTTTATTTGAAAGAACATACGTTTTGGAGTCTCATCTGGGCTGGAATTTTGGGTCTGGCACTTATTAATTGTGTATCCTTGAGCAACAGATCCCTACCTTTTAAAAAAGGAAATAGAGATGTAAATATTAAGTGAAATAAAGATATTAGATAATATGCCATCCGGCCTACTTTTTTTTTTTAATATAGATACCATCTCATTTATGAAAAATCTCTAGGTGATTTACTTCTGATTTTAGATTTTGAGCTTGGATGTATGTGTAGTTGTCATATTGTACACAAAATAATTCCAGCTCTATATTTTGGGAGTAGGAAGTCTTTCTCTATTCTGGATACTGTGTTACAGTTCTTATAATAGTGTCCTCCACTGCAGGATCTTACCACCAAGATCATGCAGCTGATCAGTGTTGCTCCGCTGTGCCTACAACATGACTTTGTCATCAGCCTACCTGAGATCCTAGGGGATTCCCAGCATGCTGATGTGGGGAAAGAGCTCAGGTGGGTAAGCACCTTGTTGCCAGCTTGAGCAAGCCTTCACTCTGGGAGCCTATTGCCGCAGTATAAAAAGAGTAATAATACTGTGTTTCTGTATAAAAGAGAATGATACTTGTCTTACTGGGATATTGAATGTGGCTTGTTTTTTCTAATAATATATATTTAAGTAGGTGTATGTATCTGTTGTGAATATGAAGTCTGGCTTAGGATTAGGTATATAAATTTGATCTGTGGAGACGTAAACTTTCCTTTATTAGCATTTTTTTTTGTTTTGTTAGCATTTCCTGTACCCACGGGTGTCCTCAATCATGACTGCACATCCAGATGGTTTGTGGAACCTATTAAACATCAACGTTCTTTGGTCCCTAAATGATTAATTCTAGTGCCCATTGTTGTGTCAGATCCATTGCTTTCTGACATTTATGTGAAAAATTCTCATTGATAGAGCAGTAACAAAGAAGGGGTAATGCAACTGTGTATTTATCCTAGAAGTAATTAAAAACTTCAATTTGTAATACCTCCTTTTCTGTAGTTATCTGTAAAGCTATCTCCGAAAAGGTCTAGAGATTTCTTGCCTTTGTACTTTCGGGCAGACTGCTCCTTCTGTGTATAGCCTTATACCCCTCCCTTTGCCTGCCTGTCCTTTTGTATAACTTTCTCTTAGAATCCATTGCTGTCCTTCTCTACTCTATGCTACTGTAGCACCCTGCACATATAGGTATCATATTTATCCCACTTCATTGTAATTGTGGCTTTTCTTTTTCCTTTTCTGAGGAAGGATATGGACCAAATCTCAACAGTGGTTTCTTCTGAGTAGAGGGTATGATGAGATAGGGTTTCTTGTTGTTTGAATTTTTCAAAATGTGCATGTATTTTTTTTACTCAAGAGAATTTTAATGAAACATACTACAAATAGAATTTAATGGGAGCTAAGTATATCCTCTCTTCCCATCCTTGGATGATTTTCCCAAGTCATTACTTGCTCAATTCTGTTAAAAGTTGGATAATTTCTTTTCCACTGTTCCCAGCGACCTTCTAACAGAGAATACTCTGCTCACCGTCCCGATCCTGGATGTCCTTTCTAGCCTCCAACTTGAGTCAAAGCTCCTGACTAAGGTATGGAGGACTTTGCTCTCCAGAAACAGAACTAGTCTTCTCACCTCCCAGAACCGATATCAGTCATTCATTGCCCTGGACCAATTGTATATAATGAAAATTTCATTTTGAAACAGTGCTGAAAGACACCTATTCTTTTTTTTTTTTTTTTTGGTGAATTTTATGTGCTACGCTGTGATAGATGAACTGTTTGTTTTTAAGCCGTAAATTTTAGTGGAAGTTGTCTGTGTTGCCTGCATATTTACAAACTGTTCCCATAGGAATAACAAATTTTTATGGCTTTCTGTAACCAGTGGAAAATTCAGACTCCAAAATGTAAGATAATAACTTTCATATTAATCGCCTCTCTGTTTTTGAAGAAGCCGTAGCATTAACAGTTGAGAGCTGGTAATTTGGAAAAAAGTAAAATGTGTTTTTCTTCTGAAAGTGCAAGTGAGAAGCTGAGAGAAATAATTTTTCTAATTTTACCTAATGAGTCATTACTAGATTGTGATATTAACATGGAAATATGTAAGATTTTGTGTTTTTTGTGTTTAGGTCCGCCAGTTAGTGATGGGTAAGCTGTCATCTGTCAGTTTGGACGACTTACCTGTGATCATCAAATTCATTCTTCATTCCGTAACCCCCACAGATGCACTTGAGGTACTCTGCTGTTTCCTAACAAACACTAGGGTATTAGATCCTGGACAGTACAGAGAATAGTTGTGGTGCTCTTGTGAAACTCAGCAGTGAAAAGAAGCCTAACCTAGAGGAAAATATATCAAGATAAATTGTTTAAAAGGTTCTGATTCCTCTTCTCTGTCCTGAAACTAACTGATAATGCTAATTAGTCCAGATAGTATTCAAGGGAGAGAATGGATCTACTAGTCAGACTTATTGTTCTGTTTTAGCCGCTATAGGTTATATTTGCTATTTCAGTGTAATGCCTCAAGGAATTCTGGACTTTTAAGGAGCATGACGTACTGTAGTTGCATTAGTTATTTTCATCAACTGTCTCTTTCAAACTGCATTGTTTAATAATTCATTTAATAATTCTTCCTCAGTCTTTGAGGAGAATGTTATGATTCTTCTGTTGGAAAAATAGATTGTGCCTAGCTGCTGTGAATGATCAGAACACACAGCTAACACATTTATTTGCTGTAGGTAATTTCTGAGCTTCGAGAGAAGTTGGATCTGCAGCACTGTATTTTGCCTTCACAGTTCCAGGTTTCTCTAAGCAGGTTGAGAAATAAAGGACAAACAAGGTATAAACTCATGGACAGTTACCACCCTTTTTCTCACATGAGCAAGGAAAGTTTTTTGACATTTATTGTGGAGCCAGGACAGAAGATCTTAATATTTACAACTACAAATTATGTAGTAATATCATAATAATATATTACTATTATTTTTCAAATAATATTTATATGTATAAGTATGTATATGTACATGAGTGAGTGTGTGTGTGTGTGTGTATTCCCTTTGCTATTCACATCAATCTCTGATAGACTGCAATAAATTTTTATTAGCTATTTTACACATGAAATTGTGAATAGTTTTAAGGCACATGCCTAGTAAGCAGGAATCTAGATCTTACAGGTCCTTCTCTGGTAAGAAGGATTTCCTTTCCCTCTGCTACTTGTAGTTTTTCAGGAAATCAAGAAAATAGCAGTCAAGACTGTGTTACTCTTCTCTTCGATGTAATAAAGTCAGCTATTAGATATGAGAAAATCATTTCAGAAGCCTGGATTAAGGTGAGTGAGATCTTTGAACATTGAGGAAGAAGTGGCTGGCAATCAGTCATGGATATATAAGTAAAGGTAGTTGAAATAAAAGTCTTGAAAGTCAATCAAGTAGAAATAATAGATGATGGTTTGCCAGATGAGCAGATTGGTTCAAACGTGTTCTTATGTGTTGTAATATTTTTGTGACCCTTGTTTTTCCAGGCAATTGAAAGGACCCCCTCGGAGGCTGAACACAAGGTAATGTTCCTCTTCTATGAATGTTAAATATTATAGATGTAAAATTAGTGATATTGCCTGGCTTTCCTCCCTGCTGTTTGGCCTGGGATCTTCCAGTCATCCTTTTGCAGCTGCTGTGCTGCTGCTGCTGCTAAGTCACTTCAGTCGTGTCCGACTCTGTGCGACCCCATAGACGGCAGCCCACCAGGCTCCCCCATCCCTGGGATTCTCCAGGCAAGAACACTGGAGTGGGTTGCCATTTCCTTCTCCAATGCATAAAAGTGAAAAGTGAAAGTGAAGTCGTTCAGTCGTGTCCTAGCGACCCCATGGATTGCAGCCCACCAGGCTCCTCCATCCATGGGATAGGAAGATAATCTGAAAGGATGGCTTGCCAGATGGTCTTTATTCTGGCAATACAATGAAATAAAATATCCACAAGGGGAAGTAGTAATATTCCAAACAGTCACAGTGAACTGCAGTCAAAGAAGCTCCCATGAGGAGATGAGCACTGGAGTCACCTGGGTCATGAGTCAGGTGTTTAGGTCCCTCTGTCTGATTGCCCTTCCTCCAGTTTCACATGGAATTGTCAAGATAGTAGCATTTCATGTTTTACTTTCTTTTACCTGATGAGTGAATCAAACAGTCCATCTGTTATCAGGGTCATGATACTGAGTCTGTCTTAACTCTGGAAATGCTTTCTTCAGTCAGGAAGCCAGAAGATTGAGTTCCTTATGTGCTGATTGGTTCCGTTTAAGGATATTCTTTAGTTGAAATCTCTTGTTTTGGGGGGTTTTGTTAGTTGAATTATTCAGTTGTTGGATGACTATTTTGAAAGCTGTTGTGATATTGAATAAAATAATGAAAAACTCATTTTTTTTGTGGTGGCAGGATAGGAGGGTGATCAGAATATCCAAGACAACTATTATTGCATAACCCTTGGCTTCCTGCATAGCTATTTTTACTGATTTCTATTCATTGTATAAATATAATTTTGTGTTCTGACTTTTTTCTCTTCACATTGTGTCATAAATGTTTTATGTGCTTCTGCATTGTCTATTTTCATTTTTAATAGCTGTATTTTCTGCTATAATCTATCCTAATTTTTGTGTCTGAGTTGGGCCATCAGTGAAAGGATGTCCCAAGTAATTTGTTGTTTTTTGTTTTTATTAATTAGAGCATCTAACAATATATGTTAATGTTAATTGAGATAAAGTTGATAAATTGATAATATTATATTAGACATACAATGCAAGGATTTGTTATTTGTATAAGTCATTTGCAAAATGATCACTGCAATAGTGGTTAATTTCCATCACCGTACACTGCTAGTACAAGTTTTTTTATTTGTGGTAAGAACTTGCAAGATCTACTCTCTTAGCAGCTTTCAGATGTGTGATACAGTATCAGTAACTATATTCACCATGCTGTACGTTACATCCCTGTGACTTAATTATTTTATAACTGAAATTTGTACTTTGACTCATTTTACCAATTCCTTCCCATCACCTCTGGCAACCACCAATTTATTCTCTGTTACTGTAAATTCATTTTTATTTTTTAGATTCCACATATAATTGAGATCATACAGTATTTGTCTTTCTCTGTCTGATGTATTTCAGAATGATACCCTCAGGGATCATCCATGTTGTTGCAGATAGCAAGATTTCATTCTTTTTTGTAGCTGAATAATAGTCTCTGTCTGTGTGTATCACATTTTCTTTATCCATTCCATCAGTGGACTCTTGAGTTGTTTCCATGTCTCAGTTATTGTAAATAATGCTCTAATGAACGTGGAGGTACAGATATCTTTGCAAATTAGTGTTTGTTTTCTTCGAATGCATAATCAGAAGTGGGATTGCTGGATCTATAGTAGTTCTATTTTTATTTTTTTGAGGCCCCTCCACACTGTTCTCCATAGTGGTTGTATCAATTTACATTCCCACCAACAGTGCACAAGGGTTCCCTTTGCTGTCACTCCTTTATTACTTTTGTCTTACATTTGTTATTCTTTGTCCTTTTGATTATAGCCATTTTAACAGATGTGAAGTGATACTTCATTGTGGTTTTGATTTGCCTTTCCCTGATGTTTAGTGATGTTTTACATCTTTTCATGTTGGCTGGCTGGCTCTATGTCTTTGGAAGAATGACTGTTCAGATTCTCTGACCATCTTTTAATTGGATTGTATTTTTGTTGTTGAGTTGTGCAAGTTCCAAGTAGTTTGTTCTTTTCTTTTTTGTCCTGCTTGGCTTTTTAAAGTCTCCCTCTCCTTTTTTTTTTTTTTTAATTAAACATAGGTAATACAAACTAATTGGGGAGGGAGAAACATCACAAGTATCTAAATATCTGTAAAATAAAGTTTACCTCCAATCTCTGTGCCACTCTTCTGGATTATTGTTCTTCCAGATTATTATTTTTTTTTTTTTATTTTATTTTTAAACTTTACAATATTGTATTGTTTTGCCAAATATCGAAATGAATCCGCCACAGGTATACATGTGTTCCCCATCCTGAACCCTCCTCCCTCCCCATACCATCCCTCTGGGTCATCCCAGTGCATTCACATCCAAGTTGTATATGTGTGCAAGCACAAGCATGCTCACTCTTATATTTATGCTTATTTGTACTTGTATATTGTTTTTATACAAATGGAATCTTACTGTGATTATTGCAGATTGCTTTTCTTTTGCTTCACAATATATTGTGAATGTCCTTGTCAAAAAATATAGTGTATCTCATTTTTAATGGCCACATAATATGTTGAAAATGACCATTATAATTTATATAACCATGTTCAGATTGACATTTTCAGTCTCTAACTTTTCACAAAGTAATTTTCCTAATAATAATGAAAATA
Organism: Bos javanicus; assembly: GCF_032452875.1. Lineage (NCBI taxonomy): Eukaryota > Metazoa > Chordata > Mammalia > Artiodactyla > Bovidae > Bos > Bos javanicus. Next base: position 16,768,356 of record NC_083889.1, on the reverse strand, counting down.
TATACTGAATTTGGCAAGTGATTTTTTTTCTTTAATAAATGTGAAGCTATTCAAAGTTGTTTCTGTAATAATACTACTTTTACTTGTATTCCAATATTTTAAAAATAATTTTTTTTATTTATTTATTTTTGGCTGTACTGGCTTTTCATTGCTCCACATGCTTTGCTCTAGTTGCAGCGAGTGGAGACTACTCTCTAGTTGCCCTGCTCAAGCTTCTTATTGCAGTGGTTTCTCTTGTTGCAGAGCATGGACTCTTGGGCTTTTGGGGTTCAGTAGTCATGGCTCTGGGACCCTAAAGCACGGGCTAAGTAGTTGTGGCACATGGGTTTAGTTGCTCTGTGGCATATGAGATCTTCCCTCATCAGGAATTGAACCTGTGTCTTTTGCATTGGCGGGCAGATTCTTCACTACTAAGCCACCAGGGAAGCCCTTCAATATTTTCTTAAAGGATACCAGTGGTTAATAGTTGTGACACTTCATTTCTCTGAAAAATCTTCTAGGTTTTATGAAACTGTAGGTACTCCCATGGGATTATGTTGAGCAAATGAGTAGTGTTTGTCTTAATGGAAAAAGTTGAGAGCTGCTGTTTTGTTGTTGTAAATGTACTGATTTAGTAAACTGTTTTCCTGTTGGTGCCTATTTACTGACAACAGATTTTTGACCTGGCAATGCTTCTCATCATCTATAGCACCAACACTCAGACAAAGAAGTACATTGAGAGGGTGCTAAGAAATAAGATTCGATCAGGCTGCTTTGAAGAAGATCTGCTACAGGGTACATTCTATATTCATTACTTGGTAAGTGTCAGAGAAATCGGGCAGCATTAGTCTGAAAGTTACAGAGGTTGTTTTAACCTTTCCTACCCTGTGTGGAAATCATGACACCGCCACCTTTGCTGGGTAATAATGTTTTACAGGGAGCTTAGTATATTTCAGAACATAGTGGAATTATTACCACCTTGATTGTGACATTATAAATATTAATAAAATCAAACTAAGATTGGTTTTCATCTTTTTAGCAAAAACACAAAACTGGTTCAACAATTCCTTGAACACTAGACTCAAGCCCTGTATTCTTCTTTTATAGGAAATATTGTAATTCACGTCTTCTATAATTTCATTTTGACCTAAAATGTTGAACTTCACATCTCCCTTAGAAATTATCGTATTAGTTTCAACCCATTGTTCAAGTCCATTGAGACTTTTGAATCTTAATTTTATATATTAATCATTTTAATTGTCTAGCTCTCTGTGATCTGTAACTTTTGACAAACTTGCCTTCTGTATCCTGTTATAAGTAGTTTCTAAAAACCCTTGAGTATAACATTATCAGAGGAATGCTAGTAGAGACATAATTTTATATCTTTTGAATTATTACTATTTTAGCCATTCAGCGTATGACCCTTAGGTGATCATTCTTGTTGAAGTATAAACCATTTGATATGGAATTTTATAATCTAGAAATGGTATTTTCCAGGTGAATATTCAGGATATTAACAGTGTACACCTTCTTAGAAAACTGGGTGAACCAGAGGTTTGGGGCTTAGGAATTAATGAGAATATGTAGTTGAGTCTTAAGACTTTATTATTTAGGAATTGATTTAAAGATAGTATTATTTTATCTTACAGTCTTTTCTGTGCTTATTTGTGCTCTGATATGTGTTTTGGTCTATAATTTTGCAGAGGGCAGAAACCATATATAATTTTTTATTGCATCTTCCTCAGTAAAGCATTATACCCATTTAAAGAAACAACTTAATAACTGGTTATTTATTCTGATTCCATTCATGTCCACCTACTGCCTTCTTGTTAGGACATAATCAGTTCTCTTGATGTACTTTAAAAGAAATCAGTTTAATTAGATTGAACCTTATAGACTGATTTAAAATCATAACCAGGGAAGAATAGCCCCACTGTATCCCCAGGAAGGCAATAACATTAAGTGAGGAAATTTCAATTTAGAAGTTTGGGTTCTTGTCCCAAGCTGGGCAGATTACAAGCTATTAGGCTTGTGATTTAACTTCTTTGAAGTTAAAGGTCAATTCTTATCCATATATTGAATTTCACTGATTCTAAGAGAAGCTCAGAATGAAGGATTATTCTGAGTAAAACAAAGATTAAAATTCCTTAAAATAAGAATTAGGGAGAACTCTGACATCTTAAAAGGGTTAGCAATAGGAGCTCTAGGTGCTGTGATAACGAAGTCTCTCCCACAGCTTCATTTTTCTCTACTCCTCTCTCCTCAAGGTTCTTAAGGATATTTGTCCATCCATTTTGTCGCTGGCTCAGAGTTTGTTGAACTCCCTAGACCAGAGCATAATTTTGTTTGGCAGTCTTCTATACAGATATTCATTTATGTTTTTTGACACTTACTGCCAGCAGGTATGTTGAAATATTTATCTTGGGAGGGAGGGAACAGGGAAAAAGAAAAAAATGCCATCCCAAATGACTTGCATGTGATCCAATATTTGTTTCTTTTTGGTTGAAAGGCATTGAAGAAGGAAGAACTCTGAACTGGGAGTTGGGAAAACTTAGTTCTAGTCCTAGTCTCTAAATGAAGGGATTGGATTTGAGGATCTAACTCCATGTTTTGATCTTTTTTTTTTTTTTTTAATGTTTTGATCTTTAAATTCTCTCAGTCTTGCTCCAGTCTGCTTGAAACAAACATTTGCCCTGGGGTTATCATGTAGTTTTCACAGTACAGGAATGGCAGTTTTAAACTTACCTGCTAATAATCTACGGCCATTGATCCTGAAATTGTTCTCAAATGCAGATTTATTTGAGATCTCAAATAAATCTCATAAATAGTTTCTCAAATGCAGTAGCTATCTCATGCCAGATGTCTATTACTCCGCTTTAAATGTGTATTTATCACAAGCACTATCATGACATCCTGAAAAAGGTGTCATGAGAAACAAACGAGAGAGAAATGCCTGAGGGCCTAACCCTCTTTCCGTGAATACCAGACACCACATTTATTAGCACACTTCTAGAGAGGGAAGGCTGTACTTGTGGAAAGTGATTAGAACAAAGAACAAAGTGTCTTGTTTTGTATTGGTCATTTATGTTATACCTTTATTAACAACAGTAAAGCACATTTGAAAGGGCAACTTTTAAAAATGAAAAATGAAATTTCTTTGGTGGTCCAGTGGCTAAGACTTTGCACTTCTAATGCCAGGGGAGTGGGTTTGATCCCTGGTCAAGAAACTAAGATCCCACGGTGTGGCCAAAAAAAGAATTTTAAAATGAATAATATAAAATTTTTAAAATTTAAAGCAGGAAAAAAAACACATTTAAAGCAGAGTAATAGACATTTGGCATGAGATAGCTACTGCATTTGAGAATCTATTTATGAGATTTATTTGAGATCTCAAATAAATCTGCATTTAAGATTGATCTGCATTTGAGATCTATTTATGCTAGATACCGAGCACTATAATTTGGTGTGAAACAGCAGTATAAAGGAAGGGAAGAGTGACATCTAAGATATTTGTGGAGAACCATCTTAATGTCTTAGAGACACCATCATGACCCACATTTACTTGAAAAAATAAGTCTAACTTTAAAAAAAACCTTTAAAACCTTTAGCTTCTTGAGTGCCACCTTTTCAGTAAATTTTAATAGATTAAGTACAACTACAATTTAATGGGTAATATTTGACACTTATGAGAAAAAAAAAAGATAATACCAGGAAACAAAATCTAGAGGGCTTAGATAGTGCTCACTAGTAAAATATGGGGAGTAAATCAAGACTGGATGGTAGTGTAGTTAGATACATAATTCTAAACCTCTTGAATCTAATGGTAATGAAACCAGTTTATAGAAGTAGGTGATGGAATGAGGTCGGTTGGGATTTTAACCAGGTTGAGATTGGAATGGCCTCGGGCACAAACCTCTTTTTGATGACTGTACTGTATTTTAGCTTCACACAGTCGTGTTGACTTTTCTCTGCATAGGAAGTGATCGGTGCCCTAGTGACCCATGTCTGCAGTGGAAATGAAGTCGAAGTTGATGCTGCATTGGATGTCCTCCTCGAGTTGGTAGTTGTAAGCCCATCTGCTATGAGGCTGAATGCTGTCTTTGTGAAGGTATCTAGTCCTACCATTGACATATATTCAATCATTTTTCTTTCTTACATATATCTGAGAGACACCTGATAACTTGTTAGCAATTTATTTTTTATGCTAGATACTGAGCATTATAATTTGTAGAAGTGGAGGGGATGAAGGTGGGGTGATGGGGAAAATAATAGAAAAAATAACTCATCTGTCTATATATTTATTAATTCAGCAAATACTTCTTTATACCTAATGATGCGCCAGGCTCTATTCTGGGTGCTGAGGATATAAACGGTAGTCGTTGCCTTTGATGATAGAAAGTAAGATGTATAAGTACGTCACTATATATACAACGTGACAAATTCTCTAATAAACTGCTATAGATACACCAGTGCAGAAATAATTAATTTGGCCTGGGAAACTGGAGAAATCTTCAAACAAGAGATAATATTAGAGTGATTCTTGAAAGGTAGAAGAGATTTGTCAAGAAAGAATAAAGGAAGTATATCTAGGCTGCTACTGCTGCTAAGTCGTGTCTGACTCTGTGCAACCCCATAGACGGCAGCCCACCAGGCTCCCCCGTCCCTGGGATTCTCCAGGCAAGAACACTGGAGTAGGTTGCCATTTCCTTCTCCAGTGCGTGAAAGTGAAAAGTGAAAGTGAAGTTGCTCAGTCGTGTCCAACTCTTAGCGACCCCATGGACTGCAGCCTACCAGGCTCCTCCGTCCATGGGATTTTCCAGGCAAGAGTACTGGAGTGGGGTGCCATTGCCTTCTCCAATATCTAGGCAGAGAATAGTTTGAACAGAAGCAAACTGGCACTTACGTCCATGGTGTGCTTGAGAGGTGACAAGTAAGATCAGCATGATTGGTAGATAGGGTAAGGTGGGAGGCGAAGACCAGATTATGAAGGATCTTAAATACCGAGCCAAAGAGTTGCAACTTTATTTTATAGACAAGAGGGAGTTGGTAAAGGGTTTTAATGGGGTTTGACATAAGTCCTTCCATTTCTGTAAAGAAAGAATAAATAATTCATGGAATACAAGCTGAGAAGTAAGGTCAGAGACATAACTTTTGGCAGAATATTGTTTTCACTAAGAAAAAGGGAAGCGTGGAGAAAAAGTATAGGGAGAACTAGGAGCTATGTTAGGATGACTAAGTAGAATATCAACCCTTTGTGCTCTGAGGCATAGTTTTAGAGAACTTGAGCTTTTGTGAAACATGCCTGGCTGGCTGTGTGTGTGCCTTTTATGAGAATTTTAATTTTTTTATTTAAAGGAAAAAGAAAAGTTAGTTGCTAATCTCATCGTTGACTTTTTTTTCTCCCAGGGCATTCTGGATTATCTGGATAATATGTCCCCTCAGCAAATACGAAAACTCTTTTGTGTTCTCAGCACACTGGCATTTAGCAAAGAACATGAAGCCAGTAGTCACATCCAGGTAAGTAACTGTGTGTTGAGAAAGAATCTTTTAAACCTCTTCAGTTGAAATTTGTGGAACAAAATCCCCACAGCCTGTGTAGTAGTATAACTAAAGTACATAGCCATAATCCTAGTATTTGTTTATTCTTTCCTGCTACAAACATTATATGCCTACTGTATGCCAAGCACCGAGACAGTAGATGTATATTAGACCTGCCCTTTAGGAGCTCAGTCTGTTAGTATGGAAATGAGCCTATAATCTGCACATTATGAAACTAAGAAAAGCCATTCAGGTACTGTACCAGGGGCCATGGAAAAACAGGGAATACTCTTGTTCCATAAGGAACATCTCCATCTAACGTGAACTCCGTCTGGGGCTTCTCTCCTTTGTGAACACCATTCACTGAAAAAGCCAAAGCCAAGCAAAATGTCTAAAGTAAGATTGGGTTGGAATCAACTCATAGCTCTTTTGCATCTTCAGTGCCACCTTGTGGCAGTAAGCCATACTGGTCTTTGGACAACTTTTTTTTTTTTTTCCACTAAGTTTAAAGAATTGGCAAGGTAGTATACACCATGGTACAAAATTCAAAAGATATGGAAAGGTAGTGAAGAATGTACCCTCCCTCTCAGTCCTCGAGGCTGAGATTCTCTAAAGGCAATCACTATTACTAGCTTATAGCTTTCTGAGATGTGCTGAGCATAGACAAATTTGTATTTACCCATATAACTTTTCCACACCATATCCTCTTGTTTTGTGTCTTGCTTGTTTGATCTAGCAGTATAGTTTGAAGATTTCATCATATCAGGAATAATAGAGCTACATCATTATGTTTTACTTGTGGTAAAACATACATAAGATAAATTTTACTGTTTTAACCAGTTTTAATTATACAGTTCAGTGGCATTGAGTACATTCACAGTGTTGTGCAACCATCACCATTATCTGTCTCCAGAACTTTTTCATCATCTCAAATAGAAATTCTATCCCCATTAAGCAATAACGCCCCATTTCCCTTTCTCTATACCCTGGTAACCTCTTACCTACTTTCTGTGAATTTGTGTGATCATTTAAATAGTTATACACATTATACACATTTAAATAGTTACACACATTAAATGTGTGATCATTCAAATAGTTATACAGTATTTGTCCTTTTGTGTCTGGCTTATTTCACTTAGCATAATGTGTTCACAGTTCCTCTGTGTTGTAGGATATATCGGAACTTTATTGCATTTTATGGCTGAATATTCCATTGTATATATAGACTGTAACTAGTTTATCCAATGATGGATATTGGATTTTCCCCACCTTTTGTTATTTTGAAGAATGCTGCTATGAACACTGATGTACAAGTATTTCTTTTGAGTCCCTGTTTTCAGTTGGGTATATACTTGGTATATACCTAGGAGTGAGATTTCTGAATCATATGAAGATTCTATGTTTAACATTTTGAGGAGCCACAAAACTGTTTTCTACAGTGGCTATACCATTTTGCATTCTAATGGGCAATAGAGGGTTCCAGTTTTTCTACATCCTTATCAACACTTGTTTGATAAGTGTGTGTGTAAAGTGGTATCTCATTGTGGTTTTGATTTCTATTTTCCAGATGACTAATGATGTTGAACATCTTACTGTATGCTTATTGGTTCTTGTATATCTTCTTTAGAAAAAATCTATTCAAGTCCTTTTGCTCACTTTTTAAATGGGTTATTTTTTGTTGTTGACATGTAGGAATTCTTTATATATTCTGGATATTAGTCCCTTATCAGATAAATGATTTGGAAATATCTTCTCTCTTTCTGAGATTATCTTTTCAGTCTTGATAGTGTCCTTGGGTGCAGTTTTGATGAAGTCCACTCAGTCTTTTTTTCTTTTGTTGCTGGTGCTTTTGGTGTCATGCTTATTTTTTTTAAAAATCGCAAAATTTGAAGTCATGAAAAATTTTCCCCAAGTTTTCTTGTCAGAATTTTATAGTTTTAGCTCTTAAATTTAAATCATTGATTCACTTTGAGTTAATTTTTATATATGGTATAAGGTAAGGGCTCTACTTCGTTTTTGTGTGTGTGGGTATCCAGTTTTCTCTAGCACCTTTTGTTGAAGAGTTTGTCTTTTTCTATTGAGTGGGCTTGGCACCTTTGTGGAAAATCAGTTGACCATATTTGTGAGGGTTTATTTCTAGGATCTATTCTATCTATTGGTCTGAATATGCTTATGCTGGAAGCACGTTTTGATTACTATAGCTTTGTAATTTTGAAATTGGAAAGTGTGAGCCCTCCAAACTTGTTCTTTTTCAAAATTATTTTGACTGTTTGGGGTCCCTTGAAACTCCATATGAATTTTAGTATGGGTTTTTCTATTTTTGTAAAAAATGTTGTTAGAGGTACTTGCCTGGTGGACCACTGAGTAGGACTCTGAGCTCCCAATGCAGGGGGCCCAGGTTTGATCCCTGGTTGGGGAACCAAATACCACATGCTGCAACTAAGAAGCCCTAATGCCTCAGTGAAGATTCCACAAGCCACAACTAAGACCCAGTGCAGCCTAAAAAAAGAAATATTTTTAAAATACTGTTAGAATTTTTAAAATGATTACATTGAATGAGTATATCATCATCTTAACAGTGTTCAGTCTTTAGTTCCATGAACATGGAATACCTTTCCTTTTATTTAGGTCTTTAATTTATTTCAGTAACGTTTTGCAGTTTTTACAATGTGCAAGTCTTTTACCTCCTTTGTTAAATTTATTCCTAAGCACTTTTTTTTCTGTTTGATTACTACTGCCTGAGCAGCCAACGACATGATAATTCACATTATCCATATCAAGCAACTATCCCAGCAGTAACAGTAATAGCTATTATTATTGAATGTCTACCATGTGACAGATGCTGTTCTTGGAATTTTTTGTAATTTGGTCTCTGATCCTCACAAAACCTTTCCCTTTCTATAGATGAAAAAAATTGAGACTCAAAAAGATTGAGTGACTCATCAAAGACCACACAGTTAATAAATGATAGAAACCTTGCTGTTCTGGTTGTTTGGTTCTAATATTTGACTGTCTTGCTGTACCATTCCAACATCTTCACCATTATTTCCTTGCAGGATGACATGCACCTGGTGATACGAAAACAGCTGTCTAGCACTGTATTCAAGTACAAGCTTATTGGTATTATTGGTGCTGTCACCATGGCTGGCGTCATGGCAGCAGATAGGTATGTATGGAAATTCTGATTTCTGTGGCTCATGGTCAGTTAATCCAGTTGCTGTCTTACAAAATAAAGTGTTATATTGTTTAGACATCATTATAACAGAAGAACTAAAACCATAATAAGAGAAGTTACTTTTCATGTTCTTTTAAATCTTGACTGTATATGTTACCTATAATTTTTGCAGAATTGTGATCATAGTCATTACATTCTCATTGTTTAAAACTAGGGAATGCTAAGAAATTAAGTTTTAGAAAATGTTTGCACAAAAGGGGGAACCCTGATCCTCCTGGGATGCTTTTTTTCTGCATCTGCTCCAATCTTAAGCATTAGACAGTACAGGTTTCTCCATTACTGTGTTTTTCGTGTCTGGAACACCTCATTTGATATAAAGTCTTCTTTTTTAAAAAAAATTTATTTATTTATTTTAATTGTGATATAAATAAAGTCTTCTTGTGGATTTTCCCTCCTGTACTAGTTCTTTGATTCCACAATTGTAACATCTCATAGAAGCTTGGGGCTTGATAAGTTGTTACTGTTGTGAAGTCATGAAATTTAGTTCATGCTTCTTGGAATTGATTTGTCATGAATTCCTTGGAGCTCAAGAAACATCCTTAGAGTTAGCATTAGTAATCTGTAGAGGCTGCATAGTATACTGGTTAAAAGTTCATTCTCTGGAGCCATTTGCTTGCCTGAGGTCAAATACTGGCTCCATTGTTCTTAGCTGAATGATCTTGGATAAGTCACTTTACCGTTCTGTTTCTGTTCAAATGTGTGAGGTAAAGATATTAATAGTATTTACTTCATAGAGTTGTTGAGAGCATTAAATAGAACAATGCCAAATACTTGCTCTTATGATTTTTACTAGTTTAGTTAGTGTACACTTAAAAAAAAATCTAAGGTAGCCATCATTGCGCTAATCCACCTTTTGTAAGGCCTTAATAAATACTTGGCTGTGCTTTCATTCGATTTCATCTCCACCCTGATCTTAGGGAAGGCAATTTTTAAAAATTTATTGCTGGTTGTTGTAAAATATTACAGATGTGAATCTAAAATAACTTGTTTTTAGAAGTAGATCTTCCAATTTGACCCCAGGGAGTGGAGAGCTGAGCAGTGAACAGTGCACCCAGGTGAGTTCTTGTCTTGGGGTTGGATATGTTTATGAGTATCTGAGAAATTGCTTCTGGTCACTGTTGGCTGAGTGCCAAAGAATTGATGCTTCCGAATTGTGGTGTTGGAGAAGACTCTTTGAGAGTCCCTTGGACTACAAGGAGAGCATACCAGTTAATCCTAAAGGAAGTCAGTCCTGAATATTTATTGAAAGGACTGATGCTGAAGCTAAAGCTTCAGTACTTTGGCCACCTTATGCAAAGAGCCGACTCATTGGAAAAGACCTTGATGCTGAGAAAAATTGAAGGCAGGAGGAGAAGAGGACGACAGAGGACAAGATGATTGGATGGCATCGCCAACTCGATAGACATGGGTTTGAGCAAGCTCTAGGAAATGGTGAAGGACGGGAAAGCCTGGCGTGCTGTGGCCCATGGGGTTGCAAAGAGCTGGACATGACTAAGCAACTGAACAACTGTCACCTTACAAAGAGTGCTTCTTTTTTCAAAATATGTTTTCCTGAACTCATAGTTTTTGTAATTTGTACTACTCTTTTGGCCTTTAAAATCCTTTGGCTTGGGTTGTATTTTAACTCTGTATCTGATCTCCTTACTAAATTGTAAATTCCTAGAGAGCAAAATAGGTGGGCCATGTTTGAAGAGTAACAGGTTGACTAGAGTGTAGGGACAAGTAAGTGTATAATTGGAGAGCTGGAGATAGAGCTAGTTTGGAGATAGAAAACAGAGTGCTCTGAATGTGAATCAAGACATTTTAATTTTTACACAGAGGTAGTCTTTAAGGGTTTTAGCATAGAAATGGCATAATCCAAGCTTTGCTTTAGAAAAATTAATCTGGTTCATGTGTCTGGATTGAAAAAGAGGTAAAATTGAAAAGAAAGGATTGGTCAGGAGGCTTAGGAGAAACCTCAGGTGAGAGGTGGTGATGAGAGCTTTGCCAATGCAATTGGAAAGGGAAAAACTTATTGTTGAATGGAGTGAATAGTTTTTAACTAGGAAGCATCAGCAACTCAAGGACTGGACCATTCTTTCTCTTCGACTGTTTCAGGTGACCTCCTTGCTACAGTTGGTTCATTCCTGCAGTGAGCAATCTCCTCAGGCCTCTGGACTTTATTATGATGAATTTGCCAACCTGATCCATGGAAGGAGGCTAGCTCCAGAAGCCCTGGTGAGGCCAAGTATCTTTTCTTAAAACAGTGAAGCTCAAGGGCTGCTTTACTATACATTCTTCAAATCCTTCCCTCTGTTGTATTGCAAAAATAGATGTGCCTGTGAGCTCTCCCATATTCTAATTGGGAAGGCTGTTCTGACTCACTCTGTCCCAGGCCTTTCTTCTGAGGCCTCCTTCACATACTAAGAGTGAGAATCATGATCATTTGGTTAATGATATTGTTAAAAGCCACCATCTATTCTGTGCCAGGCACTGTATTAAGCATTTTTCATGTATTATGTCTATTCCACATCAGAATAATGCAGTATGTATTACTTGTATTTTCTTTTCAGAAATGAGGAAACAGGCTTCAGAAAGGATAATAGTTTATTTAGGGCTTTATAGGATGTACACCCTGGGCTACACAGACCTTTTTGTTTGTTTGCTTCCTGAAGGAATGGCTTGGGCAGACCATCTTTAATGATTTCCAAGATGCGTTTGTGGTGGATGCCTGTGATGTTCCAGAAGGGTAAGTGCTATTTACCCACTGACATGGTTATATTGGTAAAGAAATTTTGTTAGTTATGTTGATAGCTGGTACCAATCTCAGAATGTCTTTGACTTCATCCAAGTCTATCCTACTCCTCCAACTTCCCTCCTCCCAACCCCAACACCCCAGCAGTCCCAGCTCCAGGACTGCTAGAAGATTCCCCACTTGTTCTTTCTCACTTCTCATAATAGAGAAGACTGGTTTGTCCTAGTGGTTTTTCCCATACAGTTGCCATACCCTGATGCTGGGACCTCACATTCTGGGTTCTCTTTGCAGTGATTATCCATTTCCTGTGAAAGCACTCTACGGACTAGAAGACTACGATAGTTGTGATGGGATTGTCATCAACCTCCTGCCACTGTTGTTCTCTCAGGACTTTGTGAAAGATGGGAGTACACGGACTTTGCAGGAATCAGACCAAAAGTCAGTATACTTTTTCTTCTCTAAAACCGCTGTTGGTATGTTGAATCTTCACAAAGAATGACACAGTTCTTGTTCACAAGGAATGCTACAGTTCTTGTAATCTGTTGGCAACTTGATTGAAAAGCATTTCTCCCAAGACAGGTGGTATTTGGATGCATTACCAAGAATGGATCAGACTCCTTGTTTTCTCCCAGATCCTGGGATTGGGATTTGCAATGGCTCATGACAGCTAACAGATACTTTGTGAGGCTGCTTTTGTTTCTGTTTCTTTTCCCCACCTGGGAATGTGTTTGTGTACCTATGCCAGTCATGTGCCTTCCTTCTGTGTTACCCGTACTTTATCTTAATGCGTGGATATTTCACACTTACCTGTGTCTTCTTCCCATTCAGTTCATTATTTATTTGCTGAGCATCCACTATGTTCTTTGTCATGTTTTTAAAAGTAGACATTTATTTTGGGCAAAACTTGTTAATTACAAGATCGGGGTCTCTATAAACATGGACTAATATGTCTATAAACTGTGACCTAGAAATGGATTTTCCTTCCCAGATTGGTTTCTCCATTATGCCTGGCTCCCTATTTCCGGTTACTGAGACTTTGTGTGGACAGACAACATAATGGAAACTTGGAGGAGATTGATGGTTTATTAGGTATAGAATGAAGTTATCACGTTCTTTCTTCTTTGTAACCTTTTTTTGGTAAACTTAGGGAAGTGGTACATTGGTACTTGTGGGGGGACGGGAGGGGATTTTCTAACTTTACAGAGACTTTTAAGTTACATTTGTTGATGTTGCATGGTATGAGGGTATTTTTGAGACTAACTGAAACTTGACCTTAAAATATCCATTAAAGGGGGAAATAAGTAGAAGGAGACCTAGCTCTGGGGGCAGCATCCAGGTTCTGTTGACTTCAACGAAAAGAGATTAGAAATGTTTGTTCTTCTCTTTCAGATTGTCCTATATTCCTCACTGACCTGGAGCCTGGAGAGAGGCTCCAGTCCATGTCTGTTAAAGAACGTTCGTTCCTGTGTTCACTCATATTTCTTACTCTCAACTGGTTCCGAGAGGTGAGCAGAGTTATTGGGATGTTTCACCTACTGTCTGTAATGTCTCTAGAAAGGAAACTATTTTCTTGGTTCCCATGAGACTCCTTAAAAATTGTCCACCAACCTCTAACCCCTGTGTGTCTCTTTGGCGATTGTGTCCCACCCTTCCCTAGTTACATGCACCTCTTGATGTAGCCAAATCAAAATGCTTAGAATTCACTTAATGTTGCCCATGCTTTACTGCTTCTAAGCCTTTTCACACTATTCTGCTTCCTGCATGGTATAACTTCACCTTCTCCACTGTGAAAATACTGTTCCTCCTTACAGGTATGCGCTTAATATTTCGATTTAGTGAGATCAAATGAAGATAGTTTTCACCATCTTTTAGAATATATTTGTACTTAATGAAATGCACAATAATAATGAAATACTTTGAAAATGACAGTAACATCTTATATCTATATCACATTTCCTTTCTCATGCATATTGTTTCTAAGAATATTTATTCACTTTAATGATCTCTTCTTATCCCGACAACTGTATTATAGTACAGGCAGGGTAGGTATTACTATCCTTGCTTTATTCATATGAAATTGCAGTTACAGAGAGTTCAAAGTCATTAAAATTTATCAAACACATGTGCCAAATGCTGGGCTAGTTTCTTTATTCACACTTAATCCACACAACTGCATTCCCATTTTATAGTTAAAGAGATAGAAGCACAGAAAGGTTCAAGACTTGGCCAAGGTCACACAACTGGTAAGTAGCAGACCTTGGACTTGTTTCACCAAAGGTTGTACTCTCTAGCTGCAGAGAGTTACTTCTGTTAAGTAACAGGTTCTGCCTTGTTACTTAACTAGGAATAAGTAGAACTGGTATTAAAAGTTAGGTCCTCCTGTATTGGCCCAGGGTGTTTTTTCTCTGCAGCACCTTGCTGAGAAGACTTTGATATTGCTCACTCGGCTCACGGATCCTTTCACTGAATGGCTCTTTTAGCCTTTGCTGAATAATGCAAATGAGGTTAAAATCTGAACAGTTCACAGATATGATTTGTACTTCTACAGGTTGTAAATGCCTTCTGTCGGCAAAAGTTGCCCGAGATGAAGGGGAAGGTGCTCACCCGATTAAAGCACATTGTAGAACTGCAGCAACTCCTGGAAAAGCACTTGGCAGGTGAGGGAAGGGTCCCGGCTGGGAACCCTGCTGGGCAATAGTGAGGAGATAAGAGGACAGCCTTTAAGCCAGACTCGATGATAGCTGCCCCTAATTCATGTGGGACAAGAAAATGTTTGCTCAACAGAAATTTTTAAAAATGAATACAGCCATTTTCCTCCCATTGTTTTCTCCAGGAGACCTTGGTGTTTGAGAAAAGACAAGATATAAAACATTGGTTGGGCTTTTGTAAATTACTTTGGTTCTTCAGATGTCAAACTTCCAGTGCCCTTTACCTTCCTGAACATCATCATGAGTACAGCTGAGAGGCCTCTTGATACCCTCTGACCATTAAGAAAACTTGTTTTACAATTCTAGCTTGATTTTCTGGGGAAAACAGAGCCTCCCTCAGGCTCTCATCTAAATAATTGTGTGTAAAACAACTATGTGTCCAAATATTGCTCCTATCTTTAGATTTTAAATGTAAGTTTATTTTTAGTTCTTAGCTGTTTGGATACTTTATATCTTTATTTAGAATGATTTTATGTTAGTTGACCATAATCAATTAATGCAGTATTTCTATAAGTTATCTTTGGCCATTTTACTGTGCCAAAATGGTTAGTGTCACATGACCTGCAAGCATCTGATAGATAGTCAGCCATGCTTGGTAGTTCTGGAAGCTAGATTTTAGCTACTTGGGTGATGATCATTCAAGTTTAACAGTGGTATATGGTTGGTATACATTGAGCTTCCTGCTCTCTGTTTCAGTCACCCCAGACTATGTTCCTCCCCTTGCAAACTTTGACTTGGAAACTCTAGAAGAAACACCTCATACCAGTACTGCCGTTTCAGCAAAAATCAGAATGAAAGGAAAGACAGGTATTTTCTTTTCCTCTTATTCCGTGTCCTCCTATGTGTTGTGTTGAATTGACTTAGAGGTTATGTGTGTCAAGGCATCAGTAATGGGAGAGGTTATATAACTGAACCCATTCTTTAGCATGGTTATCAATGAACTGTAACTTAGGGTTATAAAATTAACTTCTTCATCTCTAGGTAGTCTTTAGCAGGTTGTTTCTTGAAGGCAGTGATATTTCGCAAACAAGATTACTGATTATTTCAGTTACTTTTCTCCTCTTGAAACATAAGGAGGAAAGAAACGAAAAGCAGATGGCGGCAAAACATCCTCCCCTGATGTGCTTTCAAAGGACGATAATTCAGAATGTGACCCTACACTAGCTGAGAGGAGCCAACAGGAAAAGGTATTGGAATGATGAATCTCCATGAAGATGTGTAACAACCCAGTGAAATTAGCAAGGGCTAGCATTATCCTATGCATTTCACAGAGAGAAAAGTTATGGAAAGGAGAGGTGAACAAACTCTGATAGGCCTTGGAGTGACCCTGTCAGTAGCAGAGGTTGGGTGAGACTCGAAATATTTATCACTACCACACACTGGTTCTTCTCATTATTTTCTTGATCATATTACTCCCTTTTTTGCACCCCAGGAGTACTTTGAATTATCTTGTAGCAATTATCAAATTCTGTCTTCGGATGTATTCTAAGTATACTTCTTTTAGCTTTTTTTCCTCATCTGATCCCAGATTATTCCCTTCTCAGTGAATTGAGATAACACAAAATGCTTAGCATAGTTTCTTAATACAGATACTTAACAATTTCCTATAATAGTACCACTCACAGAGTTGGTTTGTGAAATTGCTTAAACCACATGGATCCCAGTTATTTCTGTTCTTTAGCTATTGTTTGTGAGTATTTGTTATGTATAACTCCTCTAATCTTCCCAAAATCAAGTTTAGTATTGATACCTATATATAATAGATGAGAAAACTTAAGACCCAGAGAGAGTAGGTGACTTGTTCAAAGTTATACAGTTAATAAGTGCTTGAGCAAGGGTTTGAAGCCAGATTTTTTGGTCCATAAGCTCACAGTTTTCTGGTCCACACCATAGTGCCTTGATTTGCCTAGTAGTTCATCCCTAAGTGGAAACCAATCAAGAGTCTCAGTGTGCAACCTATATCCCAGTGTTACATTGGGTACTCTGTCTCAGGAATATTTTGAGACCTTGGAAAAAGAAAGTTGATAAAAGAATGTAATGAAGTGTAACTTTTTGTATAAAGTAAATGCTTAACTGCACTTTGAAACCTTCATTTAAAATTAGATTAATAAAGAAACCTTGTTCTGTTGGTTACTCGTACTTCTTAGGAATTCAGAGGGAAAGAAGAAAAGACATCAGTGTCATTACAGAATTACCACGCTTTTTTCCGAGAAATGGACATTGAGGTCTTCTCTATTCTGCGTTGTGGGCTTGTGACCAAGTTCATCTTAGATACTGAAATGCACACCGAAGTAAGTGACAGAACTGAGATCCCAGAACTTAGTCTCTTTTTAGGAAGTTCCGCAGCTCTCTTCCTTTTTCACAAAAAACACCATGACACTGGGAGAAGTAGGACTCTGGCTTCCAAAGCCTTTATATGTGAAAAAGTAGATAAATAATTATCCTCATCATCTTGATGTTTATAAATCTAAGTTTTGGTTGTTTTTTTTTCTTAATAGTACATTAGACATTACAGAAGATCATGCTAATGGTGTGATCCTTACTTTAGGTTGCTAATAACCAGCTGTTTGGATTACTTTATAAAGCAGCACTATTTTGGTTTATAGTTACTCAGTGTTCTTTTCACTTTTTCATGATATTTGTTCAGTGTCCATGATATACTTGTTGAGTCAGTTTTTTGCCACTCACCTAGACATTGGCAATTCAGTAGTACATCCAACATGATGCTCGCCTTCAAATAGCTCATAATCTAATAAAGGAAGTAGACAACCAGTAGTACATGCTATGTGGATGATCTGAACCAAGTACCAGTGAAACTCTGAGGAAAGAATGGTATTTATAATGAACTTGAAAGTGGAGGACATTTACACAGAGAAGGTACTTTCTGATACAGGATTTCACCAGAAGGTAGAGGTTTTCCAGGTTAAAAAAATTAAAAAAAACAATGGTGTGGATTTTTGCCATAGATTTTTACAATGTGTATTTTTACAAGAATGTTTTGTTTTTTCAGTATTTCTATATCAGCCTGTACTTGGAGATTCTCCATAAATGTACGGTTAAGTGAAAAATTTGAAGTGAGACTGCATTGGATCCGTTCTATTTCTGGTAGTGCAACGCACTTATAACGATTCTGCCAGTCTTATCTTAATAGTAGTGAAACGTTTCAGGGAGAGAAAATGCGAAAGAATTATTTAATGAATAGAGAAAAGCAAAAATTTCTTGAATTAGTCTCTCTTTTTTTTTTTAATCCCAAGGTATTTAGGAAAGGCATCACTGGTCCATAGCTGGAAGGATATACAAGAGGCATTTATTTCTAGAGAAAAAGTGTGTCTTCTAAAACTATACTGCCTCATTACTATTTAATAATTTTAAATTTTGTTTTACTTAGGAAATGCATGACTTTGATTTGTTGACAGAGCACAACAGTCATTTATGTGAGGTGGGGGAAATTTCCCCCTTTCTTTTGGTAATGATCATATTCTTTACACATTGTAGACAGTAAAAACATGGACTGTATCCCCAAAAGATGGCTAGAGCATGTTGGGAATTATTCTTTCCTTCTTCCTTATAACAGGCTGCAGAAGTTGTGCAACTTCAGCCCCCTGAACTGCTTTTCTTGCTGGAAGATCTCACCCAGAAGCTGGACAACATGCTAACACCTGTGGCCAGGAGAGTCCCCTTCCTCAAGGTTAATACAGACAGGAGCACAGGGCCTTGTCCTGTGGATTTGGAAACAAAGAGGTCTTAGTAGTGAATAAGTTGTCAGTTTCTCTGATAGTTTTTGGGTAGCGTGGTGGTAGGCCTGTTGCCAGCCCACAGTCACCTTGCTTTAGAAAGGAACTCTAAAACCGAGAAAACAAAAAGCCACCCAAAACAGAAGATGTATTTTCAAATGCCCTGAGAATTCCTGAATCCTGTTCTTTGCTTGGGTTTTGGTTTTAATACCCTCCCAAACAGCCTTTGTCCAAGGCTCAGCATGGTAGTTGGCTGTCTAGAACAGTCCACAAGCTCAAGTGTGTATCTAATGGACAATGCATGTAGCATCTGGGGAAGCAAATAGATGATAGGAACAGCAAAATGAGAGAGTTTTAGGTGTGAATGTTTAATATATCCAGTTACTTGATTCTTCTTGAATTTAATATTTGGTCTACATTCTTATTAGACTAAATGATTTCTATTTTTGTGTGAGCTTTATCTCATTACTAATTTGGGGTTTGTACTTCTCAAACACTGTGCTGTGCTTAATTGCTCAATTGTGTCTGACTTTGAGACCTTACGGCCTGTAGCCTGCCAGGCTCCTCTGTCCATGGGGATTCTTCAGGCAAGAATACTAGAGTGGGTTGCCATGCCCTCCTCCAGGGGATCCTGTCTCAAACACTGTGTACTCTATAAAAGCCAATCTCTTGGTTATTTGAAGATTGAGTTGAGTTTCCTCTGTCAAAATATATCCCTAGTTTCTTCTTTTCGCTCTACCTGCTGATACAAGGTTTGATTAAACCCCATAACAGACTCTTAGTTTCAAAGAAGTTATCCAACAGTTTCTTTCCTAGTAACTCTGAATTTATTATAGAGCAAAGGAAACCGGAATATTGGATTCTCACATCTCCACCAGAGATCTGCCTCAGAAATCGCGTTTAGGGTTGTTCAACTGCTGAACCCCATGTGTAACCATCTGGAGAACATTCACAACTATTTTCAGGTCAGAAGCCTATCTTATCATTATAGAGATTTAGAAATTGCTAAATGAACAAGAGATTTCATTTTTGGCTGAAAAATCTTGAAGGAAAATGATGGCAATTGCTAAAGCAACAGTCTTAAAAGCACCTTTCCCTTGTAGTGCTTAACTGCTGAGAATCATGGTGTAGTTGATGGACCTGGAATTAAAGGTCAAGAGTACCACACAATGTCTTCCTGCTATCTGAGGCTACTGCAGATTTTTCATGGGCTTTTTGCTTGGTGAGTATGTGGCAAGTACAGTAGGTAGAGATAATCAAGAATGTCCTTGCTTCTACCTGACAGTCACCAAGGCACTGAGGTGTAGAAAAGAAGAAAAGGACTCCAAAAGGTTATGTCAATATGACACTTACTTTTTCTGAAGTGTTTTTGTCTCTGCATCATTTAATTTGGTTTGGCACACTTTATCTGTTACTAACTCATTTGAAAATCAGATGACTTGCTCTTTTCTAACCTGTAACAAATCTAGCCATCTGATTCTTGGCTAGTTCGCTGTGGCACCCTTTCCCTAATAGCCCAGGGTGAGTGCTGTAAGAAGTTGTTACTCATCAAGTTGTAGATAAATTCCAGATTGTGTGGTAAAGAGTTGCAGGCAATGTAAGCCAGGGTGTCTAGGGATGCCTTCATGAAATTGTGGGACTTGATGGGGCCCTTGGAGGGTAGATGGCTTTGGGGAGTAAAGGAAGAAACTGTAAGGCACGGCATGGACAAGAGTAGAAATGAGGGAGTTTGTCCCTTACATGCTTCTGTTCCTCAGGGCTGGGTCTTGGCCTCTCTGTTCTCATACAGGTTTCCTGGGCAGTCTCAACCAAGGTTAAATTTGGGCTAAAATTTAACTTCTGAGCTACAGGCATTTAACTCGCACCTGCCTACTCAGCTCCTCCTTGTACCGGTGTCACTGACAGCTCAGATTCATCACATCCAAAGCGTGTTTCATCCTCCCCACCACTCCTTCAGCTTTCCCTGGCGAGACAGATGGCACCACCAGTTGCCTGAGCTAGAAGCTAGGATTTTTTCTTTGTCCCTTTCCTTCTCTCTACCCTTTCTCTGTTCCGCATCTGATCACAAAACCCTATTGAGTTTATCTTCTAGATTACATCTAAATGGCTACCTGTCCTCTCTTTCTCCACTGCTTCCAGACTCCTGTTATCTCTCACCAGACCTAGAACAGCTTTACAGTTGGTCTCTCTCTGCCTCCACTTTTCCTCTTTTGGTCCCTCCTTCATACAGCAATTAAAGTGATCTTCCCAACATAAATCTGATCATATCTTATCCCACCTTTGTTCTGATTGCCGTTATATTTCTCTTGAATTCAATCTCTTCTACTTAGCTTCTAAGGACTTATTATCTGACTCCTGCTGTTCTACTCACTGTGGTGCACTCTGCCCTCCAGTTATACTGAAATAATTTCAGCACCCTATATAGCATTTACCTAGAAGGCTACACATACTCATCCTTCTGCCAGGATCTTCACCTTCCTTGACCCCCCGTCTCTTTTAACTCATCCTTGAGATCTGGATTTAAACTTCAGTTCCTCAGGACCATCTTCCCTGACCCCTAGACTGGGTAAATCTTTCTGCCTCTCTTATCCCCACTTCTTTTCTAATACTCGTAGGATAAAACTTCTCACATTTTATTATAATTATTTGTTCATCTGTCTTCCCTGCTGGACTGTGAGCTCTATGAAGGCCTAGACTAGCCATTATCATATTCTCAGTACTTAAAAACAGTGCCAGACAAAGGATTTGAACAGATGCTTAATCAAGGAGATATGTGAGCGGCAAGTAAACATATGCAAAGATGTGCAGCAGTGTTAGTTATTAAGAAAATACAAACTAAAATTACAGCACGGATGCAGTAAAAAGATTTATCTTGCCAAGTGCTGGTGAGGATATAGAGTAATTGGAGCTCTCACATGCTGCTGTTGTGACTGTAAAATGGTATACTCACTTTTGAAAACCGTTTGGCAGTTCATCAGAAAGTTAGATATATACCCACCATACCACCCAACCATTTTACTGCTAGTAAAAGTAGTAATTTATCCAAGAGAAATGAAAGCATATGTCTGCACAGAGTTTTCTATATTAATATTTATTGGAGCTTCATTTGTAATATCCTCAAATTGGAAACAATTAAAATGTCATAAAATGGTGAATGGATAACAAATTGTAGTGTCTCTATGTGGTAGAATACTAAATGCAACAACATGGATGAAAAAAGAATTACACTGAATAAAAACCAAGACTGTAAGAGTGTGTAGTACTTGATTCTAGTTATATTAAGTTTTAGAAAAAGTGTATAATCTTGTAGTGACAGAAAACTGTTCAGTGGTTGCCTCTCATTGGGTGGGAGGATGGAAGGAGGGCTGGATTACAAAAGAATAGGAGGAAACTGTTAGGAATAGATATGTTTATTATTTTCATTGGGGTGATGGTTTCTTGGATTTGTGTATAAGTCACGAATCAAATTCACCATTTTAAATGCATTCAGTTTAGTGTATGTCCATTACACTTTAAAAAAGCTATTCAGGAAAAAAAAAATACAACATTATAGGCCCTCAGAATTAATTTGTGGAAGGGAAGAGAGGCTACCACTGGTGATGCGGAAATGTTTCTAGAGGAGTGAAAGTTCTAGGGGGTCAGGTTGTGCTGGGCCTTGAAGGTCAGGCAAAAGAAGGGTCATGCTGGCCTAAATGGATTGGAAAGGCAGCCAAAGAGACCAATGAAAAGATGTTGGCGTGATCCATGCATGGGATGATGAGAAGGGCCTGGCCTAGAGTGATGGTCTTGGCTTGGAAAGGAAGAGATAGTAGGAAAGACAATCAGAAGACAGAACTGTCAAGATTTGACTTAATCTGGTATGGATTAGACACTGATTTAAGCAGTTTCACAAAATTATTCCTATTTTTTTGTTGTTGTTGTTTGTTTTGAGAAGATTGACAGTTATCTCTAAAATGTATACAATAAAGGAGAGTTTTTTTTCCCCTTGGAAATAAACCTAGGAGGAGGACTGTTATAGATCCTTAAGAAAAGAATGTTTCGGGTACCCTTCAGCTTCTAGTCTGGTATTCAGAGCTGTGACTAGATTTAGCGCTTGAGTACCTTCAGTACTTGAGTTCTTGTTCTTCTGTTGATTTATTGATGGTACAGAATAGTGGCCAGGATCCTTAAATGCTGTCCACATAATCTTCCTGAAACTGAGCTCAGCTACCTTTCCTTGACTTTCCTTTAGGAGTGGATTCTGTCAACTTCAAAATAATAATTTACTATACTCAGCCCTTGGGATCCTTACTAGCCGACTGAAGCCAGGAGAGCGTGACCAATCCGTGGAGGAGCTGCTCAGGTGGGCTGGACCGCATGTCCCTGAGAGTTATCTAAAGAAATTCCTAGGAATAAAACAGGCAAGATTTCTTGGAGATAACTTGGTGTTTTTAGTGCCTTTTCCTCATTTATGTGAGCTTTCTTATCTGTGTATTCAGATATATCCTGAAACTTTAGAAACTGTTGAATAAATCAAACTAAATCCTCATGTATCCTTCATCCTGTAAAGTTTGTATTTTCAGGTAACAATGATGAAAGTGCTAGCCAGCTGTAGTCAACTCTTGATTATCTAGGTACCTACTCTGTCTCCTAATTGGGTTGGATAATTAGGTAGCAGTCAGTTATCACTTCCCTCATCTTGAAAGAGGAGAAGGCAGTGGCACCCCACTATAGTACTCTTGCCTGGAAAATCCCATGGATGGAGAAGTCTGGTGGGCTGTAGTCCATGGGGTCGCTAAGAGTTGGACACGACTGAGCGACTTCACACTCACTTTTTCACTTTCATGCATTGGAGAAGGAAATGGCAACCTGCTCCAGTGTTCTTGCCTGGAGAATCCCAGGGATGGGGGAGCCTGGTGGGCTGCTGTCTTTGGGGTCGCACAGAATCGGACATGACTGAAGTGACTTAGCAGCAGCAGCAGCATCTTGAAAGAAGAGGAGCCTAGACTGAGAGCACAGGAGATGAGAAGGAGCTCTAAGGAGCATGGCTTCAGCCTCTGCCCCAGCTTCACCCAGAGCAGTTTGGTCTTTCCCCTACCTCCCCTGAGAGCCTAGGCCATCACTGAGTCCGCAGTCTGCCTTTAGCACCTCATTTTATTTTCGATACAGTTCTTTTAAATTTGTTTGACTTACTTTCCACCAGTCAATCAGTAGTTGACTCTGGTTTTATTTTAACTATGATTTTAGATTAATTGTGTTTCTTCATCTGCTATTACTTCAGAACAGGAAAAGCTAACTACATATGATACATTTATCAAGTTCTGCTTTATCGTTTCCTTTTACCTTGTCCCTTGTCCTTGCACCTTCCTTTTACCTTAACCCATAATTTAAACATTATACTCAGTGTGTTGCCTCTTACCTTAAAGAGCAAATAATTTACCCGAGGTTGCACATATCAGCATGGCCTAGGCTAGCACTTGGTTATCTTGGCATACATGACTCTCTTCAATGCCAGCATCCCATACACTGGGTCAGGCCTCTACACCCTGGCTTTCTCCATACAAAGTTACATTTCTCCATAATACCTTGAAAGAAGGTTCTACTAAAGCACCTGCAAATGAGGAGGATTCTGCTTAGACCATCAGGCATTTCAGTGGACTTCTATAACTCATGGATTTAGACACATCTGTAATACTTGTGATGGTGGGGTTTTTTTTGTTTTTTTTTTTTTGTCTCTTTACAGGCAGAGCTTCCATTACTTGCAGAATTTCCATGCCAGCATTCCCAGTTTCCAGTGTGCTGTTTATCTCCTTAGACTTTTGATGGTCATTTTGGAGAAATCTACAGCTCCTGCTGAGAACAAAAGACAAATTGGTGATGGATCCTCTTTTTTTCCTTCATGAATAGACTAGTAAACTTGGGGCTTCCTAGAACTTTGTAAATTTTACAAGCAAATCTCTCCATCACTGTGGATATGCTCTCTTTGTATACCAAGAAGGACATAGTCCCAGTAGGAGCTATGTCTGAGCTCTGCTGACATGGCTTAAACTGAGTGTGGTTAGTTTACTTGGCTGGATTTGCTGTTTAACTTTTGTTTATTCATATCCTTCCCTTTTTTTTTTTTGTTATTAAGTATCTGAGACATTTGACAGAAAAACATAAGCCATTAAGTTAATAAAATGGGACAGAAAGGAGAAATCAGGATTAAGTGTAAAGAAAAGTCTGGTCCCATCCCTGATCTTTTTCTTTAACTATCTTTTGACATCGCTCTTAGAATGCATCTCACTGATAAATCTTAATTGGCAGCACACACAGAAAGCAAGAAAAAATGCAAAACCTTTATTCCTGTTCCTTAAAGGGGGAGGGTTTTACATGAACCTTGGAGGCCCATACTGTTTATTGTTTACTGGCCTGCCAAGGAGTACCTGAGATGACTTCCCACTGCCCAGCAGCACTCCTTACTCTGTGTGTCTGTATGGTTCATGTTTGTGTCAAGACAGGATAAAAGGGTGGGGCATGTTAGGTCTTAGAGAAATGGGTTTATTTCTGGTAGAAGGACTAATAGAGCAGGAACTCATGAAAGCTTCCCCCCTGCCCCCAAAATTGTCTGTTAGTATAGGAACTTCATAGTAAATATAAAAGAATAACGTTTTTGATCAATTATCATCCCCCAAAGACTGCAAAACAAGAATTAAGTTCATTTTCCGTGAATCAAATTTGTGTTGTTTCACCAACAGCTTCCCTGGCCAAACAGTTCCTCTGTCGAGTGTGGCCTAGTGGAGAGAAAGAGAGGAGCAGCATTCCTAATGACCAGCTCCAGGCTTTGCTTGGGTAAGAGGCTCAGCTTCTGTCCACAAGCCAAATAGCCTTCCATTTGCCCCTGTTTGGATCCCTTGTTTGGTAAAAAACTGAGAAATTTATCTTGGTTGATGATAATTTGGAAGCAGTGAAATAGGTGTGAAATTAATGTAATTTAGAATATGTGGATTTTCAGATCCTCTAGTTCTGTTTTATGCTGTCAGTTCTTTAGTAAATCAAATCATAGAGGAAGTGGAGGAGTCTGCTGTTGTATCCTGCCTTGTTAACCCATGAGTCAGATATTTATTATTGCCTACCATATCTAAGACACAGCCATCACTTCATGGTGTCTAACTGTATTTCTAATGGAGACATCATTTCCTTTACTCCTGAAAAGTAATTGGAATCTTTATGTTATTAAAAATAAATGTTGGGAATTCCTTGGTGAGCCACTGGTTAGTGCTCAGCACTTTCACTTCTGTGGCCCTGGGTTCAGTTCCTGGCCGGGGAACTGAGATTCTGCAAGTCGTGTGGCGCAGCAAAAAATAGATTAATAAAATAATTGCTAATAGTTGGTTTAAAGCTTAGTACCTGGATATGTCTCAAGAAAGAAATCTTGATTTAGAAATTCTGTAATGTGTATTCATACTCCTGTGGCTATCAATACAGCATCTACCTGGAGCACACAGACAGTGTACTGAAGGCCATAGAGGAGATTGCTGGTGTTGGTGTCCCAGAGCTGATCAACTCTCCAAAAGAAGCCTCTTCTTCCACATTCCCTACACTGACCTGGTAAGGCAGCACTCTCCTCTAGTCCTTTCCGTAAGTTAGAATCATACTAATGTATGTAGGTTCCAAATAACTACCTTACTCTTTATCTAGTTCTGATACAGAAGGTATGTGCAGTCATTTGTTCAACACATAGAATGTCTGCTGTGAATTCCCTTCAAGCTTCAAGCAGTCCTCACCCCGCCCATATGAAAGGATATTATTGAGGAATGACTTTTCAGTAGTTACAGTTTTTAGAGACATTGGATATTTAATCACCAAACTTTTTTCAGTGCTTTCACCCTTTATATGTGAAATTATTTTTCCAATATTTTAACCACCTTTAGACGGATACAGTGGTTATTGTGTCTAACCATATATGTGTCACTTAATGGGTTTTGTGTCTCATAGTATCAGTGGTTATCTGATATTCATATGGTCTTTATAGTTTATAATGCACTCTTATATTCCTTATTTCATTTGATCCTTTAGATGAATCTGTGAGGTAGATATCATTTCCCCTGTTTTACTGATGAGGAAAATGAGCTTTAGAGAGGGAGCTTGCTTGGAACTAGAAACTTAAGTTGAATCTTCTGACCACTACTTTCCTGCTCTTTCTCTGCCACCACACTCTCCCTTCATGAAATTAATCCCATGGTTTCACAGGCCGTCTTCTTGGCTCATTTCTAAATCCTTCCTGCTCTCACATCCTCCTAGAGTAGACCCTAGTGAAAGCATGTTTCCAGAGGTGGGGAGGGAAATCACTTTGGGTTCCCTGGTTTCATCCCAGGACTTTCTTTGTGATGAGTGCATCATTGTGTGAGTGTCATACTTTTCTCTTGTAGGACCACGTTCGTCATTTTCTTCCGAGTAATGATGGCTGAACTAGAGAAGACAGTGAAAGGTCTTCAGGCTGGAACAGCAGCAGATTCACAGCAGGTGAGTCAAATTGTCCCACCTCAGGAAGCAGACTCTGGATTATTCGGAAGATTCTGGTTGTTCTCCTTGGGTCTAGAATTTTCTCCTAAGCTATTTCCTTTAACTTACTGAGATCCAGAACTTTTTTCGAAGAGTTCTTGATGTCCTTTCTTCTAGTTGGAAGTGAGAATTAAGCTGTTTTCCCTGCTACTTCCTAAGGATAACCTTGGACTCCATAGACCTAGTCTGGAAAAAATATCTTTGGTTGCAGCCTCATGTACCCAGCTGCAACTTGTGAGCTGGCATGAGGTTAACAAGCCTGTTTCAGATGCTGTGGTCCTAGGCCTTGGCAACCTGCTAACCAGAGCAGAGCTAGCCTTCTAGGAGCAAGAGCTTGCTTAGGGAATCAGAGAAACTACAGGGATATGTTGCAGAAGCTTTTTCCTACTTGTAAGTTATTGAAGAGGAGTTGTCTTCT
Source organism: Bos javanicus (assembly GCF_032452875.1). NCBI lineage: Eukaryota > Metazoa > Chordata > Mammalia > Artiodactyla > Bovidae > Bos > Bos javanicus. The sequence continues at coordinate 16,741,487 of NC_083889.1, read as the reverse complement.
TAGAAAGTCTCAATAAGGTACCCTAGTGATACCATATATGCAGGCCTCCGAACCATCTACTGGGTTCACTGGTTGCCACATCTGTTTAGGAGGATACTTGGTTTAAAATCTCTGTAGAGCTCTGTAGTTCAAGAATCATATGTTAGTGGGAACATGGTAAAAGAAGTATTTGGCTGCAATTCAAAGATGGCTGTATATTTGGCTACCCCCAGATTCATGAAGAGAAGCTCCTCTACTGGAACATGGCTGTTCGAGACTTCAGTATCCTCATCAACCTGATAAAGGTGAGTATGGAGAGGCTCCCTGTTCCATCTCACTGGCTAACTGCAGAAACTGCCAAGGGGCCTGACTTCCAAAATGGACCCTCTCAGCTCCTCCCCACCCTTTGTTGGGCACCTGTTTCCCCATCTTGTCCCTGTGCCCTGCCCATCCTGGATAACACCGTCCCTGCTTCCTGTGCAGTGTCTTTCCCTTCTCTGCCTTCCTCCTTCCAGTCTGTGCCATACTGTTTACTATTTAATGACTCCTTCCACCTGTCATTCTCCCATACTCTCTCACCACACCATGAATCTGAGCACATTCCCCATGGTCTCCATCTTCCAACTTGAATGCCTTCTTTATCCCTCATGTACACTCTGCTCTCGTCCACTCCATGATTTTGCCCAGACTGTTCCCCAAGCTTAGAATGTTTTTCTTTCCTTTCTGCCTCTTTCTTCAGGCTTCCCATCAAGGTTTGGGATCTCTGCAATGCCATCTTAACATTCCCTGTTGGAATCAATTCCTTGTTCCTCTATGCTCCCCTCTTCTTTTCTTGAACTTCAGTTACAGTGATTACTTTATTCTTTGTGATTGATTTGTTGACATGTTGATGTGCCTCCTTCATTTTAGACGTCTGTACAACACTCAGAGCTGTGCTTTGCATGGTGGGGAAGAGGCTGGGGTGCTCAGAGGAGCAGATCTCAGCTCTGGTTTCTTGTCCTTCATCTTTCCAGGTGTTTGATAGTCGTCCTGTTCTGTTTGCGTGTTTGAAGGTGAGCAATAGACTGGGCCCTCTTTAGTGTTAATTCTTCCTTTGGATCAGCTGAGTGGAATTGCTTAATACCTTGCCCACAAGCCAGTCTCCAGAATCTCTGCTGATAGGTAGTCTATAAAAGACCATGGATATGTTTTCCTATATTAGTTGGATAACCAGAGAAACCAATTTTCCTATGAGTTTGAAAACTTAGTCTTAGAACTAGGATGATTGGCTTAAGGAGCAGTAGTCACTCCCTGCCATTCCTTCCCAGTCAACAGGAAGGAAGGAGGAGTGGGTGAGTCCTCTTTTTAAAGCCCGTGGGTGGCCTCATCGATGTGGGAGCTGGCCTTCTGGTATCCTCCAGGGGAATATCCTGGATTAGCCCTAGATTTGGTGATAAACACATTGGGTTAAGAGCTAAGGAAGGCAGTAGGGAGAATGCTTCTCCCCTTTCCCAGCAGTTCCTTCCAGGAGATGGTGCCCCATACTGTTGTCTCCTGGCTTCTCTCTTCCTTTTTTTTTTTTTTCTCTCTCTCTTCCTCTTTACTCACACCCCGCACTGATGCCAGTGTGAGGGATGGTTGAGAAGGGGGAGTCCTTTTCCTGGGTGAATTGGGCAGTTGGTCATGTGCTTCCTCAGCTCTACCCAGTTTATTCCTTTTGAGAGTAAGTTGCCCTCTGGGAGCAGGGGCTCCCCTCAGTTCCTCTGTGCTCTCATTCTCAAGCTGAGCAATACCCCGCACATTGACTGTGTGTGAGGCAGGTAAGGATGCTTAACTCAGGACGAAACAGGCCTGTTTAGCCTTTGCATTAAGCTGTATTCTCTGAATTAACCTTTTGCACCCTTTCCGATTTATTTTTTACATATAAAAGAAAATAAACACTCTGGTCTGAGAAATGCTATGTTGCCTCAGGCAGGGGCATTTCCCACGAAAGACCTCAGCGAGAGGTCCTCACCAGCTTCTCTCTTCTCTTCCTCAGTATGGGCGTCTCTTTGTGGAAGCATTTCTGAAGCAGTGTATGCCGCTCCTAGATTTCAGTTTTAGAAAACACCGGGTAAGAACTGAGAGCAGAGAGCACAGGCATGCTCTGTGTAGTGGTTCAGAAAGTATGTCCACAGCGGCTCCTGGGCAGCCATGGGGACAGCTCCCTCACCCCGGCTCTGGACACAGACTGACGCAGGCACCTCTGGTCACCAGCTGTCCCAGAGATGCCCATGGAGGACTGACGATTCCCTAGTGGACCACCTTCCGACTTCTGCTCCAGAGCCGAGGATGGTTTCTTTTAGCCTGGTTTTATTATGCTACTGCCGTCCCAGGACCTCACATATTAGTGTGTCATTTGTTCCTGTGTACTTTTCTGGGTCTGGTCTCAGGAATTATAAAAAAAGGAAAGAAAACTCATTGGTGTCATAAACTGCACTGTAAGCCCAGAGTCCTAACCACTAGACCACCAGGCAAGTCCAGGAGATGATTTCTTGCATATATTTACCAAGTTGAACTTTGCAGAACACTCTCACAATATTTGGTTGGTCCCTCATAGCGCAGAAAGAGAGGGGAGGACAGCCAGTGAGCACTCCTCCTTCTGTTTGAGGGCCAAATCCATATAAACTTGAAAAATTATGAATCACTGTGTTGTACACCTGAAGTTTAAATCAACACTACGTCAGTTTGAAAAAGAGATGATTGTCCATCTATGGCAGAACCTGAGGCTTGATGTCTTTGGTACTCTTGGTTGCAAGGATATCTTGCACGTAAAGTGAAATGAGAATGTTTCATACGGCATTTGTGCGTGTTGTTGGTTGTAGGAAGATGTTCTGAGCTTACTGGAAACCTTCCAGTTGAGCACGAGACTGCTTCATCACCTGTGTGGGCATTCCAAGGTAAGAGGGAAAGCAGGTCACAATTGTTGGTTTAATCTGTGGTTGCTCTTTGGAGACCCAGGGGCTCCAGTGCCTTCTTCCTTTTTTACCCTTCTTAAGTCTTTATTTCTGAGACTATGTCTGTCCAAAGGCAGTTTATCAGAGTGGTCAAAGCCTCAGTTGCTGGCTGAGATTGGGTAATGATCTCTAGGGAAATTTCTGCATCTGAAATTTGACTCAAACTCCATAGCCCTGTTTCTTCTGGGGCCTCTTCTTTGGTGAGAGAATGTTGGTGGGTGTGTAACTACGTACCATACTCTGGGCAGAAGGAATATTATGGAAGTGATGACTCTACTGGAGATGAGAAGGAGTTCTAAAAGCAGCTGTTTTTAGAGCTTTTCTGCTGTATTATTTCCTAGTCAAGGAACACATCTGTCTCTTAGAATATTTTAGCATTCAAGGACTTTTCCACTTAAAGTGTACAGTTGAGTCCTTGTCACTTTTTGTCTGAAGGGGCACAGAACCGTGGAATTGTGAAGTCACTGGCAAGCCCTTGATTCTTCCACCCAGTGCCTGTCATTCACTTCCTCCCCTGCTTATAAATTTTTAAGGTGCTGAACAGTGGAATTTTAAGGACTCCCTCCACTACAAAGGGGTACTTTCTATTGATTAATGTCAGTATAATATGTGTTCAAGAATATTTTAGGTAAATTCATTGGTAATTGATCAATGAGAGATTATGATGAGGAACTGAGAGGTATTGGTGATATGTCTTCTAGGCTGCTTTAGCTTAAAGGACAACTGCCATTCTCTTCAGAGTACTCTCAGTTCAGCTCAGTTCAGTCGCTCAGTCGTGTCCGACTCTTTGCGACTCCTTGGACTGCAGCACGCCAGGCTTCCCTGTCCATCACCAGCTCCCGGAGTTTACTCAAACTCATGTCCACTGAGTTGGTGATGCCATCCAGCCATCTCATCCTCGTCATCCCCTTCTCCTCCCACCTTCAGTCTTTCCCGGCATCAGCGTCTTTTCAAATGAGTCAGGTCTTCACATGAGATGGCCAAAGTATTGGAGTTTCAGCCTCAACATCAGTCCTTCCAATGAACATTGAGGACTGATTTCCTTTAGGATGGACTGGTTGGATCTCCTTGCAGTCCAAGGGACTCTCAAGAGTCTTCTCCAACACCACAGTTCAAAAGCATCAATTCTTTGGTGCTCAGCTTTCTTTACAGTCCATCTCTCACATTCATACATGACTACTGGAAAAACCATAGTCTTGACTAGATGAACCTTTGTTGGCAAAGTAATGTCTTTGCTTTTTAATATGCTGTTTGCTGCTGCTGCTAAGTCACTTCAGTCGTGTCCGACTCTTTGTGACCCCATAGACAGCAGCGACCAGGCTCCCCCGTCCCTGGGATTCTCCAGGCAAGAACACTGGAGTGGGTTGCTATTTCCTTCTCCAGTGCATGAAAGTGAAAAGTGAAAGTGAAGTTGCTCAGTCAGCGACCCCCTGGACTGCAGCCTTCCAGGCTCCTCCATCTATGGGATTTTCTAGGCAAGAGTACTGGAGTGGGGTGCCATTGCCCTCTCCAAATATGCTGTTTAGGTTGGTCATAACTTTCCTTCCAAGGAGTAAGCGTCTTCTAATTTCATGGCTGCAGTCACCATCTGCAGTGATTATGGAGCCCCCAAAAATAAAGTCTTCCACTGTTTCTCCATCTGTTTGCTTTGAAGTGATGGGACCGGATGCCATGATCTTTGTTTTCTGAATGTTGAGCTTTAAGCCAACTTTTTCACTCTCCTCTTTCACTTTCATCAAGAGGCTCTTTAGTTCTTCACTGTCTGCCATAAGGGTGATGTCATCTGCATATCTGAGGTTATTGATATTTCTCCCAGCAGTCTTGATTCCAGCTTGTGCTTCATCCATCGTAGCATTTCTCGTGATGTACTCTGCATATAAGTTAAATAAGCACGGTGACAGTATACAGCCTTGACATACTCCTTTTCCTATTTGGAACCAATCTGTTGTTCCATGTCTAGTTTTAACTGTTGCTTCCTGACTTGCATACAGATTTCTCAAGAGGCAGGTCAGGTGGTCTGGTATTCCCATCTCTTTCAGAATTTCCCACATTGTGTTGTGATCCACACAGTCAAAGTCGTTGGCATAGTCAATAAAGCAGAAATAGATGTTTTTCTAGAACTCTTGCTTTTTCCATGATCCAGCGGATGTTGGCAATTTGATCTCTGGTTCCTCTGCCTTATCTAAAACCAGTTTGAACATCTGAAAGTTCATGGTTCATGTATTGCTGAAGCCTGGCTTGGAGAATTTTCAGAGTACTCTACCAGACTACTATTTGGGGAATGTGTCTCTGGTCTATACTGGCAGGGCTTATGCTCTTGTTGAGTGTTCAGGGTGTTAGGAGTTCGAAAGTTTCTGTATAGGAAACGTGAAAGCACGATGATAAATGCAGATGAATTGGTTGCATTTGTTTCCATTCAGATTCACCAGGACACAAAACTCACCAAACATGTGCCTTTGCTCAAAAAGACCCTGGAACTGTTAGTTTGCCGAGTGAAAGCCATGCTTATCCTCAACAATTGCAGAGAGGCTTTCTGGCTGGGCAATCTTAAAAATCGGGACTTGCAGGTAAGCCTGGGACCCTACCAATGATAATCTCCTTCTCTTCTATTCTTTGTGAGAGCATTGGAAAGTATCTAAGGAAGGTGACCTAAGCTCCACTCTCTCAATACTCAAAACTACTTTTCTCTTAAGTGACTGTTTAGCTCTTAAAGTTACTTTGTTCTTGGGCCCTGGTTGCAGGTTGCACCCCTCAGCAACAGCAGCAGCAGAGGCACCAAAACATACCATTGATGTATTAATAAAAAAGGCCTCAGACAGAGAAGCAGATCAGGAAAACCTTTTTCTACAACTATGGAGAAACTTTTTTTTGCTGTTTAGTTTTTTTTTTTTTCCCTCTAAAAGCAGTCTGTTCTATTCCTGAAATTATTCTCTGTGCTGATTTTTTTTTTTTTTTTTCTGACTGATTTTAACAAGTTAGCATTTCTTACTTCTTTCAATTGTCTGACTGATGGGCTGAAATCTTGTGTTGTTTATACTGTTTCTTTGGTGTAACACCATTTTTCAAATACAGCCCAAGCCCCTATCATTCATGTTTATAATATCTGAGTCTCATAATTCATACATGAAAATAATAAATCCCCATAGTGTTAGCTTCCTTTCTTTACATCAGTGTTATTAGGTAGATACTCTTGTTATTATGAGAATTGAAGCTCAGAGAGGTTAAGTAACTTGCCATTCAGCTATATGAGTGCAGAAAAGGTTTGAGTCCTAACAGTCCTCATCCAGATTTGGTATTCCTAAACCACTTTAGTATACTATCTTTCAGCTTCTAAATGGCCATTTGTAATTGGTGTGGGTTTTCTTTTTTTTTTTTTAGATTCAATTTAAAAAAATTATCTATTTTTGTTGTTGGGTGTGCTGTGTCTTCATTGCTGCTTGAGGGCTTTCTCTCATTGCAGCAAACGGGCTACTCTAGTTGTACAGGCTGCTGACTGCAGTGGCTCCTTATTGCGGAGCTTGGGCTCCAGGGCTCTTGGGCTTCAGTAATTGCTGCATGTGGGCTCAATAGTTGTGGTGCATGGTGCTTGAGGCATATAGGATATCCCCAGACCAGGGATTAAACCAGTGTCCCATGCGTTGGCAGGCAGAATTTTAGCCACTGGACCACCAGGGAAGCCCTGTATATAGTTGATGTGTTGATGTTCATGTTCACATACTTGAAGGTATTTGAGAAAGTTTAGAATCATATTGAGCATTACCTGAAAGAGTCACCAATACAATCTGGCCATGTAAAACTAGTATTATACTAGAATACAAAGATGAATCTTTTGTAAAACTGCATTTGTGTGAGAGCCAGAAGCATCTCAGAAGCCTTGGGTTGATTATCACTTCTCTAGCTGCTGGATCATAGGTTGGTGTCTGTGTTTGATCATATTTGAATGACTTTCTTTGCCTTGCCTATAAACTTAAGCCTTTCTCTCCTTGAGACCCATGTGTGATCATTATAACCCACCATTTGTCTTGGCCCATTCACATTCAGGGTGAAGAGATTATATCCCAGAATTCCCAGGAGAGCACTGCAAATGAGAGTGAGGGTGACACATCATTCCAAGGAGCAGAGGTACGTGCAGGACTTCTCCCGCCCAAGTTTATAATTACTTCCTTCTGTGGCCATCTCTATTCCCTCTAAAAAAGGCTTCTGCACTTAGGTGAATTCTGTGAGGGCCAGAAAACACACACACACACACACACACTCTCTCTCTATTATAATCACTGTTGAGTATCTCAGGTGAATTCTGTGAGGGCCAGAAAACATACACATACACACACACACACACACACACACACACACACTATTATAATCACTGTTGAGTATCTCAGGTGAATTCTGTGAGGGCCAGAAAACACACACACACACACACACACACTATTATAATCACTGTTGAGTATCTCAGGTGAATTCTGTGAGGGCCAGAAAACACACACACACACACACACTATTATAATCACTGTTGAGTATCTCAGGTTGTGCCGTATGTTATAGTTGAAAATTCCCTTCCATTATAGCCTCTTGTTTTCCCTGAATTCGTATCTGAAACCATTTTAGAGGGGAAATAGGAATAGGTCAAAGTGTTTTGTGAGTGTTGAGAAGAATGAGTTAAACCATTTAAACATGTTGTTTGAATATGCAAAATAGAAATGTAAAAGCCAAAGCACAGAATCAAAAGCTGTCACCACTGAGGACTACAATAATAGTGGTAGTCTTTATGCTCTTCTGGGCTACTCCTGATGCTGTTGAGATTTTAAAGCAAAGAAAAATATATTTATAAAAGTTTCTTACAATTTGGACAGGTTATAGATATCGAGAATCTCAGATTTAAGAATCTGGATATAATTTGTAATGCCATTTGAGGCTGTGAAAAGATCACTTAGTATGAAAAATTATTTTATTACATGGTTCTCTGTTTTATTTGTATCGAATGCCTCCACCTTGTTCTCATAAAAAAGTTTGAGGCAGACAATATTCTATTTGATGCTTTGTTCTAAGCAAACCTCTCAGATTAGATTTTGCAGATCAGAGAGAATCTTATGCTGGATTCCTGTTGTATTTTGAATTTAACCAACATTCATTCTATACTGAATGCCCATTTTATTCCTGTGTCATATACATGCTGTAGTGCTGTGAGCTTATTTAAAAATCACACATGGTTGGGTTGCCAAATGGCCTAAGTCAGTATCAAAATGGCTCCCTCTATCATCTTCAAGGCTACCATCTTCAAGAATACCAAATCTGGCTTCAAGGCTTTAAGGCCATGATAGGAGAATGGAGCAGCCTCTGATTCTTTTCTCAAAAGAATGGTTTAAACCTATCATTGGTTTTAACAGTGAAACAGTGCAGTTGTACATGCTGTGGGAGCAGTGTTGCAAGTCATGAGGTTGCTCAGATGACCCCAAATAATTATCATTTGCCTCTTAGGGTGGCGAAGAAGATAAAGCAAGTGATGGAGAAAAGGAGCGAGAGAGTGATGAAGATGAGAGTGATGACGACTGAGTAGGCTACAGAAAGGTGCTCCTTCCCGTCCTTGCCAGCCACTCACCACAGTGTTCAGGGTCACAGATGCTGCCGGTCTGCCTAACTGGAAGCATCCTATTTTGTCCTTAAAAAGGGGGTTCTATTGAATCAACTCAATTGTGGATTTCACGGATTGTCTACTAACGTTAAAGACGGTGGCTTAACGTCTACTATATTAAAGACGAAGGTAGCATTGCTTACCCATTTGAGTGAACACGGCAGAACAGTCATGATTCTAGGCTTTGGGAGCTGGTTTTGAAACTCGGGATTTATTCTACAATTTAAGCTTGTACCAGTTTTCAAATAAAGTCTAAGTTCTACCTCAGCGATCTTTTGGAATTTCCTTCGTAGGTGGGACTGAATTGGAGTTTGTGCAGAGAAATAATGGAGAATTAAAATGATCTGTTCCCTGTTAAAAGGACTGTCTTATTTGACATGAAAACACAGTTGTGATCTTTTTGGAAGAGTGGCAGATTTCTTGTAGTGCTCAAAGAAAGTCAAACGTTTGGCTGCATTTTAAATTTTTTGGTGGTTATGTAGACATATAAGACAAAGGTGAAAAGGGCAGCATCCAACTCATGTTAACTTTGCATAAATTTTATTTCCACATTATTCTGAGTTACACCTATAATCTAGTTACAAGAATACTACAAAATGGCTTGTAGTTGATTAAAAATAAAACATTAAGCATACACTTCAGCTAAAATGGGGAACTCTTCATGTCTTCTGCTCTTATTTCAGTGCCAGACTGTTAATATTTAATATTTGTTAATATTTCTACCTACTTTCATACTCTCCAGTAATGTTAGGGTGTGGGTGGTTAGGTTTTTATGTTGTTTTTTGGTGGGGAGGTTAATCATTGACCTATATACACATTTTTGACCCCTTTATCCTCATGTACATAGGAATCCATAATCTCCTTCCTTGACATTCTTTGTTTCTCCACCTCATTGTGGTTTTAGTGTTGAAATGAGGTCACAGTAGGCTCATTGGTGTATATGGTTTAATGGTTCTTTATCACATGGTACATGTCAGTGCTAGTTTGACTCTCTTTCAAATGGTTGTTCAGCTTTACAGTGGAAATGTTCTCCTCCCTTGCTCTGTCACTGGCCCATTTTTGGAGGGAAAGGGAGGAGAGGGGCTCCTGAATTGTCACTGCCTGACTGGAAAGCAAAATAGCTGGGACAAGCAGTTTCCTTTACAGGGACAGCTCTACATAAGCTTCAGGCACATAGCGAAAGACATGGTGTGAGGAACAGGAATCAGATGGGACCCTTTACTTGGAATGTTGCAAGGCAAAGGTACACTTCTTGTATGTTGCATACAGCAAGAGGATGGAGCGTAACATCTGTTTGCACATGGTCACTGTCATCTGAATCTGAGGTTCCTTAAGTCCAGTGGGCCACTGGTGCTCCCGGCTAATGATTTTGCAAAAGGCTGACTTGTCTGAAACTCTGAAGGTCCCAGTCCACTTTGGTGGCTGAGCTGTGATGACCCTGCCAAAGACAGAATCCACTCCACTGAGGCGGACAGGCTGAGGCTTCCTGACCAGCCCTTTCTTGTTGTTCATGGTTCGGAGCTCTGATGTATGACAGGGCAACTTGGGACTCACCCCAGGCTCCAGGAAAGGGCTGTCTAGGACTAGAGTGACCTCTTGAAAGCACAGCTGCACTTCAAGGTCAGAAGGGGTATGTGGGAAGCAGGGGGAAGCCCTAAAGGGGTGCTTGGAAGAAGGGGTAGGTGTTGTATGCCGCAGCCATTGGAAGCTCTCATCCAGTGGGGTCCATGGTGACCAGAGCTGGTATCCTGCCATTGACAGTCCTAGAGGAGAGGAATCAGAACATGGAATTTCCCTAGCATGCTTTTGGCGAGGGTAGGGCTGTTCAAATTCACATCTCTGTCTCAGTATTAACTTTACCTTACTCTGTAGTTCTCATGAACACAGATTCCAGTACTTTGTTAGGATACAAGTAGTTCTATAAAGGGCAGTAGAGGATAGTGACAAGTATTGAATCTGGTAACTGCTGTGTGTACTTTATTAAACCTAATCACAAGCCTCTGAAGGTAGGTTTTTATCCATGGTACAAATCAGGAAATGGATTTGTCCAAAAGAGTAGCCCTGTTTGGTATTAGGATCTGTGCTGTGTTGATAACTGCTAAAGACAGAATCTGTGCCTCTCGGGTGGCAGAGGCTGCTGGCACTCCATGGTGAGACATTTGTGGATGGGTGCTCAGAAAGGCCTGTCTCACCAGGTATTTGTGACTAAATCACATGTACTTTATACCGTTGGTTCTCAAAGTATGATTCTGGGACTGGCGCCTTAAGCATCCTGTGGAAACATGGAAGAAATGCAGATTCTTGGGTCCCCTGCATTCTGCACTTAAAGAAACCCTCCAAGGGAGTCTGATGCACCTTACAGTTTGAGAACTTACGCTTTTTCTTTAAGGAACTTCAGCTTTTCTATTCTTAATTATGGACAGTCAGAACCTCTTTTGACACGTGACCAGCTCTCTCGGCGCCCTGAGGTACTTATACACCACCTCAGAGGAATTACACAAGGCAGGAGGGGAAAAAGTTCCCAAGACCAGTCCTTTTTTAGTTTTTAAAGATTTTTCTGGTTCTCCTATGTATGTGTTTTTTGGGCTTCCCTGGTAACTCAGCTGGTAAAGAATCTGCCTGTAATGCAGGAGACCCTGGTTCAATTCCTGGGTCGGGAAGATCTGCTGGAGAATGAATGGGCTACCCATTCCAGTATTCTTGGGCTTCCTTGGTGGCTTAGCTGGTAAATGATCCATCTGCAATGAAGGATACCTGGGTTTGAAGCCTTGGTTGGGAAGATCCACTGGAGAGGGGAATGGCTACCCACTCCAGTGTTCTGGCCAGGAGTAGAGTCACAAAGAGTCGGACATGACTAAGTGACTTTCACTTCACTGGGTATGTTTTGTTTTTGTTTTTTTATCTGTGAAAGACCCACTGGTTGAGATTTTTTCCTTTCTTCTTTGAAGATAAAGGAAAAGGCGTGGAGGATATGTCGCTAACTCAAAATTTACCCAAGTAGAATTTAGACTTTCCATCTTTCTACTTTAAAATTGTCAGTATATAAAGGATTTCACTGAATTCAAGAGAGATGTAACATTTATTCAGCACCTACCTACTATGATAAGGGGCACGGCAGACCCTTTTCTTTCTAGTCAAGTGTATTTCTCTGTATCTTCACTATTCTTCCACAAAGGTAGCAGCAAATGGGATCCCATCCCACCCAGTAATGGCCCAGGAGAAGTTTGACAACCTCACCATAGTTTGTGAGACAGTGAAGTTTTGTTTTGAAAAGAGAATTGTTGGTGACATTTGAAACAGAAGACCTGCCCCTGACAGTGGTTAGTAGAAAGAAGATTTGTTGATTTCCTCCGGCTGGGAATGTTTCTCCTGAGGTATGCAAGCTCTTGTGCATACTGTGTTCAAATATCTGGACTGCCTTAGGATGAGAAAGTGACAACCAAGGGATAGTTATCGGTTTGAAACAGCCTGTGAAAGGCTTCTGGTACTTGATATTCTGGCCCTAAGAGCACACATCCAGGATCAGGGCTGCTCTGGTACCCCATCAAGACAAGGTCGGGGTGGAGAGTGTTAACTCTGAATGTATGATACAGAAAAAAAAAAAAAAAATCCAGGAGCCCTTCTTCCTTGTCTCTTGAGAGGAAATAGGGCCAGAGGGAAAAGACTTTATCGAATGTCCAGCCGAAATACTCAGCAGAACCAACATGGGGTGAAAGAGAGCGTCTGACCCCAGGTCCCTTCCACCACTTTTACATAAGGATCAAATAAAGCTAGTTCACCGCTCGATCCTACCAGCCACGAGTCTCCATCATCCACTTCAGGAGGATTTGAACCTAGTCAGTCTGTTCAAGCTGCTCTAAGAGCTCCCAGGTAGGGAACACCTGCTTCTAGCCCCAAAGGTTTTCCCTTCATACCCTTCCTCCCATGTCAGGAAACCCAGTCCCTTCATTTCCGCACCTGGGAACGGGGAAGACAGCGTCAAAGTGCAGCTGAGGTCCTTATGAACTGTGATCCCGAGGGGCTGGAGCTGCCCTGAGAGGAACAGGCTCCCCCTCCCTACCCCGGGGCAGGGGCCAGACGGATCTGGCCGAGGCGGAGGTGGTGGTGGGAGCCCGGGCCCGGTCCCACCATCCGGGCCGTGGTCTCACCTGCTGAACTCCGCGGGCCTCACGCTCCAGAGTGGCGGCTGCTGTTCCCTGGCCGCATCTTCACCGGGTGCTTGGCAACAACCTTTGTGACCCAGGACCGTGGCGGCGGGGTGGGAGGGGTTGGGGGGGAGCGGGGAGAGCCCGAACCGCGGAAGGGGCGCGGTGAGGGGGCGGGGATCGAAGCGCCCCGTTCGCTCGGAGCCCCCATCTCACTGGAACACCCGGTCCGGGATTCAGCCTTCAGGAGTGCTGAACCGAATTCTCTTTCCCTCCGCCTCTTCCCCACCTCGCCACAGCGATGTGCCTTTGATCTATCTGGTCAAAGAGGACTACGGAGCCCATTTCAAAGACTGGCCGGGAACCTGCCTGCATAAATGTCAGGGGAGGGGGAGCTGTGGTTAGTATTAAAAGGTTAGCGCTACCCTTTAAACCCTGCTCTGAGTTACCCAGAGTTCTGAAGGCTTTTGTGGCTGCATTGAATAACCCCAGTGCAAGGACCCAGACAGGTGCTCCCCTGTCAAGATGGAGAAAGATAACTCTCTCCTTGACTTCCTAACCAAAAACTTTGCTTTCTGTTAAACTTCAAAAAGGAAGATTCTCATTCTCAGAAAGCTGAAAAACTGACACTTTCACCTTAGTAAAAGAGTGATTTGGCTACTTTTAAACTTCATTGCCAACAATTACTCTTTAAGGCCGGGGGAAGGGAGGTCTACCCAGTTGACTCCTATATCCACAGTGCCTGACTATCACAATGCCTGGCAGGGTGCAGTATTTGTAGGAAGAATTAACTAATGGCCCACCTGCGCTTCCCTTACCCAGAAAACCGCCCATGCACTTTGTGAACCCATGGAACACAGCGCAAACAGCTGTCAGGTTTGTGTGACTCTAGGTGAAGCTGAAGGGGAGAGACTGGGCATCTCTGGGTTGGGGTCAGGCTGAGATCCTGGTTTGGAAGACCAAATAGTCTTGAGGGACTTGTCAAGAATTGTCAGATGCCCACTGTGTGTATGTGTGGCCTTGTGGAAGGAGAGATAAGTGGAGAGAGTTGGAGAAGGTTGGTGGCAGAGAGGGGAAAGGGACAGAGAATGATGAATCTTGGAAGAGACTAAAATGATTTTAACTTACCACTTTTTACCCCAGTAATTTTATTATTTTCCTCTTGAATAATTTTGCATAGTTGCAATTTTTTAACAGTGTATTTTGTTTTCCGTTTCAATTTATCATCTGTGTTGTGCTGCCATAGTATTTTTCCTGATTAGCATTTAAATGACTGCATAATACTGCTCTGAGTGGCTATACCAATAGCCATTCCCCAACTGCTGAGATTTTTAAAAAACAGATTATCTCAAAGAACACCTCTGCGCTGAAAGTGTTTTTTTTTCCAATAATTTTGTTAAATAATTCAAAAACTTTGAAAATGTGTACAGCTCTTGCTTTCAATTTTACAAATTTCCTTCTGAAGAGACTGTCAGTTTACAGTGTGATCAGCTAATTGCGACGTTTACCGATTTCCCCTCAGCCTTTTCAAACTGAAAAAAATAACGTTTTGTTCACTTGATAATTGCAAAGTGGCACATCATGTTCTGTTGTTTAAAAGGTATTCTAAAAATGATTTGTATTTAGTGTGGTTTAATTGGCTATGCCCAGCTTGGTTTGGACACAGCTCGCAAGCTTACTTTGAAGCACTTGAGAGAAGGTGTGAATGTGGACCCATGCGCCGCCCCCCGCCCAACGACCATAACCGCCAGAGACGGAGTCGGGTATTTGAGGGGGATCTTTGCATCTGCGCACCCTATTTTCCTCGTCGGCTTGGGGCGGGTCTGTTCAGGGGCGTGGGAGCAAAGCGAAGACGCCACCGAGTACTTGACAGTGCGCAGGCGCGCCACAAGGCCCTGGGATTCGTGGGTACCCAGGCAAGGGTGTGGGAGAGCGGCGCAGGCGCCCTGGCGGCCTGGAGGGTCGAGGCGCCTGCGCAGTCGCGCTTCCTCGGGCAGCAGCCATGGCGGGACAAGAGGATCCGGTGCAGCGGGAGATTCACCAGGACTGGGCGAACCGGGAGTACATTGAGGTCATCACCAGCAGCATCAAGAAAATCGCAGACTTTCTCAACTCATTCGGTCAGCGGGCGAGCAGGGGGAGGCTGGGAAGAGGGAAGCCCGCTGAGCGAGGGCGCTGAGAAGCTTTGAAGGGGAGTCTTGAGTGCCCTAGGCTCCTGCTGATTTTCGCTTCCTCATTCAGGCCGCACCTTCCCCCTCTCGCCCTGACCCCGGGCTCCACTGGACAGTCCCTGGGGCGGAGGGGACGGGGGGTGCGGTTATCCTGCCCCAGACTGAGCTCATCGGCAGCTTTGCCTTTACCCCGGATCCATTATCGAGTCTTTCCTTTTCCCGGACACGTCCTGGCAACCCTATCCTTCGTCTGCACCTTTTCTTCTCTTCAGTCGCCTCCCTTCCTCCTCTGTGCTTCGTTTCCAGTTCCCACTTGGCTCTCAGATGCAGCATGATCTTGTCACTGCCCTGTAAAGACTCTAGAGGTTTCCCATCTCCTTTCTGGTCGAGCCTTCTAGTCGCCCCTCCGGCCCCTCCTGTTAGTCTCTTCTTGTCCTGTGCTGAGCGGGAGCAGATGAGGGCAAAGTAAGGTCCACATCTTGTCACGCCATGGACATCTCTGCGTTGCTAGTATAAAACCGACAGTGGGTGTTCTGCTTCTAGCAAAATCTTTCCTAGGCATTAGCCTACTCGTGACAGTCTTAAATTCTTTCCGCTTTGTCGCACACCCTTCTGGACAGCAAGCCGGTAGCAGAGACCCCTACTTCCAGTTCTTCGAGTGTTTCTTTGACAGAACTGAGCACTTGGTAGACTTTCTATGTCATCACAAGGAGTGGGAATGACATTTTTCCAACTGGTGTGCTTCTGGTCCATTCTTTCAGCAGTGTTAAATGGTTAAGATTAAGGAGGGGTCAATGATGTATAAGAAAAGATTTCAAAAGGAATTATTTTCTGGCTGGAGAACCTGACACATCCTAAGGAGTCTAAGGACAGAGCAAAAGTTTGATCAGAAGGCATCTGCAAGAGAGACTAAGTCTTGAGTACAAGGCTGTCTCTTAGGCTAGGTGGGGGAAAAAGCATCATTTTCCTGCCTTTAAAGAATTTCTGTCTTGAAGATGAAATAATGACAGCTTCAGAACAAAGCAGAATATTGTTTATGTTTTAATATATTTACATACAAGGTGTCTTGGGGTGGTGGATTTCCTCACTCAGGTAATGGGAGTGATGTTAGTATTAATGAGAGACAAGAATAGAATAAATTTTATATCAGTGACACAAATTCACACGTATAACTTCCTGTAGTGGTTGTAATAGGAAATGGTAGTCAAGAAATCATAGAGCTCATGTATCCTGAAATTATTTTTTAAAGTTCTATGCAAACTCTTCCAGTATTAGTTCTCCTGATTGTCTCTTCTGCTTCCCTAGAGAGATGAACTATTACGAGGGTTCTTTAGGGCACTTTATACTCATAACTTTTCCTCAGAGGAAGGACCAGATAAAATATTCCATGCACAGGGAGGGATAGAGTGATGACAGAATGGCATCTTTGAAACTTTGGCTTAGACTGAGGAGGCAGTGGAACGTGGTTGGACAAATAACTGACAAAGAATTTTTACTTTTTAAAAGATATTTATTTATTTGGCTGTGCTGCTCGACGTTTGTTCAGGCAACTGGGATCTTTGGTTGTGGCATGTGGGATCTAGTTCCCTGACCAGGGATTGAACCTGGGCTCCTTGCATTGGGAGTATAGAGTGTTAGCCATCAGACCACCAGGGAAGTCCTGAGAGCCTTTACTTTTAAAACCAGAAGTATAAGACTTCATTTATATGGTAGGCGTTAATATCTGATACGTAGACAGAATATCCTAACAGAATATTAAGAAAGTCAATTCAGTAAATCAAGCATCTAAAATAAGTTAAACTGGGGCTGTTTTTCATAATTAAAAGTGACCTAGTGTCTCAATTCCCCCAGTTTGTATCTAGATAACGTAATAACTTCATTTCTGAGCATTTAATCATATTAATCTACCTGCAATGCAGGAGACCCCGGTTTGATTCCTAAGTCGGCAAGATCCCCTGGAGAAGGGATAGTCTGCCCACTCCAGTATTTTTGGGCTTCACTGGTGGCTCAGTTGGTAAAGATCCACCTGCAATGCGGGAGACCCCAGCCTGATTCCTGGGGTTGGGAAGATCCTCTGGAGAAGGGAATGGCTACACCCACTCCAGTGTTCTTGCCTGGAGAATTCCATGGACAGAGGAGCCTGGCAAGCTACATACAGTCCATGGGGTTGCAAAGAGTCGGACACGACTGAGTGACTTTCTCTTTCAATCATATTAATAAACATATAATAAACATGCATTCATCTCTGACATAAAACTTTTTGGCATGTTACTGTAGTTTTAGTTGGTGAGTCTTGGAATTAACCAAAAATTGAAGCATTTGAGCTTAGAATTTGTGGAGGAGAAATATCTCTTTTCTTGCTATATAAGCAGGGAAATATATGCTGCTGTGAGATTTTATCAAATACATGTGAGTTACATTTTATCAGATAGAAAACAAAGGCTTTTCTCTCTCTCTCTTTTTTTTTTTTTAGTTTCCAGCAAGTCCTAGACTAAGGAAATAGACACACAGGATTCCAGTCTTTCAGGAGCTGGAAGAAATGGCTTCCCTTAGCTTCGGCCATTATTTTCCTCTAAGGTGGGGGTAATGGCCTAACATTAGCGATTACTAGGTGATTTTTGAAGATTTTAGAAAGTGGATTTAGGCCTTTTAAAGAAAAGAACAGTTAATTACAAGTAGAAATAATTAGGAAGCACAATTAAAGGGTAAAGCAATTTGACTTAGCAGTTAGATATACCTGAGGCAAGGTCCCAAAGATTGGCGGTATCACGATATAAGAGTTTAGACAAAGACCAACAGGCTGAGAAACTGGATAAATCATAAAGATAGATGAGTACATTGTCTTGGCATTGGATGACTCAGGATGAATGAGTGTGGGATGTATTTTCCCATTCTAAGCCATTTGCATGACTCCTCCATTCTGATGTGTGGCTGCGGGGCTTGTATCATGTGTGTGATGTGATTTGGTGGCGCAGAGGTTTAGCAGGTGTTTCCTCTAAGGGGGCATCTACAGCTATTTGAAAATGGCAGCAAACCTACAGTTCTCACCCTGACCATAATAGGCTTGTAGGCCATGTGCTTTGGAGAGGGAATTGTTTTTCCAGGGTACCTAATGACTCTGAACAGCTTTACCCTGTGATTCTGGCTGGTGAGAGTAGGGTTTTGATCCATTTGTGGTTTTCTCTTTGAGCATGGGAGGACCACTGGGACCTAAGGACACACGCATCATGATGTACCACAAGCATCCTAACACTAGGCCTATTCTGTACTTTGAATGGATGAAGTTTCTAAAAATAGATTGTTACAAATGATAGCTTTTTATTTTTATACCTTTTTATCCTGACTCTGAAGCGAACACATGCAGAGACATGTAACCAAAAAAACAGAGTGTGTAGCTATTTTTAAATCTCCATTTTCTTAATAGTTAGCCAACAAATATTACTTGCCTGTTGTGACTCCAGCTGTGTGTCAGATGCTGTGAGAAAGGAATAAATAAGAATAAATGGACAGAACCACTTCTAAAAGGTTTAGAATTTTGTTGGAGAAATAAAGTCTTCCCTTGTGGCTCAGGTCTCCTGCCTGCAATGCGGGAGACCTAGGTTCGAGCCCTGGGTTGGGGAGATCCCCTGGAGAAGGAAATGGCAACCCACTCCAGTATTCTTGCCTGGAGAATCCAGTGGACAGAGGAGCTTGGTAGGCTACAGTCAGTAGGGTTGCAAAGAATCAGACATGACTGAGCAACTTTGGAGAAATAAGATCTTATGAGAAAGACAGTGTTGATTTTTTTTGTAGGCTAAAGTTATGTGCAGTAAGAGTTCAGAGAAGTTGTTTGATAACTGGCATTTGTTAGCAGTGGTCATGTATGCACACCGTTAAACACCCTGATGAGGACACATGGCATTTTCAGTTAAAGTCTGATGATAATGTACATATAAATGCATTGTGGTTTCAAATTTGTCCAGCTGCCAGGTTCTTTCCCAGTATTTTGTTTGAACCAGTATTATTTAATGGAATCTGAAATATGACTGAAGTTTCTAGAGTTTAATGTGTTACATTTTCAGCAGTGCTTATCTGTGCAGGCCAGTAACACAGTGTTGTTCTTGGATTCTGACTCATCACCAGATTGACAGAGCTGGAACAGAACAGCCACCCAGGAAGGAACCCTCCCTCTCACCACCCCACCCCTTCATTGTGGCCATGACTTTTTTTTATGGGAAATGACAGGTTGTCGGTGATGACACGCGTGCTCATTCTGAATAGCCTTTGAGCTTCTAAAAACCAGGCTGAAAAGAGATTAGGTCCTATTGGGCCTGGGAATTCGAAGCAGCAGCACTTGCAGGTTAAACACACATACACACACACACACGCACCACCCCCCTGCCAAGAACATGTATTTGTATGGCTGAGTCCCTTTACTGTTCACGTGAAACTATCACAACATTGTTAATTGGCTTACCCCTATAAAGACTGGTTTTGGTGTTTAAAAAAAACAAACCCAATATTTAAAGGAAGAAGGAACAGTGTCCAGGATAGGCAAATCCTTACAGAAGAGGGAGGATTATGTCCACTTGGCAAAGACCTCTCAGAGGTCCACTTTGAATGGACTTGAAGGAGAATGCTGAGGCAGGCAGGATGAGTTAAGATTTGGACTTGATGGGATGAAAGTCGAGGCAAGAATCAGGGTGTGGGAGATTTCTTAAATTGGGTGCTGAAGTACTTTTGCATAACATCTAGGGAAAAGTTGAAAGGGAGGATTGTGAGCTAAGTGTTAAATCACTGGGTGGGAGACTGTCTTGGAGAGCAGATATTTAGAACTTCAGAAGTGGGGATTATTGAGTGATGCCTGAACATCAGTGTTGGAGGAGGGTGGGAATAATTAGCGTGCCTGGAATGTGGAGAACAGTTGGAGGAAGAGTGGTCAAGTGATTTCTGTTGAGAAGTTTTGTAGGGAAAAGGTATCTTAGAGCAAGTCTTGGTTTCCTTTTGGGCGAGGTGATAAAAGAGACTGGAAAAATTAGAGGAAGAAAAGGAACCTTTTGCATATGGAAGGCAGGCCCCACAGGGTTTTTGATGCTCTCCAGGTTTTCTCTTGTTCCAAAAGGCCTGTGCAGGGACTGTTGGGTCATCAAGGGCCCCAAGAGCAGCAGCGTGGCAGGGCCTCCATGAGCTCAGCAGCACCACACCTTCTGTCCTTCTAGGGTCTGCTGCTTCCTTGACCTCTACTGTTCTTCCCTATTAAGATTATTTTCTTCCTCTTATCATTTCCCCTCTCTTGGAAACTCTTGGTTTGCCCATTAATTATCAAGTGGCCATCTGTACAGCCTTGGTGTATCAGTTTTTTTTAAATTTTCTATGGCTGCCATAACAGATTACCACAAATGTAGTCACACAAACCACATACATTTATTATCTTAAGTCATGTACATCTGAAGTCCAGCAGTGGTTTGCTGAGGTGAAATCAGTGTCAGCCCAGAGCCTCCCTCCTCAGCTGGAGGTTCTAGGAGAGGAGCTGATTCCTTGCCCATAGCTTGTGGGCAGAACTCATTCTCTTGCAGCTGTAAGAATAAGATCTGTATTTCCTTGCTGGTTGTCAACTAAGGACTATGCCCAGCTTCTAAAGATCACTTGCATCCCTTGGGTCATGGCCTCCTTCTTCCATCTTTGGAGCCTTTGATGACAGGTTGAATCCCACTCACATCCCTTGTCCTCCTTCTGCCTTTCTCGTGCCTTTCATGTCTACGTTTATGGACTTGTGATTACATGGGGTCCATCTGGGTAATCCAGAATCTCAAGGTCCTTCACCTTAGCCACATCTGCAAAGTCCTTTTGCCTGTGAGATACGTATTTGTGGGTTCTGGGGATTAAAGTCTGGACATCTTGTGGGGAGCAGTATTCTCTGCCTGTCACATTTGGTAGGAGGTTAAGCAGATCCTCCCTAAGCAGCTGTGTTCCTAAGATACTTCTCACCTTATCCTCCCACTGCCTTGCTTTGCCCACTCGCTCCCATTTGTGCCTTGCATGATACAGCATTCCTCCTCTTCATCTTAGGGGGCTGGCGTGTGTCTATGTCTGGAATGGCATTAATCCTGAACGTCTGTCTTCTTTTACTAGATATGTCTTGTCGCTCAAGACTCGCAACACTAAATGAGAAATTGACAGCTCTTGAGCGGAGAATAGAGTACATAGAAGCCAGGGTGAGTATGCCGGGCACCGGGCGTCCTCATGAGGCAGGTGTGGCTGTGTGAGAGAGAATACACATTCTCACTTGTTGCTGCAAAAACTGGGAAGCAGAAACAGGCTTAGAGAAGTTAAATACCTTGCCTGAACTTAAACCTGCTTTCTGGGACTCCGAAGCTGTCCCCTTTTTCTACCACTCCCCAGCTACCTAAGATATAAAAATTTAATAAAATTTTAGACCCTCTATTGCTTTTGAATTTATCTAATTGTCAGTTTTCCTTTGACAGGTGACAAAAGGTGAAACCCTCACCTAGGACTGTGCCATGCTGCTGCTGGGAAGTTTGCTCTTACAGCAGCCAGCCTCTCGTGGGAAAGGCCCCAGCAGCCTTCAGCTCCTTCCTCTCTCCTTAAAGAACAACAGGGCTTATTCTTGTTTTTCTTTTTTTCAAAAGTGTGGCCTTTGGGCTCTGCCATGCACACCCAGAAGTGTGATGTGGCGTGTGGGGAGGAGTCCGGGGCCCTCTCGGAAACATTGTTAGGCATTTTACCTCTGCAGTAACATTCTGTAGAACTACATGTCAACACATTTGAGGCACTGAGAGCCAAAAACCTGGGACTCTGTCAAGGTCCTCCCCACTTCTCTCTCTCTCTCTCTCAGTCTTTCCTTATAGCTCTCATTGCCTGTGCATTGATTCTATAAACAGTCCTTGTCTTATTCCCACCTTTGGCTGGGGGTAGGAAGCAGTCCTGGCTGAGATGCCCTGGTGAGGTGGCTGCCAGAGAATGTTGTTGCTAACCCACCAGTTTCTTTTCCTTTTGGGGAGGTCAAGGCCAGGCCCCCACTTGGCTTGAAAAGGGACATTTTCAGAGTTTTCTGTCTGTCATTTGGGGTGTCTTTACCTCTTATATTTCCCTAATAAACTCCTCAACTTTATCTGACTGCTGTGATTGTGGTGGGGAGAGGAGCTAGAGACGGGGTACACCTCTTTCACAGAAATCTGATGTGTGGGATTCTTAATCTAACAAAACTTTCAGATGTAGCCGTTTGATCAAAGCCTAGGTGGCTTGCAAGCTGGAGCCCCCATATTCGGACTTTGAGCTCATTCATCCTGGGGATCCTTTGGTCATTCAGCAGACATTTACCAAGTACTTACTATGTAGGGACTTTATGCTCCAATAAAATATACAGTGTTGAATCAGGTGTGATGCTTACCGTCTATTTAAATACCAGCATCTACACAGTTTAACTGCAGTCCATGGCAGACTATGAGTTTTATTAGGTGCAAGCGAAATGTCTACTTTTAGAAAGGAAATCATTTAAACAGAAGTGTCTAAACTTTTCATTCTAGCATCAAAGCCTACTGTAAACTTGTGCCAACTCACTAGGCTTAACCCCCATGTAGAATTTTCATTTTAGTCATGTAGAAGTCATTTCTCCCTGTTCAGATCTTATTTGCCACTGAAGGTCTAGCTTAAGGCAAACCTCCTCCATAAAGTTGTCCTGTCTCCCTTTTCACTGAGTGCCGCACTGTTGCTTTTTCACAGTCCCTCCCATCCTGCCATGCTAACACCGCTTCAGCCCTGGGTTTGGTCTTGTTCTTTGACTTAGCGTCTGCATCTTACAGTATATATGAGCACCTTAGGCTTGTATTGTCCAGCTGGGTACTTTGCAGAAGGCAGGCAGTCAGTAAATAGCAATTGAAATGCCTTGCAGAGCTCAAGCTGCAAGCACACATCTGTGCTTAGATCCTTGTTTAGACCTTTGGAAGACCATCTGAAGTAGGACCTTCATGTAAAAAGGTGATGTTACAATGGAGGCATAACTGCCGTCCTTCACTTTGGTAACAGCTGTTTTTGAACATTATTGAGCTCATCTGATATGCTTTTAACAATTGCTTGAGATATTTATTCATAATATCTTCCCCGTCCTTTCTGGGATAAAAAATGTATTCCTAAAGTTCAGGTTTTAGATTATCTGGTGCTCTGCAGTCAGTTTAACAGATACTTATCAAATTCCTACTATATTCAGTGACTATAATGAGACAGTAATAGAGGCAAAAATGATGGTAATCTTCCTTAGATGACATGTGAAAATGATAATTTTTTATGGTGCTATAGACATTCTTTAATGATATTGAAGTAATATTTCTAAAAGAAAAATAGTGCCCTAAATAATATGATGTTGCTAATGGTAAGCTACTGGTTGTCGGGAAAACAACTGGTATGGGAACCAGTGAGCCCAGCCTCCTCTAGTAGAGGTAACTGCTCTGTCTTACCTGATCCTTTGATGAATCACCCCCTTTATATATTGAGCCTCAGCTCAGGGATATATAACTAGCATTATCTATAATTTATTGAGTGCTACCATATGTTAGATGTGCTAAGTACTATGTGTACTTTATGTCTTTAATCCTCAAGCCCTAACAAGTAGGCTTTCTTCCTGAAATTTTTCTTTTTTTAATTTCTTTTGATGTGGACCATTTTTTAAGTCTCTATTGAATATGTTAAAATACTGCTTCTATTTTATGTTTTGGTTTTTTGGCTGTAAGGCTTGTGGGATCTAAGCTTCCCTACCAGGGATCGAACCTGCAACCCCTGTACTAGAAGGCAAAGTCTTAACCCCTGGACCACCAGGGAAGTTCCCCCATGCACTTCTTTAGAGAGGCTAAAACTTGTGCCAAGTCATACAGAGTAAAGGTGCTAGAATATGGACCTAGACTTATCTGACGCAGATTCTACTTCTGAATGTGGTAGATCTAAAACCAGATCTAAAACTTTCTCGTTCCTAGTTCAATGCTATTAAGTAATTTTTAAGCTGCTACACACCCATGTTGGTTTTACCTGCCTTTCACTGTCCTTTGGTAAAGAAGGCTTCATGGGTTTTCCTGGCTCTGTCTATCAAATGCTGTTCACATTGATGTCTGTGTTGTTTTGCTTCTTCCAGCTTCCTTTCTCTGAAGGCTTGTGTCATGTCTTTTCTGGAAGTCTTGCCTAAGGAATTTTATCAACTCTGGCACTTTCCCTGGCTATCTGTGGGTTTCCTTCTGAAAGACCATATTTGGTCAGGCTCCAGAAATTGGTATTTTATTCTCAGGTTATACACATCTTTGCACATAGGTCATTTCAGCCCATAAATAGTGTTATGCTAAACTACCATTTGGAGAAGACTCTTGAGAGTCCCTTGGACTACAAGGAGATCCAACCAGTCCATTCTGAAGGAGATCAGCCCTGGGATTTCTTTGGAAGGAATGATGCTAAAGCTGAAACTCCAGTACTTTGGCTACCTGATACGAAGAGTTGACTCATTGGAAAAGACTCTGATGCTGGGAGGGATTGGGGGCAAGAGGAGAAGGGGACGACAGAGGATGAGATGGCTGGATGGCATCACTGACTCGATGGATATGAGTCTGGGTGAACTCTGGGAGTTGGTGATGGACAGGGAGGCCTGGCGTGCTGTGATTCATGGGGTCGTGAAGAGTCGGACACAACTGAGCGACTGAACTGAACTGAACTGATACACATCTTTGCACATAGGTCATTTGAGCCCACAAATAGTGTTATGCTAAACCACCACCATTTTGTCCCCAATGTGTTCCTTCAACTTAACGTAGAGTTCTGATATATTTTACTCTAACTGATGATGATAAAGTTATGGTTTGCATTTTAATCCATACTGAGTCACTCAGGTTTTTAAATTTAAACATAGAATGTTTTATCCATTTATAACAAAATTAAAATGTTGATAGGATAGCTGCTTTGATTTGACCCATATGGAGACTAGGAGTTCAGAGAGGTTAAATGTTAATATTGTACCCAGCTTTGCTGAATCAAGATTGTTCTCAGTCATCTCATCATCATTAACAAAGTTGTTCTAGATAAAAGAACTATCAAAACTCAACAGCTAAGAAAAGCTAATAAAGAAATGGACAAAAGATTTGAACTGATACTTCAAAGACAAAAGGATGACAAGGTCATGAAAGATCTTCAACATTGTTAGTCATTGGGAAACTATAAATTGAAGCCTCAGCCAGATTCCACCACATGCACTCAATCAGAATGGCTAAAATTTTTCAAAATGCACAAAATCCTGATAATACTAAGTGCAGGCAAGGATGTGGAGCGACTGGAACACTCATACATTGCTGGCAGGAATGCAAAATGATATAACCCACTTGGGAAAACGGTTGAGCAATTTCTCACGAAGTTAAGCATGCACTGACTGTGTCTCAGCAGTCTTATCTGTAGATGATTCTCACCTAAGAGAAGTGAAAACTTAACGGACACACACATAAAACCTGTATGCAAATGCTTATAGCTTTATTCATGATTGCTCAGTGTCCCTTGGCTGGTGAGTGTATTGTGGAGTACCACTTGGCAATGGAAAGGAATAAACTTGGTACGTTCTACAATATTGATGAATCTCAAGCACACTAAGTGAAAAGCCAGACTCAGAATTCTACCTGCTGTGTGGTCCTATTATATGACCATCTGGAAAATTATAGAGATGGAAAAAAGATGTATCAATAGTTGCCAAGACTTAAGCCTGGGAGTAAGGTTTGATTACACTCATTTTTGGGGGGTGGGAGAGGGTGGATTGTTCTGTACTTTGATTGTCCTGATGGTTACATGACTATCCATTTTATCAAAACACACCCCTATACACCAAAAAGAGTGAACTCTACCATATGGAAATTTAAAATAAATTTAGGGGGAAAAAAAGTAGCCTGGTTAGACACATCAAACTCATGGTAGTTACTGCCTCTGAAGAAGGAAGGGAAACAGGGTGGAAGTTAAAGGAATTTTGGCCTCATCATTTATGCTGTCATAACTAAAAAGTAAGTATGACAATGTACTGTTAATTTTATATGGTGAGATTATCAGTGTTTGGTTTATTACTCTATACTTTTTAATTGGTCAAAATATTGTTTAGTTGCTAAGTTGTATCCAACTTTTTTGGGACCCCATGGACTATATAGCCCAACAGGCTCCTCTGTCCATGGAATTTCCCAGGCAAAAATACTGGAATGGGTTGCCATTTCCATCTCCAGGAGATCTTCCCAACCCAGGGGTCAAACCTGTATCTTCTGCTTGGCAGGTGGATTCTTTATCACTCTGCCACCAGGGAAGCATAAACAAGGCAAAATACATATTAAAAGAAAATTTTGAAAAGGCTGAGAAGTAGAAGAAGAAAAAATCACTAGTTGTTTTGAAAAACGGGTACATTTTCTCTCTACTTGTTTGGCATAGTGTAAAATGTACTCTAAGAACAACATAGCCTGTAGCTTGGACTTAGAATACCCAAAATACATTTTCCTTTCTCTTAAATATGTAAACGTTTGCAATGATACAATGTTAGTGTTAAGGTCTGTGTTTAATAACTTGTTTTATTTCCTCTGTATTCTTTTTTGGTAAATGATAAAAGAATTTCCATTGATGGTGGTGATATAAAATTTCCTCTCAGATGTGTTCAATTGGGTATGCCTAGAAAAACTTTGAAAGGAAATACAAAAAACTGATGATATTTATTGCCTCTAGGGATTCTTTTGAGGTGGTTGGGGGAACTAGGATGAAAGGGAAATTTTCACTTTATCCTACTTTTCTGTACAAAACTCAAATCTTGTGATCCAAAATGGAAACAAAACAACTTGATTAATAAAATTAGTAAATAGCGCAGATGGTAGGGAAAATACGGCAAAAACCATGACAGTCTTAAGGCAATGAATGAAGCTAAAGAAATGCTGTGTGAAAAACCTATGGGAGCATCAAACACATGAAAAGATGCTCAACATCACTCATTATCAGAGAAATGCAAATCAAAACCACTATGAGGTACCATTTCACACCAGTCAGAATGGCTGCAATCCAAAAGTCTGCAAATAATAAATGCTGGAGAGGGTGTGGAGAAAAGGGAACCCTTTTACACTGTTGGTGGGAATGCAAACTAGTACAGCCACTATGGAGAACAGTGTGGAGATTCCTTAAAAAACTGGAAATAGAACTGCCTTATGATCCAGCAACCCCACTGCTGGGCATACACACTGAGGAAACCAGAAGGGAAAGAGACACGTGTACCCCAATGTTCATTGCAGCACTGTTTATAATAGCCAAGACATGGAAGCAACCTAGATGTCCATCAGCAGATGAATGGATAAAAAAGCTGTGGTACATATACACAATGGAGTATTACTCAGCCATTAAAAAGAATACATTTGAATCAGTTCTGATGAGGTGGATAAAACTGGAGCCTATTATACAGAGTGAAGTAAGCCAGAAGGAAAAACATAAATACAGTATACTAACGCATATATATGGAATTTAGAAAGATGGTAACAATAACCCGGTGTACGAGACAGCAAAAGAGACACTGATGTATAGAACAGTCTTATGGACTCTGTGGGAGAGGGAGAGGGTGGGAAGATTTGGGAGAATGGCAATGAAACATGTAAAATATCATGTAGGAAACGAGTTGCCAGTCCAGGTTCGATGCATGATGCTGGATGCTTGGGGCTGGTGCACTGGGACGGCCCAGAGGGATGGTATGGGGAGGGAGGAGGGAGGAGGGTTCGGGATGGGGAACACATGTAAACCTGTGGTGGATTCATTTTGATATTTGGCAAAACTAATACAATTATGTAAAGTTTAAAAATAAAATTAGGGAAAAAAAATAAATTAAAAAAAAATCTACTCTGGAAAGTGAAAAAAAAAAAATAAAAAATTAATAAAAAAAAAAAAAAAAAAAGAAAAACCTATGGGAGGCACAAGAATCTAACGTTCAGAGGAAACCCTGGGGCAAAATGGCCTAGCGCCACCCTCCGCCTCACAGAAGGCTAGTCCCCTAAAGTTAGGTGATACATCTGCGCATGCGCACCGCCTCTAGCCTGCCATCTTCAGGGTGTAATCCATCCTCCACCGAGAGCACGCGAAAGCCGCACGTACGCCTGCCCGGGGACGCGCACGCACCCCCCGCCCCGCCCCGCGCGGCCGGCGAATCCCGCGAGGCCCGGGTAGTCTAGGCTCTCGGAGGTAATGCCCCGGAAGGCGGGGGACGCGGAAGAGGCTGAGGCCGGCGCTCAGGAGGCGAGTGCAGAGGACCCCGGCGCCGAGCGGGAGATGGAGGCCGGGCGGCTGCGGCCGGTGCTGCGCTCCGTGAACACGCGCGAGCCGTCCCAGGTCATCTTCTGCAACCGCAGCCCGCGCGTGGTGCTGCCCGTGTGGCTCAACTTCGATGGCGAGCCCCAGCCTTACCCGACGCTGCCCCCCGGCACGGGCCGCCGCATCCACAGCTACCGAGGTAGGCGGTCCGGGGTCGCCCTGTCGCGCCCGGCCGCGCCGCCCCCTTGAGCTGAGCGCAGCGAGCCGCGCTGTAGGCCTGAGAATCACGGTGACCGTGGCTCGGTCTCACCGAATCCCCGCCGCCCCATTCGGGGGAGGCAGCTGCTGTTGTCATTTTTATTCCCATTTTACAATCGAGGAACTGAGGCCCCAAGAGAGATTGTGACAGATTCAAGTTGACGCAACTAGTAAGTGACAGTATCTTTCTAAGACTGAGTAATTTGCATTTGAATATCAACCCCACGTGTATTCCATCCCTCACGCCCATTTGTTCAGTTTGTGATTAGGAGAATCCCACATTCTCCGGTGTGCCCAGTGAGCCGGTCCGCGTCGGGTCCCTGTCTTGATGAAGTGTCTTTTCTGCCCATTAGAAGAGACAAATGCATAGATAGATAAGAACAAGCCAGTGTCATAATTGCTGCAGTAGGAACGGAGCACAGCATTGCACCTGCTCAGTGAAAGAGAAGGGGGTGTGCTTTCAGTTAGGGAAGCTTCCCAGAAAAGGAGAATTCTGGAAGATGCATGGAATCTGACCAACCCAAGACAGGAGTTGAGAGCTGTAGACAGACAGAACCGCATGGCCTGACACCTGGAACCTGGGAGAGGGGAGAGGGTATGCAATGGGAGAGGAAGTCTGAAAAATGATTTTACCCCTAGGAAAATGGGGGCCATTGGAAATTATTAAACAGAGAAATGGTATTGCCTGATTTAATACTAAAAAGCTTCCCCAGGATGCAAGGTCATTTGGAAGGGGAAGACTACTGGTAAGAGTTAGAAAACTGTTGTAATAACCCAGGCTGGAGATGTCCAGGCCAAATGAAGTTAACGCTTACTAAAAATTCACTATCTTTCTCAGAGGATCTTGATGAATCTTTTTTCTTTGAGGGTAGCATAGTCAGTGATGCTCTTCAAACTTTTACACCAAATTTCTCCTAATACTAAATGAGGAACGGGAATTCTTTGGGCTTCCCTGTGGCTCAGAAGGTAAAGAATCAGCCTGCAATGAGGGTGACCTGGGTTCAGTCCCTGGCTTGGGGAGATCCCCTGGAGGAGGGTAGGGCAACCCACTCCAGTATTCTTACCTGGAGAATCCCCATGAACAGAGGAGCCTGGCGGGGTGCAGTCCATGGGGTGACAGAGTCAGACATGACTGAGCGACTAAGCATGCACCAGTGTTTTAGGACTCAGTGGTTTCTCTGCTGGCCCTGGTTGGATTCCTGGTGGGGGAACTAAGATCCTTGCAGGCCACGTAGTATCCTAGGAAAAAAAATAATTTTTTTTTTTTTTTTTAATGAGGAAGAATTCAATTCTTCCAGACATCCACATTTCTGCAGTCTTATATCTGGGAAATTGTGTGACTTTTGTATTCTCTAAAATTTATCTGTGCCTGATTTAATACAAACGTTAAAAAAATTACTTCCTGAATGTACTTAATGTTCCTAAATTATACACTTAAAAATGATTAAAATAACCAATTTTATGTTATGTATATTTCGCCACAATAAAAAACATTACTTCTCACTTGACATTTCTTAAATTTTGCCTCCAAATCGTCAAGTAAACATATGCCCAGGATCTCATGCTGTTTTTGTTCTGAAAGAGCCTCCTTCCTTCCTTGAACAGAATCTTAGGCCTGGGATTTTTTGTCTCCTTCCAACTGTCCCCCTCTCTTTTTTTTTTTTTTTGCATAAGATATATTTATTTCTTAAATCCATTTTTTAATTTGCATGCAGTAAAATACACAGATCCTAGCATTTAATAGGTTTTGACAATACCTAGATCAAGTTATAGATTAGAATATTTCCATTATCCCAGAAAGTTCTGTCTTGCCCCTTTCTACTCTTTGGATTTTTCACATCCTTGTTTAGTTTCATCTCTTCATACAGAATGTACTCTTCTCTATCTGGCTTTTTTCTCTCAGTGTGATGTTTTTGTACCTTGTTGTTTTTGAAAAGCACAGATCTGAGGAGTTGGTGACCTCTCTCCTTTTAGTTTGCACCACTGGATGTGATTTGCAGTTCAAATACTTTGCTTTTGCACCAAGGTAGCAGAAAGGGCCTTCATTTTGGAACCTGGTATAGTTGCTCTTCTGTCTACTGTCTCCATTGCCTTTTGTGAGGATTCAATAGAATAACATTATTGGGAGGGCTTTGTATGGTATTCGAGCATAACGAGAGGCAAGTATTTCAGTCTGGGGAGATGAAGGCAATAGATATGTGACTACTTAACCTCTGCTTGTCTTAACAGGTCACCTTTGGCTCTTCCGAGATGCTGGGACATCTGATGGGCTTCTAGTTAACCAAACTGAGCTATTTGTGCCATCTCTCAATGTGGATGGGCAGCCTATTTTTGCCAACATCACACTGCCAGGTATACCGATGTCCCATCTTACTTTTTAAAAAGATAGGCTGTTGTGCTAAGTAGAGGATAGGCCCTTGAAAGAGCTCAGTCCTTAGTGATTTTTGCCTGATGCTGGGCAAGGTATCCAGCTTTTCTGTGTCTTATTCTCCACCATAAATAAAATGTAAGAAATGTACTGGTATTCTCTATGTTGAACAAAGATGTTGTGGTGTCTCAGAAGCTCTTTGGGCTTGTCAGGAGTGGGCTAAATTAAAATAACTGATTGTAGAATTATGAGTGCGTTTTGTTTCCGTGGCCTTGGAGTAGAGTTATGCCCTGGAATCTCAGAAGAAAAAACATGTAGAGAGTGAGATATCATGGCTTATTTATGACTTCTGGTGTTGTATCTTTTAATGTAATTTAATGCAATCAAGCTTACTGTGCCAGTCAGGGTTTTTTTTTTAAAAAAAAAAAAACCACCAAATTGAACATTAGCTTCATAGCTTACCACTTGTTTAAAACTCAAGTGATTTTATTAGATTGAACCCCAAGAAACTGATCTTTTGGGTTAAGAAAAAAAACCTAAATATCTGTGGCTTCATAAGGTTCACACTAGTATGTGTATATAGATTTTGTTTTAAGGCAGTGGATACACAGATGTGAACACTGGTAAGTTAAAATGTAGGAAATTTTGCCTTGTAGGAGACCTTTAAAGAGTAAGTTCCCCAGTGAGTTAAAAGTAGGATTTGAGGAAATTGGTGACAGTCAGCTGGAATCCCCAAAAGGCTATTGACAGAAGGAGGTTTCAATAAGGAAAGGTTGAGACCTGCCTCAGGATGAACAGAGTAGTCAGCAGCTGGGCTGACTTCCTAATATGTGGGACCCAGTGCAAAATTAAGATGTGGGACCTTTTGTCCAAAAATCAGGAAAACTACCATTTAAAATACTAAAATATTTTCCCTTTCTTCTGTGTCTCTCTCACAACTTGTTACGGTGTCTTTTCTGTTTGCTACTTAATGCTATTTTAGGAAAAGTTAAAGTTTTTTAATTACTTAAAAAAATAGGATTTGAAGGACTTCCTTGGAGGTCCAGTGGTTAGGATTCTGGCTTCCACTGCAGAGAGCACGGGTTCGATCCCTGATCAGGGAAACTTAAGATCCCACAAGCTGTGAGGTGCGACAAAGAAAAGCAAAAACATAGAATTTGAGTTCCCCCCAGAATCCAGTTATATGCTGTTTTAGTTATCTTTTGCTGTGTGACAGCTACCTGTAACTCAACAACATTTTATTTGTTCATAATTCTGCAGGCAGGGCTGAGTTCAACTCAGGGGTTATTCTACTCTCTGGTGGTCACTGGTGTGGCTGCTTTCTGCCGGCAGGTTGGCTGAGGGCTGGGCCTTTCTCCCATGTCGTCTCAGGGCCTGGCCCTCTTTGTGTGGTCTCTCTTGCTGTATAACTCAGGGCTCCTGAGGGCGTAAAAGCGATTGTTGCCAGAGCTTCTTAAGGCTGAAGCCCAGAATCAGCACAGCGTCACTTTGCCCACATTCACTTAATTAAAGCACATGATAGGCTCAGCCCAGCCTCAAGGGAAGTCCTCCACACGGCCATGAATGCTGTGAGATGTCTGTTGGAGCCATCACGTTACACTCCACCACAACCCGCGTACTCACTTTTTTTGTCCAATGTGAGGTCCAGCTGTCGAAAATGTAACGGCCTCGGTTGGCCAAGCCTCGTGAGCGCTTAATCCCCAGGCCTGAGTTTGCTGCTGAGAGTCGCTTTTCTGCCCTTACAGTGTACACCCTGAAAGAGCGGTGCCTCCAGGTTGTGCGAAGCCTGGTCAAGCCTGAGGATTACAGGAGACTGGACATTGTGCGATCCCTCTACGAAGATCTGGAAGACCATCCCAATGTGCAGAAGGACCTGGTGCGGCTGACGCAGGAGCATATTGAAAGCCAGCGGATGGCAGGGGAGATTGAAGATGTTTAGTTCAGAGTCACACTCCTGGGTCTCAGCTTTTGATGGTCCTGACAAGTCTTGATCTAGAGCTAGGACTGGTTACCTTTTCTCAGCTTCAAGGTGTCTCATTCTTGGAGTGAAAATGCTCCATTGCTTAAAACAAAGTTAACTGACCTCACTACAAGGCATTGTGATGTTTAAGGGCAAATATCACAAAATGTAATAATTATGCCTGCCTCTTGTAGAAATATTTATCAAGGAAAAGTAGTTGCATCTTTGCTTCCTAGTGAGTCAGGAAAGTTTCTGTGTAAGGACTTTGTGGAAGTAATTACAGCGAGAATAGTAGCTTCTTGTTGAGTTGTAAGGAAGCAGCGGTGCCTGCTTTTCATTGTTGTGTTGTGGTCCGTGATGTGCCCGCCTCCCGCTCTGGGAGACAGAAATGTCCTTGGGGCAGGGGAAAATCTGTCTGCTCTTTGAGACCCTAGTGCCTCGCACATTATGAGCCTTCCATCTGGTGTTAGTTGAATGAACAAACCAGTGGGTCCTTTGGTAGAAAGTGTTTAGAGGTTTTGACCCTTTTTTTTTGAGGGGGAGTGACAGTGGGGACCTTAAAGTATATACAGTAAACAGATGTTTAAAAGGGAATCATTTTTATAGAAAGTAATCTTTTAATAATTTTCTAAATTTTGACTTTTCTTAGTCCATTGTTGTCACAGGGCTGTGTCACTTCTGTTTCTAAGCCAGGACTAGCTTTCTACAGTTCTTGTGGTAATGGCTTTTTGAAACTTGATATCCGCACAGGAGAGAGGAGAAAATGGCCATTACCTTGTTGAATCATAATATTAAAGAGCTACTCCTGTACTATAAATAGGTTTTTGCCAAGTGTGCGTATTTCTGTTCCTTTTTGTAACTCCATGACTTTTCTGTTTAATTCAGCAGTTTTTCACCAGGCAGGATCTGGTGACACTTTGCACCTGGCTAGAGGAGAAGACGAAGAAGCCCTCTAGCCTCTGGAATGTTACAGCTAGCACACTGTGGATTTAGAGAGTAGCCTGGAATCTTTTATAGTTTTGTACATGCCCAGATCCTTTCCTATAGGCTGGACTTAAATTCATTAATTTGAATTCAATACTTCTATCAGGCATCCTTTTTTGGTAGCTAATCGTTAAAAAAAAAAAAAAGGATCCTCCCCAGTAGAGAAAATTTTGGAAGAAACGGAAAAATAAAAGGAAGAAAAGATCCAGGTAGATACATTGCTTAAATACAACCACTAACTTAACATTTTGAACAGCCTTTTTTTGGCTTGGTTTTACATAGTTGAGATCATACTGAATATACAGTTTTATATTCTACTTTCTCATTTAACTTTATAACTTAAAATATTTTTCCATGGTATTATAAGCTCTTCATACTCATGAGTGCAGCCTTCCTTTTATAAATAATGTGGGACTATTTCTTGCCATCCTTATTAAATCCTTCTGCTAACTTTTGAGCGCATTTCCTGTGCTCTGATATCAGAGTGGAGTGAATGAATCAAATGCCTTACAGTTTTTCCACCTAATCATATTCTCCTCTTTCAACATTCAACAAATAAGGGGCTTTTGTTTTTTAATCTGTTGTGTTATTCATTCAGTGACACACTTCTAATTTTTTTTTCTAATTTTTGTTGTTGAATTGTTGGGTAGAGAAGAAAATATGCTGGTATAGAAGGCAGCCATACGATTAAAAAAGTAGGATAGTATGAGAGATTTAAGGAAGTCTCTCGGTGCTGGATTAGTTCAATGTTGGTTTTATTGTTTTTTTAACCTGCCGTTGTGTCAAAATGTTCCTGAAACTTGCAATTTGAGTACTGTTTTTGTGTTGTCCAAAGAAAATCGAAAACCTGTAGCATGTATGGGCTCATTTGAAATCTTATGAATGTATTAAATGTATTGCTCTTGAGAGACTGTGATCTTACCTGTTTTCAGTTTTTTTTTAAAGCTTCCTTTGGATACAGTAAATGGTGCTGAGTAAAGGAAATGCGTAGGATGTCATTTGCCAGGTTCTTCTGTCTTGGAGAGGTGTGAAGACTGTTTAATGGCCTTGGGGAGACGAAACACAAGGAACCTGGTTCTCTGTCGCTTTTCTTCACAACCCTGGATTTTGTTTAGAACTTTATTTTAGCTTTTCTTTTCTTGTAAAGGTGAAATATCACTAAAAATTTTAAGCCCTACAGAAAAGGATGAAGAAGAAAAGCATTCACATTGGGAAGAAAGGCATTTTTTTTTTTTTTTCATGAAAATAGAACCAGCCTTAACAAACACCTCCCTAAAGAAGATACACGGATAGCAACTAAGCATATGAAAGGATGCTCCAGGAACTTCCCTGGCGGTCCAGCGCTTAAGACTCCATGCATCCAATGCAAGGGGCGTGCATTTGATCCCTGGTCGGCTAACTAAGATCCCACGTGCCAAGTGGTGTGACCAAAAAAGTATTTAAAAAAAGAAAAGATGGTCCACGTAGTACGTCATCAGAGAATTGCAAATTAAACAGCAGTGAGATACTACTACACAGCTATTAGAATGCTCCCCACACACACAAAAAAAGGCTCACATCCAGAACACTGACCACACCAAATGCTGGTGAGGATGTAGAACAACAGGAACTCTGATTCATTGCTAATGGGAACGCCAAATCTTATGGCCACTTTGGAAGACAGTTTGATGGCTTCCTACGAAATTAAATGCTTATCATATATCCAGTAATTATGCTTCTTGGGTATTTACTCAAAGGAGCTGAAAATGTACGTCCAAAAACTTGCACATGGATGTTTATGGCAGTTTTGTTCATAATTGCTAACATTTGGAAACAAGCAAGGTGTCCTTCAGTAGGTGAATAGATGCATATATGATATATTCAAATAACGGAATATGGTTCAGCACTAAGATGAAGGGAGCTGAAGAGATGAAGAGATAAAACTTAAATGCTTATTACTAAGTGAAAGAAGACAGCTTGAAAAGGTCACACACTTTATGATTCCAACTCTACAACATTCTGGAAAAGGCAGAATTGGATTAAAAAGGGATTGAGGGAACTTCCCTGGCGGTCCAGTGGTTAAAACTGCACGCTTCCAATGCAGGGGTCATGGTTTTGATCCCTGGATGGTGAACTAAGGTCCCATGTACAGTTGGCATGGCCAAAAATAAATAATTTTTTAAAAATTTATGGGGCAGAGAGGGTTGGAGGAGGTGGAGGGATGAATAAGTAGACCACAGAATTTTTTGAGGTAGTAAATTTATTCTGCATGATAGAATAGTGGATATATATTATTATACATCTGTCCGAACCCACAGAATGTGCAATGCCGAGTGAACCCTAAGGTAAACTGTAGACTTGGGGTAATAATGATGTGTCAGTGTAGGTCCATCGATTGTTAACAAATGTACCACTTTATGGGGATGTTGATAATGGGAGAGACTGTGTGTGGGAGCACGAGGTATATAGGAAATCCTGTACCTTCCTCTTAATTATGCTGTGAACCTTAAAACTGCTCTAGAAAATAGTCTATTAAAAAAAAGTGGTTAATGTCTCACTAGGACTTACTGTATATTGAGAAGATGAAAAGAAAGCAGGGCGCTCAGCTCACTAAGGACATGAAATAAATACCAGTGTTTTACAGTCCTGAAATAGGAACACCAGTATGACCTTTTCAGATATTTCACGTTTGGTTTCTGTATCCTGTTCTCCACCTCAGCCCCGCTCTATACTAGTCACTGGGCTGCCTGTTACCCTTCACCATTTCTCCTTTCTGTCAACTAAGCTCCCTGCCTCAACAGAACGTTTTCCTGGAGACTTCTCCCGTCACCACACAATCCCAGTAATCCATAGGCAGATCACACCAGTTGACTCTTGATGTTGTACATTCTGTGAGTTTGGACAAATTTCTAATGACATCTATCCACTTTTATAATATCAGACAGAATAGATTGACAGATATGCTTGTGATGTTAACCAAAAGTGTTGGGCAGTAGCACCGGACACTTAAATGAGAGAGAAACCTGCAAAACTTGTTTCAGAATTTGGAACATGAAACCTCAGGAAAGTACAAGTCAACATACAAATAAATAGCAATATGCTCTCTCCCTATTCAGGTAGAAAACACAAAAGATTGTTTTGCTCCAGTTGGGAAGAGTTGAGTCCCTGATAACTGGACTGGACCCACAAATGTTAACAACAGACCTAAGATTTCTGAAAGACTCAGAGGAAATCATTTTAGCAAATTATTTTATCTTCAGATAAATTGAAGAATTAATTGGGTGAAGAACAGCCTAGCAGCAGTTTGCTAGGGAGGACATAAGATGACATTCTTTACCTGAAGGAGCAGGGTCAGATACCCTGGTCCAACTTGGAAATACTAAGAACTTGTGCTTCAGTTATCCAGTGCTCAGAAACAATCAGATAGAAACTAGAGTGGAGAATTACTCTAGCGGGTCTGGATTACCCTTGTCCTGTGGCAAATGCAGAGAGTGAAGGGAATTTGGGGAAGGGTCTACTATGTCCTCAGGGCATCAGTTTTCCAAAAATTGGTTTATGGTTTTCCTTGATAGACTTTAGGACTCCCCTTCCCTTCCTGTAGATGAGAAAGCAGACACCTCTGGAACAGAGTCCAATACTGGAAATAAATGTACATTAATAGGAGATGGGCCAAATCGCGTATCCTAAATAAACCATTAAAAGGGAAAAGATAGATTCTTATATATGGACATGAAAAACTGTTCATTATTAGTTGAAAAACATTTATAGAAAATTAAATGTGTTTTTAAAATTTTTATGTTAAAAAGTTAATTTTATAGAGGTCTAAAAATACATGCCGGAGAAGGCAATGGCACCCCACTCCAGTACTCTTGCCTGGAAAATCCCATGGACGGAGGAGCCTGGTAGGCTGCGGTCCATGGGGTCGCTAAGAGTCGGACACGACTGAGCGACTTCACTTTCACTTTTCCCTTTCATGCATTGGAGAAGGAAATGGCAACCCACTCCAGTGTTCTTGCCTGGAGAATCCCAGGGACGGGGGAGCCTGGTAGGCTGCTGTCCATGGGGTCACGCAGAGTCGGACACGACTGAAGTGACTTAGCAGCAGCAGCAGTAAAGATACGTGCAAGTATATACACCAAACTATTAATAATGGTTGTCCCTCCAGGATGAGACTATGGGAAGGTGTTAATTTCTCTGTCTCTGTCTCTCTGACATAACAGGGGAAAAAAAAAGTATATATATGTATATGTATATGTCTATGTATATATATAGGTCTCTGCCTGAACACCTGGTACACAGCTCTCCTAAAACCATTGATTTCAAATTCCTAAGTGATAAGATCACTAGGAGTATCTTTTATTCTAATGAGAGGACTCTGGGCTGGGTCTTGTATGACTCCTGGAAGAAAGCATTGAATTTTCAGCCCTAGCCACCCTTCTCTAGCCTAGAACACAGTAAACAGATCTAATTCCGTATTTCTCTTCATCTGGATATTCATCTGTATTCTTTATCATATCCTTTAATAAAGTGGTAAGTGTATTTCCATAAGTTCTTTGGGCAATTAGCAAATTAATTGAACTTAAGGAGGGGTCAATGGCACCCCACTCCAGTACTCTTGCCTGGAAAATTACATGGACGGAGGAGCCTGGTAGGCTGCAGTCCATGGGGTCGAGAAGAGTTGGACACAACTGAGCGACTTCCCTTTGACTTTTCACTTTCATGCATTGGAGAAGGAAATGGCAACCCACTCCAGTGTTCTTGCCTGGAGAATCCCAGGGACGGGGGAATCTGGTGGGCTTCTGTCTATGGGGTCGCACAGAGTCGGACATGACTGAAGCAACTTAGCAGCAGCAGCAGCAGCAAGGAGGGGTCCTGGGGACCTGTGATTTGTAGCCATGTTGGACAGAAATAATGAATAACCTGGGGTATATAATGAGTAGTACAACTACTTGGACTGGCATCTGAAGCAGATGGGGACAGTTTCATGGAACTGAGCCCTTAACCTCTGGGATCTGACACTATCTCCCGGTAGATAGTGTTAGAATTGAGTTAAATTGTAGAACTCCCAGCTGGTGTCCTAGAGGATTGCTTGTTGTGGGGAAACTACCCCCTCTCCCTCATTTGGTAACTAGAAGTGTCCCAAGTGAAGTGTTGTGTGTAACAGTGTTATTGAAAGTAACTTGGGTCCACTTGCCGCATGCAGTAAAGCCAACCTACTTACACTGAATTGTGGTGAAGGAAACTCCTATGTTTATTTGCAGGGCACCAAGCAAGGGAGTCCAGGCAGCTAGTGCTCAGAAAACCTGAACTTCCTGAAGCCTTTCAGGAAAAGATTTTTGTTTTTTTTTGAAACCTTTCATTTTATGTAAGAGTACGCTGCTGCTGCTGTCGCTTCAGTCATGTCCAACTCTGTGTGACCCCATAGACAGCAGCCCACCAGGCTCCGCCATCCCTGGGATTCTTCAGGCAAGAACACTGGAGTGGGTTGCCATTTCCTTCTCCGATGCATGAAAGTGAAAAGTGAAAGTGAAATTGCTCAGTCATGTCCAACTCCTAGCGACCCCATGGACTGCAGCCCACCAGGCTCCTCCGTCCATGGGATTTTCCAGGCAAGAGTACTGGAGTGGGGTGCCATTGCCTTCCTCCATGTAAGAGTATAATTGATTACAATGTTGTGTTAGTTTCAGGTATACAGCAAAGTGATACAGTTATGCCTATACATGGATCTGTTCATTTTCTTTTTATTGTTTTAATTTTATTTTATTTTTAAACTTTACAATATTTTATTGGTTTTGCCAAATATTGAAATGAATCCGCCACAGGTATACATGTGTTCCCCATCCTGAACCCTCCTCCCTCCTCCCTCCCCATACCATCCCTCTGGGTCGTCCCAGTGCACCAGCCCCAAGCATCCAGTATCATGCATCGAACCTGGACTGGCGACTCGTTTCATACATGATAGTATACATGTTTCAATGCCATTCTCCCAAATCTTCCCACCCTCTCCCTCTCCCACAGAGTCCATAAGACTGTTCTATACATCAGTGTCTCTTTTGCTGTCTCGTATACAGGGTTATTGTTACCATCTTCCTAAATTCCATATATATGTGTTAGTATACTGTATTGGTGTTTTTCTTTCTGGCTTCACTCTGTATAATAGGCTCCAGTTTAATCTATCTCATTAGAATTGATTCAAATGAATTCTTTTTAATGGCTGAGTAATACTCTGTTGTGTATATGTACCATAGCTTTCTTATCCATTCATCTGTTGATGGACATCTAGGTTGCTTCCATGTCCTGACTATTATAAACAGTGCTGCGATGAACATTGGGGTACACGTGTCTCTTTCCCTTCTGGTTTCCTCATTTTCAAATGGAGAAAGGTTTTCAAGATAGGGTGAGGAAGTGGGGGTTGTGGGGTGTGTGATCCAGTCATGGATATTCTTCTGATTGGTTGGTGATGAGATAATGAGGAATTAACATCATCAGCCTTCTAATTCTGACTGGCCTGGGATCTACATGCTTGTGGGCAGCATATGGTTAACTTCTTCCATCTGGTGGGGGTTTCAGTATCTACAAAATAGTTCAAAGAATTTGGCTCAGAATATTATGTCTAGCCCTTGAGGAGGAAGTAACAGTCTTTGATTAATGGCTAAACTATTATTTTATCTCACTTGACTGTTTGCCTTTCTTCATTTTCTCACTTCTCTGATTAAATTTACTCTTTGGAACACGTGGAGGGTCTAAGAGGCTGAATTTTCCCTACAGACCAGATGGAGGCAGAGAACATGGCGGGGGGGTGGGGGTGGGGTGGGGTCTGCTCTGAGAAGGAGCCCCGTAGGGTCCTGCTCAGTTACAAGTAAAGAAACACAGAAGGGAGAACTGGGTTTTCCCTTACACAAGTGGAACAAAGTCCAGGACTGGCTTTTTTTTTTTTTTTCTTAATTTCCCTCCTTTGTTTAGGACAATGATCATATACTATCAGAAAAACCAATAAAGTTATTTTTATTAGAGAAGAAAAATATGTGCAAAGTACACAGAAAAGCATTATTTTGGTTATTTCCTTTTTATCAGCCTTCTTTCACTTCCATCTTCCTGATGTCCCACGGGTTCTCAACTCTGCCTGCACATAAGTAGAACTACCTGGGAAGCTTTTTGAAATGCCAGTGCTTGAGTTCCAACCCAGAACAATCGCACCTGGATCGTGCCTGTAGGTTCTCTTTTAAAGTTCCCAAATGATTCTAAGGTGTAGCAGGGATTGCAAACCTCTGTATTTTCAAGGGAATTAAACATGAACATGGAGAAGGCACTGGCAATCCACTCCAGTACCCTTGCCTGGAAAATCCCATGGACGGAGGAGTCTGGGAGGCTGCAGTCCATGGGGTCGCTAAGAGTCGCACATGATTGAGCGACTTCACTTTCCCTTTTCCCTTTCATGCACTGGAGAAGAAAATGGCAGCCCACTCCAGTGTTCTTGCCTGGAGAATCCCAGGCACAGGGGAGCCTGGTGGGCTGCCATCTATGGGGGTCACACAGAGTCGGACGTGACTGAAGCGACTTAGCAGCAGCAGCAGCAGCAGCAAACATCAACAGGTCAAAATGGCACAACTATATCACTAATTACATTTAGCTTCAGTAACTTTTTAACCAACCCTAGTAGGGAGGGTGTTGGTCATGGAAAAGCTAATTAGGAGAAACTATGTATTGTTCAGGATCACAGGAAATTTTTCGGAGAAGAAAATAGGGAACAAAGAGCCCTTCCTTGGGATCAGACTTGGGTTGAATCTTGTTACTTGACCAGTTTGGCTTGGACAAGTTACAACTGACTCAAGCCTAAGTTTCCTCATCTGTAGAAGAGAATGATAAATGTATCCTGTAGGAGATGCCTGGTACTTGATACGTGAGTGGCAACTCTATTAATTAGTAATAACAAAGACCTTACTTTGAGGAACTTATTCTAAAGAATGGGGACAAAGTCATGTCCATAAGATGGCCTGCTGAGGCCCCACACTACTCAAGCCTCTCTGGAGGAAGGAATCCAGCACCTAGAGCAGTGTCTGGCAAATAGTAGCTGCTCAATAAATATTGGCCCTTAAAATCACAGTCTATCCTGAGTCTCCTATTTAATACGGAGTCCTACCCCTGCTTCCTCTGGACTCCTGATTTCTCTTAAAGTACCCCCCCCCCCACAATAGCACCTTTTAGCATTTCATGTAACTTATTTATTCAGTAATGTTTTATTTATTGCTAGTTTCCTCCATCCACTCCCACCCCCGTCTAGATTAAGTCCCATGAAAACAGGGACTTTTGTAAGTTTTCTGCACTTTTGCATCTCCAACACCTAGAATAGTGCCCAACTTATAGCAGGTTATTAATAGACTATCTCTTGAATGAGTCGAATGTGGCTGAGGGGCTAAAGCCCTGGAGGTGGAGTCAGAAGGTCTCTTGGGATCAACACTGAATTCCCGTGTGGTCTTAAAGGTGTTTCCTCTCTCCTCTGGGCCTGTTTCTCCTCCGGGCTCTGACCGACTTGGTTTTTCAGCCACTGGTCAAGCCGGCCGGGAGGCGTCGCGCCCCCAGTGTCCGCCAGGGGGCAGTCGCACACAGGGCCGGCCCCGCCCACTTCCCGGCGGCCCGCGGTGGGTGGACCCACGAGCCCGCGGGTACAGAAGCGGAGTCCTGCCTGCGTCGGACTCAGTTGTCAGGCCGCCTGCCCGCCAGCCCTCAGAGCCTGGCCATGTCCTGCTACATCTACCAGCTGCCCTCCTGGGTGCTGGACGACCTGTGCCGCAACATGGACACGCTGAGCGAGTGGGACTGGATGCAGTTCGGTGAGTGGTCCTTTCTGCGACCCCACTAAGCCCCCTCCCCAACCTGTCTACCGTGGTCCTTGATGTCAAGGGCTCTCTCTGCTGCTTTCCTGGGCCCGGGCCTCCCTGTGTATCCTCGGGCCTCCTTGTGTATCCTCGGGCAGGGGCTGCCCCTTCTCTGTTGGTGATCTAGAAGGTGTGAGGTGATCTCGGACGATTTCTGCTGTTACTCAGTCTGTCGCTAAGTAATGACTGGCTGCACTTCGCTGTT
Source organism: Bos javanicus (assembly GCF_032452875.1). Classification (NCBI taxonomy): domain Eukaryota; kingdom Metazoa; phylum Chordata; class Mammalia; order Artiodactyla; family Bovidae; genus Bos; species Bos javanicus. The sequence continues at coordinate 16,698,686 of NC_083889.1, read as the reverse complement.
TACGGTAAAGCTGAAAATTATTGCTGTCAGCAATGACTGGTGCTTACTGTGTGCCCGGCCCTGACGCAAGAACCTGACACGGATTATCTCATTTAATTTCCATAACAACTTGTAAAGTGCATATTTCTCTTACCCCGTCTTACAGACCAGGAAAAGGATTTAGAGGTAGACTCACTTGTGAGGGCAGCCACTTATAAGAGTCACTTGTGCAACGCGGTTCCTAAGTGGCGGTTCCTAAACCCTGGCGTCTGGCTCCGCCAGGACATCCTTAACTCCTTGTTCTATTTTCTTTGTTTGCGCCTGGTGATTGACTGAGGGCTTGGCATTTTGGGGCATGCTGAGCATGTGGTCCTCAGGCGCCCAAACAGAGGTCTGTACTCCAGGCTCCGCCACATCCAACTGGTGACTTTGGGCAAGTTGCTTAACCTTAATCTGAGTCTCAGTTTCTTAATCTGTAAACTGGAGGTGGTTGTGAGGAATGAAAACTGTATAAAAAGGTCTTGACACCTGCGTATCAGAGTTTCTTGTAAGAATTAAGGAAGTATTAACAATGACCATTCTTAGTTGTTTTTTTTTTTTTTTTTAAACCGTGCAACTGGTGCCACTTTATTTGAAAGGTAATATCTGTATTTTAAAAAACTGAGATTATGATATATACCATTTGAACAAAGAATGTAATATTTATGTATGGTGGAAAGAATAATAATACAATGAGCATGCATGTTGTTATCTATTCAGTTTGAGGAAATAATATATACTTTAACCTAGTGGTTCTCAACCAGGGGCAATTTTGAACCCTTTAGGGAACATTTCTAATGTCTGGAGACATTTTTGGTTGTCGCAGCTTGGGGGATATAGTGAGTAGGTGCCAAGTGTGTCGGTAGCTCAGTCGTGTTTGACTCTTTGCAACACCATGGACTGCAGCCAGGCTTCTCTGTCCATGGAATTCTCCCAGCAAGAATACTGGAGTGGGTTGCCATTTCCTTCTCTAGGGGATCTTCCCAACCCAGGGATCGAACCCAGGCCTTCTGCATTGCAGGCAGATTCTTTACCATCTGAGCCATCCAGGGAAGCCAAGGATGTTGCTAATTGTCGTACAACACACAAAACAGCCCCCTCCTCAAAGAACTATCCAGCCTAAAGTGTCAGTAGTGCTGAGGTTCAGAAATCCTGCTTTGAACCAGTCACAAAAATAATACATGCTTATTGCAAAATACTGAAGGAAGCAAAGATTAGCTCAAACTCTGCCGCTCAGTGATACCATCCTATCATTTGGGTGCTAATAATAATAATAACAGCAGCAGCCGGTAACATGAATTGGCTTCTAACCATGTTCCAGCAGAGTGCTAGGTGTCATACCTTCTAGTTTTTTTTCCCTAAGCATATTTATTTATGAATATACATTTTCCAAAAATCATAATTTTGTACATTCTACTAGCCTACTTTTTTCACTTACACTGTATCACAATTTCTCCTTGCCAAGCAGTATTCTTTAGCAGCACAGACTTCGATTTTTATTTCAGTGTGTATTTTTATTAACTGTTTAGTGGAAAAAAATAGCAGATGTGCTAGGTTAAATGAACAAATCAGGCCCCTGGAAAGTTGTATCTTTCCCCTCCCTGGTCCTCAGCCTCCCCTTTCCTCCCTGCAGAAGCAGTACCTTGGTAACACATCAGGGCATCTCTGAGAATGTCTGTCATCATCTGATTTTCTAGACTGCACTGTGACCCTTTGCTCAGATGATCTGTGATTTCACTGCTTTTGACTGTTTTGTGGGTTGTGGAAAAACACTTTATGTAAGAGACTGTCTCTAGTTTTTCCGTGTGGGCCTCAGTTATGAGACCAGAACAACTTCTGTTTCTAGGATATTAATTTAGAAGGCACTCCTGTGAAGTTCTTCCTCTTCTTTATAAACTAAAAATTTTTTAAATTGAATTATAGCTGATTTACAGTGTTGTAACTTCTGCTGTACAGCAAACTGATTCAGTTATATATATTTATATATTTAAAAAAAATTCTTTTCCATTGTGGTTTATTACAGGATATAGGATATAGTTCTCTGTGCTATAAAGTAGGACCTTGTTGTTTATCCATTCAATATATAACATTTTGCATCTACTAATCCTAAACTCCCAATCCATCCTTCCCCCATGCCCCTCCCTCTTGGCAACAAGTCTGTTCTCCATATATGATGATTAAAAAAAAACAACAACACAGCACAGCTTCATTGAGGTATAATTCACCTACCATGCAGTTCACACATTTAAAGTGTACAATCCAATGGCATCTAGTATATGCAAAGTTGTATATCCATTTCCATATCAATCTTAGAACATTTCAATTACCCCAGAAGGAAACCCTATACCCCTCGACCGTCTCTCCCAACCCCCCAAACACATCTCCTGTTTCCCGCCAGCTTTAGGCATTGCCTATTTTGGACATTTCATATAAATGGAATAAATCATAAAACATGTGCTCCCTTGCAACTTCAGCACCTTTCCACAGTTCATCCATATTTTAGTGTGTATCAGTGCTTAATTTCTTTTTATTTATTACTGAATAATATTCCATTGTATGGAGGTACTTCATTTTATTTATTCATCTGACATTTGGGGTTCTTTCCACTGCTTGACTGTTATGAATAATCCTTCTGTGTACATTTGTGTCCGTCTTTGTGTGGCTGTATGTTTTCATTTCCCTTGAGTAGGTACCTAGGCGTGGAATTACTGAGTCACAGCGTAACTATGTTTAACACTTTGAGGAAGTGTTACACAGTTTTTGGAAATGCATTTACCATTTTACATTCCCACCAGCTCTGTATGAGGGTCCCGATTTCTCCATGGCCCCCTCCATCCATGCACTTGTTACTCTCCGTCTTTCTGAGTTTCTGGCCATCTGAGGAGCCCTTCGAGGAGGTATGAAGTGATTTTTTGCTGTGGTTTGGTTTGCATTTCCATAATGACTAATGATATTGGGTGTCTCTTCATGTGCATTTGTACATCCTTGGTGGAGAATACCTCTGACCCCTCAGACTCTGGAGACACCAGAATTGCTCAAGGTCCTCAGAGGCTTCCCATTGTGATTTAGGTTATAACCCACTTTCCTCCCCAGGCCCGCCCCATCTGGCGCAGCGTGAGCCGCACTGACTTGTGTGTGACTCTCCTCCCACACCAGCTCTCGCTCACCCTGCTCCAGCTATGCTAGCCTCCTTGGTCCAGACTCAGGGCCTTAGTACTGGCTGTTCCCTCTGTCTGGGACATTCTTTCCCCATCTTCCCCAGGGCTGGTTTTCTAGTCTCTTTTAGACTTCTTTTGCTGCTGTAACCAATTACCGCAATTTAATGGTTTTAAAACAGCCTTTATTGTGTTGCAGTTCTGGAGGTCAGAAGGCCTAGCAGGACAGCTGTCCTTGCAGAGGCGCTAGAGGAGAATCTATTTCCTTGTTTTTGGGGCTTCTAGAGGCTGCCTGCATCCCTTGACCTGTGGCCCCTCTTCCACTGTCAAAGAGACCAGGGTAGCGTCCCCAGCTGTCTCTACCTCTGCTTCTGTAGTTTTCCCTGAATCAGACACTCCTGCCGCCCGTGTATAAGGATCCTCGGGCTCACTCAGATAATCCAGGATAATCTTATCTCAAAGCCCTTACCTTAATGCCATCTGCAAAGTCCCTTTTGTCATATAAGGTGCCATATCCACATACTTTGGGGTTTAGGCCACTGACATCTGTGGAGGGCATAGTCCTTCAGTTCTCAATTCATATGCCACCTTGTTTGAGAAGCTGACCCTGTCCCCCTTTCTTTCTTTTTTTAGTCTCATCTCTGTGTTTTATTTTCTTCATTTCTCTTAACACGCTACGACCTTGTTCCTTATTTGTCTGTGTTTGTCTGTCCCCAGATAATGTAAGCAGCATTAGGGCAGGAACATCACCTGTCTGGTTTGCTTCTGTATTCTCGGTGCCTGGGGCAGTGCCCGGCCAGTGCACAGTCAGTACCACTTGAGTGAATGATGGGCTGAAGGATGTGGGAATGGTGAGGACGTAGGATGGCCTGGAGCCCCGTGCTCAGCCAGCTGTCTGTGCTGAGTCAGAGGTCACTGGGCTGGGAGCCAGCCATGCCCCCCAGGTGACAGCTCCTTGCCAAGGCAGCGCTTCATGATTTTCTGTTCAGCACAAGTAATCGTGATTGTCCTTCCAGCCCTAAAGAGTCTTGGCTTCTGCAAGTCTCTTTTTTGTTGTTGAAGTTGAAAGACCTTACTGCAAATTCCACAATTTATTCTTTTTTTTTCTTTAATGGCATTCTAGCGTTTTACTATTATAGATAATGCCAGTCATTTTAGAAGCGATCATCCCTTAGGGGAGATTGTGATACTGGGGAATGGAGGTGGAAAAATCCATCAAGTGATGCAAAAATCATACAGTCACAAATATGCAAACTCTTTGGATTTGACAATTTTGGCAGATAACATGTTTGCCTCCTGTTTGTTTCCCTATGATTGTGACTGCATTGATGTTTCCCCTTGGGGGAAAACAGGCTTCTTACTGTTTCACTCATTCCTGGTGCATTCCGAGGGGTCCTGGGGCAGGGATTCCTTTGTCAGATGGCTCCTGTTCCTCCTCTCTCATGCATGCACCAGTCTTCGTGTACAGCCCTGCTTTGTCCCTGCCCAGCTGTGTGACTTCAGGCAAGTGACTGCCTCTCTCTGAGCCTTTAGTTTCCTCATCTGTAAAATGGGGATGAGTTGCTGAGAGTCTTAGGGGACAAGACACTCTCCCTTTCCCACAACCAGAAAGGAGTCTGGTTAGTCCAGACAAGGAGCACTTCATACAAGGGCGGATCATTTCAGGAGACTGTTCCCTCTCTGCTCCAGAGAGCTTTGCAGATGGGCAAGGTTTTTCCCTGAGTCCTACAGGACTCAGGATCCCAGACCAGAAGGGATGGTCATCACGTAGTGTTAACCTTCGGGGATGAAAGCAGGTTTTCATAGAGTATAGATGGCTTAACAATTACAGCGAGCATTTATATCTCAGGTATGTTATCCTATATGTATAACTAATCTAATCCTTGCAACAACCGCTGAAGCAGGTGCCATTGTTTTCCTCATTTGAAAATGAGGAAACTGGGGCACAGGGAGAGGTGAGGAGGCGCCTTCGCTAAGCACACTGCAAATAAGTAGCAGAGAGAAGATCTGAACCCAGGCCTCAGAATCCAAGGTCTAGGGACTTGGTGGTCCAGTGATTAAGACTCTGCACTCCCAATGTAAGGGACCTGGGTTTGAACCCTGGTCAGGAAACTATATCCCACATGCCACAATTAAAGATCCCGAGAGCCGCAACTAAGATCTGGTGCAGCCAAATAAATATTAAAAAAAAAAAAAAAAAGAATCCAAAGTCTGGTCCCTGAGCCTGTGATTGTAACATCCATCCTGCTGACATAAGCATGTATTTTTATTTCTGATAGAAGAGTCTACAAGAGTATAACCCAGTGCTTTCCTTGGGGTCTTCCAAGTGGGGTGATCATGGGGGCTTTGATTTTCTCCCAGTTTCTGAATGTTCCACCTGTGATGACCAGGTTGTGAGTGTTGGGCAAAGAGCCAAGGACTCAGCAGGGCACTCGGCAGTGACTCATCCCACTAAGATCTGTATCTTGTCTTAACCCTGATTTCAGGGTCTTGTTAAATGCTGACAGGTTAGTGCTGTGAGAGATGTCACTTTCACAGAGCTACAGTGTCCACACTGCAGGGCAACGCCGGGTTTAATTCCTCTTCCTCCCACGTTGCCCGTGAGGAAAGTGCAGCTCACAGAAGTGAGGGCTGCCGCAGTGGAGCCCTGGGGGCGGCTTCTGTTCCTCCCATGACATCATGCTGCCTCCAGAGAGTGGGAGGTGAACCTGTGGACAGACCTTGTGTGCATGGAGGGCTGGGAAGAAGGGGTTCCTTCCTCTTCCCTCCGCTCTTTTGTCTCTGCCACTGGAAGCAGCCCCTGACCCTGCTGACATCACATCCCACGGACCAGAAATCTGGTCTGGGGTTTCCAGTGACTAAGGTTGCAACTCAAGAACTTTCCATCTCTAACTGGGCAGTTCTCCCAGAGGCTTTCTCTCTGTGGGAGGCTGTCACAACCTTCCCCATTCCTCCAGAGGAACAGGGACTGTCCAATAAGATCATGTCCCTCCCTGGCTCTGAGGTGTTTCATGGTGTCCTGGTGTCTGTGGCTCTTAGGATCAGGTTCAGACTGCAGCCTGGCATTCGAACTCCATTGTTCTGTGATCCTGGGCTCTTGTCTTGCTCTTCCCCACTCAGTTCACTTAATGTTTGTATATTTTCAAACAGAAAAGCTCTGTGGACTTCGGGTTGACTCACCACTGTGTCTCTGGAACTTGTCATAGGCCTGGAGCGCAATAATATTTTGTTGAATGAATGTATGACTTGATGTTTCACATAAGTTTCTGAAATCCTGAAACTGAAGTCTGATTGTTTGTGTCCTAGTTTAAAAATAAATAAATAAATGCCTGCCTCATTTCAGGAAACTCAGCAGAATACTATGTGACCGCTCAAGAATGCTAAATATGAAGAGCTTGTAACCAACTTGAAAAATGCTTACAGTATAATGTTAGTAAATAAGGTCTAGATACACGTTCTGTCTTACAGTCTGCAACAACTGCATCCAGAGGCACACCTGTATGTTTGGGGGAGAGTCTTAGAAGTGGAAAGTATCCTAGTGGGATGCTGTGTCATTTATTAGCTTTTTTGCCCCTGCGTTTTCCAAGTTTTCTTTAGCAAACAACCATTAACTTTATAATAAAAATGAAAAGAAGGAAGGCATTAGTTTTAGTATTGTAGACAGCGCGTGCATGCTCCATTGCTTCAGTTCAGTTCAGTTTATTTGCTCAGTCGTGTCCGACTCTTTGCGACCCCATGAATCGCAGCACGCCAGGCCTCCCTGTCCATCACCAACTCCCGGAGTTCACCCAGACTCAAGTCCATTGAGTCAGTGATGCCATCCAGCCATCTCATCCTCTGTCGTCCCCTTCTCCTCCTGCCCCCAATCCCTCCCAGCATTAGAGTTTTTTCCAGTGAGTCAACTCTTCGCATGAGGTGGCCAAAGTACTGGAATTTCAGCTTTAGCATCATTCCTTCCAAAGAAATCCCAGGGCTGATCTCCTTCAGAATGGACTGGTTGGATCTCCTTGCAGTCCAAGGGACTCTCAAGAGTCTTCTCCAACACCACAGTTCAAAAGCATCAATTCTTCGGTGCTCAGACTTCTTCACAGTTCAACTCTCACATCCATACATGACCACAGGAAAAACCATAGCCTTGACTAGACGGACCTTTGTTGGCAAAGTAATGTCTCTGCTTTTCAGTATGCTATCTAGGTTGGTGATAACTTTTCTTCCAAGGAGTAAGTGTCTTTTAATTTCATGGCTGCAGTCACCATCTGCCGTGATTTTGGAGCCCCAAAAATAAAGTCTGACACTGTTTCCCCATTTATTTCCCATGAAGTGATGGGACCGGATGCCATGATCTTCGTTTTCTGAATGTTGAGTTTTAAGCCAACTTTTTCACTCTCCTCTTTCACCCTCATCAAGAGGCTTTTTAGTTCCTCTTCACTTTCTGCCATAAGGGTGGTGTCATCTGCATATTGAGGTTATTGATATTTCTCCCGGCAATCTTGATTCCAGCTTGTGTTTCTTCCAGCCCAGCATTTCTCATGATGTACTCTGCATATAAGTTAAATAAGCAGGGTGACAATATACAGCCTTGATGTACTCCTTTTCCTATTTGGAACCAGTCTCTTGTTCCATGTCCAGTTCTAACTGTTGCTTCCTGACCTGCATACAGGTTTCTCAAGAGGCAGGTCAGGTGGTCTGGTATTCCCATCTCTTTTAGAATTTTCCACAGTTTATTGTGATCCACACAGTCAAGGGCTTTGGCATAGTCAAAAAGCAGAAATAGATGTTTTTCTGGAACTCTCTTGCTTTTTCCATGATCCAGCGGATGTTGACAATTTGATCTCTGGTTCCTCTGCCTTTTCTAAAACCAGCTTGAACATCTCAAAGTTCACGGTTCACGTATTGCTGAAGCCTGGCTTGGAGAATTTTGAGCATTACTTTACTAGCATGTGAGATGACTGCAATTGTGCGGTAGTTTGAGCATTCTTTGACATTGCCTTTCTTTGGGATTGGAATAAAAACTGACCTTTTCCAGTCCTGTGGCCACTGTTGAGTTTTCCAAATTTGCTGGCATATTGAATGCAGCACTTTCACAGCATCATCTTTCAGGATTTGAAATAGCTCAACTGGAATTCCATCACCTCCACTAGCTTTGTTTGTAGTGATGCTTTCTAAGGCCCACTTGACTTCAGTCATTTCCATCTCTTTCCGGCCTGCCAGGCTCCTCTGTGCATAGGATTTCCCAGGCAAGAGTACTGGAGTTGGTTGGCAAGCCCTCCTCCAGGGGCTCTTCCCAAGTCAGGGATCTAACCCAAGTCTTCTGCATCTCCTGCATTGCAGGTGAATTTTTTACTGCTGAGCCACCAGGGAAGCCCATTGTAGACAGTAGCCCCCTGTACATTGTACACTGCTTCAGAGTTGGCAGAGTGCTTTTTAGATCCATGGCTCTCTTGCTCCTTGTAACAGTTTTATGAGGATGGCGGGCTGTGGATTCATTGATTGATTCATTCAGTTCTCCCTGCCAGGGCTGGGACTTAGAGGTGACGAGAATGAGATGCCCAGGGCAAAACTATAGGCGGCATCTACTCTCCAGCTGCTTCAGGGGCAGGACCAGCCCCGAGAGTGAGCACTTCCTTAACGTTTGCCCCCTGGCTGCCTCCACGGCCTCACTTTGGTCCTGGCCCTGCCCCCACTCTGTGCCGGGCCTTCTTCTCTGTCCTGAGGCTCTAACAGTGCCTACATGGGGCTTCTGTTTGGAAGGGAAGACAGACAAAGTTCTTTCACCTTCTGTTACACTTGAGGAAACCGAGGCTCCCATCCCCCTGGGCAAGTGTCTTGCCCATAGCAAATAAGCAGCTAAAGCTCAAGGCCCCTGACCCTCTTGTCCAGTGGTTTTTCTCCTAAGTCTTGCATGGCCGCCCAGGGTGACATTTACATTCAAGTGTGAGCATGCTGGTCCTGGTGGTGTTGAATGACTTGGGCTGCCGGTGGAGCCCAACTCATGGTGGAATTTCAGGTAGAGTGAGGGGCAGGTGGCTTTGTGATGGACAGAGCCGGGCCAGCATGGGGTCCCTCTGGTGGAGGGACTGCCCTTCTGACTCTTAAGTATTTTTTTGTGCTCACCTTCCAGCCTCCTACGTGATCACAGACCTGACCCAGCTGCGGAAGATCAAGTCCATGGAGCGGGCCCAGGGTGTGAGCATCACACGAGAGCTACTGTGGTGGTGGGGCATGCGGCAGGCCACCGTCCAGCAGCTGTTGGACCTCCTGTGCCACCTGGAGCTCTACCGCGCCGCCCAGATCATCCTCAACTGTGAGTCCCCACAGTCCCCTCACAGCCAGCAGGAACTGCGCTTTCTGGCCTTAAAAGCTTTCCTGATCTTAAAGACATTTCTTACCACCCAAGTAAGAAATTAATAACAGTGGTCACCCCCAGGGAGAGGAATGGTGCAGCCAGGGAAGCAGGAGTTGGAGAGAGATTTTATTTTATTGATTTTTTGATTGTCAGTCTCTTTTAAATGTCATCTTTTAAATGTTGGTTCTCTGTTGCAAAAATAAATAGAAATTTAAAAATAGCTATAACATAGCAATTCAAGAAAGTCGGCAGTAAAAATTATTTATATCCTCATCCTGTTTCCCAATTTGGCATCCCAAGAAGTAACCACTAGTTACAATTTCTTGTCTGTTTTCCCAGAAATTTTCTAGGCAAATGTTTATATGTATCTGCAATGCTTTTAATACAAATGGCAGAGAGAAGACCATGCACTCAGACGGCCCCTTTGTTTTCACCTGGCAGTTGATCTTCCAGGCTGTTTCATATTGAGATCTTTTGCCAGCAGTGACATTGTATTCCTATGACATACTGTATGGCGATTTATTGATGGGTGTTCAGGCTGCTTCTAGCAGTTGCCTGTTGTATATAGTGTTGGGACACACACCGCATTTGCACACATGTGAATCTAGTTGTGGGATGATTTTCCCAACATTGGAATGGCTGCGTTGAAAGTTTGTATATTTTAAGTTTTGATGAGTTCAGTACCAGTGTTACAAACTGCCCCCCTACAGATATGGCCATGGTGGGACTATATTAACAGGTAATAAATAATAACCTCCTTACCTTGAAGGGTGTCAGTGAAACTGAAAAAATAGAATATGTCAAGGGCCTGGTGTTCAGCCAGTGTTCAGCAGAGGCAGGGGGATGGGGGGGGCCTGATAATCTACACTGGACCCCCCAGCCCCATGTTCCCAAAGAGACCCTTTCAGTGTGGGGCAGTGGGCCAGGCCTCACAGGAACTTACTGAGCCGCTGCCCAGTGCCTGGTGCTGTCCGAGGTCCTGGAATACAGGTGGGAAAGCAACAGGTCCTCTGTTCTCATGGAGAGCATAGTGATGGGGAGACGGCAGACAGGAAAACAAGTAAAAATAAAGGGAGGGAGTGACTGAGTAGGGGAGCCTTCTAGAACATGGTGGTCATGAAAGGCCCATCTGAGGAGGTGAAGTTGGAGGAGTGAAAAGAAGGCACCTGTGAGAGGAGTTGGAGTAAGAGAACCCAGGGGAGAGGGAACAGCCTGTGTGAAGGCCCAGGGGTGTTGAAGGAACTAGCAAAAAGCTGGTGTGAGAGGTAGACAGCGGGGCATTCAGAGCCCCACCGGCCTGTGGGAGACCTGTGGGCCCTGAGCTGGGAATAACCTGACTGAACCAACAGACCTCAGTTCAGCACCTGCCTTCTGGAATCAGGGAGGGCTTCCAGGAGGAGGAGTAGGGGCTTAGAGCCTTCCATCCTCAGAGATAAATCAGGAGCTATCAGGGTGGCCTATAGGTGGAGACACACAGTGGTTGGTGTGACTAACACCTGTCCTGTGTAACTGCTTGCAGATCCCTCTTTGGCTTGTCTGCAGCCCCAGAACCTGACATGTGGTACACTCTGAGTTGAGTAGATGTGCTTTCAAACATTTTTCATGTTTTGATAGAATTAGTGATAAACTCTAAATGGGATCAAAAAGAGGTGAGGAAATTTGTGCCTGTCCAAGGATGCTAAAGAGAAAGAGAGGGGAAAAAAGAGAGAGTTGTGGAGAACGGGGACTGCAGAGTGGAGCAGGAAAGCTGTTGTTGGGTCAGGTCAGCCAGAATGGAGGGACCTCGGCTCAGGCCACTTTGGAGAGGACACCTGTTTAGGGTACTGGGATGCTGCAGGGGTGTCTGGAGGCCTAGGGAAATTGAGGAATTGAGACACATCTCTTGTTGGACACACCAGTTTGCCATTGACGTCAGAACCTGACTGTTGACTAATCTTGAACATATTCTTAACAATTTGAGGTCAACACACAGCTTAATGCCAGATTCAGAGAAACACACTCATTGCAGTGTGACCGTCTGAAGCTGACACTGACTAGGCACTTTTGAGGTGCCAGGCGCTGAGCTTGGTTCCTCCCAGAACCCCCTCGAGGTGGGTGCTCTAAGGAGCCCCTTCTCCCACTAAGAGGACACTGAGGTCAGGAATGGCTCAGAGCCTTCCCCAAGGGCACAGGTCTGGTCACACCCAGGCGCGTCTGGATCAGAGTCCTCATTCTTAGCTTTTCTCACGGGAACTTCACTGCACGCAGTGTTTGGTCTTCCAGGAAACAGTAATAGTTATCTGTCAGCCTTTCTTCCTAGAACTTTACTCAGTTCCCTGCTTTCCTGTTCCAACCGCCTGTAACCTCTCAGGACTGTGAGAGTCTGCCTCTGTTCCCCAGTCCTTGGCTCTGATTAAAATTGCCTGAGGAAGAGACATTTGTTTTGGGATTTCGGTTGTGTTTTCACTATTGCTTTCAGTCCTCAGGCAATACACTTCCCCTTTCCGTATCTTGGGGGTTTTTTGGGTTTTGTTTTTCTGTGGTTTGTTTTTTTTTTAATTAAAAAAAAAAAAAAAAAAGGTGCCGTAAATCTTGGTCACTTTTTGAAATTGAATACAAAAGGCATGAGTGAGGCATATTAAGTTTCTGTTATTCCAGCCAATTAGATCAGTTTTCCCTTCCCTAATTGTAACATTGCTTTTGTTTAGTCCATGCGTCCTGTGGGCCTCTGTGCCATCCCATGGACTGTAGCCCACCAGGCTCCTCTGTCCGTGGGATTTCCAAAGCAAGAATACTGGAGTGGGTTGTCATTTCCTTCTCCAGGGAATCTTCTCGACCCAGGGATTGAACCCGCATCTCTTGCGTTGGCAGGTGGATTCCTTACCCCTGTGCCACCTGGGAAGCCCTAATGGTAGCATTAGTTAAACCTTGCTTTGCATTTACTTTTTGTCAGGCGAGTGTATTCTCCTCGGTTCTGTCTCGTCACAGCAAAGATTTGGAGCGATGGACATTAAAGCCCTCGGCGCGTCACAGCTCTCGGGTCTTGGACAAACCGTATTATAGCTCTTAGACAAATCAGTGTTATAGCTCTATTTCATTTAGAAGATAGCAGGAGGATCCATCCCCGAAGTGTGAGGGCATGCCAACCCAAAGACACGAAGAGAAGAGAGTGGAGAAGCACGCCAGCTCCCGGGGGAGAGAGAGAGAAAGAGCTTGCTTTGGCTCCTCCTTTTATGTTTTTTCCTCCCCCTGGGCCTGCCCTATGCAAATTGGGCTTAGCCAGGAGTGCTGTTTGTTCTTCCTGAGGTCTTCACTCCAGTCCTTCACTCCAGACCTTCCTTTGTTCTATTTTTGCGGGCTTTTCCCTTCCTTGTCTTTTAGCCACCGCCATTTTGGACTCCTGTTTTCTATTCTAACTACCTAACACTTGCTGAAGATTGTTTATGAGCTTGCTCAGCTGCCCATAGCAGTTTGAGAACCTAACTTCTGCCCACCACTTTTCAGATAACTTTAAGACTAGGTTTGAGTAAAACAGAACTTGAAAACCAGACACCAAAAGTCCCACATATAAAGCCTCAGAGACTTAAGACTCTAGGTAATATATTTGTATTTAGCAGAGACCTTCCGAAGGTTGTACCTGAACCAAAAGGCTGAGTGTGGGGTTCATGGAGGGCCACACGTGTGTCCTGTCTCTTGAAATCATGTCCTTCAAAGAGCTGAATGTGTGGGTCTCTGTTCCTTGATATTTTCTTAATTGCCAAGACCATTAATATTCAATTGTCAGACATTAAATGTTATAAGAATTAGAATAAACTAGTACAGAAGCCTTACCATTGCTTTTTCTGGCAAATCTGCTTGCCAGGGTCAACCTTTTTTACTCCTTTAGCTGTTTCTTGGTAGTTTCCTATATTAGCGTCCCAGGTTTATTGCTGTTACTAAGGGCAGACTACAGTGATTTAAATAAGACTTAAACAAGACTGTGCCTCCACACATGCCTTCCAGCCAACAAGAAAGGCACGATCCCCTGGGAATTGCAGTGTAACCTCCCTTCACAGACCATTGGCCAGGGTTGATCACATGATCATATGTAGTTGCAAGGGAAGCTGGGAAATGGGATCTGTAGCTGGGAGCCTGTGTGCACAACTAAAGTGTCTATTACTCTAGAAGATGAGGGGATACATGTTGGAGGGACAGCTGTCTTCCTTTGGCCCTTTGCTTTGGGCCACCCTAATATCTGTATGTATCCTTTTTCCCACAAACACAACATGCTCACCCTTTCCCCAAGGGAGTCTCTTTCAGCAAGGGGAGTGAGTCCTTTGCTTGGTCTATCTGGCAGCCCCTTGTTCTTTTAGTTGACCAGTGATTCTTAAAGTGTATTCCTTAGACTTCTAAGGCTTAGCTTCCCCTGGGAACTTGTTAGAAATTCAGGTTCTTGGGCCTTACCTCAATTGCCAGTGTAGATAAAGTTAAGAACTGCTGTTCCAGCACCTGGTTCTCTGATTTCTGACCCTGTTTTGAGGGGTGGGGTAGGTATTGGTGGAGCTTCCCTGCTTCCTGTTCTCTGTGGTCTCATCAGAAGTGGGAACTTCTGATAAGGCTGCCCTTATAGGGGGCTACATGGCTTTTATAGCGCTCTTCCTGCTGGGGAGAAGTGGTTTGGGGGCCTCAGAGAAGCTGTGGGGTCAAATAATGGCCAGCTTTTGTCACACCAGGCTTGTGGTTTCTTTGGCAATACATTTCCCTCAAAATGCTAGAAATTTCTGGTCTCTTGGCTTCTAATCAGTTGTGTATGTGATAACCACAGCTAATGATCCAGCCTAGATAGCTTACTTCTTAGCTCTGAAAGGTTTGCTCTTTTATTTAGTGGCCTATGTACTCAGCCTGCACCTCACCCACCCCCCCACTTCCTCCTAATTTAAGGTGCATACCTGGAGCCTCCCCTGAGGCCACCTGAAACAATAACTTGGATGGGATGGAAGTGTTCTTCTTTGGACTCTTGCTTCTGGGCTCTGTGTCTGGCAGATAGCGGTGGACTGAGAATTAGATCAGTGGTGGACTGAGAAGTGTGAATTAGAAAGGTTGGGGCCATGCTATCACCTCCTGCTGGGACTTTCCCTTTGGGACCCCTGACAGGGGACGTGGTTCTTGGTCAACTTGGATTTTCTACTGCAGGCTGCATCATCATTTTCATCTCCGCTTTAACACGGTCTGGCTCCACAGGAGTTCTTCTGCCTTTGTTGGAGGTCTCTTGAAAAAGAAGCCACATACACCAACCCTCAGAACATTTTCAGCTTCTCCATTTAGAGTTACGGGATTGCTTAGCACATGGACTGCCTTCCGAGGATCACAGGTGACAGTTTTGCTTTGGTATGAGGAGAGTAATCAGCTTTCCAGCCTGCCATACCTGGGTCCTTGCCACCTCTAACATTATTATATTGATCTGACTCCTATGTTTTGTGCTTAGCCATTCAGTAGTTTCCGACTCTTTGAGACCTTATGGCCTGTAGCCCGCCAGGCTCCTCTGTCCATGGGGATTCTTCAGGCAAGAATGCTGGAGTGAGTTGCCATGCCCTCCTCCAGGGGATCTTCCCAACCCAGGGATTGAACCCAGGGCTCCTGCATTGCAGGCGGATAATTTACCAGATGAGGTACCAGCGAAACCCTGGCTCCTATAAGAAAGGCCAAAATAACAACGAGTTAAACTAAAAGAAGATTTCTCTCCATTAGTAGTGTGTGTGTTGGCAAAAAGGCTGATAGGGTGGATCCACAGTGTCAGGGATTCAAGGTTTTTTTCTACCTTATCCTGCTATCCTGAACATGTGGTTTCCAGCTTGTGGTTTGAGATACTCTCTTCAGCTCCTCTTCTCTTTTCCATATTCCAGGCAGCAGAAAGGGGTGGGGACTTTTCTTTCCTTCTAAGGGTTTAAGCTGAAAGAGGTACTTTTATCACTTCATTCAGTTCAGTTCAGTTCAGTCGCTCAGTTGTGTCCGACTCTTTGTGACCCCATGAACTGCAGCACGCCAGGCCTCCCTGTCCATCCCGGAGTTCACCCAAACTCATGTCCATGGAGTCGGTGATGCCACCCAACCACCTCATCCTCTGTCATCCCCTTCTCCTCCCACCTTCAATCTTTCCGAGCATCAGGGTCTTTTCCAATGAGTCAGTTCTTCGTGCCACTCGTGTGTATGTTCCTCGGTTCTTTGTCTCATCACAACAAAGACTTGGAGTGACAGACATTAAAGCCCCCTCAGCGTGTCACAGCTCTCAGGTCTTGGATAGACCGTGTTATAGCTTTCAGGTCTCGAATGGACCATGTTATAGCTCTTAGACAAATCAGTGTTACAGCTCAGTGTTACAGCTCTATTTTATTTAGAAGATAACAGGAAAATCCATCTTCGAAGCGTGAAGGCACATCGATCCAAAGACACGAGGAGAAGAGCGCCCCAGCGTGGTGGGGAGAGAGAGAGAGACCTAGCTTTGGCTCCTCTTATATGTTTATCTCTCCCTGGGCCTGTCCTATGTAAATTGGGCCAGCCAGGAGTGTTGTTTGTTGTACCTGAGGTCCTCGCTCTGGTCCTCGGACCTTCTTTTGTTCTATTTTCGCGGGCTTTTCCCTTCTTTGTCTTCTAGCCACCGCCATTTTGGACTCCTTTTCCCTATTCTACCTACCTAACATTCGCATCAGGTGGTGAAAGTATTGGAGTTTCAGCTTCAGCATCAGTCCTTCCAATGAACACTCAGGACTGATTTCCTTTAGGATGGACTGGTTGGATCTCCTTGCTGTCCAAGGGCCTCTCAAGAGTCTTCTCCAACACCACAGTTCAAAAGCATCAATTCTTCGGCTCTCAATTTTTTTTATAGTCCAACTTTCACATCCATACATGACTACTGGAAAAACCATAGCCTTGACTAAACAAACCTTTGTTGGCAAAGTAGTGTCTTTGCTTTTTAATATGCTGTCTAGGTTGGTCGTAACTTTCCTTCCAAGGAATAAGTGTCTTTTAATTTCATGGCTGCAGTCATCATCTGCAGTGATTTTGGAGCCCCAAAAATAAAGTCTGCCACTGTTTCCACTGTTTCCCCATCTATTTGCCATGAAGTGATGGGACCAGATGCCATGATCTTCGTTTTCTGAATACTGAGTTTTAAGCCAACTTTTTCACTCTCTTCCACTTTCATCAAGAGGCTCTTTAGTTCTTCTTCACTTTCTGCCATAAGGGTGGTGTCATCTGCATATCTGAGGTTATTGATATTTCTCCCGGCAATCTTGATTCCAGCTTGTGCTTCATCCAACCCAGCATTTCTCATGATGTACTCTGCATATAAGTTAAATAAGCAGGGTGACGATATATAGCCTTGACGTACTCCTTTTTCTATTTGGAACCAGTCTGTTGTTCCATGTCTAGTTCAAACTGTTTCTTCCTGAACTGCATACAGATTTCTCAAGAGGCAGGTCAGGTAGGCTGGTATTCCCATTTCTTCATTAAGTTCTATTAACTAGAACCTAGTCACATGACCATAATTAGCTGCAAGGGAAGTCTGAATGTAGCTTAAAAATGTAGTTTTTATCCAGGCAGCTGTCTGTCTAGCTAAAACTTCTAAAACTAGAATGTAGAAACTCATTCCTACATGTCAAAACATCCCGACATTCTAGAATGTAGCTAAAACTAGAATGTAGGAAGACAAGGGGAATGGATATTCTCACCACATTTGCACTATCTCTAAATAATGTGCTTATCCTGTTCTTTTCATATATATCAATTTAAATATTATCCATTAACTTCCTAGAAGAGAATTTGGCTCTACATGTTGCAGTAAAAAGGAAAAAAGAGGTATGAGTTTTTCTTTTTCCCTTTTCTGGGAACAAAGAAGATAAAGATAAAAATCAGTGAGCAGGCCTGAGCATTCCTTGTTTTTTTTAGTCTCAGTTCAGTTCAGTTCAGTCACTCAGTTGTGTCTGACTCTTTGCGACCCCATGAATCGCAGCACGCCAGGCCTCCCTGTCCATCACCAACTCCTGGAGTTCACTCAGACTCACATCCATCGAGTCAGTGATGCCATCCAGCCATCTCATCCTCTGTCGTCCCCTTCTCCTCCTGCCCCCAATCCCTCCCAGCTATCAGAGTCTTTTCCAACAATGAGTCAACTCTTCCCATGAGTTGGCCAAAGTACTGGAGTTTAAGCTTCAGCATCATTCCTTCCAAAGAAATCCCAGGGCTGATCTCCTTCAGAATGGACTGGTTGGATCTCCTTGCAGTCCAAGGGACTCTCAAGAGTCTTCTCCAACACCACAGTTCAAAAGCATCAATTCTTCGGTGCTCAGCTTTCTTTATAGTCCAACTCTCACATCCATATATGACCACTGGAAAAACCATAGCCTTGACTAGACGGACCTTTGTTGGCAAAGTAATGTGTCTGCTTTTCAATATGCTATCTAGGTTAGTCATAACTTTTCTTCCAAGGTCTACTGATCTTAATTTTGCATGTCAGTAACTTAAGTTTGCTTTTGTGCCCCTTAACTCTGCAGGAGCTACAGTGCACATTTTCTTCTTTGACTCTATGCTAAATACATCCCCTATCTGGTGTTTACCCTTTCAACACCCTTCCCCTTGTAGTTACACATCAAAAAGAGGGCCGCAGAGCCCCCCAACTCTCAGACTCAATTATTGGATTACCAGTGCCAGTTTATGACTGTCTTTGAAACAACTCGAGAGGAAGAAATCAAGATCCTATCACCTTTGCTCCTCATCACCATCATGACTGCAAGCCCTTGCCTTATAGAAGTCCTTAGACTCCTCATGGAGGAGGGACGCAGTTCTGGGGGCGTGAGCCTACTATGTTCCCCTGTCTACTGGCTGAGAATAAAAACCATCTTTCTATTTCCTCCAAACTCTGTCTCCGTATTTTTTATTTAACTTTGGTGGGCAGAGAAGGCCAAGATTTTGGCCGGCCACATACACACCTCTTCTCCCCGTTCCTCCAAATACATTTACAGCAATACATTTATATCCTCTGTAATCTGTAGATGGATTTTTAGTTCCTCTATAGTCTGTAGGTTGTTGTTCTAACTTTTAACGAATATCATTACATATTTAATGAATTTTCCATCAGCTCTAGACAGTGTCCCCCCCCCCTTTTTTTTCAAGATATCTTTTGATGTGGACCATTTTTAAAGTCTTCATTGAATTTGTTACAACTTATTTTCTGTTTTGGTTTTTTGGCCAAGAGGGATTTTAGCTCCCTTACCAGGAATCAAATCTTCTTAACCACTGGACCACCAGGGCAGTGCCTAGGCAGTACCTCTTGATGGTTCACTTTGTGAGATGAAGTGACTTTACCTTGCCCTTTATTACTCTCCCCTCTCCGCTTTCACCTCCTGACTTCTGGCAGAGACCAGACATAAAGTGACTTTCCATGGATGTCTTCACATCCAGGCTCTTCTGAGCCCACAGGGAAGAGCAGGGTCTTAAGTGAAGCCCCAGTCTCTGAGTCAAGATAGGAAGAGGAATGGGGCGTTTGTATTGCGTTGAAAAATGTCTTTTTGTGATGGGGAAAGTACCGTATGCATAGGATATCCCCAGGGTGACTCATGGCTTAGAGTAGCATTTCCCAAATCACGTGCCCGTGTGCTCCAGCAAGTTACCCACTACAAACAAAGGGTTCATGAAAAAATAACCTTGGGCAATCTGTATGCTTTATCAGTGCCCCCTAAGATACACACCAATGTTTTAAGGCTCTGATAAGTTCTGTAGCAAAGGAACCTATTTAGGCCAGTATTTTGCATTTACATTTGACTACGGGAGCCCTCTTTTCATTTGATACTTATTAATATTCCCACGGAATCAGTACACTGTGGGAGTCACTGCTCTAGTAAATGGTGGCCATGGTGCAGTTGTTGGGCATCCCAGGGGGGCCTCATGATGGAGAACCTGGGGCATCAGGGGCGGCATTCACATGGTCAGGCCAGCATCAGAAGAGTCTGACCCTGGGACCTAGGTTCAACCATCACCCTGGGGCTTAAAACCTGAGCATCCTTCTCCTGATGGGGACTTTTCCTGACCACCAGGCTTAGGGAGAGGGCTGTGTGCTGGCATCTGGGGGTCTCAGGAGCTGGAATCAAGGCAGAGGCCAAAGTATCAGAGCTGTGGCTTCCCGCCAGAGGTAGGTTGGTTGTCATTGCAGCTGAGCTTCAGAGCTGATGAAATGCCACTAAGGTGGGCATGGGAGCTGAACCCGCCAACAGCAGTGGTCTGATGGCTCTAGCTCTGAGCATGAAGGCATGAAACCAGCTATGCCTGACCTGTGAGGTGAAACTCTCCCTTGTTCTTCCTCATAGGGAGTTAGATACACAGAATCTGGAGAAGAGAGTCAGCAGTGAACTGAGGCATGTTATCAAGTGCCCACCATGTGCTAGGTGTCAAGGACACAGCAGTGAAAACACAGACTAGATCTCCGACCTGAAGGAGTTTGCAGTTTAGTTGAGAGCTGGATATGAACAGGATGCTGGCATAGAGATGGGTACCCAGCCGCAGCAGGAGTGCTCAAAGGAGAAATGTAGGTAGGTAGGTAGGAGGGTGGGAGAGGGGACGTTTTGATTTCATCTGGGGAAGCTTCCCTGAGGAACTGAAACTTGAGTCTCCACTCAAAGGACGGGTTGGCCAACCACACAGGCATTTGCAGGCAGAGGGAACAGCGTGTGCAAAGGCCTGGTGGTGGAAAGGAGCAATGCTTGGCCGTGGTCAGGTCTGCTTTCATCAGGAGTGAAGGGAAGGTTTGGGAGGGAGTATCCCCACTGCTCTGGCCATGGTGGGGAACAGGGGCCTCTGAGGTTCCAGGTGTCAGCTGAATAGGAGAGCAGGAAGCTTCTGGAACCTGAAGGGACTCCAAGGGAGGTGAAGCAGGTTTCTTCTTTCCATCTGCTGCTGTCCTCTTCCTGGGAGTTTGTTCTTTCAAGTTCCCCAATTTTCACACGGTCTTTTCTTAGTTGAGCAACCTTCACAGTTTCTAACTTTTGTTTGGTGGCTCAGCCAAAGTCATTTCCTTCCTGGAGCTGGGCTCTCGCTGGGTGGGGAGTTTCTGTCTGTTGTCCAGATTCCTAAAGTGAAATGGAAGAGAACAAACCCTTTCTCTCCCAAAGAGGCTGAGCAGTTGCAAGGACCAGACAGGGCTGGTGTGTGTATTCTGGAGATTTCCCCAACACGCGCTCCTTTCCTACCACTAGGGAACAACAAAGTGTGGGAAGGACTCAGGTCCTAGGACCCCAGGAGACTTGCCCCTGGTGGTGGCACTGCACTGGACCAAGAGCCCCCCTGCCCACTCCCACCACATCCCAGCCAGGAGTCATGTTACCTGAGTGCTAGTTATAACTTGTATTTAGCACCTGATGTGCTGGGCAAGTATATTACCTCACAGATCTTGCTATTCTCATTTCATGGATGAGGAAACTGAGACGCAGGGATTAAGTAAGTCACCCAAAGCCACACAGCGAGTAAGCAATGGGCAGGGAAGGGATGCAGGTCTGCTTGACCTTAACCCTGCTGGGGGACATCACCAGAGGGCATCAAGTCTCACTTTCCTCTCTGAAAAACAGGCGTAGACATTGTCCTGTCTGATTGTCTCATAAACAGGGAAGCTTCAGAACATAAGTGGCACTAGGTTTTCTGAACATCCTTGCTGTGTGACTTAGCATGGTCTCCTGACCCTCCTTCCACACATTAGTGATTCCACTGGAAAAGAGCGAAGCTTTGAGCACTGTAGGTTTCTTGGGAGTCCGTGTGAGCGTGGACAGAGGGGCACATGTGGTGCCTTTCAACCAGTCCCCAGGTTTTCAGAGAGGACGAGTGGGAGCTGGAGGGAGAGGAGCCGCGGTTTACTGAGCTCCTGCTCTATGCCACGCTGTGGAAAGCAGCTCCTCTGGGTTACGAGCATTAGACACATGTTGAGGTTGCCTATTAATCAGGATGGGCTGTGGTATTGCAGTCACAGATAAACCTGGAAATCTTGGTTGTTCAATGTAGCAAAGATTGATTTCTCAGAGTCTAGGGCTGCCTCCTGCCTTCTGGCACTTGGTAGGCCATCAGGAATGCATGGTTTCCACAGTCACTGTAGAGGGAAAGAGAGGAATGGACGAGGCTTGCTTTATCAGGGAAGTGACAATGGCATTTCCACTTAACACCTATTGGCCAGAACCAGTCAGTGCCCTCAGCCTAATTGCTAGAGAGGCTGGGGTCTGAGGGGAGCAAATGACTGTTTGGTAAGCACCGTCTCAGCTCTAGGGTACCTCAGTTCAAGGGGTTTTTTACAAGATTCCACCTCACTGTGGCCCACGCGGTCTCACAGGGTCTAACCCTCGCCCAATTCTCTCAGCTCATCTTGGCTACTCCCCCCACCCTCCCATTCATTCAGTTCAACCAGTAGGGTCGTCTTTCATTTTAGGAGATAGACCGAACTATCTTCTGCCTCAGGATTTTTGCACATGCTGTTCCTTCTCTTTACAATGCTGGTCCGTGCCCACCCCCACCCCCCAACTCCCTTGTATTCTTTCCGTGGTTCATCCCTCTCATCTTCTGAGTCTCGACTTAAACGGCACCTGTCCACAGAAGCCTACCCTGGACACCCCATGTAAGTAAGTGTCAGGTACCCATCCCTTCCTCCAGCTTGTTTTCAGCGCAGAATTCCTCCCAGTTTATAATTAGATATCTTTGAACTATCATGTGGGTTTTGATAACGGTTGGCATCCCCTGTCCCTAACACAATGAGTAAGTGAATGAGGATGAATGAGTCATTTTAGCAGCTGGGGGACAGTTCCAGTGGAGGATCCTAGATAGGGTGATTGGGAAGACAGGTCATGCTCTCTGACTTGCCTAACTTCACGTCTAGCTTGAGCTGGGAGTTTCTAGGGGTGTGTGTGTATGGACTTTGGATGCACAGGGAGGGAAAGGAAAAGGAAAAGAGAGGGTCTAGAAAGTTCTGTTTGTCCTGCTGTGGCCAGCTGGCACCTGGGTTCTTCACTTGGGGGCTGAATCACTTTTATTTGCTCTCAAAGGGATCCCTTTAAGCAACATGAGTCAGAATAAACACAAAAAATAAAGACAAATATATAAATACTACATCACGGTTTACCTCGAGGTAGCACCCCTCAGCCGAGGGCTGTGAAGAGTGGGGGAAATTCCAGACTTGCTCACCGGGGAAATACCTTGCCGGCAGCTGGAGTGCCCTTTGCTCAAGCATGTGGCTCCAGGGTTTGCCACTGTATCAAATGTTCCCGAATTGCTGGCCCCTGCGAGAAGATCACAGGGCCCTCTGCCAAGGACCCAGCATGTGTAAGCCTTTCGACCAAAGGAAGTGGGGCGTCCATAAACAAAATATAAGTAAGAGAACTATGTCAGGTTTCACTTTACTGAAGTATTACCTAGAGATAGCAACCGGCCTTTCCCCCCAGAGCTGTCATCTGAATTCAATAGGTTACACATACAGGAAAACACAGGAGGAAAAAACGCCTGACCTAAACTCGGGGGAGATGAGCATAACAATAGTAAATTACAATAGTAGCTTATAACTATTGAGCACTTACTTATTTCATCATCTCTGGGGGCGGATGGCACAGTTCCTCATCCCACTTGTCAGATGAAACTTGGAGAGTTTCCTTTGCCCACAAGCGTAACTGCGGTGTGCATGAGTGAATTCACTGAATTCACTATTGGGCCCCACAGCACATGTGATCTGTGGCTCATTAGAGAGAGTGGAACATCCTAAAAATACAAAGCAGGGAGAAAAAGGAATCAGACCCACTGTTCCCTGGGAACTATGGAGAGAGCGGAGAGAAACGCTTCTTTCTGACCCTTCCTCTGCCCCTTGGAGCTGGAAACTCAATCCTCATCATTCTGGGTTAAACCAACTGTTCTGAGCCTTATCTAGGGAGCTTTTGAAAACATCCAGACTCTGATTTAATTGATCTGAGAACCAACACCTCAACCCCTTGGCATCCACAGCCACCAAAGATGTTACTTTGAGCTTTGGCATCTCCTCCCATTTCTAGGGGTCTCAACAGGAGAACCCCAAGTTGCCTGTCCTCCTGGGTGTGAGCAGGCCAGCTGCCAATGACACAGCGGACAGAAGCAGGGCAGAGCTCTCCTCTATCGGGGCTTCTGTAATACTCAGCGCGACGGCCACTGCACCTTCAAGGCCCTGCCACTGCCCACTGAGACGCACATGTCCATTGGAGGGTTTAAACTGTTGGAACTGTCCATCCCAGATGCTTCCTTCAGAGAATCTAAATTGGGATCAGAGATTCTTCCTCTGTGTCTTTGAGCAGCAAGAGAGGACAGAGAATGACTGAGTCACAGTTTGTGCCCTCTCCCATCACTGGCCCAGCTGTGTATCTGGTTTTATATCTGGTTCCACTGAGTCCTGGGATTGTCCTGGGATAGAAGGGTTATAATGATTCTGACTCCATAGAAGATGCAAATGAAGCTCAGAAGGTTACAAAATCCAGCCTAAGAGGGGCTGGCTCTGGAAACTTCCCCACACTTCCTCTCACTTCTACTCGGTGATCACAATTCCTATTTTTGGTTCTCATGATACAGCAAAATCAACTTTTTGTGTGCACTCTTTTTGAACATGTAATTGCAGCAGAGAAAAGAGTGCTGTCTCCTGGAAGTGTGAGGCTGCTCCCGTACATCAGTCATAGGAATAAATGATGTCACTGACTTGCTTTTTGGTCTTGGCAGACAGGAAACTGGTGAGATTTAAAGATCATCATGACCCTTTCGTGTGAGCGTTATGTCCTCCTTTGCCCCATCCTGCTTTTGATGTTCTATTTTTATTTCAACGACACTCTGCAGTATGTACTGGCCCAAAGGAGTGGGCGTGGTATCCTCTCAGGTATCATGATCAGTTTCCAGGCAGTAAGAGGGGAAAAGCCACAGTTTCTCCCACTCATGGGTTTGATGGTAGGAAATGAGACAAGCAAAAGCGTGCCCTGCACCTTCCAATTCAGATCGGACACCAGCAACCCAAGAGTCAAACTGAAGATATGTCATGTTTATGACATGTCATGTCATGTCTGCATCTCAAAACCATCTGAAAACCCAGAGTGCTGAGACGGGGGTTTCACAGGAAACAAGCTTCTCAATTTGATTGCTACCGCAGGCCTGAAGCTGGGCTCCGTCAGCTGTCCTCTATGCCCTTGTGTGTGACTAGGTGAGACTCGAGTGGACTTTAGCTGAAATGCTCTGACGAGTTCAGTTTCAGGCTGGAGCCCCCACTGGGTGCCACAGGACTGTTCCCTCCCCAGTCCCACACGTTTGCACAGAGCACAGTGCCAGCTGTAGGCTCCCGCATGTCACTGCACACTCTCCTTAGGGTGACAATGTAACGAAGCCGTTTCTGTTCCTGAGGGTGGAGGCCAGAGAGGTCAGCCACAGGTGGGTGGGTGGCCTTGATGTTCCTACCAAATAGATCTTGACTGAGAGGCAAAGATCTGTGCAGAAAGGGAAAGGGGAAAGGGATAAGTCACTGAAGTGAGGTCAGGCCGGGATGGCCACCTTCACTCCCATTTGACTGATGACGAAACAGGCTCAGCCAGGCCTTGGATGGGGGAAGGTGCCAGTTGGGGTGCAGGTGGGACCTTTAGAAGCTGATATATTCAGGAGCATCTCCTGCTGTGGTGGGCTGTCTGGGATCCCCTTCACCAGCAGGCCCGACTGGCCCAGTGCAAGGGGAACTGGAGCCACAGAAGAGCCACCTCTGGCCCTGTGCCTCATACATAGATGTTGTCATGAGGACGGCTTGGACGTGGCCCTTTGAGAAATACGAGACCCACACGAGGCAGTTGGTGGAGAGTGGGGTGTGCCAAGGGGCCATCTCCTCAGGCCAGAGAGGGGAAAAGAGGGCTCTGAGAGGCCCGGGGGCCCCTTCCTCCTAGGCTGTTCGCTTCTGCTCCATATCTTCCCAGGAATCAGTGTTCACTACTGGTGACTGTCCCTGTTGTCACTCTCTACAAGAAACTGTGTCACCCAGCACCTGAGGAAAGCAGTATGTGACACGAGCAAAGACGTGGGACTCCGTGAATCCTGCTGGCAGGGCTGCCCTTGGGGAGGAACCTCGCTTCTGGGATCACAGTTGGGCCAGAAGGGCCTCTCCCTGATGGGATTGGCGTGGGGGCAGCTTGGTGCCTGAGGACCCCAGGTGGGGAGAAATGAAGTGTGTGACCTCTGGGGCCCCCCTATGGGGTGGCGTGAATTTCAGTTTGGGAAGAGGGCAATTCAGTTCGGGAAGATGAAAAAGTTTTGGATGGATGATGGTGATGGTTGGACAGCAGTGTAAATGCACTTTTCTTTTTTAAAATAATATTTATTTATTTATTTGGCTGTGTCGAGTCTTAATTGCGGCATGCTGGCCCTTCATCGCAGGCATGCTGGCTTCTCTCTAGCGGTGTCTAGTGTAAATGCAGTTAATGCCACTGAACTGTAAAATTATTAAGATGATAAATTTTACGTTTTATGTATTTTACCACAACTTAAAAAAACAAATGCAGTAAAACAACAACAAAAAATTGTAAATGATTCAGAGTTAGGTTAAATGGAAACAAAAAGACTCCAGCCTACATTCTTTACACCCAATATGTGGGCTGCTTAAGAGATAACCTGTGGAACTTCCTCGGTGGTCCAGTGGCTGGGACTCCATGCTCCCAACGCACAGGGCCCGGGTTCAATCCCTGGTCAGGGATCCCATGTGCTATAACTAAAATCCTGCATGCCACGACAAAAATTGAAGATCCCACATGACGCAACTGAGCCCCAGCACAGCTGAGTATTTTTTTTTTAAGAAAAGAGATAACCCACTGTTTTAAAAATATGATACCACCACCACCACCAATGAAGTTCCCATGTTTTGAGCTAATCAGTTAACGTGTGCTGATTCCTCTTAGTCTCGTGGAAGTTGTCCAAAGCCAACACAGCTGGGAGGTGATGAAACTGGTGTCCCTGCCAAAACCTGGACTCTGAGCAGCTAAGCTCTGCTACTTCTTTATAAGATAAAAGATATCTTATAAGATGCTGTGCTGTGCTTAGTTTCTCAGTCGTGTTCAACTTTTTGTGACCCCATGTACTGTAGTCTGCCGGGCTCCTCCATCCATGGTGATTCTCCAGGCAAGAATATTGGAGTGGGTTGCCATGCCCTCCTCCTGTGGGTCTTCCCAACCCAGGGATCAAACCCAAGTCTCTCGCATTGCAGACGGATTCTTTACCATCTAAGCTACTAGGGAATCCCATGAATACTGGAATGGGTGGCCTATCCCTTCTCCAGGGGACCTTCCTGACCAGGAATTGAACTGGAGTCTCCTGCATTGCAGGTGGATTCTTTACCAGCTAAGCTAACTGGGAAGCCCATCTTATAAGAAAGTTCCATTTAAAGGAATAGTATGTCAGTGACAGTAAAGGAAACAAGGAAAAAGTCACCCATTATCCCTCATTCGGCCTTCGGGATACTTTTGTGCATTCCCTCTGGCCTTTCCTCACTTGCTCGAAAGCTGTTCCCTTTGTCCTGCTTTTCCTCCGGTGGGGCCACGCCAGAGCCGAGCCACCTGCAGAGGGGAACTGGAGTGCTAAGGACAGTGCATTTGAGTGGTTCTGTCCTTGCTGGGTAAATAACAGTGAAACCAGCCCCAGGTTTGAATCCATCAGCTCTTTGGCTGGGAACAAACCATTTCACCCATCTGAGCCTCAATATGCTCAAAAGTAAAAGGCAGAGATAGCTGTCAGCCACCAGAGATGGTTGAGAACATCAGATAAATCTGCACGGCCTTCCGTGTGCAGTGCCGTGAATTTAGGCATTATTATTGTTCTAGTCCCAGAGCGCCTGTGTGAGAAGTTTGGTTCCGTAGCAATGATTGGTTTTATTTATAGAGAGACACAGTTTGTGTGCCTGCTCAGTCATGTCAGATTCTTTGCGACACCATGGACTGTAGCCTAGCCTAGAATTCTCTATCCATGGAATTCTCCTAGGCAAGAATACTGGAGTGGGTTGCCATTTCCTCCGCCAGGGGATCTTCCAGACCCAGGGATCAAACCTGAGTCTCCTGCATTGACAGGCAGACTCTTTATCGCTGAGCCGCCCTGGGGAGCCCCAAGACACAGTTTACCTGTTGGAATAAATGCTCCTGCAGACCCAAAGGCTGGAGGTGTTTCGTTGAAGCCCCACCCACTGCCCATGTGAGAACGAGCGAGTGGCCAGTCTTCCCCACACTTTGGGGCGCTCTGTTTTTTTGGTTCTCAAAAACATATGGGTCCACCTCTCACCACCAGGAGGTGAAGGGCCTTGAACGCAGGGCTGTAGAATTAGGATTTGGTCTGGGAGGCAGTGGGGGGTGGGGGGTGTCAGAGGGTTCATGTGCGGAGTGTGTGTTTTATCCTGTAAGTGGGGAGTCAGATGGGCTCTAAGCCGGGAAGTGGCGGGGCCAGGAAGGTGTCTCAGTAAGATGAGACCTGGGGAGGGCTCTGGAGGCCACTGGAGCTGGAGGCCGGACCAACCTGAGAGGACGGCAGTGCTGGGGGAGGGGAGAGGAAGCCGGTTCTTAGGAGCAGGCTCTGTGGAAGCTGGTGGAAACACACCCTCCAGCACCTTTGGGGTTTCCCAAATCACTGCAGAGAGGAAGTGATTACTCTCAAAAGGCAGCTGACCTCCACCCAGGCTCCTTTAGCCGGTCCTGCCTACTCAGGCTGTGTGATGTCCGACAAGCCACTTAACCTGCTCAGGCCTCAGAATCTTCATCTCCAGCAGGATGCACTGAAGGACCTTGGGAGGATTTCATGCTTGCAGAACTGGGGCTGACCAGACGTCATGGCTCGAAGTTGACGTGGCTGCTATTTTCAGGCTTCCCATCTCTAAAACAGGGAAGGATGCACGTGTCTGCACTGCTCATGGAAGGGGAAGCTGGAAGACGGGCAGTACTTTTATACTTAGGGGCTCAACTAGGGACTCAGCGGTTCCCCGATGTGTTCAGGGAACCTCATGGTCTACAGAGCCCTTTCATGTATGCGTTCTCATTCCCTCTTCCTGACAGCCCTGTGAGGGAAGCAAGCAGATGTTATCATGACTATCACTTCTGTCTCATAGGTGAGGAAACAGGCTCGGAGAGAGAAGGAAAGTGACTTATCAAAGGTCACACAGCTGGTAGGATTGGAAGTCAGGTGGGTCTGACTCAGAGTGCCTGAGCTGGACGGTCGCAGAGATTGTCGGGTCCAAGCGCTATACATTACACGCGGGGAGGCCAAGGCCCAGAGAGGGAAACAACTTTCGGGGGCGCATGAATCTGAAGCCAAGCCCAGACTCTGAACCAAGTCTCTAGATTTCTCCATCCAACCTCTCGATGGCTAACCCACTTCACTGAATGATAATAGCTTTCTTTCTTCCTACCTCATTTCAGGGAAACCAGTTCTTGAAGTCAAGTCTTCCATCCCAGACTTCTCGGACACTGTGAAGCCAGGAAAGCCTTTGGCAGCTTCTGTAAGAAACACTGAGGATAAGCAAGAAACGGGGCAGCCTGTGAGGCCACCCACCTTTCCAGGCTCAGGTAGTTTTAATTAAACTTAATTTTTTAATTTAAAGGAGATTTATTTAAGGAACTGTTTTATCTATGAGGATATTTAGCTCAGAGTATAATAGCAAAAAAATGGAAACAACGAGTGTGGGTGGCCAAATTAATCACAGATGGTGGTAACAGTAAAATCCTGCTAACAGTGACATAGGGATGAATATACACGGGCTTCCCTGGTGGCTCAGATGGTAAAGAACCTGCTTGCAACGTGGGGGACCTGGGTTCGATCCTTGACTTAGGAAGATCCCCTGGAGGAGGGCATGGCAACCCACTCCAGTATTCTTGCCTAGAGAATTCCCATGGACAGAGGAGCCTTGTGGGCCACTGTCCATAGGGTTGCAAAGAATTGGACATGACTGAGCAACTAAGCACAACAGAGCACATGTATATACACGTGGAAATATGCTCGTGATACGCTGAGGTTAAAAATGTCAGATGACAGAAGGATATATGCCATCTATTACCTTTTTTTTTTTTTGTTTGGCCTCACTGCACAGCATGTGGGATCTTAGCTCCCCAACCAGGGGTTGAACCCTGAATTGGCAGAGCACCTGGGAAGTCCTGCATTTTTGTAAAAAGGAAAAAGAAACTCAGTAACAGAGGGCTTTGTATGTGTTACACACTGTTCTAAATTTATCCTTCAAAGATGTTGACCTTTTTAACCTTCAACTGACTGTAGGAGTTTGGTATTATTTTTCTCCCCATTTCACAGATGAGGAAACTGAAGCACAGAGAGGTTTTCATCATGTGTGGTAAGGAATCATATACCTTGGAGTTGCCACCATGTAAATGCTTATTAAACGTTAGCTGATCTTAGGAACATTCCAAGCACCCCAGCTAGGTTGAGTCTGGAAAGTTAATTCTAGGCCAAGTAGTCTGAATTATTTCCTATAGCCTATCATGTTCATATGCTATGGGCCCAGGTATTTTACCTTTGGTTCCCCAAGACCCAGCACAGGCTCCGGGCAGGGAGCCTACTGACCTCTTCATCTGCCATCCTCAGGCCCCTGGCCCTTGCAGCCATGTTGGGGGTTGCCAAGGGGCGCTGCCTGCCCCATAGCCGTCCTCCCCTCTGCCTGGTAGAGATCTGCTGCTTTGTTCTGTGGAGTTTGAGTATGGAGCGTGAAAGTGACTTGCTCAAGATCATGTGGGTAGGAAGTAGCATCTGAGCCATGTGATTTGAACGCTCATGTCCCCAGCCACTACACACACCACTGACCCAAAGCTTCTCAGCTCGCTTCAGTTGTCTCCACCTCCTTGTCCCCTGGGGAAGGACTCAGCCAGCAGGTGACTTCCCCAGGGGACCCGTTCTTCATGCCATCTTTCCCACGTCTCCCCCGGAGTCCCACCCACCTTCTGTTTTTCTGCAGTCTCCTGAGTAGAGAGCCGGAGACCCCAAATCCACGAAACCTCCCAAAGTCATTGATGTGGCCCCCGAAGCCAGGGTCAGTGTCGGCTGAGAGGAGCAGGCATGGGCTTTTGCATCTGGCAGACTTATATTTGAATCCCAGCTCTGTCCTCACTATCAGGAGACTGACTACTTTAGCCTCTCTGTACCTCATTTTCTTCATCTAAGAAATGGGCATAATAATAGAAACCATATCATCCTGTGTGGGAAGTAATTATACACCTTGGGGTTACCACCATGTAGATGCTCATTAAGCATTAGCTGATCTTAGGAATGTTCCAGACACCCCAGCTAGGTTGAGTCTGAAAAGTTAATTGTAGTCCAAGTAGTCTGAATTATTTCCTACAGCTAAAGAGTTTTTTTGTTAAGGGCAGAACTCTGATCAGTGATTAAAGATAAGGGGATATGGTCCTAAAGCTCATTTGACAGTGGTTGGTAGCCAAAGGGAAGGAAACTAATAAAATAGGGAGATTCTAGGGGAGTGAGGCTAGAGAAGATTACTGATAAGCAGCTTCTTTGGAGGTTCCTAAGCTCAGCTGCTGTGAAAACAAGCACCGTGTGTCTCTGCCAGCCTTCGCACCCTTTGCTTTCTTGAATGGCACCTGGAAGGACATGTTCTTAGACAAGTCAGGACCATAACTATCTGTAGACAGAGACAGGAAGTCTATTGTCCATCTTTGCCCAAGCTGAAAATATGGGTGTGATCATTAATTTCCTCAAACAACCCAAAGCCAGTCTTCTCTTGGGAAAACCCCAAGGTTCTATTGGGCCCCAAAGTTCCAGCTGTTTCTCTCATAGGAGTGGAGAAGGTGGAGGCAAAGGTAGCTGGGGAGGAGGACTGACAGGTGGGAACGGTGCCTACTGGCAGTCACTGAATCAGCTTGACACCCTAGGGCGGAGGGCTCTTGGTAGCTAGGGAAGGAGGCATAACCTGTCAAAACTCTATGGCTGACCAAGCGGCGGGAGTGGGATTCAGCTCATGTGAATTGTTCCAGAGTTCACATCTTAACCTCTGTATCTCCTGATCCGCTGGCAGTAGGTAGGGAGGAAGTAGGGAGAGACATGGAGAAGGAAAATACACAAGCAGATGAGCCATGGACAAGTTCTCAGTACCTCCTTAAACAGATACTCAAAGCTAGATTTCAGATAAAAGGGCACTGAGCGGCTGAAATAATTGTCACAAAGCCTTACCTATAGGAGAGGCATCGGCTGTTCATCAGAACTGATTTGCTCTCATTCTATATGTAGTTTTACCAGCCTTGGTACCCCATATATACCAGAGGCTGGTCTTTGTGCTTTATGCCATCTTTTAATCTGGAAAAGAACTCTACACAGAATGGACTATTGCTGTTTTCTTTTGTTGTTGTTTCTTCATTTTTACATTTGAGAGAGCTAAAATGAGGCACAACTCACCCAAGTTCAAATCTTTAGTAATGACAGAGCCAGGACTGGAGCTCAGTTCTGTCTGCTACCAAGAAAGAGATAGGGAAGCTGTAGATGCTGATGCACTGCCTGCCACATGGCAGGATCCAGAAAACTCCAAAATGAGATACAGCACTCTGCCTGCAGTGATGCAACTCAGCAGGACAAGATTTCGGTGTATTCTGCTTGAGAAAGCAAAAAATCTTCTAGAAAGATTTCTGTGGGAAATGGCACACGAAAGTTGAACTCTAGTGTTTTGGAAATGACATTTGTGTAGACCAGTGTCTTCCATGAGTGTTTCCAAAGAAAGCAAAGGCTTGTTCTTACCTGGTTTCTCAGCCTTGCAGTACTGGCCCACATTCCACTCCCTTTCCCTCCACTCTCCAAACCAGAGAGACAAACAGACTGAACCACCCTCAGTAGCTCTCCTGTGTCACAAGAGCAGACCTCAGCGATCTCCCTACACTGAGAGGCTTGGTGCAGCCCCCAGAGCAAACCCCAGGTATCAGACCAGAGAATCGTGACTGTGTGAGGCCAGTGCAGACCTTGGTATTGCTGGGCAGTGGGAGAGGGTGAGGGACCATGTGTGCAGCCTAGTGCGGCCACCCTGGGGTGGGGGGAGCGGATTGTGCAGAAATGCAGGAAAGAAGCAGCGGGGGAGTTGAGTTGGCCTAGAGCAGCTGTCCCCAGAGTGCAGAGCCTCTGCCCGCCAGTGTGCATGGAACACAGGTGTTAGAGTGTGTGTTACATGCACAAAAGACTAGGGATTCAATGCTGAATACTCAAGATGTGAATTAGAGCAGAGTGAAAGAAAACATCGTGGGGCAGCACGGACGCATGACCCACACCTAGGAGGTGGACGACTATGACCACTGTGACTCAGGCCAAGGAAGGGCACTGAGCCGAGCCTAAGAGATAGCGGGGTGACAGTGGAGGCCTCTGAAGATGGAGCAGCTGTGGGTGGAGCACCCACCCAGGGAGCCTCCCCTCTGCATCCAGGCACCAGGGGTGGGGGCAGCTGTGGCAAGCTCAGCCTGGGGGCAGATGCACAGAGGGATCTGAATGAGCAGCTGGTCTTTGGTCAGTTATACTGCCAGCAGCTGGTCTGCAATGTGTTGCTGGTTTTACTTAATTTGTTTTACCTTTTTATTTTTTTTTAATTGAAGTATAGTTGATTTACAATGTTGTATTGGTTTCAGGTATACCGCAGAGTTATTTAGTTATACAAATATATATATCTATTCTTTTCTTTTTCAGGTTATTTTCCCTTATAGCTTATTACAGAATATTGAGTATAATTCTCTGTGCTATATAGTAGGTCCTTGTTGGTTATCTATTCTGTATATAGTAGTGTGTATCTGTTAAACCAAGCTCCTAATTTATCTCTCCCTCAACCTTTTCCCTTTTCCCTTTCATTTTTTTTTAGTGGCTGAGTAAAAATACCCCATCTTCTTTATTCGTTTATTCTGGTTTTATTTTTTCCTTTTTATTGGCCGAAAGTTTAATATCTATACCTGAGCTATAGCTCTTATTCCGAAGCTCAGTTTAAGCTGCAGTGCCCTGAGGGACAGAGAGGGTATGTGTGACTGTGTGTACACCTGTGTATTTTGGGGAGGGGTGTTTATTGTTACTACCCCCATTCTGGGGGTCTCTGGTGCAGTGTGGGTATACCAACATGGTACCTTCTCAAGTGTAGTCCTTTCAAATATAGCCAGTGCTGGAAAATATGGGGGAAAAAAAGAAAACAAAAGACAAACAAAAACTCTAGAAGCAGCAGAAAACTCAGGGAGAGAGGCTTACTTAGGGTGGCCCCTCTCCTCAGAGAATGAAAGTGCCTCAGACTTTGTATCAGGTGAGTTTTGTTTTATTAGCTGCCTGGGTAAATAGTTTTGAAAAGCTGGTTCTAGTTTCACCATGGTGCTGTTTTCAGTCTTCTGAGTTAATTTTTATGGCCAAAGTTCCACATTAATCACTCCTTTGCTGGTAATGTAAGCCAGACATACTTGAAGCAGGTGGATTAGGTCCACAACACTGGGGCCAAAGTCAGGTTCCCTTGGGAGGGCCGGCCTCCTGTTACACAGAGGCCAGGCCTGCGGGAGGACCACTTGGGTATTTCCAGAGGATGGCATCTGAAGCTCTGGCTTCTGGCCAAGGTCCACTTTCACGTGTCTCTTGTGAATCTTCTCCATTCACTAAGGGCGTGAAAGCACAAACTCTGGAGCCACTGACTGGGTGTCTTTGGAAAGGTGGGGTCACCTCTGTGTGCCTTAGTTTCACCACCTGTAAAGAGTAGATGATGCGTCTGTCTCCTGCAACTGTTGTGAGGGTGAAATGAATTAGGTCAGGGAAGGGCTGGGAACAGAGCCCGGCATACTCTCAGTGTGTGTTAACTGAGCGTGCCTGGAATGCTTACCACAGCCTGGGCTTTCCTGCTGTGGCTTTACCTCCTCATGGGCTGGTTCCTCGGCCTTGGTGCCTTCCCTCCCTCACAGCTACTTGTTGCAAATGTTTCATCTTGGAGGTCCAGGTCAAGTGTTCCTTCCTCTGTGAAACCTTCCTTGATCTCTAACTCACTGAGGCAGACCTCTCTTGCCTCTCTCCGGGGAGGCTGGTTGTTGCCATTCCTGCCACATGGAGGTTTCTAGAAGTCAGGCTCTGTAGCTGATTCACTTGTGTCCTTCTCAGCTGCTTTAGAGGGAGGTGGGTTAGGGCTGGGAGTCGGAAGGCACAGGGAGCTCCCTTTGAAGGCTGACTTTGCCACTTCCATCAGTGTGGCCCTGGGCAGCCAGCCGCCTCCAGCGCCTCCTTTCCGCCTCCTGTCACGGGGGACTTTGTATAGGACCAACCCACAGGGCTGTGAGAAGTCTTCCACAGGGTAACATGTGAGCAGCCTGTGGGCTAGCGCCTGGCTGTCAGGAAATGGCTGACGTCATGATCGACAGTAAGTGTCACTGGCGTGAATGAGACACTGGCCGGGTCGGGAGACCAGTCAGGGACCCCTCCCACCTTCCTCCAGCATCCGAGGCCTGATCCACTGTCTCTCCTTTTCAGGACCTGCTGCAGTCAGAGTCAACCTCCCAGCCCCTCCTGAAGATGCCTCTTCTTCCATAAAAACCAACCAGACTGCCTCAGCTGATTCAAAGGTAAACCCTCCACCCTGAGTGTAACCCCTGGCTTTGACTGTCTTTCTAAAATGCAATGTGTTTATTCCCTGAGACCAGTTTGGGGGTTAGGGGTCCAAGTGAAGAGGCGAACCCCATCGAATTACTCTGAGCTTCTAAGACTCTTAAGTGCCAACCCTCAATAAAACAGGAGAGAGGGTCGGGGAGAGAGTGAGCTTTAGTTTTTAATGAGCTTTTCCATTATTTGTGTTTAAATGAGAGCTGATAATTGGCATCCTCCTCACCCCCCGAAATATCTTGGTGGCAGTAGTCATTTGCTTAGAACATGCCTTCCCTCCAACCTTTTTTCAACACAAAATATATCTGATTTATTCTGAATTTTTAATGATTTGGGTCCAGGGTCACTAGTGACTTCTGTGAATCTTAAGCACTTTTTGCCTTTCTAGGCTCTTTCTTTCATTTAAAAATGTTTTTTAAAATCATATTTTATGATTGCAATGGTTTTAAAGATGAACATAATCCAAGTTGGATTAAAAATTTCAACATTTTCTTTGAGGTGAAAAGTACATTTTTATTCTTTAGACTTTGAAAGAAATTATGTTAAGACATTTTTGTGGGCCCTTAAAAGTGTCTTGGTGTCTGGCAGGGAAGCCAGTGCTACACAGATCTGGTCAGTGGAGCTCTTCCATAAATGGGACTATCACTTAAGCAAGGTGATTTATATTTTAATAATTAATCATTTCAAAGACAACTGAATAATTGGGAGAATAATCATGAAGTAATGTTAAAAGAAAACACCAGAAATCAAAACAATGTGTGTGACATGATCTCAGTTTTTATTTATTTATCCTTTATTTTTCTTCTTTTTTTGGCTGAACCGCAGCTTCTGGGATCTTTAGTTCCCAGACTAGAGATCAAACCCATGAACCCTGAAGTTGAAGTATATGGTCCTAGCTGCTGGACTTCTAAGGAATTCCCACAATCCCAATTTAAAAAAGAAATCCTCATATATCTAACTGGCAAGAAGAGGATAATGGGATCATGCACAATTAGCCCCCGACTCTAATTCTTTAAAACTGTTTGTGAGAGCCTGCTATGCTGTGCTGTGCGTGCAGGCTCAGTCGTGTTGGACTCTTTTATGACCCTGTGGACTGCAGTCCGCCAGGCTCCTCTGTGCATGGGATTTCCCAGGCGAGAATACTGGAGTGGGTTGCCATTTCCTACTCCAGGGGATCTACCCAACCCAGGGATTGAACCACATCTCCTGCATTGGCTAGTGGGTTCCTTACCACTGTGCCACCTGGGAGTTCCTTATAAAAGCATATATAACTTTAAAAAATGGAAATTTGTGTCTACCTATTTTAAGGAGGGCCGCTTTTCTTAGACTTACATAGGTTATGTGGACCTGTATCCTGCTTCTCAGCATGTATACCATGTGTAGGACCAGGGGCGCCAGCCCAGCCACTGACCTGGAGTGGAATCTGACTTCAGTTGTTTGACCCTTTGTAAACTGAAAATAAAAAATAAAGGAAACATTGACCGTGGGCTGGGAATACTCACATTGTAGTTAATCTATAGGTAGAAAGGTAATGTTACCTTTCAGGGTACTATGATTATCTTCGTTTTTGCTGATGAGGCAGTGAAGGCTCAGAGAGGTTAAGTAATTTGTCCAAAGTCACAGAGCAGGTTAGAAGTGGAGCTGGGATCTGTCCTTTTTGTATTCCTCCTCACTGGATGAGATGATCCCATTCACCCCTCAGCTCTGCTGTTCTGAGATTCCCTGAGGTAGTAGGGAAAATAATACTTTCCATATTAATCTCTGTCTCTTCTCTATGAATTTCCAGGATTTCAGTGCCTCCATTCCTAAGCAAGAGACACTTTCAAGCCTGGCTGGAGATGACCTTTTCTGGAGTGAGGTAGATGTGATCCAGGCAACTGATAATTTCAACCCAAGCCACAAAATCAGTGAGGGGACCTTTGCCGACGTCTACAGAGGGCACAAGCGTGGCACACCGTTTATCTTCAAGAAGCTCAGAGAGGTAGGCACTCCTTGGTTTCCAGTAAGAGGTGGAGGCTGCATGGTGAGGCTGGATTTTCATGTTTCAATGTCTTTTCCCACAGATGGCCTGTTCAGGTCCAGGATCAGTGGAAAAATTCTTCCAGGCAGAGGTGCAAATTTGTCGTAGGTAAGTCTCCTCTTTGGAAAATACTTTGTTTGATAGTGATGACAGCTAACCTGCATATAGTGCTTCCTATGTGGCAACATGTTTTAAGCATTTTCTTTATGTAATCCTCATAAGAACCCTGTACCATGGCTACTATTATAACATTATTTTACACATGGACACATTGTGGCACAGAGATGTTAAGTGTTTTGTCCAAGATCACACAGCTAGTATGTGGCAGAGCTGGAATTTGGTTGGTTGATCTGACTCCTTCCATGCTTTTTCTCTGTAGCCACTGTATGCATGGATTAGAATTATAAAAGAACCTCGGCTCACTTGGCTCAACTCCTTCCTTCCAGTCGGGAAAGAATCTGTTTCTGTCCCATTTTTTGAGATGGACAGAAATGTACTGATTCCAACTCTAAAAGCAAATGATGACCCACAGGCTTAGCCTGGCCTAGCTCTATTTTAATGGCCTGAGAGCTAGGAATAGTTTTTACATTCTTAAAGGGTTAAACAAATAAAAAGAAGATAATTTCATGACACATGAAAAGTACGTGAAATTCAAATATCAGCATCCATAATGAAGTTTATTGGAACCCAGCTGTCCTTATTTATTTCCATGTCATCTGTGGCTGCTCTTCCGTGATGGTGCACAGTGGGGGAATTGTACCAGAGGCCAGATGGCCTACAATGGCTAAAATATTTACTGTCTAGTTTTTTATAGAGAAATTTTGTTTACCTCTGGTCTTGAGCAATAAGGGCCTTCAAAAGTCATCCTCAAACCTGCATTTTACAGATGACGAAACTGAGGCTGGAGAAGTAAAGTGAAGCTCCCATCACAGAGCTTAGTGGGGGCAGGGGCACTGGGAAAGAGAAGGGGAGAACATTTGCAGACCTGGACACTTGTCCTGCCCCTGTTGTCATTGCCTGATGGATTTAACACACGCATACTAGGCCTCTGCAGTGCGCTGGACACCAGCTGTCATTTGAGCTGGCAAGTCACTCTCCGAGTTTCTCTGCCAAATATGCAGTCTCGGGAAAGCAGTGTGTGATGACTGTGGTATATTTTAAGAAATAAAGAAAGTTTTAAAGAGGAAAATAGAAATCACAGATTTTCCATAGCATCTGTAAATTACTACTACAGTATTCAGATTTTTATATATTTTCTTTAGTCCTTTTTCTCTTCATATATATATATATGACTACACACAAACACACACACATATACATATATACACATCCTTAACTACACACACACACATGCACACACATGCACACTCGTAATGGAAACTGGAAATCTGATTCCCTTTCCATCTTGGTATAGAGCCTTCCTGGAGTAAGCAGCTATTGCTTCATTCATTCATTTGGCAAGTGTGAGTCATCAAGGCCTTTCTTGGTTCTCGGGAGTGCAGACATGCAGAAAACACAGCGTCCGCCTTGGGGAGTTCATGGTGCCGAGGGGAGAGTGAATGTAAATAACTGGTGAGGGTGGAAAGCGTGCAGTAGTGCAGTAGGATGGCCTAGCGGGAAGCGGAGAGGGGCTGAGAGGCAGGCAGGTGGCCCTTGAAACAGTGTTCAGGAGAGTCCATCAGCATCTGCCTCAAGGTGGAGGAGGGAAGAATGAAGGGGGTGTTTTCAAAGCTATTTATGACAATGAAAGGTGACTAATTAGATGGGAGAGGTAAGGAGGTTTCTAGGAAATTGGATGGTTGGTGGTACCCTTGGTTGAGCAAATAACTAAGTCTGGAGAATCAGGTTTGGAACTTGTTGAGTCTAGGCTGTTTACCTGGAACATTGGGATGCAATTTGACATTCAGGTCTGGACTGTGGGTTGGACCTGGAGAGATGTAGGGGTGCTCCTCATAGAGAGGGTGCACTTTGTAGAGGTGAGAGATCCCTGATGGAGCAGCTTATAAAATGAGATGATGAGCCCATCCAGGGAGCCTCAGGTTTCAGAGAAAGGCTGAGGAAGAGGGTCTTAGTGGAAAAGGCCAAGGAAGAGCTGTCAGAGAGGCAGGAGAGTCAGGAGGGAACAGTGACTTTCAATCGGCCAGAAGAGGATTTTGTGAAGAATCACAAGTGGTTGGGGTATCATGTACTTTGAGTTCTTTGATTTCAAGCATCTTGAAGGCATGCAGTTGTCATCTCTCTACCCTCAGGAGTCAGAGCATTTGGTACCTGGGAGCTTCCTGGTGGCCTCGTGGG
This sequence comes from Bos javanicus, assembly GCF_032452875.1. Taxonomy (NCBI): domain Eukaryota; kingdom Metazoa; phylum Chordata; class Mammalia; order Artiodactyla; family Bovidae; genus Bos; species Bos javanicus. The sequence goes on along the minus strand of NC_083889.1, from coordinate 16,659,265 downwards.
TGGAGAGGGCAGAAGAGGTGGAGGAGGCAGGAAATGGAGCTGTCTTTGATTATTCTTTCTGTCTAACTCCTCATGCCTGCACTGATGCCTAATTTCAGATGCTGCCACCCCAACGTCTTACCTCTGCTGGGCTGCTGCACTGGAGAACAGTTTTACAGCTTGATTTACCCATACATGGCAAATGGTTCTTTACAGGACAGACTCCAGGGTCAGGTAAGGGGCTGGGTCATGGTCAAAGAACAGGACTAGGCAGCATTCACTTACAGAATCAAGGATTAAGAACTTAAAGGAATCCAGAGGGGAAGAGGGCCACTCAGCGGCCCTTTAAGGAGAGGAGTTGGGCCAAGATAGATAAGATCTGGCTAAACATCTTCAGGAAAAACCTATTTAAAAAGTTTTTTGACAAAGAGGCATTTAAATCAAGAGTAAGACAAAGGTAACCCATAGCACTATATTATCCAGTATTGTTCTGAAGGTACAAGCCAGTGCACTAGGCAAGAAAAAGAATGAACAGATACAGAGTATGGAAAGTGGAGGTACATTTTTCTTAAAAATGGTATTCTAATAAATTCCTATTTGTTTGTGAATATATGGAATATTTATGGAGAGATACAGGAAACTGGTACCTTGACTGCCTCTGGAGAACTACATGTAGACGGGGCTCAGGTTGGGAGACAAACTTTTACTACATACTCATTTGACCTTTTGCATATCATACCATATGAGTGTTATATCTATTAATGTTATAATTTTTAAGACAAACAAGCCTCCTTCCCATAAAGTCCTCAAACAGAGTGACAAAAGTTATTCCACAGCAGAATTATTGCTTCCCTTGGGAGGGATCAAAGTAGTTATTCATGGTATAATAATGATTGTTAGCTTTGCTGAGCTCTCACTGTGGGCAGGACACCGTGATAATGGCTTTGTACATCTCCTTCAGGCCTTGCCACCACCCCAGAGGTTCCCCCATTTTCAAAAAGAGGAGTCTCTGCCACAGAGAAGCAAAGTAACTTACCCAAAGAAACACAGCTGATGGGTATCAGGGCAAGAGTTCATGTGGCTCCATATTCCAGAGTTTTTGAGAAATCTATTAGCAAGGCCAGTTCTTAGAGGACGTAGAATCTAAGAGGTCACCTAAAAAATAAGAAGGGATTTTTCTTGGACATTCAGCCTTAGAACAACAGTGGAAGTATAGAGGGCTTTAGACCACCCATAATCTCCATCAGCTCTTGTGACATCTCTCCAGATACTTATAAAATCAGCTCATGTGCTTGATGTGCCAATGCAAGGTCCTTAGTTCCTCTCCCAAGCAGCCCCTCTTAGAGAAGAATTCCAGAATTGCTGCATGATAGTCATGATAAAAATAGCTGGTATTTAGTGAGCACCCACTGTGTGGCAGGTACTATGCTGGGGGCATACCATTCACTCCTTTGAATCCTTACTACAGCCTTAAAGCATAGGGATTAACGTTTCTATTTTATATCAGAAAAAACTGAGGCTCAGAGACGTTGAGTGTCTTTTCCAAAGTCACACAGCTAGTGGGTGTCTGGGCTGGGATTTATACGTAGATCTGTCTGATGTCAAACCAGTTCCCTGTCAGTAAACCATGCTGGTTGAGCCCTGTTGTTGAGGACCTGAGGGCTGGAGGAGAGACAGGAGCCCAGGACTCTGTCACTTTAAAGTCCATTGAGGATTTTAAAAAGTCACAGATGTCACTATTTTCTCCTCCTTTTCTTTCTCTTAGGGTGGCTCAGACCCTCTCCCCTGGCCCCAGCGCATCAGCATCTGCTCAGGACTGCTTCATGCCGTGGAGCACCTGCACAGCTTGGAGATCATCCACGGCAATGTCAAGAGGTGAGAGAGGAGGGCTGAGCCCCGCCTCAGGCTGGGGTGGCAGGGATGAGGCCACACACACTGCTGGGTCCCATTCCTTTCCCTTTGTCTCTCTTTTCTTTGACTTTCTCTCCCCTCCTTGCCTCTCTTGGATCTCTTTTTCTTTGCTGTTCCCTGGAACATCAGTGTTTCTAGGTTGTACTCTGTCTCTGGTTGCTGTCAGCATGACTCCCTATCTCCCTAACAAAGGTATTTCCCCAACAAGTTTGTTATTATTTCCCCACAAGCCTTCCATTCCCCTGCCATATTTCACTTCCCCTCCAGCAGCCGATCTGGACTGGGTCCTTGAGCTGTGGGCTGTGGCTGCCAGGCTCCCTGGGCTTCTGAGACCTGCTTTCGTTCGTGCATCTGTTGTCACAGATCCTGTGACACAGGTTAGGTGTGCACCCCAGCATCTCAGTACCGTGCTCCCAAGACTAGAAACATGGAGAGGGATTCCAGAAGATACCAGAAGATCTGGCAACAGTGACCTCGAAACCATAGCATTCGCACTTCCCCAGAGTTCTGTCCTCTTTTGGCCAGTGGAAGCCTTTTCCTCTTTTCTCCCCCCTGATTTTTATTGAATTGTGCAAACAATTGTAATAGCAAGAAAGGAAGTGAAGGGACAAGAGGTCATCCTGACCCTATTACCCTGACGTGGCCTCCATTTCTCTGCTGTTTTTCTTTTCCAGCCCTTGCCTACACAGATATCTCAGCCCTAAGATAGCACTATTACCTGATTACCAACTCATAATCTCTTTTCCCCCATGATTTAAACATTTCCTCACGTTGCATGTCATCAATTTTTTGGCACTTCTTAGTCTTCCATTGAAGGTATTTGCCCATAATTTACATAATGGCTCCTAATAGCCAATATTGGAATTGGTGTCTACTTTTTTTGGGTGACAAGACAAAAGGATTTATTGAAAAGGGATGTTTAAGTGAACAGCAGCAGGGTCAGGGAACCCGGGAGAACTGACCTCTGTATCTACTTTTTAAAAACCATTTAGGGTTAGTTTGAATATTTCTTTTAAAGGTTTTGTTATTATTTTTTTTGATGTAGGTCATTTTTAAAGTCTTTATTGAATTTGTTACGATATTACTTCTGTTTTATATTTTGATTTTTTTGGCCATGAAGCATGTGGGGTCTTAGCTCCCTACCCAGGTATTGAACCTACACACCCTGCATTGGAAGGCGAAATCTTTTTTTTTTTTTTAACTTTCTGTTTTGTATCGGGGTATAGCCGATTAACAATTTTGTGATAGTTTCAAGTGAACAGTGAAGGCACTCAGCCATACATATACATATCCATCCTCCCCCAAAACCCTCTCACATTGGAAGGTGAAGTCAATCGCTGGACCATGAGAGAAGTCCCCAGTTTGAATATTTTTATACATGTAGGTTAGTTTTTAAAAATTAAATTTTTTTCCTTTGGAGTACTTTCTGAGAGTATTCATTCCTGTAGATTAGATGCTTAAGTCTAAGAATATTTTTACTGTTCGTCTTATTCCCCATGATCTGAGCAGGTTCAGTCCCAAAGAATGCTGATGTTTAGACTTGAGTCAGCAAGGCCACAGCTGGGGGTTGGAACAGCTTCAGAAGAGATGGAGCCAGTACAGCCTCTGGGCTCAGGGCTGATATCCGTGGGGATAAGGATGGTCGTGCCTCTCTGGCCACCAAATGTCATTTCTGGGGCAGCAGGACTGATCTTATCTTCCTCCCCATTTGCTGGTGGAGGTCGGCTCCCAATCCCCACCCCCCATCAGGACTGGCTCATAAACTTGTTGAGGGTCTTCAGTGACCCTCGTTGGCTGGCTCACTACTAAGTTGCTTTCCAAAAGGGTCTCCACGGCAACCTCTTCTTGTCCACCTCAAAACAAGAAGGTTCTCTCTGCCTTCTTTCCCACAGCTCCAATGTTTTGCTAGACCAAAACTTCACCCCCAAGCTGGCTCATTCGATGGCTCACCCGTGTCCTGTCAACAGAACATCAAAATACACCATGATGAAGACCCACCTTTTCCAGGCCTCCACTGCATATCTTCCAGAAGATTTCATCAGAGTGGGGCAGCTGACAAAGCGAGTGGACATATTCAGCTGTGGAATAGTAAGAGCTTCCTTCTGTGCTCAAATCAAGGCCTGCACACATCTGTCCTTCCCATGGCTCCTCTGTAAGCACAAACTAGAAATATTCCACAAAGTACAGCAGGAGTTGGCAAATTATGGCCTGCAGATCAGAACTGGCCTACGGCCTATTTTCTATGGCCTGTAATTAAGAATAGTTTTTATATTTATAAAAGACTGAATAATAACAACAACAGCAATAATAAAAGAACGTGTGACAGAAATTGTTTGTGGCTCACAAAACCTAAAATATTTACTGTCTAGCCTAGAAAGTAAATATCTCTAGAGATATTTACTTTCTAGAGAAAGTTTGCCAACCCTTGAAGTAAAGCTCCTGCTCCCCATGAGTGTCCAGATTCTAATAGGCTACAGATAGCTCCTGACTTCTCTGATGTGCATTCAGCCTGCCATCTAATTATCCATCCGCTTGTCTATTTCTTCTTGTTTGTTCATCTGTCTGTTTAGTCCATCTGTCCATCCATCAGTCCAGTTATTATCCAACCATTCATGCAACAGCCACCCATCCATTCAGAATCCATCCAGCCATCCAACCCGTGTCCTAATCACCACTGCTGTCCATCATTACTGTGTGCCAGGCACTTGGACTATAAATGTAACTAAAGCACAGACCCTCCCCCAAGAGTTCATGGTCTGAGTCTAGTAATCTCCAAAACACATTTCTATAAAACACCAGTTCCCTGAGATCTCAATAGGTATGATGTGTTTAAAGGGTTTCGATGTGTTCAAATAGGTTTGAGAAACGCTGGGTTGAACAAGGTTATGCTTGTTCAAGGAGAAAAAAGTTACCACAAAAAATTAACCAGGGCCTTTCATATGGTAATAGTCTTTAACCTGGTAATAATGAAGCAAGGGTATGCAGCATGTCCCAAATTCCCTTGACTATGGAGCCTTGTTTTCTTAGCATCTCTAAACATCAGAGACCTGGGGATCCCAGTCTGGGAAGTTCGGGCTGAGAAAAGTGACGGTTTCTGGCTGATCTCTGCCTAGAGCCAACAGCTGCATCTTGGCCCTTGCCTTCTCTCTTCGTCTCCAGCCTCAAACTCTGTACTTCCTCTCCCTGACCACAGTCTGTCTGGTTCTTCCACTAATGCCCTTCTTCGGAGCCACTTTCTGCCCTCAGCCCAGCTTCCACATATGAGGTTCTGCTTCCTACTGTCTCCTGGCACATCAGCCCTTCTGGTTTACTTGTCCCCCAGTTCTTTCCTGCCTCACCCCCTCCCCACCCCCACCAGCACCACTGTGGGGGCTGCTCAGTGAAGCTCAGCAGGGTCAGCCCAGGATCCTCCTCCCTTAAGAACCAGTGGAACTAAACCCCGAAGCTGCCAGGCACATACAGTGTAGAGCTGAAGAGCATGAGTTTGAGTCCCAGCTCAGCTGCTTTCAGCTGTGTGACCTGGGGTATCACTGATAACTCTGGGTCTCAGGTTTATACTCTGTAAAATGGAGGTAATGATGCATATAGAAATTAATGAGATTCGTAAGATAGCATATAAAAACTGGTTAGCAGAGTATGTTACATTGATCAGTATGACTATTATTATGGGGATTAGTGTTAATTATTATCATTATCCCTGCCTTCACACCCTCACTCCTGATTTCTGTTTATGCTTGACTTTTTAACTCAGTTCTGGATGTAACAATTGACTTTCCCTTTCATTCATTCAGTGAGTGCCTACTGGTTCCCTTCAATCTTTTTCTCAGCTCTGCTGCTGATGGATGGTATGATTCTCAACTTTGGTTCTTGTTGTGGGGAACACTGCCCTTCTCTGTTGTTATTGCTGTTTTTGGTTATCTTTTTTTTTGAATATAGTTGGTTTACAACATTGTGTTAATTTCTGCTATACAGCATAGTGACTCAGTGATACACATATATACATTCTTTTTTATGTTCTTTTCCATTGTGATTTATCCAAGGATATTGAATGTAGTTCCCTGTGCTATATAGTAATAAGTCACTGGTTTTTTGATGAGCGCTAAGTAATTTTTGTAAAAGGCCTGGCACAGGGCCTGCCCTGTGGAAGAGGCAGAGGAAGTTTGTCTGTTCATTTCCTCTTGTTCTTCTCTCCAGTCTTGGCAGGACCTCGACTGGAGTCCCTTTTCTCTTGGCTCCCCTCCACCAGCTGCAGCGGTGCCTTCTGCTGCCCGCTCCTGGCAGCTACAGTCTGTTAGTAACGCTGCAGGCCCTTTCAGGGTGGAGGAGGAGTTCTTGGCAGTTGTTCAGTAGCTCAGTCATGTCAGACTCTGTGACCCCATGGACTGCAGCATGCCAGGCCTCCCTGTCCTTCACCGTCTCCCGGAGCCTGCTCAAACTCATGTCCATCGAGTCCGTGATGCCATCCAACCATCTCGTCCTCTATCGTCCCCTTCTCCTCCTGCCTTCAATCTTGCCCAGCATCAGGGTCTTTTCTAATGAGTTGGCTCTTCACATCAGGTGGCCAAAGCATTGGAGTTTCAGCTTCAGCACCACTCCTTTCAGGATTGATTTCCTTTCGGATTGACTGGGTTGATCTTCTTGCAGTCCAAGGGACTCTCAAGAGTCATCTCCAACACCAGAGTTCAGTCAGTTCTCTGGTGCTTATCCTTCTTTATGGTCCAACTCTCACATCCATACATGACTACTGGAAAAACCGTAGCTTTGACTAGACGGACCTGTGTTGGTAAAGTAATGTCTCTGTATTTTAATATGCTGTCTAGGTTGGTCATAGCTTTTCTTCCAAGGAGCAAGCATCTTTTAATTTCATGGCTGCAATCACCATCTGCAGTGATTTTGGAGCCCAAGAAAATAAAGTCTGTCACTCTTTCCATTGTTTCCCCATCTATTTGCCATGAAATGATGGGACTGGATGCCATGATCTTCATTTTTAAATGTTGAGTTTTAAGTCAGCTTTTTCACTCTCCTCTTTCACCTTCATCAAGAGGTTCTTTAGTTCCTCTTCACTTTCTGCCATGAGGGTGGTATCATCTGCACATCTGAGGTTATTGATATTCCTCCCAGCAATCTTGATTCCAGCTTGTACTTCTTGGCAGTAACTGGACCTTATTCTGTCTTTGAGAGAAGTTGTTGGAGGGAGATTTAACACTAAACTGGAGTACCCACTCCCTCATATACAGTCATTAGATCACCATGTACCAGATAAGGATACAGGCTCAGATTTTAGTTTCTTGCCCACAGATCACCCCAGCATGTAAGGAACAGAGTCAGAATATGAACCCAGGCCCATGTGACTGGCTGGACTCCGTAGCCAGTGTGCTGTTACCTCTGCTGAGAATTTCTGTTCAAAGCAGCTCTCGCATTTATTAAGATACAGATCACAGTTTGTCAGTTTGGTGGTGGCTTACACCAGCTCAGGACTGTGCTTTTTTCATGAATGGATGAATTAATGAGCAAACAATGTTAATAAAAGCCTGTGGATGAAAATGCTATGGATATTGCCAAGATTTTCTGTCTGGAATAGATATCTGCATGTGGATTCCTCCTTTTCTTGAGATTAACATAGCAGTGCCTGCTTACCATTTTTGATGGGTTTTAAATGAAAATATTTTTAATATATAGTGTGTGTGTATACATATGTATGCGTGTATACAGATAGATGTTTATATATATATAGAGAGAGAGAGAGAGAGAAGGGGGTGTGTGTGTTTGTGTGTGTATATCTATCTGATGGTGATACACACACATTTGGTTTTCATCCTCCTTGCTTTGCTATCAGTTTAAACTTCTCCTAACAGCTGGGTGATGTGTTTAGCTAGAGAAGGTGTTTAGTGATGTTTACACATTCCAGATTTGGGGCAAGTGTCTGTGCTGGCAAATGACAGAGCCAGGCCTGAAGCTCAGACTGTATTCCTGAGAAGAAGCTTCTCTCTTGGCCAGAATCTCCTGTGTGAACTTGTGCGTGTGTGTCTGAACTGTGCTAACTCTGTATTCTCTCCAGGTGTTAGCCGAGGTCCTCACAGGCATCCCTGCGATGGATAACAACCGGAACCCGGTTTACTTGGTAAGCGAACCAACCCCTTCTGGCTCACAGCTATGAGGGGTTTAGGGGTGGGGAGAGCAGGAACCTCCACTGTACCCTCTGTACCCATTTTTATTGCTAATGAGGCCTAAATCCGGGATTTGATTTGTACCTGTGCAAAGCAGCTGTAACCTTCCCCCTTCACCAACCAGACAACAACTACTTTTGCATGAAAATAGAGTTTAGAATGTTTGGGGAAATCCATTTCTTCTGTCTACATGTCAGGCAATCAAATAGGGTTTGTTTGATTTTTTTTTTTTTTTTTGGCCACACCGTGCAGTATATGGGCTCAGTTCCCCAAGCAGGGATCAAACCCACGCCCACTACAGTGGAAATACAGTATTAATCTCTGGACCACCAGGGACGTCGTAGCCTTTGTCTTTAAATTGGTGAAAGTAAATTTCAGCCCTTTTAGGTTTCTATAATAATTTCTATTTTGTAGGTTTTATAACAACTGTCATTCAAATATACATGTGTATGTGTATAGTGGCAATTTCAGAAATATAATGACATAGCCCAACTCTGTGATTGACACTTTATATATGCGTATGTGAGTGCTCAGTCATGTCCTACTCTTTTCAACCCCATGGACTATAGCCTGCCAGGCTCCTCTGTAGTATTTTCCAGGCAAAAATACTGTAACCAGTTGCCATTTCCTCCTCCAGGGGATATTCCCAACCCAGGGATCGAACCCAAGTCTCTTGCATCTCCTGCACTGGCAAGTGGATTCAGTTGGGAGTTGGTTAAAAAAGTGACGATAGTGGGGACTTCCCTGGTGGTCCAGTGGTTGAGAATCCTCCAGGGAACACAGGTTTGATCCCTGGTCCGTGAGCTGGGATCCCACATACCACAAGGGAGCTAAAGGCATGTGCTACAACTTCTGTAGCCTATGAGCCCTAGAGTTTGTACTCTGCAACAAGAGAAGTCATCATGATGAAAAGCCCTTGTGCACCCTGAGTAGAGAGTAGCCCCCATTCACCCCAACTATGGAAAGCCCACGTGCAGCAATGAAGGCCCAGCACAGCCAAAAGTAAATAAATAAAGAATGACAATAGGGACTTTCCTGCTGGTCTGGTGGTTAAGACTTCACACTTCCACGGGACAAGACCTATGATTTCGTTGGCAATAGCCAACTGGGGAGCGTCTCCTTACACCATTCCTTCAGGGCAATCACTGTACAGGTTCTCATTTGTTTCAGATGGTGTATTAATTTCCTATATTTAATCTATTTAATCAATACAAGTAATATATTTATAACCTATTTATATAAGTAAATGCATACATGCAAAATGTATCATGTAACATAATTTATGCTATACAAATTATCTATATATAGTAATATATCTATTGTTATTTGTATAGCATATCTTCTGTTTTATGCATAGTTCAGATTTCTGCTAAGTAGCATAAAATATAACATGTAGTACAAAATTTATAAAATATAAAAATATACATAGTATTATTTATATAGTACATCTCCTATTAAATATGTATGGGCCAGAATCCTACATCCTAACATTTTCCTGTAAATGTTAATAAGGTGGGTTATTAGTATAATTATACTATATTGTACTATATTGGTATAATTATGCTATACTGTACTATGTAAATGATAGCTATTATTACTATTAATTACAATCACTAAGGAGATCAGTCCTGGGTGTTCTTTGGAAGGAATGATGCTAAAGCTAAAACTCCAATACTTTGGCCACCTCATGCGACGAGTTGACTCATTGGAAAAGCCCCTGATGCTGGGAGGGATTGGGGGCAGGAGGAGAAGGGGATGACAGAGGATGAGATGGCTGGATGGCATCACGGACTCAATGGATGTGAGTTTGAGTGAACTCCGGGAGTTGGTGATGGACAGGGAGGCCTGGCATGCTGCAATTCATGGGGTCGCAGAGTCGTACACGACTGAGCGACTGAACTGAACTGAATAGAGCATTAAATGTTGATTCTGTGTCAAGTACCACACTTTATGCACTATGTCTTCTAATTTGTGTTAATTTTATTCCCATTTTCCTGATGAAGCAACCCAGGCCTAGAAAGGTTAAGCCCCTGCTTGATGATATGAGTGTGCTATGAAATGCCCTGTACATGTGGGGGATTTAGCCGTTCTCCAGTTCTTACTGTTTTACTTGTTTCTGGGATCCTTGCAATTATTTTTTAAAAGCCATGTTCGTTTCCGGAGTGTTTGCAGCTCTGGTGCCATGCTGGAGGTGGGTGGGGCACATGTGTTTGCCATCCTGGAGGTGGGTGGGGCACATGTGTTTGGACCCCACACCCCTGGACCTCACATGGGGGTGTTTCCACTCTTTCCAACAGAAGGATTTACTGCTCCATGAAATTCCCAGCAGCACCATATCGCTCTGCTCCAGGAAGATGGGTGTGGAGAAAGAGATGGCAAAGGAGATCTGCCAGAAATACCTGGAGAAGAGAGCAGGGAGGCTGCTGGAGGCCCACGCCGAGGCCTTGGTCATGGCCGCCTGCCTCTGTCTGCGGAGGCGCAACGCCAGCCTGGCAGAGGTAAGGCTGAAGCTCAGCCCTTCCCTAGCAATGAGCCCTGTCTGTGAGTCAGCTTTACCAGGGGCTCATTACGATCCCTTTACCAGTCCCTTCACCGAGAAGTGATTTCATGATTCAGAGCCACATTTAGTGGCAAACAGCAGTGTCTGCTGGAGCTGACCGCAGCTAAGCTGGAGTCAGAGGTCCTGAGGGTGCCTCGGACCATACTCTCAGATGTAACAGAAGTCCATCTGTTTTCTCTGAACCTGCTTTATTCCTCGTCCTCTCTGCGGGCCCCTTTTCCTTCCCTTCATCCTCTTGGTCAGGGGATACAGCCATTTTCATTTACATGTCATAGTCCTGTTTTCACTAAGTGGCCAAGTCTCCAGGTCCCAATTTCAACCTCTTAGTGAGAGAAACTCATTGGCTTAGCTAGAGTCAGGTGTCCACCTGTTGGCAATCAGGTAAGGTAGGAGTTCAGTATATAAACCTCCTGGCCAGGGGGTCAAGCCTGGCAGGTGGCAGGGCCAAGTCCCAGAGAAAGGGATCATTTCTTAGCCCATGGACTAGGCAGACACACCAGAAATCAATCACCACAGCAGATAAAACATTTTCCTATGGCTAGGATATGCAGAGGTGGTTTCCATGGTAGTAGGTATAAATTTGGGGACCAAATTTGCTATGTCTTTTTAAGACAAAATAACTCCCTGAGAGGGCTCTTAGAGGTTATCCCACTGAGTGATTTTGAAGTGGTGTCTGGCAGAGAGGGGCTCCTTGGGAGCACCTTTTAGCAGAAAGAGAGCTGCAGGCCCTACCCACGACTCCAACCAGACATTCATTGTCACTTCTCATAACTGTATTGGGTTCTTAGTATTTTATTTGAGGAAAGGGTTTGGTAGCTGAAACAACAACAACAACAACAACAACCACAAAGCCTTCAAACACCAATGCTTACAGCCAAGCCTCCCATTTTACAGACGAAGTCAAGACCCAGAGAAGGGGGGAGGAGGCCAGAGGGATTTTGGGTCAGAGCCCTCTGGACTCCTGGCTCAGCCTCAGGGTCACCATCTTTGGCACCAGGATGTGGCAGGAGCCAGAGACCAAGTCCTGAGTCTCAGCCTGGGCTGGCTTCAGCTACCTGAGTGCATTCGCGTATTGAGCAGTGGCGTGCTGGACCCTGGGGATAAATGGGGAACAAGGCAAGCCCAGTTCCGGTTTCCTGGAGTTCACAGACATTGTGCAGTAACTGTCTGATGAGTGGTGTATGACAGGGGAGCCCTACCCAGGACTTTCCCGAAGAAGTAATATGTAAGCAAATGAAGAGCAATCCAAGCAGAAGGAACAATGCATGCAAATAGCCTTAGTTGAGTGAGAGCCCAGCAAGATCAGGGGCCTGGTAGAAGGTCAGAGTGGCTAGAACACAGAGTACATGGGGCAGAGTGCTTTGTGATGAGGCTTCTGGGGAAAAAACCTAACAGTAGAGGGCTTTGCAGGCGCAGTCAGGATGTTGAGAAAGTCCCTGGGGGTATTAAGCAGGAGCAGAACATAATCAGACTTATGCTTTAAAAAGATCTCTTTCCCTCAACATTCATTCTTTTTATTCTTTTGTTCAGGGTATCAGAGTACATTCAAAGAAGCTGCTCTGATGAGGAGACTCCAAAATAAGGGAGATAGAAATTTGTTCTTTTTAGCTCAAGAGTTTGAATGTTGGCAGTCCAGAGCTGATGTGGCAGTGTCGCAGTATTAGGGATTCAGGCTCCTGTATTATGGCTCTGCTGTCCTTATCATGCGGCTTCCATGTCAGAGTCCAAGAAGGCTGCTGTAGCTCAGGCCATCACATTTACATTTCAACCACTGAAAGGGAGTTTAAGAGGAGAACATATCCTCTTCTTGTTAAGGGTGTGACTTGGAAATGCACACATCACTTTTTCTCACACCCCATAGGCCAGAACCAAGTTATGTAGTTTTGTAGTTTTTAGCTTGACAAATATTTACTGGGTACATCCTGTGAAGATTTATCTCAAAAGGTAACATTTGAACTGGGCCTTGAAGCATGAGGAAGCATTTGCTATGTAGAATAAAAGGGACAGGGCACTATACGTATACACAAAGGAATGAGAAACGGTCTTTGTCCAGTATTTCACAACCAAGCTAGGAAGATGAGAGATCAGTAAGGCCTGGACTTGAAGGGTTTAGTGGTCAGCTCTGCCACTCACTGACTGGGTGACCTTAGGCAAGGAACTTAACCTCTCTGATCTTTTAAATTTTTATTTATAAAAACTCATTGTATGTCGTGTGTCAAAGGTGCTGTGTAAATTGCAAGGCACTGAGCAACTGAGATGTGTTATTTTTACTAAGGGTAGGTTTGTGTGCCATTTGTATGAGAGAGAGTATGTGTGTAAGGAAGAAATATTTCTTCCCTGCCTGCCTTTAATCTTCCTAACCTCCCTAACCAGAAAAGCCCTCAGGTGCAGTATCTATGTTACTTAGGGCATTTCTAGTTGAAAGTGATAGAAACTCAATTCAAATTCTTAGATACAGACACACAGATGTGTAAACAGAAAGAGAAAGAGAAGGGAGCCTGTGAATGAGCGATTTATTGGCTCATTTAACCACACCACAGGCAGGATAGGCATTGCTGGGGCAGCTAGGCCCAGGGTCTCAACCAGCAAAAGTACAACAATTTGAATCTCTTGTGCCTGTGGCCCCTGTGCTCACTCTCTCTACCCCCACACACCACCCCCATCTCTAGCCCCTGCTTTACTCTGTGTGGGAGCTTCATTTTCTCCTACTGTAAACACGTTTTCTTTGTGAGGCGGGGAATCTGGCTGTGCCACTGGGAAGGAAAAGACAGTATTTCCTCAATAAATATTAGGTGCAAGAGTCCCAGAGAAGGATCTGATTGGCCTACTTGGGTCACATGCTCAAATCTGGACCAATCATTAAGGTCACAGGGATGGGATACTGAGATCGACCCATCTGGGTCATGTGCTGAGGTGGACGGTGATGAGGTCAGCTCTTTTCAAAGGAAGGATGCTGTTCTTCCAGCCAAAGCAACACTCATTTAGTTTTTCAGTCTCTCTCTCTCTCCCCCGCTGCCTGGGAGATCTGTTAGATTTTTAATTTCAGAAAGAATTCCTGATGAGTGCTCTCGTCTCTCTTCCCCAAGGTGTGTAGCTCCGTGGCTGCTGTGGAAGAGCAGCTGAGAGGTCAGGAGACCTCGCTCCCCTGTAGTGGGCTTTCTGAGGGCACAGGCTCTTCCTTCAACACCCCAGAAGAAACAGATGACGTGGACAATTCCAGCTTCGATGCCTCCTACTCCATGAGGGCTGCACCCTGGGCTGGGGCTACCTCCTCGCCTCCCCTGACAGCAGATGAGGAAGGCATGCTGCTGGCTGGTGGAGCAGTGGAAGCTGACTCCTCCGCTGAGGCCTGTGCCCCTCCAGAGCCTCCCCAGGATGGTAAGTATGGTGTCTCAGTGCTTATACATGGTCATTTATGTCCCTTAACTCAGCCTATCATTTATTCCTTTTCTCCCTCATTCATGCATTAATATGGTTATTCACCTGTCCACCTGCCAGCTGACTGGATGAAGAGTGTCATCCTCCTTTTCCCCCCAGCCCTGATGTCCAGTCCCTCACTCACGCCTCTCTATTGACCTAAGTATCCTTCACCTCCATCTGCTTCTCTGCATGGCCTGTCCCCGTAACCCTCCCCCTCGTCTAAACTACTCTCCTCTTGCTGGGTGACTGTACAGCCTCCCTGTGGCCTCCCTGATCTGCTCTGGTCCCTCACCAGTTCTTCTTCCAGGGATCAGCCACTGTGGTTTTTTAAAAACAACTCCTGTCACCCCTCATTTAAAGCCCTTCTGTGGTTCCGCATTGCACTTAGAGACCAAGTAAAAACTCCCTCGGAACTAGCAAAGCTCCTTGTGGTCTGTCACCACCTGCCTTTTCATCCTTACTTCACACCTTGCCAGCTGCTTCCAAAGATACTTTCTATTTCTGCCTCCTGGGTCCAAATACACCAGGTTCCTTCTGAAATAAACATTCAGAAGGCCTTTACAATTCAGCATCCTCTTCCCCTAGTAAACGTGGCTCTGTGAGTGTCTCAGACTCTGACCTTTCCTGTTGTTCCTCTTCCTACATGGAGGTGAGAGGAAAAAGAGAGAGTGTAAGCTTCATTCTAACGCTGTCCCCTACTTCCAGGGGAGAAACATGGAAGCCCTTCCCCTCTGAAAGGTAGGGGTAGGTGGCAGTTTTTCCCTGCAAAGGCAGAAGCAGTGGCAATGCTCATTCCACTTAGGCCTGATTCAGAACCCCAATTTAAGTGAAAAACTCTGACCAAGTCTGACTTTCTTAGAATTACAATAATAGTAACTATTTCCAGCTATCAGTAGTTGCAAAAGGTATTTACGTTTTGTTCAAGTTGCTTTTCTTTACATTGAATGTCAGCTACAGAGACTTCGTGGAAAATCGAGATCAATGAGGCCAAAAGGAAACTCATGGAGAATATCCTGCTTTACAAAGAAGAGAAACTGGATAGCATTGAACTTTTTGGCCCCTGATGACTTGAACACAGCTGAGGACCCTCGTCCTCCATTGGAAAGATGAACATCAGATCAAGAAAAAGATCTAAGGAAGAATCGTGATCTCCCAGGAAACACCAAACATCAGCTTCCCTTGGGTCAGGCGAAGAGACACTTCCACTTTTCCAGAGTGAGTCAGGGGAGACAGGACTCAGCTTTCCAAGACACACAAATCCATGAAGTCCTCTTCCTTTCTGGGATTTGTCAATAAGACCTCTGGGTTATCAGGCCACTAAAGTGGAAACCCTGGTCCATGAGCCCAGGATGTGGGCAATTTTGTGGTTCTGGGGAGTATGTGATGATAACCACCCCCGCAGATGCCGTTTCCTGGCTCTCACCCTCGACAACCACTGGAGCATTCTGAGTGCTGATGGCACTTTCCGAAGCTAAGCTCTCTAGGTCATATTTGCCGCCTGCAAACTTCCATGACCTCAAAGACTTCCAACTTGCGTCCCAGTTCGGTTCTTCACTCCTTCCTCAAGGTCTCAAGTTTTACACAAGCCAGACACTTGGCAGAAGGCTCTGGAGATTTCTCTGTTTTCTCTTTTGGAAATCTTGCAACTCACAGATATTTATTTAATGCTTACTCTGCACCTTTATTTTCCCACCCCACTAACGCTAATAATTTAAATGGAGCTGTTATTTAGAGAGTATGTGTTATTTATGGCTGGATGAAGAACCAGAGGAACTAGTTTCATGACTGATTCTGCTGCTAATTAAGTCAAGCATTTAATTTCTGAGACCTCAGTTTCCTTGTAAGTAACATGCATTCATTCATTCTCCCTCCCTGGGCTGTTGGGGAGGAAGAGGTAGAGACATGGCTACAGAAATACTTGGAAAATGCACATCTTGTTTTATTAAATAAATTTTTTAAAAGGACATTAAGTGTCTACTTTTGTTATTCAACTAACATTTATGCAATGGGTTTATTTCTTAATAGTCATGTTGCAAGTCTTTTTGTTAAAATGCTAGTTTAAATTCAGTGTATCCTATTTTAAATAACCCTAATATAGTGATTTTTTTATTTCGTAAGATAAAAACACATTGGGAAAGCTAATGTGTATCATAATTAGTTGCGTGTCCAGATGATATGGAGAAGTTTCTCTGCATCCATGAGTGGTATAGTGAGGTAGCTAAGAGGTTGGGCGCTGGCTCTAAAATGTTGGCTAATAGTTGGATGATCTTGGGCCAAATTAGGGAGTTACTTTGAGCTTCTGTTTCCTCATCTGTACAATGGGGGAGGATAAAAAGTACCAGTTTCATAGGTTTGATAGTAAAAGGGCATTCAGCAGCCCCCCAGCAAGGTCAGTTTTGTACTAGTACATAAGAAATCTGAGTGGACCCCAGCCCAGGTGGACAGTGATTTCTACTGACACCTTTGTCTTAAGCTCTGGTGGCTGTTAGGATTCAACTAGAGTCTGTGTTATGTACCCCAAAAAGGACCTGAGATGTGGTAAGCACCTTCAAATTATGAACAGTATGTTTCCAAAGCATTTTGAGCAATAGAGGACAGTTGCCGATTGGGTAATGTTCCCATATGACCCAGAAATTCCACTCCTATGTATCTAAGAAATGAAAACATGTTCATACAAAAACTTGCACACCAGTTTTTATAACAGCAATATCCATGATAGCCAAAAGGTAGAAACAACCCAAATGCCCCATCAACAGAATGTGTGGCATATGCATACAATGGAATTGTATTCAACCATAAAACATGAAGTACTGATGCAACATGGGTGAACTTGAAAAGATAATGCTGCTACTGCTAAGTCGCTTCAGTTGTGTCCGACTCTGTGCGACCCCATAGACGGCAGTCCACCAGGCTCCCCTGTCCCTGGGATTCTCCAGGCAAGAACACTGGAGTGGGTTGCCATTTCCTTCTCCAATGCATGAAAGTGAAAAGTGAAAGTGAAATCGCTCAGTCGTGTCCGACTCTTAGTGACCCCATGGACAGCAGCCTACCAGGGTCCTCTATCAATGGGATTTTCCAGGCAAGAGTACTGGAGTGGGGTGCCATTGCCTTCTCCAAAAGATAATGCTAAGAGAAGCCAAACATATATACTTCCATTTTTGTGAAATGTCCAGAACAGGCAAATCCAGAGAGACAGAAATTAGGAGTGTGTGTATGGGGGAGCAGGGAGTGGTTTGGGGAGGGAAGTGGTAATGATCACAAGATTTTAGAGTGATGAAATGTTCCAAAATTAGATTATGGTGATGGTTGCACAACTTTAAATATACTAAAATATAATAGAATTATATATTGGTCAACTTTATGGTATGTAAATTATATCTCAATAAAATTATTAGAAGCACACAGAGTGGTTACTCACAGACATAAAAAATTTTGTATCTTGAGGCTCCACTTCTCATTTTTTACTACACACAGAGTATTTTCATTTATTCTGGAACCTGTTTTTTCTTGTCTTTCTTGGCTATTCTTCCTCAACAGTATATTTGGAGCACTTCCTTCTTTTTGCCTGCTATTCCATTGTATGGTTATTCTGTAATTTACGCAACTAACGTCACTTGCTGGATACTGAGATTGTTTTCATTCTTCCTGCAACCAAACCTTCCAAACAGGTTACATCAGTATAAGCTCAGTTGGTGATGTATGGGAGTGCATTTCTGCACATCCTCAACTACAGAGAATATCATCATGCTTTTTGATCACTGCTAACCTAATGGGTGAAAACATAATTTTATTTGTACTCATTAATAATTCAAAATGGAGCCATTTTTTCATATGGCAACATGAAATTTAATCAATTTTGTGATTTGTTACATTCATCAATTCATTTCCTTTGCCCACTTAATTATCTTATTGCCAAAGTTTTTACATAGTAAGGACATGAGCCCCTTGCTATGTGTTGCAAACATCTTTCCAAGTTTGTACCTTGTTTTTTAACTTTGTGTTTGTTTGCCAGAGGATAGTTTACGTTTTTGTGTAGTCTTTTGCCCCCCCCCCCCACCCCTCACCCCGTAGTTTCTGATTCCAAATCCGTCAGTTTCTGGGTTTGTCACTGGGTCTCTGAACCACAGTTTCCTGCTCTGTAAATGGAGTGATGACGCTAGTGTGGGTTTGATCAGCGCATCTGAATCTGAAGGCGTCCCGCTAAAGGGGACAGCGCTGAGCAGCAGGGAACAGCCGCGGGAGCACGGATCAATCGGTGCCCCATTCCTCCACTATCCGCAAGCCTGAGGAACTGCGACCCCGCCTTTGCTTCCAGCTCTACGAGCTAACGTGTGTGGCTCCGCCCGTCTAGCTTCCGACCAATGGACGAGTTTCGTAAGGCGAAGGGTTCCGCCTCCAGACTTACTGACCAACAGAGGGGCTCCGTCTTGCCCGGAGCTCCGCCCCTTGTTGATCTGAGCAATGGGCGCCGTCTCTTCAGCGCAGGACCCGCCCTCGCCGCACGCCGGGCTGCGGGCCGTACAACTCGTTCCGGTAGGCGGGTCCAGCAGAGGCCGGTGTGGTCCCAGCTCCGGCGGAGGCAGGGCCGGCCCCGCAGGATTGGGGCGGACGGCAAGCGGGCGGCCAGGGCAGGGCGTCAGGTTGCGGAGCCGACGTCCGGGGGCGAGAGCAGGAACGGGATACGGGCAGACCCGGGGATATTCTGAGCAGGCGGACCCGGGCGCCGCCGGCTGAGCGGCGGCTCGCCCCCTTCCGGCCCAGGGCTGGTCGGCTGGGCCTCGGGGGCAGGGCGGGCTGCTTGCCGGTCTGGTACTGCTCTGCGGCCCGCGCTCGGCGTTCCGGGCCTCCTGGCCGCGGGCCCGCCCAGGGGCTGCAGGACTGGCCTCCAAGTGTGGACCTAACAGCGCCCTGTAGCCGTTTGAAGCGCTGACATCTGCGAAGGGCTTTGTATTGCAAACTCAGTCAGAGCGCGTCGTAGTTCCGGAAGCGCTTTGACATCCCCGAAGTAGCGCTGTGCAAACTGAAGCTCTTGGTAATCGCGGAAGCACGTTGTGGGCTCGGAACCTAATCGAAGGAAACCTTTAGTAAATCCTGGGACCTTCTGGACTTCGAAGCGGTTTGCTATCGCCGACATAGGAAGCGCTTTAGCGTCTCTGAAACCTTGAGAACTGTGATGGGCAGTGGAAAAGGGGAAAGGTCAGTGAAGTCATCCCCTGGCTGTGACCTAGTGGCCTGCCCTCCCCCAGGGGTTCCCGGGAAGGCGGGAGGCTGGAGGAAGGGGCAGCCAGCAGGGGAGGTGGTGGACTCCCGGCCGCCTGTTTACCTTGCAGGTGCCCATGGCGTCGGAGCGGCGCAAGGTCAAGTACCACTGGAGCAGCACTTCGGATCGGAGTTCCCGCAAGCGCAGCTGCCTCCGGGAGCCCAGTGATGTGGCCCCCTCCAGCCGCCCAGCTCACAGCTCTGTGTCGCGTTCAGGAGGGGCCAGCAGCCCCAAGCGCCTGAAAGCCCAGAAAGAGGACGATGTGTCCTGGGGCTCATCCCGCCACGAAAGTTCCACCTCCTCCTCGCATTCCCGCCGCAGAAGTTCCACCTCCTCCTCCTCCTCCCATTCCTCTGGCCCAGGTGCGGGTGGGGCCGCCTGCAAACGAGGCCTGATTCCGAGCTCACAGGGGTTCCTTTCGTCAGGGGGATCCCCTCTGCGCTCTGTCAGACCTTCTCTAGAAGAAATGGCTTCTCTCGAGGAAGAAGCCTGCAGCCTTAAGGTAAGTGGCCCCAATGCCTTGCAAACGGCAAAGCCCTTTCCACCTGGATTGAGATGTTGGCGGTGGAGTTTTGGTGAAAGGACGCTAAGAAAAAGATGTCTGTTAAGATCTCTGGGGTCTTCCCAGGGCACTAAGCGCAAACTGGATAGACGCCAGGGGATGGCCTGAAGTTCCGTTGAGAGGTAGTTTGCAAACTTGCCACAACTTTGAAACTACCTTAAAATTCTTGAGGTTCTGCACGGGTGTCGGCGCAGATTCCTGGTATTGAAGTATTTCTCAGGTGCTTTAACTGGCAATCAATCAGTCATGGTGGAGATTCGCTGTGCCAGGTGGCTGGCGTGCCCCAGAGACATAGGTGTATGCAATTTAGTTGTTAATTTGCTGAGTTGTGCCATATACCTACCTCGAGGCACAGAACCAAGAAAAAGGATTTGGTTTTTGGTGTGGCTTTTCACCAGGGTTATGTTTTCCAGCACGTTGGGCTTTTGCATGGTGCGGCAGGGTTATTTTAGAGGTTCAACATTTAGTTCCCCAGTGGGAACACACGGGAGGGTTATGAATTCATAATGTTGGGGAGCAGGAGTGCTTCACGGAGGAGGTGCATTTCACCCACTTATTTTTTTTTTTAAAGGATTGATTAAATTTTCTCAGCACCTGCACTGTGTGTGTGAGAGAGAAAGTTGAACGTGAATTTGGAAATGTTCCGTCTCTTCCAGTCGGGTTAGAGGGAGGAGACGAGTCCTGGGTTTTGTTGCCGGCTACTGTGTGAGCGTCAGCCACCTCTTTAATTAGGTTTTGAGCAAATACTCATCGAGGTCCTAGCTTGTGCCAGGCAGTGTTTCTAGTTGCTTGTGATTTGCTTTCTAGGTTTTGGAGATACGGGCGTTTAGAGGTGGGGAGTTCTGTACGTGGAGGAGCAAAGAAAGGCAAAGTCTTAACTTGGTTAAGATGGGCTGCCCCTAAATAAAGTTATCATTAAAAAACCCGGAACCAGCCAGAAGGAAAACAGTTTGTCCTAAAGCCTTTGCTGAGTGGTTTCTGATGTGGAACTGAGAAGTGAGGCTGTATTTAGCTCTGTGTCCTTGCTGGCAGGTTGTTATCCTTAGGAGAAGTGTTCCACGTGTTTTCAATGTGGCCCTCACGGTCAGAACCCTTGTATGGGCACATTGATTTAAAAAAAAAAATTTAATGGTGAGTTGAAAGGGTTTGTCTTTGACATAAGTGTAGGTAATATGAAGTATATTAATATGACACATGTAAACGAGGTAAATATGAGGCTAGTTTGATCTTGTCATTTATCCTTGATGCAGTTTCAGTGGTTTGGGGTACAGGGTAAAACGATCAGTTGATTAAATTGAATCCAATAACCAGATCGTGAGGCGGGGAAGACTCTAGCCTAGTCTTTCAGGTGCGCTGCGTGCTGGGCTCGGGTTCTCTTGGGCCGGAACTCGAGCGTTGAGGGCGTGGCCCCTGATGGGGCGTGGTCTCATCTAATGACAGGCACGCCTCTCCTCCAGGGCTCAAGGGCCTGCTTTACCACAGTCTTTCTCACGGTTCCCCTTGGAGAAATGAGCAGTCTGGTCCTGTCTCAGAAGTCCTGGGGTTCTTTCCTTGGCCTGCTGTCAGTCATAAGCACTTGCGTGAGGACTGTGTGTCAAGCACTCTGTTGGATGGTGGCCCCACGAGGGGGCTTCTCAGGGGCATGATGTCTGGAGGGAGGCCTGAAGAAGTCACGAGACTGCCTCAGGATATGGTTTGGTGGAATGGAGGCTGAGGAGCTAGGTAGGGGGCAGCTTGCAGTGGGGTGTTAGGAGCCAAGGGAATTTGGATTTATTCTAAGCCATTAGGGAGCTCTGTATAGAGGGAAGGCAGATTTGCGCCTTTGGAAGATCATTCATGTCAGTACACTCTGAGACTTGATAGAATTAATCCCAACTATCCTTCTCTAGCACTGCTAAGCACTCTCCCTAGAGAGGGTTTGTTAGTTTGAAAACGACGCACAGTACTTATTTAGATGATTTGAAAATGCCTCTTTGACCTTCCCCTCTTACCCGCTTTTTTCTACAGTCATTTGCAGACTTGTTGTCTAACAAGTCACCACTCACCTGCCTCTTCCCACCCCTCCACCTGCCCTTCTGCATTTGCTCTGAGGACTTGGAGACGTACACACGTAGCTTTGTGTGTCCCCCTCATCAGAGAAGTCTGTGTGCCAGGTCATGGGATATTCCGAGGAGAAGATGTTTATCTTGGTTCATTCTGGCTGCTGTAGCAAAATGCCACCGACTGAGTAGCTTATAAACCGCAGAAATTTCTCAAAAGTCTAGAGACTGGAAGTCTGAGATCAGGGTGCCAGCTTGGTGAGCACCCTCTTCTGGGTCACAGACTTCTCTTTATGTCCTCACATGACAGAAGGGGACAAGGAAGCTGTCTGGGGCCCCCTCACTAGGGTACTGATCCTGTCAGTAAGAATTAGTCACTTTCATGACCTAATCACTTCCCAAAGAACACGAAGAATAACACCACCGTGGGATCAGGTTTCAACATTTGAATTTTGTGGGGAACACCTTTAGACCATAGCTACACTGGCATTTTGGAATCGTTAGTGATTCCTGCTGGCCAGCATCATCATCTTGTGCCATATTACCTCCAGGATAATTGTGGGCAAGGTTTTCTCGGATTTTTAGAAAATTTTTTTTGGTCTGTGCTGGGTCTTTGTTGTGGCAGATGGGCTTAGTCACCCCGTGGCGCGTGGGATCTTAGTTCCAGGACCAGGAATCTAACCCATGTCCCCTGCATTGGCAGGCGGATTCTTAACCACTGGACTCCCCAGATTCTAACGGTAGTTGATGATTTTCGTTTACTTTATAGAGAAGGTTAAATGTCTCTATTGTGAGCACCTTCACCTACCTTATGTTTAGCCTTTAGTATGACATATCTAATTTTTTTTAATTGAAGGATAATTGCTTTACAGGCTTTTGTTGTTTTCTGTCAAATATCAACATGAATCAGCCATAGGTATACACGTGTCCCCTCCCTCTTGAACCTCCCTTCCATTTCCCTCTCAGTCCCACTCCTCTAGGTTGATACAGAGCCCGTTTGAGTTCCCTGAGTCATACAGCAAATTCCCACTAGCTGTCTATTTTACGTATGGTAGTGTACGTCTGCGCATTACTCTCTCCTCTCTCCATACATCTCACCCTCTGGCTGCCCTCCTCCCCCACCCGCCTTGTATCCATAATTCTGTTCTCTCTGTCTGTTTCTCCATTGCTGCCCTGCAGATAAATTTATCAGTACCGTCTTTGTAGATTCATTATATATTGATATATATACATTAGTATATGATGGTTATTTTTCTCTTTCTGGCTTACTTCACTCTGTATAATAGGTTCTGGGTTCATCCACCTCATTAGAACTGACTCAAATGCATTCCTTTTTATGGCTGAGTCATATTCCATGGTATGTGTGTACCAGAGCTTCTTTATCCATTCATCTGTTGATGGACACCTAGGTTGCTTCCATATTTTTGCTATTGTAAATAGTGTTGCAGTGAACAATGGGATACATGTGTCTTTTTAAATTTTGGTTTCCTCAGGGTATACGCCTAGGAGTGAGTTTGCTGGGTCATGTGGTGGTTTTATTCCTAGTTTTTAAAGGAATCTCCATACCATCTTCCACAGTGGCTGTATCAGTTTACATTCCCACCAACTGTGCAAGAGCGTTCCCTTTCCTCCACACCCTGTCCAGTATTTATTGTTCGTAGACTTTTTGTGATGGCCATTCTGACCGGTGTGAGGTGATAGCTCATTGTAGTTTTGATTTGCGTTTCTCTAATAATGAGCGATGTTGAGCATCTTTTCATGTGTTTGTTAGCCATGTGTATGTCTTTGGAGAAATGTCTGTTTAGGTCTTTTTCCCACTTTTTGATCGGGTGATTTGTTTTTCTGGCATTGAGTTGTGTGAGCTGCTTCTATATTTGGGAAATTAATCCTTTGTCAGTTGTTTCATTTGCTCTTATTTTCTCCCATTCTGAGGGTGGTTTTTCACCTCGTTTATAGTTCCTTGCTGTGCAAAAACTTCTAAGTTTAATTAGGTCCCACTTGTTTATTTTTATTTCCATTACTCTAGAGGGTGGGTCGTAGAGGATCTTGCTTTGATTTACATCATCATTTATGTTCTGCCTATGTTTTCCTCTAAGAGTTGATAGTTTCTGGTCTTACATTTATTTCTTTAATTCATTTTGAGTTTATCTTTGTGTATGGTGTTAGGAAGTGTTCTAATTTCTTTCTTTTACAGGTAGCTGTCCAGTTTTCCCAGCACCATTTATTGAAGAGGCTGTCTTTGCCCCACTGTATACTCTTGCTTCCTTTGTCAAAAATAAGTTACCCATAGGTGCACGGGTTTATTTCTGGGCTTTCTGTCTTTTCCTTTGGTCTATATTTCTGCTTTTGTGCCAGTGCCACATTCTCTGATGACTGTATCTTTGTAGTATAATCTGAAGTCAGGAAGGTTGATTCCTCCAGCTCCATTCTTTCTCAAGACTGCTTTGGCTATTTGGGGTCTAGTGTGTTTCCATATGAATTGTGAAGTTTTTTGTTCTAGTTCTTCAAAAAATACCATTGGTAGTTTGACAGGGATCGCATTAAATCTGTAGCTTGCATTTGGTAGTATAGTCATTTTTCACAATATTGTTTCTTCCAACCTGGGAACATGAAATCTCTCTCCATCTGTTGATGACATGTCCAAATTTTTAATTCAGTTTGGGGAAGGAAGAGTGGAAGGAAAAGTTTGAACTTTATGATGTGCTGGAGAAGGAGGTTTAGTAGGTAACTCAGGTCTGACTCTTTGCGACCCCATGGACTGTAGCCCGCCAGGTTCCTCTGTCCATGGGATTTCCCAGGCAAGAATACTGAAGTGGGTTGCCATTTCCTTTTCCAGAGAATCTTTCTGACCCAGGGATTGAACCCGTGTCTCCTGCACTTACAGGTGGGTTCTGTACCATTAATGTCAGCTGGGAAGCTAAAGCTTGTCAAATGTGAATCTCAATATTTGACCTCTGTTCAGTTCAGTTCAGTCGATCAGTCATGTCTGACTCTTTGCGACCCCATGGACTGCAGCACGTCAGGCCTTCCTTTCCATCACCAATTCCGGGAGCTTGCTCAAACTCATGTGCATTGAGTCGGTGATGCCATCCAGGCATCTCATCCTCTGTCGTTCCCTTCTCATCCTGCCTTCAATCTTTCCCAGCATCAGAGTCTTTTCCAATGAGTCAGTTCACATCAGGTGCATTCACATAATTCTCAGTCTTGTGAGGTGGGTAGTGTTATCTGTTTTATTTTATTATTTTTTTGAGAAGTAAAGCCATAGTTATGCTAAACCCTTAAGATTTTAAGCTTGTTTGTTTGTTTTTAATTGAAGTATAGTTGATGGCAGTGTTATCTTTATGTCTTACTTAACAAATGCTTAGATACCAGTGAACAAATGTTTGAGCACCTGCTATGTAGACCCTGGGACAGTGAGACTCAGAAAGGTTAAGAGACTGGACCAAGGCCACACAGCTTGTACAGGTCAGAGCTACAGTATAATCCCAGGTCAGTCTGACTTCACAGCCAGTGTTCTTGAGGCTGCTGCCCTCCTTTGAGCACCTGCTCATCCTGGCCCAGCATTAGATGGGAGGAGCAGGGAGATGAAGAGGGCAGCATCCTTCCACTGGGGGCCCTTTAAAAGGTCACGCAACCCAGACACGAGAAAGCATTGTGCATCTTGGCTCTTGAGTGATGAGACTTTCACGGGGGATCCTGTCTTCTGCTTCACTCAGTGGATGTCCAGTGCTTGGGTGAGGCCGTGCTGGGGCTGGTGGTGCAGAGAATGAGACAGTTCATCACAGTGCAAGGTGTGGAGTGTGATAACAGGGGTATTTGGAGTACGAGGGGTCAGAGGAGTGAGTGACTTTAAGCATCGGGAAAGTCCTCACAGAAGAGGTGCCATTTGAGTTCTTTTGACGGACAAGGACATTTCAGGAAACAAGAACTGTGTGTGCCCAAAAAGGATTATGAAATGCTGTTCTGATGCTTGGGGTGCTGCTTATTCCAGGGCCCTCCTTTCCCCCTTCTCCAGTGCTTCCCTCATTTCCAGGACACCTGGGTGAGTGGAGAAAGGCAGGAGATGATGCTGGAAGGAAGGTTGGGGGCCAACCGGGGAGGAGAGCTTCCGGGGTCACACTCAGGAGTCAGGCAGACACAGAGTCGTTGAAGCATGTTAAGCGGCATTGCCAGATTGTAGAACTCCTCGTGGTAGCTGTAGAGAAAGGATGGGCGGAGGCATCCTCCGTGGTACCCATCTCTGCCCATCTTTCGTGACTGCTGCTCGGAGATAGCCTCTTTCATCTCTTTTAGCTCGCTCTTCTAGTCCAGTTTCTACTGAAATTGTTAACAGTGGCTGACTGTGCTGAGGGCTGGCATGACGTCTCCACTAATGTTTCATTTGCTAAATGCTTCATATATGAAATCACCTTTCATAATTTCTCATTTTTTTCCTCCAGGTTGATTCCAAAGATAGCCCTCGTAGCTCCGTGGATTCTGAATTGGCAGCGGAAGCGGAGGGTCAAAATGGTACAATGGAGGAACCACACAAGGTCCAGAAAAGGCAGAGGGAGAGACTTCGAGACCAGGGCTCCGCCATGATCTACCTGAAGGCCATCCAGGGCATCCTGGGAAAGTCGATGCCAAAGAGGAAGGGAGAGGCGGCCCCACGGGCAAAACCCCACATCGCAGAGCACCCCCGCCGCGGAGAGGGACCAGCCGGGAGTGTCAGTGTGGCTGCTCCTCAGAAAGAGAAAGAGACCACCCCAGAGGTCAGAGCGGAGGAGGAGGACACTGTGCTGGAGAAGAGCAGCTTCTGTGACAGGAGGGTGGTGATAGACCCTCAGGAGAGCCCCAACGAGGAGCCCCTGGGTGGCCGAAGGATGGTCACCGAAGAGTGCTCTCCACCCCTGGAGTTTCTGGATGACTCTGACTCGCATTTGAATGGCCAGAAGGTGAGTCAAGCTCAGGTCAAGCGTGGAGTTTTGAGTTTTGTTAAATGTCCTTGGTCTTTTTAGTTTGATCATAGGTATTACTCATTCAACGCAGTCCTTGACTTACCCAGGGCTTCAGGAAACAAAATGATAGTCCTCTTGTATCATGCCTTTCAGATTTATTAAGAAACCTCAATTCAGTGCTAGCTTTGTTTTATGATTTATATGTTAAGATACAGATGTTCCTGTGTAACAAAGGCCAAAATAACATTGACTTAAGCAGTGTGGGGGACCTGGGTGCCTCCTGCTTGACTCTGCTGCCGCTCGGCGGTTTCCACCTTGTGGTTCGAGTGGCTGTGACCAGGCTCCGCATGTTACATTGACATTCCAGCCAGGAGGAAGGGGAGAAGAGCAAAGTACATTCCCTCCCTTTTAAGAGTTTGGCTCAGTAGTAGTCCCCATTATATCTGCTCACATCTGTTGAGAAGAATCTGGCCAACACTTGCAAGAGAATCTGGAAAATTCCAGACTGACTTCCATCTGGGAAACACTACATTCAGATAAACTTCTGTTGCTCTAGAGGAGGGAGAGGGTGACACCGAATAACACTGAAGGGAAATGAGCAGTTTTTAACATTGTTTCTGATTCGGAGGGAAAAAACATTCCTCTGTGGTACCATCTCTGCCCATGCTTCATGACTGCTGCTCGGAGGTAGCCCCTTTCATCTCTCTTTCTAGTCTGTGTTTCTAAGTAATTTCACATTGTTTATTTTTTAAAAATTTAGACATCTGTGGACTTTCTACACAGGAGACGAGAATTTAGTTCTCTACACTTAGACGGTACCCACACGTGAAAATGTATCCTCTCTGCCTTCCTGTAGCTCTGATTCATAATACAATTTTTAGTCAAATCTATTTACAATTATTATGACCGTATTCATAGCTGACTGACTTAGTATACTCTGATTATATTTCCAATCTTATAAAAGTTTGTCTACTTTGAAGTTCATCTTACTTTGTTTCTTTCCTGTAGTTTTCTGTTCTTATGACTGTTTCATCTCCAAACTGCTAGTACTGTTGCAGGAAGGGGGACCCCTTCCAGGGCCAGAAACTGGGCTCTTGTCTAACCTCCGGAAATGAATTGTCCGAGGAGACACATGTGCTGACAAAGCAAGAGATTTTATTGGGAAAGAGCACCCTGGTGGAAAGCAGTAGGGTAAGGGAAGCCAGGAGAACTGCTCTGCCATGTGGCTTGCAGTCTTACGGGTTTTATGGTGATGGGATTAGTTTCCGGGTTGTCCTTAGCCAATCATTCTGACTTGGAGTCCTTCCTGGTGGTGCACGCCTTGTTCAGCCAAGATGGATGCCAGAGAGGAGGATTCTGGGAGGTGGTTGGACATATGGTTTCTCCTTTTGACCTTTCCTGAACTCTTCCTTCTCCTGGTGGCTTATTAGTTCCGTGTTCCTTACCAGGACCTCCTGTCATAAAACACCTCATGCAGATGGTTACTGTGGTGCCTGGCCAGGGTGGGCGGTTTCAGTCAGTGTGCTTCCCCTAACAGTACCATTAGTTTCTTCTCAATATTGTCAAAATAAGTAGTCTGCTCTCCATGTTTCTTTTTTGAGGGTATATTCCTTTTGATTCCTTACGATTCCTTTTTTCCTCTCTCCTTTCATCTCTGCTTTCTTGATGCATAATTAAGGAGAGTGCATATGATGATAAACATGCTTTTAAAATTTTTGGCATGCTTAAATTATAAAACACTGGCTCAATTTTTTGAGTTGTCCTTTTTTAGACATCCTGTTTCATTTTGAGGTTATAATACCATCTCTTGTTTCTCTGAGAATATGAATTAAAAGTTTGTTTCAAAGGTTTCTTTCCACACTATTTTTTCAGAGTTTTCTTCTGTTTTTTTTGGTTTTTTTCCCCTAAATATTTTGGTGTCATCTTTTGTGTTAGGCTTTTCCTCAGATGTTTCTGGTATCTGTTCATATTTTAACGATGAAGCATTAAGCCAGTTGGAAGTCTTGGTGCCTGGGTGGGCTTATCAACTGCTGCCTATAACATCATGTGATCACCTGTAGTTTCATCCTGAGAGGCTGCTGGGGGGTGAGGGGTGGGGCCCTGGGACAAATCCTCCAGTGCTCTGCTCAGGAGCACAGGTCCAGCTGCTAGTGTTTTAGGAGTCAGGTTGAGGGGGTGGCTGGGTTCATGAGTGTCTAACATGTGATGACCCTCAGCTATGTGTCTGTTGTCCCTGGTTCTTCCACGGGCTCCTTGGCTTAACTTTTCCAAGCACGAACCTTATCTTTTGCTGGGCGGGGAAGGGGCAGACCCATCTGTGCAGGATGGGAGCAAGGATCTGGGGCTCTAACTTCACAGATCCTCTTACTTTCATCTCCAGCCTCGCCTTCATTTTGAGAGCTCTGATACCTCCAATTCCTGGGTCTTCTGGGGGCCTATAGTATGATTCAGCATGTTTTGGGGGTTTTCTCACTGCAGGCCTAGGTTTTGGCCATCTGTGATCTGCTTATCCAGTGACTGTTCCTTTATCTGCTTTCTAGTATCTGATTATTTTTTTAGTTTGCTTTGCTCTTTTTTCTGTATGCTTTCTCTTCATAGGTTTATGCTTTTCCAAGTCCATTTCCTATAACTTTAATAAGAGGTTTTTGGCAGGAAGGACAAAACCCACATGTGCTGTATTTAATTGGAAACCCCAAGAGCAGTAGGTTTTGTAAACTACTTTTCCCGCCAACCCAGTGTATAATGCCTGTGTTTCTGTCTAATGTAGATCATTGTTTCACTGCCTGGAGTTCCCTGGTATGGGTGAACTTTCCAAACTTCTATGCCCAAACTCCTGTTTGTCAGACTGGACACTTAGATTGCCTGTTGAGGATATTTTTGGGTAGGTTAGCAGATGAGTGTTGAGATCAGACATTTTGAGTTCATATCCTGGCTCTGCTGGTGTACTGCAGTCTTGAGAAAGTCACTTAACCTCTTTGAGCCCCCGTTTCTTCCTCTATATAAAAAGGCATGATTCTTTAAATGTTATCACAGACTAATATGGGGATCAGCAGACTGTCTGTTAAGGACCAGATAGTAAATATTTTAGGTTTTTTGAGCTTTTAAGGCCTCCATTGCAACTATTCAACTCTTCTGTAATAGCATGAAAACAGCCATAGACAATATTAAAGTGAATGAGCCTGGCTATATTCCAATAAAACTTTACTTAAACCAACAGGCAGTGTATTGGATTTGGCTTGTGGGCTGAAGTTTGCTGAATGCTAAATTAATACATGAAAATACTTTGCTCAGTGCCTCGTGTATAGTAGACTCTCAATAAATGCAGCTTTAAATTTCACCATATGTACTTGAACCTTAGGCAGTCTTGAGTATAGGTAATTGTCAATTTTCCCAAAAAGGAAATCCAAAACCTTTTCCTGGCCAACTTGACTATATATAAAGTCTTTCAAGGTCTTAGATGATGTCGCCAAAGTCTGTTTATCATATGTATTCCTAGGTACATGTGCATTTTCTGAAGTCATTTTTCCCCCTACTCTGCCATTTCTCACCCCCTCATATTTGATTAGTTTTATTGAACCTTTTCACATGTTTCTCTGACATGGTCTTTGTTGTCACTGGAGTTACTTTTTGAGTCATGTAATGTGATTTCCTGAACTTCCCCTGATGAGAAGAATGAGAACCTGACTCAAGAGGTCTGAGATGGAACTGCAGAATTAGTTTTTTGTTTTTAGCCAGTACCCTCAGATAATAGTTCGTGAAGCAGCCAGAGGACATCCCTATCCTTCCGTCTGAGTTAGCATTTTAATTGCTGTTATTTCCATTTAAAGGTTTTATTATGAGATATTCAAAATATTTATGAAAATTACCCACTTACCCATTACTCATCATCAATAAGTGTTAACTCACTGCCGATCTTGTCTTGTTTGAGCTCTGTATCCCTTTTCTCTCCACAAATTATTTGGAGGAAAACTGCACCTACCATATCATTTCACCCATAAATATTTTGGTGTTTATCTCTCAAATTAGGATCTTTAGGGAAAAAACAAGCATAACTACAGTTCTAATCTCTCCCTCTGCCCTGTCCCCCCAGTCCTTAATAGGGTCAACTATCCAGTCAGTCTGGAGAAGGAAATGGCAGCCCACTCCATTATTCTTGCCTAGAGAATCCCATGGACACAGGAGCCTGGTGGGCTACAGTCCATGGGCTCGCAGAGAGTCGGGCACGACTGAGCAACTGAGCACACATATCCAGTCAGTGATTAAACTTCCCTATTTCATGGTTGTTTCAGTTTGTTTGAAGCAGGATGTAAGAGTCATCTGTGTCATTTTCTAAAGTGTTAAATCTCTTAGTCTCTGTAGATTCCTCCTCCCCTTTCCATTCCATGTTATTTGTTGTTACATATATTAAACAAAAAAAGATGTCTTTTGACTTGTAGAATTTCCTGTAGCTGAGATCTCATTGATACGATGTAGCACTTTTTGGTCTGTATTATTCTGTCCCTGGAAATTCTATACCACATTACAAGTAGCTGTTCCCTTTGCAAATCCCTTTGCATTTGTTCAGTCTTGGGAGGTAAATTTTGGGGCATCCTACAGTGTAACCATGTCTAATTATTCTTTCAGTTAGTATTTTAGGAAATATATTTCC
Source organism: Bos javanicus (assembly GCF_032452875.1). Lineage (NCBI taxonomy): Eukaryota > Metazoa > Chordata > Mammalia > Artiodactyla > Bovidae > Bos > Bos javanicus. Next base: position 16,627,782 of record NC_083889.1, on the reverse strand, counting down.
AGGGTTTAAAACTAAAAAATGTATTTAGTGAAAAGTAGCTTTCCAACTGGCCCTGTGTTGCCCTATTCCTCCTCCTACGTATTTTATGTTTTTTAAGTTTCCAGTGTAATTTTATACGTAACCACTTAGCTTATTGCTTTTTAAAAAGTTATCTTTATAAAAAACTAAAAACTATCTTTAAAACCTTTGTTTAAAATGATATGTAGCAGAGAATTGTGAGGTCATACCCCCAGGAATAATTACTAAATCTGTTACCTTTTTTTGCTTCCCATCTCCCTTTAAAAAAAAAACGAGTTTAAGGAACCTCTTTAAATAAATACTCAAATTAGCTTGACTGAGTTTTGTTTAGGGTCATTTATCTTCTTCAAATAAAAGAGTGTATCTTGTCTACAAGAGACTTTGTGAGGACTTAAATATGAAATGAACCCTCAGAAAAGGGAAGTATCATTTTGAGGAGAAACCCTTACCTTCCATTTGGACATTTTTTATAATTTTAATCAGATTAACTTTTGTTGTTGGGGGAAGAGGAAATAGTGAAATATATTTTGAAGAGCTAGATTGCAAAGGTGTTAATTATCTGTTAGTGTATGTGAGAGGTATTTTATTGATGTGCTTACATGTGAACATGTCCAGCAGCTGGTGCTTGGCACCTACCTGTGACCTCTAGGATGTGGTTGTGGGTGCTCAGAAGTCATACGGTAGTCGACCTCCCCCAGAGGAGCAAGACTGGTTTGACCTAGTCCTGGAAGCTGCAGTCCCTTCCGGCTCTATCAGTTACCATACAAGTTGGCCCAGGTTCAAGGGGAGGGGTCACAGACCCCACTTTCAATGGAGAGTAACGTCAAAGAATTTGCAGACACAGCCTCCAAGGACTCCAACTGCATGGTGGTATATTTTGAATGTGCAACAGACCTGTTGTTAGTGATGAGATGCTGGGCAGTGCTTTTCTCTAACAACTGCACCCCCCATACCCTGTATGTCCTAGAGAGCAGTTTTTTTTCCCAAGAGGGGTTCTTCAGAAAGGGAATGCAGGCACAGCCTCCCTTCCAGGGAGGGCACATGACACCATGATCCCAAGTTTATTCCGTGGTAACCTGGCTCACTTTCTGCGAAGTAATCAGGAAGCCAGATGACAAAGTGCACTAAGGAGTCAATGCCGTGCCATCTCCGTGGCCTGAGAGTGGCCAGGGCCTCTATTTGGCTGGTGGCTGAGCATGGGAGGCTGTCCTCACACAGGTCAAAGGCAAACCTTCTGTCTCTTTCCTCCTCTGCAGCCTAAGGACCGGGAGGTGGTGATGGAGCGCACCTCTTCAGGAAGTGACTGGTCTGACGTGGACGAGATTTCCACAGCCAGGTTCTCTCAGGAGGAGCCCGTCCCCCTAAAACCCTTCACAGTTCCAGAGGCTTCTGCCTTCCCCACGGACTACGTCATGTACCCAGCTCACTTGTACAGCAGTCCCTGGTGTGACTATGCCAGCTACTGGGCCAGCGGTCCCAAAACCCCCAGGTACCCGTCCGTGGGCAGTGGCAGCAGCGACACGACGCAGGCGGGCAGGAGCTGCCAGGGCTCTTCCCCCGCCTCGACGGTGAGCCCCTTGCTCACCTCCAGGGAGCCTGAGGCTGCCAAGGAAGGCAGATCCCGGAAGTCTCGTTCATCTCGTTTCTCCAGAAGCTCAGAGGGACACGTGAAGGAGAAAAGAACATTCCAGGAGGACGTGCTGCCCCGTCCTGCTGAGGAACCTGCGTCTAGTTCCCTGCCCAGGAGCCGTCGGGAGTCCAGGCTGGAGGGTTTCATCGACACCCACTGTCACTTGGACATGCTGTATTCCAAGCTGTCATTCAAAGGGACCTTCAGCAAGTTCAGGAAGATTTACAGCAGCTCCTTCCCTAAGGAGTTTCAGGGTTGCATCTCTGACTTCTGCGATCCTCGCACCCTGACTGATGGCCTCTGGGAGGACCTGTTGCAGGAGGATCTGGTATGGGGTGCCTTTGGGTGTCACCCGCATTTTGCACGTTACTACAGTGAGAGTCAAGAAAGGAATCTTCTGCAGGCCTTGAGGCACCCCAAGGCCGTGGCATTCGGGGAGATGGGCTTGGATTATTCTCACAAGTGCACCACGCCTGTCCCAGAGCAGCACAAGGTAACGTCGTCCTTCGTTTGCTCACAGTGTTCCTCTCTTAGTGGTTACGTAAGCGTTTCTCCACTTTGGGAACTAAAGAATTCAGAATCTCTAAAAACATGATTGCTCTTATCCAGACCCCCTCTCCCCAACCCCAGATGTCATTGGTCAAATGCTTCGCAAGCTGTTGCTTTCCTTTCGGTTGTATTACGAAAGAAGAGGGTAGGGGCTGAATGACCTTTACAGCTAATGATACAAATGTCAAAGCTTCCATTCCTTCTTGGGAAGCAACACATTTTGTTTGTTTAATTAAACAATATGTTTTTCTTCTGATTTTAAAGTTAGTGTGCCCATTGCAGAATATTTTGCAAAACACACAAATGAGCAAAGAGAATCATTTCCCAATCCAGGAGAGAGCGACCATGACTTCTACCTTGTAGTGAGCTTCATTTCCTCTTGTTCTTTTTCTGCTGGCTCCTGAGGAGGACACATGCTCCACTGCAGCCACTGTTCCTGTCCCCTAACAATTCTTTCTTCTTAATAGTTTTTAAACTTCAGATGTGTTTTGGAATTCATATTTTTATTGTCGCTATCCCTTGGAGAGTTGCATGGAACAGTTGGTGGCATGTCTTATGAGTACCTGTCAAAGAATCTAGGAAACGAGTGCTGTATGTACGTGTCTTTTAAAAAAGAATTTAGGAGATTAATAGAAAGTAGTAGTTTGAATGTTTTTTCCACCGTGAAAATGTTCCCGCTTCATTAAATATTCTTTGAAAAATATGCTTTTTTAACAGCCATGTAATGTTCCACCCCAAGTCTATAGTAGTTTGATTATGCAAATAGTAGCTTTTTAGAAGCAAAAATTAAGTGTTGAAATTAGAATCTCTTGCAGCCTTCTGCCTCTAGAGGAGTTCAAAGAGGGCATATATGTTAAAGAGGGCTCCAGTGGGCTGTCGGTACTGGGATTAGCTCATCGTTAAAGTCCTTGAAAGCATTCCATGTTGTTGGTTTCCTGGCTCACTTCCTTTAGTTAAAAACACAGGTTAAACCTGAGTTACGTCAGAATTGGTATTGGTTCTTTGCCGCTATCTTGAGACAAGGTAGTGCGAGCGCTGGACTTGAACATGTCATTCTCGAGTGAGTCACCTGACTCAAAGCATCTTCTAATTTGATGTTAAAAATTCCAACGTGAATTATATTCCATGATTGGAAAAAACTACTCATGGAAATATTAAGAGCGTTGTTTTTTTTTAATGTATCTGTAGGTACTCACCTAGCAGATGTGATTTTGGTTAAGAAAGCAAGTTGCAGGATATAGCTTTAGTATTTATTCTTTCCACACATAATTGAGCACCTCTGAGAGTCAGGCATCATGCAGATACATCCATGGCAACTTTTCACGGAGGAAAAGGTGTGCAAGGTGACGGGCTCCCTCTTGGGAGTAGGAGTAGGGGCAGGGGCGGTGAAGGAGAGCACACTTATCTTGGAGTGCTGCTTCTGAGCCCTGCCCCGCCCCTGGAGCCCCAAATAAGCCTTGCCTAGTGGTTGCTCCATGCAGAGCCTGGGTTCTGGTTTGAATCGGGGTGCTCCAGCTAATCAGCTGCAAGTTATCTGGCCTCATTTGGAGCCTCCGTTTCTTTACATGATGGGCTGAGCACCCTATCTTAGGGTGTTTTTGAGGATTACAGGTTATAATACACCTAAATAATACTACTATCTAGTAAGCAGTCAGTAAATGTTAGCTATTATTATGCATTATAGAGCTTAAAAACAAAGAATGGGAGATGGTGGGGGTTGCCCACTGGACTGGCTGCTCTGGAGGTAACAGACATCCAGAATGGCCCTCACCCACAGGTCTTGTCGCTACCTTCTCCCAGGTGTTTGAGAGGCAGCTACAGCTGGCCGTGTCTCTGAGGAAGCCCTTGGTGATCCACTGCCGGGAAGCTGATGAAGATCTGCTGAAAATCATGAAAAAACTTGTGCCTCCAGACTACAAGATTCACAGGTGAGAGCCTGGAACTTCAGCGGGCAAAGGAAGTGAACATGTCCCTCTGTCTAGGATGTTACTGGGAAAAACAAATGCAGTGAGAAAAGAGCATTGATAATGTTAGGTCTTTTCATAGAATCTTTTCAAAAGATTAGCTATCATTTTGACCCATATGAAATTTCTGATACTTGACCACTTTTTACGTAAAAAATGACAGCTTCATATGGTTTGAGCTAATACTCTGAATCGCTGTGACCCCCATCCCATGAAGCAGGTTGTAACGGAGGCTCAGTTCTCAGAAATGAGAGCTGTTGATCTGGGGGGAGCTGCTGTGGGTCCAGTGACTGAGCACACCATTCCAGGGCACCAGAAAAGAAACTTTCTCTCCTCCTTGCAGTTTGAAAGCTCATCCCTCCCCACTCCTCCCTACCCCACCTTAAAGTCCAGGAGGTATCTTCTGTAAATGGTATCTAGGGGTTCTTTAGTTGGGTAAACTCACCAGCCTCCTGCCGTGTGCCCGTTCTGGGCATGGGCTTGGCTCGAGGGGGCCCTGGAGGAGCTGTGAGAGACGGTCCGCTGGTGACTCCCCAGAGGGTGTGGGGCTGAGCTGGGCACAGGGAGCCAGAGCACGGGCCCTTAGCTGCCTCTGGCTACAAGGGGCCAGGAGGTGATGCCCAGCTGGCTCTTTCAAGATGGGTGAGATGGGTTAACTGAAGAAACAGAGTCTAGATCCCAAGCCCGGTTCTGACAGGTGACTGAAGAGGGCGGGGCTGTCAGGCCTCTAGACCACCGCCTTCCAGGCACCCAGGCAAAGAGTGACGCCTCTGAGTGGAGCGGCCGCCAGAGATGAGACGAGGCACAGTCACTCGGCCCTTCTGGGCTGGTGTATATGGTACTAAGAACATGGACAGGTGTCAGGCTAAGAGAAGAAAAATTCACCCGTAGGCCCCTTCCGGTGTACTCGATGACATGGACGTAACTTCTGCCCATAGTATCGTGATCCGGAGGGGCTGCGGTTGTCAGTTTTGCTTCTGACTGTGTCGACTGTGAGTCCTTCCCTCGGATGCAGTCTTTGCATTTTTGAGAATTTGTCCAGCAACATTAACTCAGAAGAGGTGAAATGTCTAGAGGGAGCTGGGGCTTCGGCAGAGTGGGTAACGAGAGAATCCTGATGTGGGATTCTCCTCCTCGCAGGCACTGCTTCACCGGCAGCTACCCGGTCATCGAGCCCCTGCTGGAGCACTTTCCCAACATGTCCGTGGGCTTCACAGCCGTCTTGACCTACTCCTCCGCCTGGGAGGCCCGGGAAGCTCTGAAACAGATCCCGCTGGAGAGGATCATCGTAGAGACGGATGCTCCCTATTTCCTGCCTCGACAGGTAGGGCCGTCTTCAAGCTAAGTTGAGGCGCTGAGGAGAGAGGGTGGGCGGTGGGCGGTCACCCGTGCAAGGCTGGCAGGACCAGAGTGCCCAGTACCTTTCCAGGTCCCGCCCTTGGCTGTGTAGATGTCTCCTCTCTGTTGCTTTGCAGAACCAAAGTCTAGGGGGCTGAGAAGCTGAAGGGTAACCACTCTCTTCCAGGCAGTGCAAAGCCCTACCCTGTAGAGGGTTGTCCAAGGAAGCGTGGGACCCTGCTCACCCAGAGCCCCCCTGACTGGGACTCTCCCTGCACCTGCAGGTAAAGGGGTCTCTACACAGCTCCAGAGGCCCTGCTCGGGAAGGGCCGGGGGGGACACGCGCCTGACGGCTGTGCACAGAAAGCACAGCGATGTCCTGAATGCTTGGTGTCTTCCAGGTTCCCAAGAGCCTTTGCCAGTACGCCCACCCGGGCCTGGCCTTGCACACGGTTCGAGAGATCGCCAGGGTCAAAGACCTGCCGCTCGCCAGCACCTTGGCCACCCTGCGTGAGAACACCCGCCGCCTCTACAGTCTTTAAGCAGGGAGGGTGCCACCAGGAGTCTCCTAGGAAAGGTGGGGAAAATCACATTACATGTGTAGTTTTGCAAAACCAAGACAAAAAATGACTTGGTCTCTATGAATGTGGAGCAGGTAAACATGGGGTGAGCAATGAGCCTGGTCTGTCTTGAGTGAACTTGAGTTTGTGTGCTAACTCAGTGGTGTCCGACTCTTTTGCAATTCCTTTGACTGGAGCCCTCCAGGCTCCTCTGTCCATGGGATTCTCCAGGCAAGAATACTAGAGTGGGTTGCCTTCTCCAGGGGATCTTCCTAACCCATGGATCGAACCTGCATCTCCTGGGTTGGCAGGCAGATTCTTTACTGCTGAGCCACCAGGGACGCCCCTGAAGTTGAGTTTAACCTTCATCCTTTTCTCTTCCCCACACCCTGCAGGATGACCAGCGGCCTGACAGGAGAAAGGCCACGTGAGCTCTGCCTGTGGGTCCCCACTCGAGGATGTTGGAGAGCCAGCTGGGACAGAGGAAACCTGGACAGGGTGTTTCCTGAGACCTCCTCGGAGGCCTGTGCTTCCGGCTGGGGAGGGTGGGATGGGGTGCAGTGGGTAGGCGAGGGGCTTGGGCTGGCCTCCTGGCCGTGGTGCTCCAGGGTGACCTGGGCAGAAGGGGAGGGTATAAGGGCGCAGCAAACTCACCTACTCCGAGCTTGTCTCTGTGGCTTAGGCGCAAGCAGTCTGTGTGTGAAGTCACACTGCTCCTCGTTTAGTGCGCGTGAGCCAGTGGTGTGGTTCCTGGTTCTCCACTCTAAACACAAATCCTGAGTGGGAAATCTCTGGGGGACGTTGGCCAGAGACCTGTCTTGGAGGCTGACACTCCTGTGGCCGGTGAAGGAGCCCCTCGCTCCCCTGGATAACCTTCAGTCTGGCCCGCACCGTCGCCAGTGTCATTTCTGCGTCAGCACTGGCTGAAGGACCTCAGCTGCGGTCTCACTGGTTCCACTGCTGTTGACACAGAGAGGGCCGAGGGGCGTCCACTGTCCAGGGCAAGTCCTGGCTGAGGGAACCCTGGATTGATTGGAGGACCTGAGGAGGAAGCCTATTTGAGGACAAGGACCCCAGGGAAGGTGTTCTTCCCCCTCAGTTATGTTGAACTAACCGCTAAGGGTCCAGTCTGCCGCAGAAACTGTTAGCCTGCCCTCAGGGCTCTGAGCCCTGCTGGCCTCCACTTTGCCCCCTTCTCCTGCAGCATTGGACCAAAAATACTCCTTCTGTTCCATCTCTCGTAATGGCCCCTTGTGCGCCCCACCCAGGTCGAGAGGTAAACCAGTTTAATTCTCCAAAGCTCTGCTGGCGCCGCCCAGCCCTGTCCATTGCCTATGCAGAACAAGAGGCCCGGTGTCCATGAATCTCCCATTTCCCGGCCTGGGGCTCTCCCTCACCTTGGCCTCCACTGTGTTCTTTCTCCATGGTGGAAGTCAGAGCCCCTCCTCGGACTCTGAGCAGCCAGGCCGTCTCAAATTCTGAGCTGTGCTCTGCGCCCTGCTGGTGCCTTGTGAAAGTATGTTCCATACAGACCCTGGAAGGTTATGACAGTCAGAGGTTAAGAGTGAGGACGCTCTGGCACTTGGCACAAAAGGATCCTTACTTCCAACTTCCTCAGTGAGACAGGCCACCCTGAGTCCTTTGTCTCTTGGAGACCAGGAGCCGAAACCGTAAGATCATCACTTGCGCTGGACCCCTCTAGGTGTTTGTGGAAGGTGCTCTGGAACCTCGTGAGCTGCAAGGAAAAGGCCTTGGCGTTTCGTGTGTGGTATTTCCTCCTTGCCCGGGGACCTAAGTTGCTGGCCTGGGAAGTGGGCCTTGATTCACTGTCCACCTTCCATGGATCAGCTGTGCATCATCTGTGCCTCAGATCTGGGGAGTCCAGAGCCTTGTTCTCCTGCTTGGAAGATTTGGAGGACTAAGTGTTTCAGAGTGCTTCATTGTTCCCCAAATGAACTGCCGCTTAGCCGTCTCCTTCACAACAAGGCCTGGAAATCACGATACCAACGAGGGAAACCAGCCGGGCCCGCGTGCAATGATTAAAAGTGACAACTCAGTGGATGTCTCAGAGCCATCGCAGTCTCCCTGCCAAGGTGAAGCACCAGGTGCTATCTACTTTTATCTCCAGGATTAAGGATTTTCATTTCTGTTACACAGTGAAATGCGACCTGTGGCAGGCGGGATGGGGGTGAAAGCCAGTTGGCACTGTGTTTCATTTACAGATTTTAGATGGCCAACTGGATTGTTTCTGCTGTGTTGCTGGCATGCCTCTGTATCTCTGCCCCCTCGTCCCCTTTGGCCATCTCTTTCTGAAAATAAAGTGATGGATCTTCAGCCCATGGTCTCCATGTGTGTTTGTATTTCTCATTGTTAGCAGTGGTTTGGTTGTTTCCTACCTTTGTACCCTAAGGATCCAGAGGTCTGGAGACCTTCTCGAATATGTGCTTCAGCAGAATTCAGCTAGAAGTAAGCAGCTTGGGTACCTTCTCCAGATCTCTGCTGCCTCTAAGCACTTACTCTCATTTTACGGCCCAGGAACACCCAGATACACTTCTGCTTCTTAGCCTTGAAAAATAGACACGTTCTTTGTTCTGACCAATGAAACAGGAGGGAAAAAATGGAAGAAAGAAGGGTGTTGTTGATGGCTCCGTTGCACTGTGGGCTCTGGACTGTGAACTCTGGTGCCTCTGGGCAAACTCTGGACGCAGTGAAACAGAACTTCCTCCTGTCTTACGGTATCCTTGGACAGAAGTGCTCAAGCCAAAAGTAAGCCTGTCCAAAGGGAGGCTCTGTTCCAAGAACAGTTGATGAATTTGGAATCTGTTAATGCCTCATCTGGGACGCACAGTCATTGGTTTGTGTATTTCCAGCACATTCCTCAGTCTCAGCTCTGTCCCAGCTGAGTGCACGGCAGCTGTGTCTGCCTGACACAGAGATAGTCTCTGCAGCTGGAAATCTGCTCTCAGCTTTCCTGGTGTTTTCCACCTTTCCCTGTGTATTAAGCTTGGGACCAATAGTAATCATTTACTGTGAGCACTTTCATTTTTGTGTCACTCATTTCTGTAAAATCCAGGCAAATGTCCACTGTACGCTGCTTGAACACAGTGCCCAGGATGGCAGCAGAACTGTTGGTCAGTGGCCAGGCAGCCCTCTTGCTTGCTGTAAATGCTCGTCTGTCAACAGTGTTTGGAAGTGAACTCAGACCAAAGTGTGGTTGCTAAGCATGGGTCTCTACTCCTCTGTGTACACTGTCCTAAGGGAATTTCTTACACCCCTGTAAGTGTGTAAGAAGTTAAACACACGTGCTATCATTCTTATGTACTGGGCATATTATTTATAAAACAATTTCTTCATAAGGACATTTTTGTTGTTTTTGTTTTTCCTGTGTAAATACCTTGCTCAGCCCAGGGTGTAAATGTACCTGCTTCGGAGAGCCGGAAGGCAGTGTTGTCGGGAAGTGACATGGGCAGGTCTGAGAAGGCTGGCTGGACCAGGTGTGAAATGCTGCATTTTCTCAAGTGTGTCCCCTGTTTCCCCGCAGTCATTTTATATTTCTTCCAGTTGTCAACTTGAAATTGTCCTTGGCCTACTCCAGGTTGATCCCATGTCTTATGAATGAAAATGAAAAATGGAAACAAAAGGCTACCTTAGGTAGCAGGGCAAGAGGGTGACACTGGTTGAGAACAGCAGAACATGGGGGCGCCTAGGCCCAAGCCCACAGCTCTGGGTCGGTCGGAAACCTGTTTGCTACGTGGCCTCGGGAAGTCACCTAATTCCTCTGAACTTCAGTCTTCTTCCTCTTAAGTGGGTTTGTTGTGGAAATTAACTGAAATTACATTAAATTCATGCGAGATGTGTTTAGAACAGCGCCTGGTGCACAGCAGGAATGCAGTGAAAGGTGGCTCTTAGGATAATTGAATGCCTACTGTGTGCAGATGTCCTCCAGGGAGATACTGTTCAGTCTTGACTGGGGAGGTGGGTGTTTTACATGGGAGGAGCCTGAGAAGTTCAGTGTCACGGGCTGGATCAGACAGCTGGAGTTCACATTTGGGTCTGAGTCTGAGGCCCATAGCGTTCCACCCAGGCATGCTACCTGGGCCAGCTGAGAGAGCCCCATCCACAGTGGGTGCTTAACATCTGTTTCTGGAATTAATGACCTGGGCAAGTGGGAGAGGCGGCTTGTGTGTGCCCCCTGAGAAAGGTGTAAAGCCTTGTCTTTGTGGGGGAGCAACAGGTGACCGGCATTCCTTGGAGCCTGGCACCCATCCTCCCCTGAACCCAGACTGGCTGCTTCACCAGGTCAGGAGGTGGTTTCTTGGGCTGTTTGATGATGGTTGGGCCTTGGCTGCTCCTCTGGATGTTGAGAAAAGGGCTCTGGGCATTGTCAGCAATGATCAGGGTGGCCCCCCTTCTAAGTTTTAGAGCTGGGATGTGCCTCAGCTCCAGGCCCACATGTGGGTCTCTGCCTCAGAGAAAAGCTAGCTCACTGGAGGTGGACTTCGCTTCCTCCACCCAAATCATCCACCTGTTTTCCAATACCTTAGATTCCTCTAGTGGGGATGTGTGTGTGCTGAGTTGTGTCCAACTCTTTGCCACCCAATGGACTGAAGCCCGCCAGGCTCCTCTGTTTGTGGGATCTCCCAGGTAAGAATACTGGAGTGGGTTGTCATTTCCTCCTCCAGGGATCTTCCCAATCCAGGGACCAAATCCACATCTCCTGTGTCTTCTGCATTGGCAAGGGGATGCGTTACTGCTGAACCACCTGGGAAGCCCCCCTAATGGGGATAATGCCTTTCAAACTGGGGTCATCCCTCAGAGGCAGATGCTTTCAGAGGCAAGAGCTCGGTGAGCCAAGTCACTACACAGCCAAATAGGTGTGTGTGGTTTCCTGAGATGAAAGGGCTGTGTGTATGTGTGTGTGTGTGTGTGTGTTTTCCTGAGATGGAAGGGGTGTGTGTGTGTGGTCTGCCCAGTGGACAGGCACGGAGTTGATGGCAGAGCTGCAGCTTAGAGAGTTGGAGACAGGGAGGTGAGTCAAAGAGGAAACGACAGACTTTTCATTCAGTCTCACTTTCGTTGAGGGTCCCCTGCATTGTCCTAAGTTATGAGTCATGTCCTAAGTCATGAGAGTTGACACCTGTTCTAAATCAGGTGGGGCCACCTGGCTCTGCTGCCTGAATAGGACCCTGTGGGCATTAAGTCACTATATATGCTTCTGGGGGCTTGTTAAAAAGCAGATCCTGATCTTCTAGGGCAAGGACGGGGCCCAAGATTCTGCACTTCTAATAGGTTCCCTGATCACGGTGACATTCCACAGGCCATGCATGGCACCTCGCTGAGGGATGGTGGTCGGGTATCGCGGTGCCCACCAAGCGTGATGAGTGGTTTGCCCTACGGGGCTGTGTCTTAAGTGCCTGGTGCCTGGTGGCCAGAATGTCACTGGAGAAGTTACTTGGCTCCTACAGGGAGCCCTCTGTGACAAGGGTTTCTCCAGAGTGTGGACGTTACCCCAGCTCCACAGAGGGGTGTCCCGTGTGTTTCTAATGGGTGCACACATGCTGAGGCGGGCAGTGCTTCTCCCCCTGTGGTCACCCATCCTTCGTCACTAGCTCGAGAGTCAGTTCACACCAAAGAGCACGTGACTGATAAGAGACGTTCCCCCCGGGAAGACTGGGTCTTCACTGGAATTCAGCGGTGGAACTTAAGGATCAAAGCTCACTTCAGCTGTGAGCTGGGGCTGGAAGGCTTTTGGGACGTCACCCTAGTGTCCCAGATCAATGAAGGAGCCAAGGCAATGGCCAGCCTTGGCCAAGTGAGGTGGTGTCTGCTGTGCGGGTCTTCTCAGTGGACCAGGAGGAAGGGGAAGAGGTCAGGTCAGCTGTGTCTGGCAGTGGCTCTAACTGTTGTTCACGCCCCAATTGTGTCCAGCTTCAGACTCAGGCTTTCACATTCCCAGCATCTGTTTTGCCCTTGAATGTCAGTTCAGTAGCTCTGATAGTGTCACCGGAAGTTCCCCTGCTCACACAGGCCTCACTGGTTGTTAATGTACCTTTCTTTGCACTTGAGAAGCTCTGGTACTTAAAGGACCCTTGCCGGTCGTCTTTTCCTCTGTCTCGCCCTTCCTGCCTCCTTTCTGTCCCCCTCCTCTGCTCCTGCTGCTGCTAAGTCGCTTCAGTCGTGTCCGACTCTGTGCGACCCCATAGACGGCAGCCCACCAGGCTCCCCTGTCCCTGGGATTCTCCAGGCAAGAACACCGGAGTGGGTTGCCATTTCCTTCTCCAATGCATGAGAGTGAAAAGTGAAAGGGAAGTCGCTCTGTCGTGTTTGACTCTTAGTGACCCCATGGACTACAGCCTACCAGGCTCCTCCATCCATGGGATTTTCCAGGCAAGAGTACTGGAGTGGGGTGCCATTGCCTTCTCCGTCCTCTGCTCCTACATCCCCCCAGTAAACTTCTCCGCTGTAGGTGTGGCTCTAATTTGGTTTTCAAAGCATGCACACCTCCTTGCTACATGTTCACTTTTTCTCTTCCATTGACCACAGACCAAGGATTGGCTGGCTGGGGGGTGGTTTTTCAGTGAAATGTGAAATCTTCCTCTTTGGTGAAGTAAACATTTTGCACCTTCAGCATCCAGTTTGAGCACTGATTCTCCTCGGGCTAGTACCCCTCAGAGCTGCGTGTGATCTCGGAAGTGTTCTGGAATCCAGTTGAGTGCTTCTGGGAGAACAGAGAGGTGGCTGGTCTCAGGGTCGGTCACTTGCCGATTGGGCTTTCTGAAAAGCGAGAGGTCAAGTCGAAGTGCCGTGTCTGGGGCTCCCAGGGCGGTCCAGGGTTTAAGACTCCGCATTTGCATGGCAGGGGGCACGGGTTCCATCCCTGGTTGGGGAACTAATATCCCAGGTGCCTCGCCGCGTAGCTGGAAAAAACAATGCCCACCAAAAAGCCCCGCCAGTTTGCCCGCTGTCCTGCTGGCACCATCACAGTTGGCTTTTCTTCCACAGGGTGATGGACGTGGCGTGTTGTCACGGGGAGAGCACTGGCCTCGGAGTGTGGACCGTGTGACTGGGGTCCATCCCCTAAAAGCGGGGGGCGGCGGGGGAGAGGGCAGTCCTGGAACCAGTCCCCTGTAGGAACTGAGGGATGACTGGGACAGAGGGATCAGAAGCTTGAGAGGCAAGGGTGGGAAGAAAACTTCTGTTTGTTACCCACAGGCAGACTCACGCTGGGACTCCAGCGAAAACTTGGAGTTGACCTGACCTGGGCAAGGACTTACCACGGGCTTCTTCCCAAAGGACATCCTGAAGAAACCTCCCCAGGGACTAGCCATGCTGGTGGGACTGAGCCCCTGACAGCTTTGAACCCGGCATCAAAGCGGGCACTGAACTATAGGAGGGCCCAGGAATTGTCAGAGGTCTCACCCTCCCACCTCAGCCCCTCGCCTCCCACCCCCATCCCAGTGGAGGCCCTGGACTCTCAGGAGGGGGAGAGAGAAGGGCCTGGGGTCCAGCAGGCACCCCTCAGCCAGGTTACCCTCCTTCCTGGGCCTGGTCTTATCACCCCCACCATCTTTATTTTACATTGAAGGATAATTGCTTTACGATGTCGTGTTGGTTCCTGCAGTACAATAGCGTGAATCAGCCTGAAGTATACATATATCCCCTCCCTATGAAGCCCCCCTCCCTCCCCTCTAGGTCATCACGGAGCACCGGGCTGAGCGCCCTGTCATACAGCGAATTCCCACTAGCTGCCTGTTTTACGCATGATAGTGTATATGCTTCAATGCTTATCCTCACCATCTTTAAGGGCTTACCTTGTACCCTCTGTCCTTACCACTGAGGAGGTTACTGATAAAAGCTGTGGGGTCCCCTAGAACGAGTTTCCCCCATTCTTGCAGCTTTGGAAGGCAGAAGGTTGAATGGCCAGTGGTGGAGTTTGAGATGCCGGAAGGGTGATCTGGGGACAGGGCTCTCCCTGGTGGACGCAGCACTAGCCTGGGGAACGGTGTCTGCAGCCCACCTTCTTCCCTTCCCAGGTGGTCTTCCTCTTGACTGCACAGGCCTTTCCTTGTTCTGTGGAAAATCGGACAGGAAGCTGACGCTTTCCTCGAAGGATGCTCTGAGCAGGTTTGTTCTTCCTGTGCTCCGTCTCTTCCTTTCTGCAGGGAGGGTACCTGAGAAAGGAGGCCCTCCTTTCTCAGCAGCCTATGAGATGACTTCTTGAAGCTCAAAGCTGTGGGCAAAGAGGAAGGAGCTCTGTTTGTGGCCATGTCATCGTTTCTCTCCTGGGGAGTGGAGACTGTTTTCCTTCATGTTACCCCAATAACCACGTGGGTTCCCAGCTGTGTTGGGCAATGAGATTCCGGATGAGTAGACAAAGGGATCTTGGGGCCGAAAAGGAGCCCATGGTCCTTCTGCCCCCTGCCCTCCACTCAGGACGTGTCAGCCCCATTTTCAGGTGAAGCAGCTAAGGCCGTAAGAGGTTGTATGATGTGCCTGGGGCTGCAGAGGGAGGTGGTAGCCAGGGCCAGACAGCAGACTGGAACCCGCCAGCCCTGGAGCCCCTTTGAGCCCCAGGGCCGCTGCCACTGTGCCTGGCATGCAGCCTTCATCCTGGTCAGGCTCAGGCCGAGCCCTTACTCTCCAGGTAGGAGCCACTGTGGCTCCCATTTCACAGATGAGCAGAGACGCTCAGAGATATTAATAAAACAGATATGTGTTGGTTCCCTATTTCAAACGTACCTCCATCCCCCTCATCTCCACCATGAAGATGAAGCGAGTGATGACATCACTGATCTGGGGGACACCTGAAGCCCCTCTTTCCCTCCCTTCAGTGCATACTCATTTTCCCTCCACCCCCTGGCTGATGCGAGTGGTCGGATGATCCCAGCAGACCTTGCACAGCACTAGGGGCACCAAACTGGAGACCTGCCAGGCTAGACTGCATCCTGGAGCCGGACGAGGAGCAACCAACAGGCGCAGTGGCTGCTGGACGGGAGAGCGGCTTCAAGTGGCTTGAAAAGACCCCTTTGGCCTCAGTGTCTCATCTGGTGAGTGGGGGTTGGGTGCACTGGGGGTGGGACTTGGTCTCGAAAGCTTCTAGGTCTGAAACTCCATTTTGGGAAACAAGTTCAGAGGGAGAGGACGGGCCTGCGATGGTCCAGACAGGACCCCAGGACTGGAGGGGTTTGGAGAGCAGAGCCAGAGTCATGGCCTGTGTCATGGCCCCCTCCACCTTTGGGGCCCCCTCCACCTTTGGTGCCCCCCACCTCCGGTGCCCCCCACCTCCGGACTTGCGGACTAGCTGAAGTTGTAGCTGAAGCAGTGCCTGCTGTTCCCTCTGTGGAAACTAGAAACTTCTGCATCTGAGCTGGCTTGGAGCTTCTCTTGCCCTGCTGGACTTGGCCGGTGCACTGGGAAAGTTCCCTCATTTTAGTCTAAGGATTTGCAGACTGGTGTTGAGGGGGATGTGACAGGTGGGATCTCACGCATGGTAGGGGGAGGCGCCTGGTGAGGGTCAAAGGGTGTGGGTTGGGGATTTCACCCCTGACTCACAGGGATCAGGGGAGAGGCTGGGGGTCAGTGGAGGGAGGCCAAGGAGACTTCCTGGGCCACCCACTCTCTCTCTGCCAGATGGGTGATGGGGATACAGGGCTTGGGGACCGGAGTCCCCCCAGACCAGGGGTCCCACCTCTGCCCCACACAAGCTGTGGCCCCTCAGGCCAGTGAGCTCTCCCAGCTGAACCTCTGTCCTTTGTCTCTAAATGAGGGCCTAAGACCAGCCTTACTGACCTCACAGGCAGTTGTAGAGGTTAAATGCTAAGCAGGAGGGTGAAGCAGGGGAAAGAGAGACCGAGGCGTGGGCACCAGCACAGGTTACCAGGCACCCCGGGGGGATTCCAATTCCCCTGTACAGAGGTCTTTCTCTACCTTAACTCTTGTCGGGACCATTCGCTGGTTTTCTAAGCATGCACACCTCCTTGCACCCATCTTCCCCACACGGGTGGGGATCCCTTATAAAATGCCTTCATGCCCTCTCTCTCCTAGTCCTCCTTGCCCCCCCGCGCACAACTCACCAAAGCCTAAGCAAGCCTGGTGGGCTGCGTCCTCATCTACAGGTGGGGTTCGGTGAGAGCTGGGCCCCCAGCTCACCTGTCCCGGGTGCTGCCCCTCATAAAATACAGTCAGGTAAGGTCTGAGAGGTCCCTGAGTCCATCAGAAAGTTTTCTCTAGGGAAACGTCTCCAGTCTGAGCAGTGCTTTCTTCCTGATGTCTGCTTGCCGGCTCCCCTTTGCAATCGCCTGGTGTCTGCTGGCACCCCCGTTCCCCTCTGCTTGGGGCTCATCCTGCTGCAGCAAAGTTACTTAGGTATTTGCCTGCTGATGGGCAAAGACCTCCCAGAGCCCAGTGGTACAGAGTCCACTATTCCCTCCACTGCCAGAGACATAAAACTGCAGAGACCCACCTGATTTCCAGTTCCTCTTCTGCACTTTCAGCCTGACTTCCGATCCAAGCAGCCTCCCAGGGCCTCGGGACTTCAGTGTGACTGCGGGCTTCTTGGATTCCTTCTCTGCTGCAAAGAGGAGGTATTCTCCTTAGGACCCTGAGCCCCTGTCTGTCCAGAAGCAGAGTGAGGTGCGGGCTCGCATTTAGGCCTAGAGGCCTCCTTTGTGCTCTGAGGGAAGGCTGAAGCCCAGAGTGAGAGAGCCACTGCCCAGGTCACACGGCTCAGGGTAGGGCTGGAAGGAGTTTCCCCATTTAGAATGCAGGGCTTGTGGGGAGATGTCTCACCTGCACTTTCTGATGTTTGAGGCTCAGGGAGCTGGAGCCCACCCTGGCCAAGTCCACCCAGAGTGCACTGAGGAGCAGCAGGCTGCAGACGGTCCCCAGGGCAGGCATGGCCTCAGCTGGCTGGGGATACACGGGCCTGGAGGAGAGACTCCGGACCACGTGCCTCCCCTCCCCTTCCATCCCCTCTGCCCCACCTTCCATCCCTGTGCCCCAGCCCTGCAATCAGCCCCAGGGCTCCGACCTAGACCTGGGGCCACAATTGCTGAGTAGACAGCTTAGCCCCCTGTGCCTGCCTCCCCAGCTAGGAGCGGTGGAAAGACGTGGGTGCTGTTTGCCAAGAATGTTCATTCAGAGGCGGAATGTTTGACAGTGGGGCTCCCCAAGTCCTCTATCCCAGGCCCTGAGGAGGGATGACGAAGCTGAACCAGCAAGGTCCCAGGAGACTGTTCAGATGGCCCTGCAGACACTCAGTTGTCAGGGCGAGATAAACCCATAAAAACAGGTCCCTACAGACAAGAGCCGCCAGAGTGCCTGCCTGGGATTCATTTATTTGGCTGTGCTGGGTCTTCATTGCTGCATGGATTTTTCTCTAGTTACGGCAAGTGGGGGCTCTCATGTTGAGGGGTACAGGCTCGCGGGCACAGGCTCAGTAGTCGTGGCGCACAGCTCCACTGCTCCTCGGCATGTGGCATCTCCCCAGACCAGGGATCAAACCCATCAGCAGGAGGATTCTTTACCACTGAGCCACCAGGGAAGCCCCTGTTTGTTTTAAACAGCAGTCCCATCTCAGGGCAGCCCAGCCTCCGGTGCTAATTAACATTCCCTGGGAACTAAAAAAGCTCATGATGTCCTCTGGGTAGAAATCAGCAGCGGAGGTCAGATGCCCTGAGAAATGGCTGGGTTGGCCTGGGGCAGCCCCGTGAGGTGGCCGTCTGCTCCTGTTCCCAGGCATGCTCATCCCTGAGTTTAGGTGGGAGGGAGGGGGGCGGCCCTGAGTCCTGCCTGGTGTTGCTGCTAGGTGGCCTCGGCCTGTCTGCGGTTCCCTTCCTCCAGGGACAGGATCACTCGATCTCAGGAGCGTGTCCTGCCCTGGCCTTTGCTGCTTTCCATAAGGGATTCTGCTTGGGCTCTCATAGCCTCAAGCCTATAGGACTCCAGCTCGTTTTCAGGCCTCTCCAAGGGAAGGCCATTTTTCAGATGAAGAAACTGCAGGAGAGCAGGGCAGGGACCATCTCCAACAGGGGCTGAATGCCAGTGCTTTCTTCTGGGTGGTGGTGATGGCTCGGCTCAGCCTTTGCTAACATGTGGGCTGGTCTCCCCAGTCGCAGCCAGGTTCTAAGAGGGAGCAGAGGGGGCCTTGGGGCCTGGAAAGCTGGGGCCTGGTGCTACCCCAGGTGACCCTGGCCTTGGGGAGGTCACTCAGCGTCCCCCTGCTCAGGGCTGCCTCTCAGAGTGGCTTTCAGGATTAATTGAGGTGACGGTGTGAAATCCTTTACAACCTGTCAAGTATCATGCAGATAACAACTATTTTTTGTACCCTGGCCAGCCTCTGCTACGTCAGATGTTCTCAGATGAAGAATTCATCAACCACGTAGGGGATTCCATACCTGCCCCAGACCCCTTCACGACACGGGATGCTCAGGCGAGGACTCCTGAGGGCTCGGTGAGTTGTCTGCGTAGACCTTCTAGTGTTCTGGAGGAAGAACTCACTTCTGACCAGGCTCTGGCTGGGAGGGTAGGAAGGGCTCCGTGGCATCGGAGCAGAGCCTTGAAGGGCAGCCCTGCGGCAAGTGGCGGGCAGGGGTGGAGATGAACAGCAGGCCTGAGCGCAGCCTGTGTGGAGCCCCAGCCAGAAGGTGGGATGCTCAGAGGAGGCTGGCAGAGGTAGGGGATGGATCGTAAGGAAGGCCTCAAAGGAGATGCCAGGTGAGGATAAGCACAGTTTGGGAGCTGCTGGGACAAGGCACTGGGGCTGGATCTAGAGGAGGGGCTATGAAGGCTCCTGAGGGGCGGAATGACTAAACAGGACCGTAAAGGCCTGGGAGGCTGCACCTCTCTTTTCATAAGGAGGACAATCGATGCGCCAAAGGCCACAGTCTCCCCGAGCCACGCAGCCCTCAGTGGCAGTGCTGGCTGCCCGACCAGGTTCTGAGCACGGCAGAATGGGGGTCGGGGAGCCAGCAGACCAGCGGTCATCCAGTGACCTCCTGATGCAGATGGACTTCGGGGGGCACTGGACCCCTGTGGAGACAGGGGACAGTGTGGGCCCTGGAGGGGCTGGCTGAGCCCCTCAGGGCACTGCAGGGGCCGAGTATCAACACCTCTGCTGAGAAGCTTCTCACCACCAGCGCACCCACCGTGGAGGCTAGAACCCCTCCTTCAGTCCCAGCAGAGTGTAACCCTGTCACCTGGAGGCCTTCACCCTTGGGGGCCACCTGAGCTCAGGCCTGGGGGCCCAGAAGGCCTGAAGGTGGGGCAGGGTTGGGGGAGACACACTACCCACAGGCAAACACCCACTCTTCTTGCTGTGTTATCTTTGAAAACAGAAATGTGCCTGCGGGTTTGAAACCACCCCAGGCACATCCCAAAGAGCTGAGGCTGGGTCGGGGAGGAAGGAAGGGGTGAAGGACCTCAGAACCACTAAGGGAGAGGAGACAATGCCTGGAAAGCACCTCACTATGCAGTTGTGGGACTGGGGTGGGAACCCACTCGGATCTGGACCCCAGAGGCCTTTGGAGGAGAATAGTGTAACTTAAGCCAATGTTAACTGATGCTGAAGCTGAAACTCCAATACTTTGGTCCTCTGATGAGAAGAACTGACTCATTTGAAAAGACCCTGATGCTGGAAAAGATTGAAGGCAGGAGGAGACAGGGACGACAGAGTATGAGATGGCTGGATGGCATCACCAACGCGATGGACATGAGTTTGAGTAGGCTCCAGGAGTGGGTGATGGACAGGGAAGCCTGGTGTGCTGCAGTCCATGGAGTCGCAAGGAGATGGACATCACTGAGCGACTGAACTGAAGATAGACTCCCTCTCCACATATATTTGAGGGCTTCCCTGGTGGCTCAGATGGTAAAGAATCTGCCTGCAATTTAGGAGACCTGGGTTTGATCCCTGAATCGGGAAGATTCCCTGGAGAAGGGAATGGCAGCCCACTCCAGTATTCTTACCTGGAGAATCCCCATGGACAAAGGAGCCTGGCGGGCTACAGTCCACGGGGTCACAGTCACACACAACTGAGCAACTAACACCGCATGCATCTGCGCTTCTTATTCTGGAAAATTTCTAACATAGAAAGAAAGCAGAGAGAGTAATACAGTGAGTCTCCAAGCATCCATCGTCAGTTTCGACATGTATTAGCATCTTGCTTCATGTTTTTATCCCATTTACTGTTTTCCCTTTTAGGGGAATATTTTAAAAGCAAATCTCGGCAATCATGTAATTTCGACCTTAAAAGCTTCAGTATGCATCTTTAACAGATAAAACACACACTCTTAGGCTGTACCAGCCCTGTGCCTGTACCTGATTGTTTTTTTTTTTTATTGTTCCTTTCTACATTTACTAGCATTTTTTCCTTCAGCAATTATTTTGTCACCGTGATACACAGTTTGTACAGGAAAGGCAAGAAAAATATATGATTTTTTTTTCTTCTTACTTTCAAAGTAAGGTCATTGTTCTAGCAACCTTCAAACTTTTTCCCCTATCACACACTAAAAGAGTTTTTAAAATATGTGTTTCAATCGACTATAGTCATTATTATTTTTGATGCTTCCATATTTGAAGAGTTGATTGCTGTGTGCTTTTGACACAACCCTAATTGTTTTCCGGTAGCTTCCTTGTTATGACTGAGCATCTAACACTTTTGTTTTTTTCTGTCCTGTTAAGAAATCCTGGGCTCATTTTGTGCATGCCCTTCTTGCTTCTGACCTTAATCTGCAATTCCTTTAAGAAATGCTGGTTTCTTTTAATGGGAAGTAGTTTTTAAAGACCACAGTCTGGGACTTTCCTCATGGTCCAGTGGTTAAAATCTACCTGATAATGCAAGGGACACAGGTTCGATCCTTGGTTCCAGAAGATTCCACATGCCACGGAGCAACTAAGCCTGTGCACCACACTACTGAGCCCTCACGCCCTAGAGCCCATGGACCGCAACTGGAGAAAGCCTGCTGCTGCTGCTAAGTCACTTCAGTCGTGTCCGACTCTGTGCGACCCCATAGACGGCAGCCCACCGGGCAGTCATAAAGAAATAAATTTTTTCTTTTTTTTTTTTTTACAAAAGACCACAGTCTGGATGCTAATTAGTTATACTGCTTCTAGGCTTTTTCAGTGCAGAGATGAGAAAAAATATCGTTTTTAGGAGAAAACTAGGTCATGAGTTAATTGTGTTATTTCCAAGTAAAGCTTAAGGTGACAGTGTTTTCAGCTCCTGAGCTGTGTGCTTAAATCCCTTCTTTTATCTTAAAAATCTTGGTTTCTAGTCACAGTAACAAAATTACTTTTCTCTTGCTCTGTCTTACGGTATCAACATAATACTTTCAAAATAAGATGACAGCAATTACTACAAACCATAAAACTACTAAATATAGCCTATTAGGAATGTACAGTTTAAGACACTTGAATACTTATTTTCTCTCTGTGGTTATGGATTGGGCTTGATATATAAGTAAAATTACACCCATTTGTTCTCTCAGTTTTTAGGGATTTTCCCCTCTTTAATTGTTATTTTCTAAACATCACATGCTCCCAAAGTCAATGCACAGGACAGGGTTCACGTGTGCTAAGCCGCTCAGCCGTGTCCGACTCTGTGACCCCATGGACTGCAGCCCACCAGGCGCCTCTGTCCATGGGATTCTCCAGGCAGAATACTGGGGAGGGTAGCTGTTTCCTTCTCCAGGGGATCTTCCCGACCCAGGGATTGAACCTGCTTCTCCTGGGGCTCCTGCATTGCAGAGCAGAGACTATTACCTTCCATTTCTGCCTCCTCCTCTCTGTTTCTTCTTTCCTCTATAGTAACTATTTTTACTGTGACTTTTTTCTTTGACTCCTGAGTTATTTAGATGTGTACATATTCTTATATTTCCAAATACTTGAAGATTTTCCCAAATATTCTATTATTTATGTCTAGGTTATTTCCATTATAGTCCAAGAATATGTTCTTGATGCTTTTAATTCTTTTAAATTTGTTAAAGAATGAGTGTCCAGAAATGAGTCTATCTTGATGAGTGTTCCAGATGTACTTGAATGCATTTAAGTGTTGTTGGGTGAAATATTCTATGAATGTCAGTTAAGTCACACTGATTGATAGGTTTGTGTATGTATTCCATAACCTTTTTTTTTTTTTTAAATTAGGGATCTATTTCTTCTGTTGCTAAAAGAGGAGTGTTAAGATCTCCAGCTGGAATTGGAAATGACTTCTCTTCAGTTCTGTGAGTTTTTGTTTCACATATTTTGAAGCTCTGTTTTAGGTGCATGCGTATTTAGGATTGTTGCCTTCTTGATGAACTGATCATTTATTATGTCCTTTTTAAAAAATCCTTTATAAGTATTTGTTGTCCCGAAGTCTACTTTATTGGATATTTCTTGTTCTAGAATCAGTTTTACGTCATTATAATATAGATACTTCAGCTTTCTTTTGATTAGTGCGTATATAGGGTATCTTCTAAATCATTTCCATTGTTTTAATCCGTGTGTTCATGTTTAAAGTAGGTTTTGTATAAACAGCAAGTAGTTCTGGGTTTTGTTTGTTTTTAAGTCTATTCTGACAATCTCTCTTGCCCAGGGCCTTTTACTCGGGAGGGTTTACCTATTTATTGTAATCACTTGTACAGTTGGGTATAAACCTACTAGCTGTTTTCTATTTGACTCATCTGTTCTTTGTTCCTTTTTTCCCTCTTTTCATGCCCATTTTTGGGCCTTTTTTTTTTCTTTTTTTTTTTTTTTAATTTTTTATTCCTTTATTTCTCATGTGTTCCCCATCCTGAACCCTGGGCCATTTTTTTGTGGTATTAATCACTGGTGACTTATTAGCTATATTCTTTTAGTGGTTGACCTAGGATTTAAAACACAGCTTCACCACAACATACCTTGAACAGATAGGATATTCCTTTTCTATTAGATCCTTCAAACAGAATACTCTGATTTCCCTATTGCCATTATTTCTGTTATTTCACACATTTTATTTATATATGCTGTAAACTCCACAGTGTACTTCGGATAGTCAGTACTTTTAGAGATATTAAAGAAATGAAAGAAAATCTTCTGTTCACCCAGATCTTTACTATTTCTGGTGTTCCTTATTCCTTTGCATGGATTCAGATTTTCACCTGGTGGTATTTTCCTTCTACCTGAAGAAATTACTTTCACATTTCTTGTATTTCAGCTTTGCTGGTAATTCATTGTTTCAGTTTTTACTTGAAAACGAGTTTATTTCACCTTTAAAAAGGGATATTTTCACTAGATGTAGAATTCCAAGCTAACAGGTTTTTTCTTTCAGCACATCTGACATTAATCTTCTAATGCTTTACAAAATTTCTGATGAGAAGTTGGCTGCCATTGTTATATTTGTTCCTTTATCTGTAATATATCTTTTTTTTCTGGCTGATTTTTTAACTTCAGTTTTATTATAGTGTGTGTGAGGTACTTTGACTTCCTAGAATCTGTAGGGTTATAGTTCTAATGCAGTTTGAAAAAAATTTTGGCTGTTTCTTCAAAGATTTTTGGACTTACACATATTTTAAACTACTTAATATTGTAACTTGTTATTTTTTTGGAGGGGTCTCCTCTCTCTTTCTTTCTGTGCTTCAGTTTGTGTAATTTTTATTGCTGAATTCAGACTTACTGATCTTTCCTTCAGCAGGGTCTAATGTCTGTGTACTCCCATCCAGTCTATTTTTAACTTTAGATAATGAATTGTTCATTGCTAGAGACTCCATTTGCAACTTTCTTGCATCCCCCATTTTTCACTTTTAAACGAAAGCATGGGACACTGCTCCTAGTTTTGACAGTTCTCACACTGGCTGTTGAGTTTTCGATCTAGAAGGGATGTGTATTTGATCACAATTCTTGGGTTACTTGACTCAAAGGGCCTTAAAAACTTGCCTTTCTCCTCCCCGTGCTGAAACCACATTGGTGTTATGGCTATGAGTGGCTTGGCCCTACTCCTTCACGTTCTAGAGTTTGACGAACTACCTTAATGTCATCTGGGGTTTTCTTTTACTCTCCTAGTGGCTTTGTTTTTGTGAAAGGACTGAAAACCTGTGTGGCTGTTCTGCCACCGTGAACCTCACCAGAACTCTCTGTATATTTTACATCACCCTTCCATTCGTCTCATTTGGGTTTGGCAACTGCCCTGGAAGATGGACGCAACCCTGTATTCCACTCCATTGGTTTATTGTGTTGTAACAAATTTGAACTATTTCCCTTAGGAATGGCTAACATGTTACTCCCCTAAGCATAAATGTTTGGTTGAGGGCGGTAATTTCATTTGCTTCCAGCTTACTGTCATTGATCCTGGTGGTGTAAGGTACAAACACAGCTTATGGCCAGGAGCCCAGTGACCTATCACTAAGCTCACTGTGTGACTGGGGCCAGTCCCCTCTCATTATTCATTCACTGATGGCAGCAGGCACTGTACGGAGGACCAGGCCTGCCCTTGGGAGCAGAGAGAGAGAGAGAGAAAGCAGAAATGTACAGCTCATTAGAATTTAGAGTAGTCTGTGTCCGCTGAGAAGCCTGAGCAAAAGTTGCCTTCATGGCCTTTCTTTTCGTATCTGAATGGAAGGAAAGAAGCAACTATTGTCCTCCTGTTCTCTGAAGGCTTGGATTTTGCAGACTGAGTGCGCCAGGCCACTGTATCCTCACTTCAGCCAAAGTGGTTTCACTTTTTTTTTTTTTGCATTTTATACGTTATCATCTAATATTTATTATTTTTAATATCGTTTTTTTAAATTGGAGGGTAATTAACAATGTTGTGTAGCTTTCTGCCATACAACGTGAATCAGTCCTAAGTACATGTATATCCCCTCCCTCCCACTCGATCTAAGATTTATTTCAAAGCAGAGGTTCTGCTGCTGAGAAACGCACAAGGAACCTGTAGAAGAGGGGTCCACATTTAACTGTGGGCTCTAAGGAGCCCCTGTACTTCCTCTGATCCACCCTTGAAAGGACTAATTTCAGAATCCTCGTGGTGGTGGACCGTGGTGCCAGCACCGGCTTTAGCACGTGGCAGTGGTGGCTTTTGAACGTCTTGCCCGTTTGCGCATCAGTAAGGCGAGGGCTATGTGCCTACACACGAAGGCTGTGCTGCTTCACGCAGGCCTCAGTACATCGCAGCTGCTGTTGTGACTTCCAGTTCAGGTCAGGGCCCTGGGGCCTCTGGTGAGAGGTGGTCTTTGGTTCGGGGATGGTTAGGACCAGAACTGTGCTCTCCATGCTCTCTGGCCTAGACTGTCAGCCCTACGGTTAGTCCAGCCTTTGGCTCCAGCTTCCTCAGGCCCCAGGGATGTGCTGAGAGCCCAGGTCCCTGTGGCCAAAAGGAACCTTGTTAGGCATTTTTTATGTTTTAAAGATGATTTTATCTTGGAGTATTGTTGATTTGCAATGTTATGTTTATTTGAAGTGTACAGCAGAGTGATTCAGGTATAAACAGACATATGTATATATAAACTTCTCTTGCTCTTGGCTTCTTTTTGTATATAGGTTATGACAGAAAGTTGAGTAGAGTTCCCTGTCCTCTATAGTAGGCCCTTGTTGATTATTTTATAAATGTTACTGAAAGTGTCAGTTGCTCAGTCGTGTCTAACTGTGAGTCCCTGGGTTGCAGCCCACCAGGCTCCTCTGTCAATGGAATTCTCAAGGCAAGAATACTGGGGTGGGTTGCCATGCCCTTCACCTGGGGATCTTCCCAACCCAGAGACAGAACCTGGGTCTCCAGCATTGCAGACTTCTTTACTGTCTGAGCCACCAGGAAAGCCCATAAATATTAGTGGGTGTTGCTTAAACCCAGCCGCCTCCTTTATCCCCCCCAACTTTCCCTTTTGGTAACCCTAACTGTATCATCTAAGTCTGTGAGTCGTTTCTCTTTTGTAAATTAGTTCAGTTCTATCCATTTTTGTACTCTACCTGTAAGTGATATCATACATGTCTTTCTCTGCCTGACTCACTGGACTTCATGTGGCCATCGCCCGGTCCGTCCATTTTGCTGCAAATGGCATTCTTTCCTTCTGTTTCTGGCTGAGCCACAGTCCATTCAGTACA
This sequence comes from Bos javanicus, assembly GCF_032452875.1. Taxonomy (NCBI): domain Eukaryota; kingdom Metazoa; phylum Chordata; class Mammalia; order Artiodactyla; family Bovidae; genus Bos; species Bos javanicus. The sequence continues at coordinate 16,601,676 of NC_083889.1, read as the reverse complement.
TGTAGCGTATCTTTATCCGTTCATCTGTCGATGGACATTTCGGTTGTCCCCATCCCTTCTGTGTGCGTGCTTAGTTGCTCAGTTATATCTGACTCTTTGCAGTCCCATGGATTGTAGCCCACCACGCTCATCCATTCATGGTTTTTTTCAGAGGAGAATACTGGAGTGGGTAGCCTTTCCCTTCTTCAGGGGATCTTTCCAACCCAGGGATTGAACCCAGGTCTCCTGCATTCCAGGCAGATACTTTACCAGCTGAGCCACAAGGGAAGCCCAAGAATACTGGATTGGGTGGCCTATCCAGCCCATCCTATTCAGTTCAGTTCAGTCGCTCAGTCGTGTCCGACTCTTTGCAACCCGATGAATTGCAGCACGCCAGGCCTCCCTGTCCATCACCAACTCCCGGAGTTCACTCAGACTCACGTCCATCGAGTCAGTGATGCCATCCAGCCATCTCATCCTCTGTCGTCCCCTTCTCCTCCTGCCCCCGATCCCTCCCAGCATCAGAGTCTTTTCCAATGAGTCAACTCTTCGCATGAGGTGGCCAAAGTACTGGAGTTTCAGCTTTAGCATCATTCCTTCCAAAGAAATCCTAGGGCTGATCTCCTTCAGAATGGACTGGTTGGATCTCCTTGCAGTCCAAGGGACTCTCAAGAGTCTTCTCCAACACCACAGTTCAAAAGCATCAATTCTTCGGCGCTCAGCCTTCTTCACAGTCCAACTCCCACATCCATACATGACCACAGGAAAAACCATAGCCTTGACTAGACAGACCTTTGTTGGCAAAGTAATGTCTCTGCTTTTGAATATGCTATCTAGGTTGGTCATAACTTTCCTTCCAAGGAGTAAGCGTCTTTTAATTTCATGGCTGCAGTCACCATCTGCAGTGATTTTGGAGCCCAAAAAATAAAGTCTGACACTGTTTCCACTGTTTCCCCATCTATTTCCCATGAAGTGATGGGACCGGATGCCATGATCTTCGTTTTCTGAATGTTGAGCTTTAAGCGGGTAGGAGTTATTTATTTACATCCTTACAGCCCTTGTGAATGAATGTTAAGCACCGATTTGCAAGTTGTAGTTGCGAGCAATGGCCACAAGATGCAGGATTTCTTCATGCCAACTCTGGTTGCTGGGGCAACCAGAGCCCTAGGGAAAGTTTTGTTCCCAGGTTGTCCATTAGAGTGTAGTGTACCAGCACAAATATCCAAGGGCTTGTGATTCATTACTGCTCCTTCCTCACCCTTCTCCTCCAGGTATATTGGAATCCCTGCCAAGCTGCTATGCTGAGGGGTTGTCATTTTGTAAGTGGGGTGCCTCTAAGGAAGTGGGAACTCAGAGGATATGGGAGACCAGATGACTTTTCAAAGCTCTTCACGCCTGAAGGGACCATCATTTTGGGGGTCCTTTAGGCTTGGTTTAGCTGCAAGAGGGACCACCTGGATCTAAAGATTGTGGTCACATCCAGAGGGGACCAGACACTACAGGTCCCAGGGGGCTCATTGTTGGTACAACCTCCCCAGCAGCCTCAGCCAGAGGAGAGTCTAGCCTTGGAACCCAAGCCTCCTTAGGGATGAGATACCAGCCCAGGTCACCAAGGCCTGAAGGGAATATGGTAGGTACTTATTTTCATTAAAAACTTTAAAAATTACATATTTTTCTTTTTGGCTGCATTGCGTCTTAGTTGCAGCACTCAGGGTCTGCACTGTGGTGTGGGCCACTCTAGCTGGTGCGTGAATTCTAGAGCATGTGGGCTCAGGAGTTTCACCCCATGGGTTCACCCCTTGGGCCTAGCTGCTCTGAGGCAAGTGAGATCTTAGTTTCCCAAGAGGATCGAACCTGCATCCCCTGCATGGGAAGTCATGTTCTTAACCACTGGACCCCCAAGGAAAACCCAAAGATGCTGAGCATATTTTCATGTGATTGTTTTTTTTCTTTAAAGAATGGGAGGAAAATTTTGCTCTTGAAATGGCATCTTAAGAGTTGGCCCTGTACTGAATTCATTGATTTACCAACTGCAGGGCATTTCTTGAGGGAAGAGGTCATTTACAGTCCCACAGGCCTTGTGAATATTAAGCACCCTGAAGCACCAGCTTTCCCTTCATGGATCACAGCCTTGTAGTGGTGAAGGGGCTTGCATAACTCAGTGAAGCTATGAGCCATGAAGGCCACCCAAGATGGACAGGTCATAGTGAGGAGTTCTGACAAAATGTGGTCCACTGGAGAAAGAAATGGCAACCCACTTGAGTTTTTGTGCCTAGAAAACTTCATGGACAGTATGAAAAGGCAAGAAGTTATGACACTGGGAGATGAGCACCCCCGACCCCCCCAGGTCATACTGCATTCGGTATGCTACTGGAGCACAATTATTAACAGCTCTAGTAAGAAACAAGCCACTGGGCCAAAGTGGGAATGACACTCAGTTGTGGATGTGTCTGATGGTGATAGAACCAGATGGTCTGGTTGAAAGATGGTGGTAAAAGATGTGTCTGATGCTGTAAAGAACAATATTGCATAAGAACCTTGAATATTAGGTCCAGAAATCAAGGTAAATTGGACATAGTCAAGCAGGAGATGGCTTGACTGAACATCAACATCTTAGGAATCAGCCAACTAAAGTGGACAGGAATATGCGAATTTAATTCAGATGACTATTATATTTACTAGGGTGATGGCATTCCAGTTGAGCTCTTTCAAATCCTGAAAGATGATGCTGTGAAACTGCTGCACTCAATATGCCAGCAAATTTGGAAAACTCAGTAGTGGCCACAGGACTGGAAAAGGTCCGTTTTCATTCCAATCCCAAAGAAAGGCAATGTCAAAGAATGCTCAAACTACCGCACAATTGCACTCATCTCACACGCTAGTAAAGTAATGCTCAAAATTCTCCAAGCCAGGCTTCAGCAATACGTGAACCGTGAACTTCCTGATGTTCAAGCTGGTTTTAGAAAAGGCAGAGGAACCAGAGATCAAATTGCCAACATCCACTGGATCATGGAAAAAGCAAGAGAGTTCCAGAAAAACATCTATTTCTGCTTTATTGACTATGCCAAAGCCTTTGTCTGTGTGGATCACAATAAACTGTGCAAAATTCTGAAAGGGATGGGAATACCAGAACACCTGATCTGCCTCTTGAGAAATTTGTGTGCAGGTCAGGAAGCAACAGTTAGAACTGGACATGGAACAACAGACTGGTTCCAAGTAGGAAAAGGAGTACGTCAAGGCTGTATATTGTCACCCTGCTTATTTAACTTATATGCAGAGTACATCATGAGAAACGCTGGACTGGAAGAAACACAAGCTGGAATCAAGATTGCCGGGAGAAATATCAATAACCTCAGATATGCAGACACCACCCTTATGGAAGAAAGTGAAAAGGAATTAAAAAGTCTCTTGATGAAAGTGAAAGTGGAGAGTGAAAAAGTTGGCTTAAAGCTCAACATTCAGAAAACGAAGATCATGGCATCCGGTCCCATAACTTCATGGGAAACAGATGGGGAAACAGTGTCAGACTTTATTTTTGGGGGCTCCAAAATCACTGCAGATGGTGACTGCAGCCATGAAATTAAAAGACACTTATTCCTTGGAAGGAAAGTTATGACCAACCTAGACAGCATATTGAAAAGCAGAGACATTACTTTGCCAACAAAGGTCCATCTAGTCAAGGCTATGGTTTTTCCTGTGGTCATGTATGAATGTGGGAGTTGGACTGTGAAGAAGGCTGAGCGCCGAAGAATTGATGCTTTTGAACTGTGGTGTTGGAGAAGACTCTTGAGAGTCCCTTGGACTGCAAGGAGATCCAACCAGTCCATTCTGAAGGAGATCAGCCCTAGGATTTCTTTGGAAGGAATGATGCTAAAGCTGAAACTCCAGTACTTTGGCCACCTCATGTGAAGAGATGACTCATTGGAAAAGACTCTGATGCTGGAAGGCATTGGGGGCAGGAGGAGAAGGGGTCGACAGAGGATAAGATGTCTGGATGGCATCACTGACTCAATGGATGTGAGTCTGAGTGAACTCCGGGAGTTGGTGATGGACAGGGAGGCCTGGCGTGCTGCAATTCATGGGGTCACAAAGAGTCGGACACGACTGAGTGACTGAACTGAACTGAACTGATGGGCAAGAATCCCTTAGAAGAAATGGAGTAGCCATCACGGTCAACAAGAAAGTCTGAAATGCAGTACTTGGGTGCGATCTCAAAAATGACAGAAGGATCTTGGTTCATTTCCAAGGCAAACCATTCAACATCACAGAAATCCAAGTCTATGTCCCAACCACTAATGTTGCAGAAGCTAAAGTTGACCCATTCTGTGAAGACCTACAACACCTTCTAGAACTAACACCAAAAAGAGATATCCTTTTCTTCATAGGGGACTGGAATAAAAAAGTAGGAAGTCAAGAGAAACCCAGAATAACAGGAAAGTTTGCCTGTGGATTACAAAATGAAGCAGGACAAAGGCTAAGAGTTTCCCAAGAGAACCCATTGGTCATAGCAAACACCCTCTTCAAACAACCCAAGAGATGACTCCACACATGGACATCACCAGATGGTCAGTACTTAAAATCTGATTGTTCTTTGCAGCCAAAATGGAGAAGCTCTATACAGTCCATGAAAACAACGTCTGGAACTGACTGTGGCTCAGATCCTGAGCTCCTTATTGAAAAATTCAGGCTTAATTGAAGAAAGTAGGGAAAACCACTACTCCATTCAGGTATGACCTAAATCAAATCCCTTACGATTATATAGTGGAAGTGACAAATAGATTTAATGGATTAGATCTGATAGGATGCCTGAAGAATTTTGGATGGAGGTTCGTAACACTGTACAGGAGGCCGTGACCAAAACAATCCCAAGCAAAAAGAAATGCAAGAAGGCAAAGTGGTTGTCTGAGGAAGCCTTATAAATAGCTGAGGAAAGAAAAGAAGCAAAAGGCAAGGGAGAAAGGGAAAGATATACCGAACTGAATGCAGAGTTCCAGAAAATAGTGGAGAGAGATAATAAGGCCTTCTTAAATAAACAATGTAAAGAAACAGAGGAAAACAATAGAATGAGTAGAGATCTCTTCAAGAAAACTGGAGATACCAAGGAAACATTTGATGAAAGGCTGGGAACAAGAAAGAAGAGAAACAGTAAGGACCTAACAGAAGCCAAAAAGATTAAGAAGAGGTGACAAGAATACACAGAAAAACTATGCAAGAAAGATCTTAATGACCTGGATAACTGTGATGGTGTGGTCAATCACTTAGAGCCAGACATCCTGGAATGTGAAGTCAAGTGGGCCTTAGAAGGCATCACTATGAACAAAGCTAGTGGAGGTGATGGAATTCCAGTTGAGCTATTTCAAATCCTGAAAGATGATGCTGTGAAAGTGCTGCACTCAATATGCCAGCAAATGTGGAAAACTCAGCAGTGGCCACAGGACTGGAAAAGGTCAGTTTTCTTTTCAATCCCAAAGAAGGGCAATGCCAAAGAATGTTCAAGCTACTGTACAACTGTGCTCATTTCACATGCTAGCAAGATTATGCTAAAAATCTGTCAAGCTAGGCTTAAGCTGTACTTGAAATGAGAACGTGAAGATGTACAGGATGGGTTTCAAAGAGGAAGAGGAAACCAGAGATAAGACTGTCAACATTCCCTGAATCATGGAGATAGAAAAGGAGTTCCAGGAAAAACACCTCCTTCATTGACTACACTAAAGACTTTGAATGTGTGGATCACAACAAAATGTAGAAAATTCTTAAAGAGGTGGGAATACCAGACCACCTTACCAGTCTCCTGAGAAACCTGTATTCAAGTTAAGAAACAACAGTTATGGAATAACCAGACATGGAATAAAGGACTGATTCAAAATTGGGAAAGAGTACGACAAGGCTATATATTGTCACCCTGCTTATTTAACTTCTATTCAGAGTACATCATGTGAAATGCCAGGCTGGGTGAATCACAAGCTGGAATGAAGACTGTCAGGAGAAATATCAACAATCTCTACACAGATACTACTCTAAAGGCAGAAAGTAAAGAGTAACTAAAGAGCCTCTGATGGGAGTGAAGCTCACTTGAAAGTCAACACTGAGAAAACTAAGATCATGGCATCTGGTCCCATCACTTCGTGGCAAATATTAATAGAAGGGGGAAAAAGTGAAAATAATGACAGATTTTATTTTCTTGGGCTCCAGAGTCACTGCGGATGGAGACTGCAGCCATGAAATTAAAAGCGACTTGCTCCTTGAAAGAAAAGCTATGACAAAGCTAGACAGCATACTGAAAAGCAGACATGTCACTATGCCAGTGAAGGTCTATCGAGTTTGGTTTTTCCAGTAGTCAGGGACAGATGTGAGAGTTTGTTCATAAAGAAGGCTGAATGATGAAGAATTGATGCTTTCAATTTGTGGTGCTGGAGAAGACTCTTGAGAATCCCTTGGACTGCAAGGAGATCAAACCAGTCAGTCCTAAAGGAGATCAGTCCTCGGTGTTCACTGGAAGAACTGTTGCTTGAAGCTCTGTACTTTGGCCACCTGATGCAAAGAGCTGACTCATTGGAAAAGACCCTGATGCTGGGAAAGACTGAGGGCAAAAGGAGAAGGGGGCAACAGAGGATGAAATGGTTGGATGGCCTCACTGAGGCAATGACCATGAATTTGGACAAACTCTGGGAGATGGCTGGGGACAGGGAGACCTGGTGTGCTGCAGTCCATGGGGTGATAAAAAGTTGGATACAACCTAGTGACTGAACAAAGGACAAAGCACCAAGGTTCAAATTGTTTTGAGACAGAACCACAAGCAAGGAGCCCTTCTTTATGACCCACTCTTGCAACCATAGCCTAGAGGTAGTCCTGTTTCTGCCTGGTAACTTACAAGTGGAAAGTGTCTGAAGAAATACTCAAGAGCTGTATCTCATTGCTTACACTTGACCTCCGGCCCCAGACAAATCCAAAATTCTGCCAAAGTGCTATGATGAGGGTGCTGTGGTAAGTAGATGGGAGACTCTAAGGAAGGAGGCTGGAAGTCCAGCCCCAGAAGCCTGGGAGACAATATGACTTTATGAAACTCTTCATGGACAGGGGGTTCATGACCCTTCAGAGACACAAACCTTGGCATAGCTATAAGCAGACCAGTCTGAATATGGGAAAGGAAGTCCCAAAAGTAGGGACAAGGTAATCCAGATACAGTGGGGGGAGCAGCAGCTGGCATAACCTCCGCAGTTCCCGCAGCCCCACTACAGCCCAGCCTCCCAAGGGTCCCAACCCATGCCTGCTCAGGCCCCGTGGATGTGACACCAACATAGCCCATCAGGAAGGAGGGGTTGAACACAGGCCTTTGGGTTTAATTTTCTATTCTTGTGTGATTCGTATCTTCTCTTGCAGTACAGTTTACTTGCAAAGTTAGCCTCTTGTCAGGAGCACAGCTCCTTGATCCATCTGTCTGTATGGACATAAGTATCCCTTTGCACATTCTCTACACGAGTAACTTACTACCCTGTTGAGGAGAACTCCCTGTTGTATCCAGGAAGTCATAGTTCATTAACTTTCTTTCTAACTATCTTTCCAGGCCTCCACCAAACTCTCTGTATACCACCTCATCTATAATTCTATCTCTATTTCTCTTTCTGGCTATCAATAAATTTCTCTACCTATATTTTTATCTCTGTCCATTCATTTGCTATCTATACATCCATAGGCCTCACTGTTTCTCTGTGTGTATTCCTCTTTTAAGTCCATGATTCCAGCTGCCTCTATGTCCATCTATCTAGGTCTGTCTGTCTGTCTAGCTGGCTATGTATCTATCTCTGTATTTGTGTTTTTCTTTCTCCAGGTACCTATGTATCCAGGAATCCAGCTACTGATCTACCTCCCCGTCTATACTCATCTCTCTCTCTCTGCTTCTCTGCAGCTGCTGGAAGATCTTTCCACGTCCCTTCATCCTCTGTGTGTGTATTTATGTTTTATCCATCTCTCTATGGATCCAGTCTCCCTATCTCCAGCTAGATCTCTATCACACTATCTCTGAGTTTCATCCCTCCAAATCTCTCTATAGCTACGTGTTGATACACATTTTAATTTATATCTACCCATGTATCTACATAAGCATGTATCTATTGATATTTTTACAGCTATATCTAACTCTCCCACTGTCTTTCCACCTCTCCAGCTCCCTTTATGCCCACATATCTCTCCACCTCCGTATGTCACCCAAACTTCGTATGTTTTAATCCCAACATCCTCGATTACATCTCCCCTCGTCCCAGACATCGCTTGGCCAAGTCTCAGTTTGATGTCTCCGTCTGGGAATCCGTTTCTGCTGGGACACCAGTTCATTGGCATTGCTTCTGGATTCTGCTGAATGCTGTACTGTGTACACTCTTCATCTTTCTCCATCTGGTTTCCTTGAGTCAGTGTGAGGGTCCTTCAGTGTGGCTGCAAGTGACACGATTTCCTTGGTGTTTCTGGATGAGTCATAATCTACTGCATGTATGCAGCCTGTCTTCCGTATTCATCTGTGAATGGACATTTTGGGGAGTTTCCAGTGCTTGTCTCTTCTGGGGAGCGCTGCAGGTGACAGTGGGGTTCAGGTGTCTAGAAGAAGGATGGTTTTCTCTGGATAGCGGCCCTGCAGTGCAATGTGCAGATCTCCTGGTAGGTGCATTTTTCGCCTATGAACAACCCTACAGGCTGTGTTTTCAGAGAGGCTGTAACAGTTTCCATTCCGTGCAGCAACACGGGGGTTCTGTCTTCTCCACATTGAGAAATTCTCTAATTCTGTCTATATTTCTCAATCTGGGTATCAATTAATTTATCTACCTGTATTTATATCTCTATCCATTCATTATCTATACATCCAGTAGTTTCACTACCTTTCTCTCTGTTAATATTTATCTCCGAAGTCCATGATTCCAGCTACCTCTATATCCATCTATCTAGATATTCACAAGGCCTGCGGGGCCCTAAATGATCCCCACCCTGGAGAAACTTCCTGTGGCTGGTAATACTAGAAGAATGCAAAAGTGTGCCTAATTTCAGAGCCTATTTCAAGGCGAAAATTCTCCTCACAATTACAGCTTGTCAACGAACCTGGAAAGTTCTTCAGCCTCTCACCCATGAAGACAACCGCCATGCAAAAGGACAGCCGAGGCGGCGTCTGGCGCTGGTCCTCCGCTACCTCTACAAAGAACAAATGTTCAAGGCCGCCTGGAGAAAACAGAACCCTGCTGTGTTGCTGCACAGAATGGAGGCTGTTAACAATCTTGCTACAGACACGGCCTGCAGGTTTGTTCAAAGGCAAAAAATGCACCTACCAGGAGATCCCCAAATCACACTCCGGGGCTGCTATCCAGAGAAAACCATCCTTCTCCATCACACCTGAACCCCAATGTCTCCTGCGGGGCTCCCCAGGAGAGTCCAGCATTGGAAACCACCAAAATGTCCATTCACAGATGAATGGATAAGGAAGACAGCCTACATACATGCAATGGATGATGACTCAGCCAGAAACACCAAGAAAATCATGCCAGCTCTTCCGCATTGATAGTCCCTCAGATGATCACACTGACCCCAGGAAATCAGACAGAGAAAGATGAACAGTATACATAGGCAGCGTTCAGGTGGAATCCAAAAGCATCACAAATGAACGAGTTTCCCCAACAGAGACAGATTCCCAGCCGGAGACATCAAACTGAGACTTGGCAAAGGGATGTCTAGAATGAGAGGAAGGGTAACTGAGGAGTTTGGGATGAAAACATATCAAATTTGAGTGACACAGAGAAGTGGATAGATATGCAGACAAAAAGGGAGCTGGAATGACAGCGGAAGAGTTAGATACAGCTGTAAATTTATCAATAAATACCTGTTTATGTAGATACATGGATAGATATAAATAAAAATGTATATAAAGACCTAGAGATTCAGATGTATGAAATCCAGAGATAATGTGGTTACATATATAGCTAGATATAAGAACACTGGATCCATCGAGATATGGATAAAATATAAACAAACACAGAGGATGAAAGAACATAGAAATGTAGATAAATAGATTTACTAACAGATGCAGAGAGAAAGAGACGAATATAGACAGAGATAGATCAATAGCTGGATTCCCGTCTACACTGGTACCTGGAGAGAGAAACAGAGATAAAGACACAAAGACACATTCATAGCTACAAAGCCAGCCAGCCAGCCAGACTTAGATGGATATAGAGATAGCTAGATTCATGGACTTAGAAGATGAATACACACAGAAATAGTGAATAAATGGACAGATATATAAACATAGGTAGAGAAATGTACTGATAGCCAGAAAGAGAAATAGAGACAGAATTATAGATAGGGAGGTATACAGAGAGTTTGGTGGAGGCCTAGACAGACAGAGAGATAAAGGGTAATGAACAACAGCTTCCTGTGTGCACATGGAACTCTACTCAAACGTATATTAACTTACTCATGGAGAGAATGGGTACGAGAATACCTGCGTCTGTGTGGACAGATGGATCGAGTGGCTGTGCTCCTGACAACAAGCTAACCTTGCAAGGGAACTCCAATAGAAAATACAGCTTACACGACAGGAACAAATGACACCCAAAGGCCTGTGCTCGACCCCTCCTTCCAGAGGGGCTACGCTGGTGTCACATCCTCTGGGCCTGAGCAGGCGTGGGTCCCCAGGGTGGGCTGTCTCCTGGCTGAGGGAGGTGGGAGGATGGGTATGCAAATGAGCTCTTCCCTGGATCTGGAGGGCCTCGTCCTCTGCGCAGGGGACCTCAATCCTCAGATCCAGGCTGGCCCTCCTCCACCCTCACTAAGCCTACTGGCCCCCACTGAGGGACAGTAACAGGGCTTAGAATAGCCTGGAGTTAAAAGTTCCCCTCCAGGTCCTCCCCACCATTCTATGCAACACAAAGAACTCTCTCACCCGAAGAAAAAATGGACATTAGGTTGATTACACCCAGCTCCCAGCCGGTTCAGCCTCTGCCGATCTCCAAAATTCCTTATCCCAGCTGTTTAAGAGATAATTACTCCTAACAACCTTGAGGAAGAACAGGCCCCAGTAAGACAGTAGCTTTCCACATAAGATGCCTATATATACTTACTCTTTTCTTGGGTTAGTGCAGCAGCTCACTAATCTGACTGCTGCCCCTTCTCGCCTCATTAAAGGTGATCTGTTCCTGTAAAGTGCTGGTCTCATTCTTTTTCTGAACCTCGCCTTCTCTAACTCCCTTACCCTACATTTTTGGTGCCAAAACCTGGGATGTGGAGGTTCCTCCTCGTTCTCCACGGCCACCTCTTCGGAACGTGGAAGCCTGTCTACCGGGCTTTCAAGACCTCTTCCAGAGGACGGCCTGTGCCTTCGTGAGCGGCACAAGCCCTGTGTAAGGGCTTTATTGGTTTTCCATGTAACCCGAGGAATACTGGCCTCTCTCTCTCTTCCTCTTTTCTCTACACTTTCTTTTCCACGAGACCAACCAACTCCAGGACAGGCCTTTTGCCATTCGACTGCTTTACATGCAACACTCCTCTCAAGCCGGCGCCTAGATTAAGGGAAGATCCGCACGGTGTTCTGGAGGCGCCCTAGAATCCAGTCCTCTCCGGGTCCCAGGGACCCCAGCCTAGGGCCACTCTGTAGGCAACGGTGGGGGATGCTCCACCTCGACACAGAGCTCTTTTCTCGTAACTCATATTGCGACTACTGGTGACGACTCGAGCTCCCAATAGGAGCCTCTGCTTGCCTTTCAATTATGGGGTCTGACCAATCTGTTCCAAAAGATTCCGCTATGGCCTGTGTTCTCAAGAATCTCAAAACACTCTCACTCACTCAACTCAAAGCTAACCGCTTAAAACAGCTCTGTATACAGATCTGGCCTCAGTACCGATTAGACAATTAAGACCACTGGCCTGAGTTCGGGACTTTTGATTTCAATATTTTATCAGATCTCAGTAACTTCCTCAAACGGAATGGCAAATGGTTGGAGGCCCCTATATTCAAGCCTTCTGAGACCTTAAAAGCTGTGCTTTTTCTGCAAAGACTGTTCTACCTATCCTCCTCTGCTCTCTCTCCCCCTCCATTACAAAAGAATCCACATCTAAAGCCCCTAAAAGGCCCCCTAAACCCTCAGCCCCCCGATTTCGACCCGGCAACTGAGCCTCCTCCCTACTGCCCCAAAGAAAAAGCTTCCGGAGACGAGACCCCATCCTCCAGCCATTCCTTCTCCAAAACAGAAAGCAATGACTCCAAAACCCCAGAAGAGACTTCCAGCCCCTCCATCGTCCAGGACCCGAAGCAAACACATTTCCTTTCAGGGTTAGTAGGATTGGAGGGCCCCATACCGGTTCCTGGGCCTTTCTCCATTTCTGATATGAGCCAAACTGAAGAAACAAACTATTGAGATCCTTTTCAGAAAATCCTACTAGATACAGAAAAACATTCCTCCGCCTTACACAAACAAATCATTTAACCTAGAATGATCTTTATTACATCCTAAATGCCACTTTAACCCCGATGGAAAAAAAAAAAACGGATATGACAGGCAGCCCGGACTCATGCTGATCAGATCCATAACCAAGATAGGACTAATCCGGTGGCTGATGATGCAGTCCCTTTAACTGAGCCACAGTGGAAATATCAAGCAGGCGATGCTGACATCCAGGACCTGCATCATATGATCACCCGTTTACTGGAAGAAATGCTAAAAAGCTCTCACATTCATATTAACTACGATAAGATTAGGGAAGTGACTCAGGAAAAAGATAAAAATCCTGCCCTTTTTCTTTCACGGCTTACTGAGGCAGTCCACAAATACACCAATTTAGATATTTCCACCCCCGCCAGACTTCTGTACCTACACATCCAGTTCATAAGCCAGGCAGCCCCCAATAAACGCCGAAAACTTTGCCAGTCAGAAAAGGGCCCCCAAAACCCCTCAGCGAGAGCTCCTAGAAATAGCCTTTAAAGCTTTCAACAATAGGGAAGGAGCGAAAAAAGAAAAAGAAAAGAAAAAAAAGGCCAAATATGCTTTATTCCCCGAAGATATCCAAGGAAAAAACCAACCCCTTTGGCCCATCAACCTCGGCCCACCCTTATGAGACCTAACCCTCCAGGGCCCTGCTTCAGATGTAACCAAACGGGACACTGGGCTAGGTCCTGCCCAAATCCCCGGCCACCCACCAAACCCTGCCCCACCTGCAAACAATGGGGCCACTGAAAAACAGATTGTTCTCAGACACTACCCACCAAACCTCGGGGTCCACCCCAGGCCCAACAACAGTGGGCCAGGAACCAGACTCAGGGAGGCGCTGGCACCCCAGACCATGGTTCCTCGGATGAGGTGAGAGATGATCCAATTGTGCCTGAGTCATTCCAGTGACAGAGCCCAAGCTCCAGACCCCAAGTCTGCCCCATACGGACGGACTCGGGGCTTCAGGTAACTGACACAGTGGCTGGACACAAAGTCTCGTTTCTGTCAGATGCTGGAGCGGCCTGTTCACTTTTAACCTCCTTTAAGGGCCCTCTCCCAGAGAAGGCAATGGCACCCCACTCCAGTACTCTTGCCTGGAAAATTACATGGACGGAGGAGCCTGGTAGGCTGCAGTCCATGAGGTCGCTAAGAATCGGACACAACTGAGCGACTTCACTTTCACTTTTCACTTTCATGCATTGGAAAAGGAAATGGCAACCCACTCCAGTGTTCTTGCCTGGAGAATCCCAGGGACAGAGGAGCCTGGTAGGAGGCCGTCTATGGGGTTGCACAGAGTCAGACACGACTGAAGCGACTTAGCAGCAGCAGAAAGGGCCCTCTCCAACCTTCAAAACTGGCCATTAAAGGGGTCTCAGACATCCCTTTGTATCCCCAAATAAACCCTCCTCTCCTTTGTTCCTTTGGCAAAACAACACTAACGCATTCTTTTATAATAGTTCCTCAATGCCCGATGACATGGATGGGACGTAATCTTCCAGCCAAGCTACAAACTCTGTAAACTTCCCATTCTTAGATCCCATATCAGTTCTTTGCATCCAAATGGCACCCGAACCCCTGGCAAGCCCTCACTCCCAAAACCTGCCCCCTGATCTTCCCCCAATAGATCCTCAGGTCTGGGACACCGAAGCCCCATCAGTAGCCAGACACCATTCCCACCCCCCACAGGTCTTTCTTAAAAATGCCTCTCAAGTAATAACCCAAACTCAATATATCCTGACCACAGAATCCCGACAAAGACTTAAAACAATAATCCCAACTCAGAGATTTCGAGCCTTGACACAGACCCCCCAGGCCCCAGACCAAGAGAAAACGGCTTTCTCTATTAGGTCTATTAAACTTCTTCCAAATATGGGTCCCAAATTTTGCCCTCCACGCAAATTCTCTCTACCAAGCTACTCAAAGAAACTTACATGATCCCTTATTGGCCCCCACCTCTCTCCACACCCCAATAGACTTTGATCAAACATTTACTACAGGCCCCTTCCCTTTACTTACCTGATTACACCAAGCCTTTTTTCCTTTTTGTACATTCTCAACAAGGACATGCTTTAGAGATTCTGTGCCAAAAAAGGGGGGACATATGGGGCCCTCTAGCTTACTAATCTAAACAACTCGATCTCGTCATGCTCAGATGGCCACCTCGTCTCCAGGCCTTAGCGGCAACCACCCTCTTAATACCTGAAGCCCAAACTCTCACCCGAAATGCTCCTCTAAATGCATGCTCACCTCATTCCTTCAAAGATTTACTCTCTCATGGCTTTCCTTTCTCTGACCCCTGCTCGACTACTGATCCTCCACGCACACCACCTCGACCCATCCCTTTCTTTTATGCCTTGTAAACGTTTCTCATAATCCTGATAGCTTACTCCCTACACCAGATCCAGAAGCAGAACACCTGTTTCATGACTGTGTTCAGACCTTAGATATGACACTTAATCCCTTTGAACATATAATTGATCAGCCCCTTACTGACCCCAAAGTCCCATCCTGGTTCATAGATGGCATTGCCCAAAAACAAGCCCCATTTGGGGCTCAATGCTCTATAGTTCAGGGACAGCCTGACATAGTTATGCCCCCTCACCTCATCAAGTCAGCCACACTGCCAGCTCACACATTCTCACCACAGGCTGAACTGATAGCTCTTACACAAGCTTTGACCCTAGCCAAAGACCAAAAGATAAACAATTACACTGACTCCAAATACATCTATAACGTATTACATTCTAACATTATAATCTGGAGAAGAAAGAGATTCCTCACTCAAAAAGACACACCTGTTTTCAATGCTTCTTTTATTTCTGAACTCCTCCATGCAGCTCAGCTCCCAAAACAAGCTGCTCTAATACATGGCCGGAGACATCAGCGACATAGTCCTAGCTCCTTTTATAACAATATAACAGATCACGACACAAAATGGCAGGCCGCCTCTGTTAGTCCTGTCTTTTCTATAGCCCAGATTGATGAGCCTAACATCCACATATTACTTTCATATTTACATTCCCTCTTCCACCCCTCTACAAAAGTACTTAAGGCTTGCCTTCAAAACTTTATTAAACTGACTAAAGATGATGTAACTTATTTAAATAATCTGACCCAAACTTGTACCATTTGTCAGCAGACAAATCCTAACATTCGCCCCCACTCCTTTCCCCACCCACCAAATTCACAGACATTTTCCCGCACAAGACTGGCAGGTAGATTTCACCCACATGCCACCTGTAAAAAGGGTTAAATTTCTCCTAGTCTTCGTAGATACATTTTCTGGATGGATTGAAGCTTTCCCTACTACTAACAAATGAGCCCCTACTGTGACTCAGCTTATTCTTACTGAAATCCTCCCAAGGTTTGGAATGCCTTCCTCCCTCCAGTCTGACAATGGGCCCAAATTCACATCCCAAATCACCCAAAATTTTGCATGAGCCCGTCAAGTTCCTTGGAGGTTTCACATTCCTTATCATCCCCGGTCTTCTGGTAAGGTTGAGAGAGCCAACCGAGTCCTAAAAGAAATTCTGACCAAATTAACGATCAAACTTCATCGAGACTGGACTAAACTGCTCCCATTAGCCTTCTTTAAGGTCTGGGCCTTACGGAAAAAAACCCTTAAATATCAGTCCATTTGAGGCCATGAATGAGAGGCCCATAATACCTTTGGGTCTCCCCTCCTCCCAAGACAGTCCCAAACTGCCTTCCCACCTCCCTTTTCCTTTACTTGCCCAGATACAAGATGGCCTTTGCAACATATAGGTAACTTACTCCCTCGACCACACCCCAATCTTCCATACCCATCCCTTCAAATAGGAGACAAGGTCTATATGACAGTTCAGTCCCCCTCAGATCTAACCCCAAAATGGCAAAGACCCTACACGGTAATTCTGCTGACCCCTACCACTGCAAAATTAAAAGAAATCACCCCTTGGGTACACACCACCCAGTCAAAAAAGGTTACACAGCCCAATGATGAAAATGCTTGCCAGACTAATACTTATCAAGTTTCTCACACAGGCCCTACAACTTGGAAGTTCTCACGGTTTCCACCGGCCCCAACTGGCGATGGATGAGCCTGTCGGTTTCACGGCTACAATTATTCCTGGGACGACTTCTGGCAGATATCTGGGTCTCGAGTCCTCAAGGATCCATGCTCGAACACACTGAAGATTACATCTCCACCCTGTGGCTACAGGAAACCTTTTGTAACTTTTACCCCTTCTCAGACCATTCATGCTTATCATCTTCCTACTCACTTTTGGGCCTTGTTTGTTTAATCTTTTCCAGAGATTCCTCCAAGACCAAATCCGAGACATTTCCCGAGACCAAGTCAAGACTGTTTTGCTTGAGACCCTGACGGCTAGAATAGAAAATCAACGCTATGGGCCTTGGACTTCTTCCTCCCAGATCACAAAGCATTGACTCTCATTTATCAGCACGAAGAAGCCCTGAACAGTAATGGCACCTGCCTCTCTTTCTCTTTTTGTATATATTCCTTAGGGTCTGGAATGAAGGACAGTTACATGGCTCAAAATAGGCTGGAGTTAAGATTCCCCTCCAGGTCCTCCCCACCATTCTATGCAAAACAAAGAACTCTCTCACCCAAAGAGAAAAATGGACATTAAGGCTGATTAAGCCCAGCTCTCAGCCCGTCCAGCCTCTGCCGGACCTCCAAAATTCCTTGCCCCAGCCCTTTAAGAGATAACTACTCCTAACAACCTTGGAGAAGAACAGGCCCCCCGAAGATAGTAGCTTTCCACATAGATGCCTATATATACTTACTCTTTTCTTGGGTAAGTGCAGCAGCTCACTAATCTGCCTCATTAAAGGTGATCTGTTCCTGTAAAGTGCCGGTCTCGTTCTTTTTCTGAACCTCGCTTTCTCTAACTCCCTTACCCTACACCCACAAACGCTGGACGCCTCTGTGCTGAAAGAACTTTGCCAAGTCACCCTGTCTCCATGTCCCCTCGGGGTTCTGCTTCCCAATTTCAGCCTTCTCCTTTGCACTCAATTCAGCTTCCTAAGACATGGGCCTCAGCATAGCATATTTGAGGGGTTCTGATATGACTGGGACTGGGGGCCTGAAGGGTAAAGGGGAGGAAGCAATGACCCTCAAGCCCTTATCGTTTTGTCATGGCACTGTGCAAAGTACAGTACAACCCAGAAACACAACTTTTGTTCAAGCTTAGCTTCTCCCAGTTCCTAGATCGGGCATGAAGATGTGCTGCCCCCTTGTGGACATTTCTGTGAACAACAACTTTCAAACCTGGTGCTTAAGGCTATAGATATTCACAAGGCCTGTGGGGTCCCTAAATAATCCCCGCCCTGGAGAAACATCCTGTGGTTGGTAATGCCACTGCTGCTGCTGCTAAGTCGCTTCAGTCGTGTCTGACTCTGTGCGACCCCATAGATGGCAGCCCACCAGGCTCCTGCATCCATGGGACTTTCCAGGCAAGAGTACTGGAGTGGGTTGCCATTTCCTTCTCCAATGCATGAAAGTGAAAAGTGAAAGTGAAGTCACTCAGTCGTCTCTGACTCTTTGCAATCCCATGGACTGCAGCCTACCAGGCTCCTCCATCCATGGGACTTTCCAGGCAAGAGTACTGGAGTGGAGTGCCATTGCCTTCTCCAAAATACTAGAAGAATGCAAAAGTGTGCCTAATTTCAGAGCCTATTTCAAGGCGAAAATTCTCCTATTACAACATGTCAATGAGCCTGGAAAGTTCTTCCGCCTCTCAACCATGAAAACAACCGCCATGCAAAAGGACAGCCGAGGTGGCATCTGGCGCTGGTCCTCTGCTAACTCTACAAAGAACAAATGTTTGAGGCCACTGGAGAAAACAGAACCCTGCCGCGCCCCGCCCCCCCACCACCACCGTGTTGCTGCACAGAATGGAGACTGTTAACAGGCTCTCTACAGACACAGCCTGCAGGTTTGTTCAGAAGTGAAAAATACACCTACCAGGAGATCACTAAATCACACTCCCTGGCTGCTATGGAGAGAAAACCATCCTCCATCACACCTGAACCCCAATGTCTCTAGCAGTGCTCCACAGAAGAGCCAAGCATTGGAAACCACCAAAATGTCCATTCACAGATGAATGGATATGGAAGACGGCCTACATACATGCAATGGATGATGACTCAGCCAGAAACACCAAGAAAATCATGCAGCTCTTCCGCATTGATAGTCCCTCAGATGATCACACTGGCCCCAGGAAATCAGACAGAGAAAGATGAACAGTATCCATACGGCAGCTTTCAGGTGGAATCCAAAAGCATCACAAATGAACGAGTTTCCCCAACAGAGACAGATTCCCAGCCGGAGACATCAAACTGAGACTTGGCAAAGGGACGTTTGGATGAGGGGAGAGGTAATTGAAGAGGTTTGATTAAAACATACCAAATTTGAGTGACATAGGGAGATGGATTTATATGCTGAGAAAAATGGAGCTGGAGATGTAGAAAGATAAGACTTGTGGTTCGATAGGTACAGCTGTAAATATGGGGACAGGAAATTGTTTACATAGATACATTGGTAGATATAAATTGTAATCTCTATCAACAGACAGCTACACAGACATTCAGAGATAAAATCTAAGATAAGATGATATAGAAATAGCTGGATATAGAAAGATTGGATCCATGTATATATATATGAATGGATCATATATATGATCATATATCTATGTAAACAAAGCTAGTCAAGGTGATGGAATTCCAGTTGAGCTATTTTAAATCTTAAAAGATGATGTCAAAGTGCCACACTGAATATGCCAGAAAATTTGGAAAACTCGGCAGTGGCCACACAACTAGAAAATTCAGTTTTCATTCCAGTCCCAAGAAGGGCAATGCTAAAGAACATTCCAACTACCTCCCAACTGCACTCATTTCACGTGCTAGCAAAGTAATGCTCAAAACTTCCCAAGCTAGTCTTCAACAGTATGTGAACCAAGAACTTCCAAATGTTCTAGCTGGATTTAAAAAAGGCTGACGAATTAAGAGATCAAATTGCCAACATCGCTGGATCACAGAAAAAGCAGAAGAATTCCAGAATAACATCCACTTCTGCTTCTTGACTACACTAAAGCCTTTGTGTGGATCACAATAAACTGTGGAAAATTCTTAAAGAGATGGGAATACCAGTCCACTTGACCTGCCTCCTGAGAAATCTATATGCAGGTCAAGAAGCAACAGTTAGAACCAGACATGCAACAACAGACTGGTTACAAATTGGGAAAGTAGTATGTCAAGGCTGTATACTGTCACCCTGCTTATTTAACTTATACGCAGAGTACATCATGAGAAATGCTTGGCTAGATGAAGCACAGCTAGAATCAAGATTGCTGGGAGAAATAACAATAACCTCAGATATGCAGATGACACCACCCTTATGGCTGAAAGCGAAGAGGAACTAAAGAGCCTCTTGATGAAAGTGAAAGAGGAGAGCGAAAAAGCTGGCTTAAAACTGAACATTCAGAAAACGAAGATCATGGCATCCAGTCCCATCACTTCATGGCAAATAGATGGGGTAACAGTGACAGACTTTATTTTCTTGGGCTCCAAAATCACTGCAGATTGTGATTGCTGCCATGAAATAAAAAAGACACTTGCTCCTTGAAAGAAAAGCTATGACAAACCTACACAGTGTATTCAAAAGCAGAGACATTACTTTGCCGACAAAGGTCCATCTAGTCAAAGCTATGGTTTTTCCAGTGGTCATGTATGCATGTGAGAGTTGGGCCATAAAGAAGGCTGAGCACCAAAGAATTGATGCTTTTGAATTGTGGTGTTGGAGAAGACTCTTGAGAGTCCCTTGGACTGCAAGGAGATCAAACCAGTCAATCCTAAAGGAAATCAACCTTGTATATTCATTGGAGGGACTGATGCTGAAGCTCCAATACTTTGGCAACCTGATGCGAAGAGCTGACTTATTAGAAAAAACCCTGATTTTGGGGAAGACTGAAGGCAGGAGAAGGGGACGACAGAGGACGAGATGGTTGGATGGCATCACCGACTCAATGGACATGAGTTTGAGCAAGCTCCAGGAGATGGTGAAGGACAGGGAGGCCTGGCGTGCTGCAGTCCACAGGGTTGCAAAGAGTCGGACACGACTGAGCGACTGAACTGAACTGACTGTGTATAAGACATTGTTCAGGCCCTCATGGAGTTTACAGTCTAGTGGGAGACTAGAAATATTACAACTATTTATGACCAGCACTGGGGAGAAGAGCACGAAGGACACGAATCAAGAGGCTGTTCTTGAAGGATGAGTAGGAGTTCAACAGGCAGAGAAAGTGCTCTTAACCACCTCTGATTTGAGGTTGCTGGAACTTAAAAGAGGGAGGCTCAGATTAACTCTTAGAAACCTGAAATGGGCAGAAATTAACGTTCTCACACACAGTGCTGCATTTCACGTGGAGCACACGCCTCCTCTAGTCCCTGAGCACCTCGCTCAGGGGCACCAGGGCTGAGGACTCTCAGTGCAGTCTCTTCCCACTGCTCCCGGCCCCCCACGCTCCTGGTGTCATCCTACCAAGGGTTTTTGACACCCTTTCCCTTGTTTGCCTTTTCTTCTCCACACAGGCACACACAGGGAATGCAGGTGAAACTCACGGTGACTTGAATCTGGTACCTCTAACAATGCATCTGCCCCAAGAGCAGACTGGAATCAGGGGCGCTGCTCACCGAGGATCAGTCCCAACTCCGGAGCAGCCCATCTGATGCCCCAGATTCCTGCTTCTCACTGAGGCTTAACATTGTGGGCACAGCTCTGCTGCTCCAGAGTTTCTATCCAGAATATAGTCCCTCTTCCAAAATCAGACTTGCAGAGCCTAACAGGAAACACCAATTCACATTCCATTTAAAATGATCACTTATGGAGAAGGAAATGGTAACCCACTCCAGTATTCTTGCCTGGAAAAGTCCATGGACAGAGGAGCCTGGGTGGCTGCAGTCCATGGGGTTACATGACTGAGCATGTGTGCATGAGGGTGGAGGGTGACGGGTTGGTAGCAATAAACTGGGAGAACTAAAAAAATAAATAAATAAAACGATCACTTAAACGACCATGAAAGGAAAAAGTGTCCTGCCATGACTCCACCCCCATTCCTTGGTCATCCTTCTCAGAGCAGCTCAGAGACCAGAGTTCTGATACAGTTCTGGAAACTCTGTCACCTTTGTGACTGGATCTGCCATTTATAATTTTTGATGCTCAGACTCAGATTAAAGAGAGGAAAAGTGAAAGTGAAAGTTGCTCAGTCGTGTCCAACTCTTTGCAACCCCATGGACTATAAATCCATGGAATTCTCCAGGCCAGAATACTGGAGTGGGTAGCCTTTCCCTTCTCCAAGGGATCTTCCCAACACAGGGATCGAATCCAGGTCTCCCACACTGCAGGTGGATTCTTTACTGACTGAGCCACCAGGGAAGCCGAAGGGAAGGAGAGGAAAGGACTTGAAATTTGGTGGGTAGATTTTATCTTTATTATCCATGATAATGAAAGAGAAGAAATAAAGATAATCTCTACTCCCATGAAGGCAAGGCTGACCTCTAAATCCTCCTGGGAAAGATGAACACAGAATACCCAGTCCCCAACACTGAATATGTAGTCCCCAGCAGATTACAACAATCAGCTCTCATAATATGTGGATCTTAGCAGTGTCTTAAACACATACCTGTGAGCATGCAGTAGATCCTCATGAAACATTCCTTTCGAGAATGAATACTTCTTGTCCCCCACAACAGGCTTGCTCAGACTCCACTGCTTTCCCCAGGTCCTGCTCAACTGGCAGATGGTGAGCAGAGAATGTCATCTTTTCAGAAGGTGGTGGTGGTCTTCACTGGCAACAGCAGTATTTGTGTTCAGATAGGGTGGTTGTGTGTAAGGCACTCAGGCGCGGTTCTTGATTTCTTTAATTAATCCTGCCAGAAATGAAGTCTGGGGTAAGCAACTTCAGTGGTCATTCAAATTGCAAATTAATGACCTTCATCCCAGATTTGGAGAGTCATAACCTCTGAGTGTGGGGCCCTAGTATCGGTTTTTTAATGAGATCCATAAGTGATTGCTATAGATGGGAAATTCTGATAAGCAATGTTCAAAGTCATTTTCATCTTTGATTCCCCACTGGGATCATTTGTGTATTTTTTAGAACTACCCTCAGAGCTTCTGTCAATTCATCTTTGGCAGAACTCAGATCAATGATATCTCAATGAAGTGGCCCAGGTTATTCTATCACGAGGCTGGGTATACACTGGGAGGCTCCAGGTTCATTCCTGAGACCTAGTAGAGGGTCTGGGCCCTGGGGAGGCCTGCTCCGCACAGACATGAATGGGGGACAGTCAGTCTATCTCATGTTCCCGGCGTCAGCGGATGTGCAGGTGTCTCTAGGAGACAAGGGAGGAGAAACTCACACAAACTCCATAAAGGAACTCTGTAAACGCACAGATTTTCCCAGGCCCCCAAAAGCAATGGAAGAAGAGTTAGAACATCCCTTGCTGGGCGTGGGGAAGCCTCTGGTTCTCACTTCAATTGCCATGGAAGATCACCAGAGCAAAAGGAAAACCCTTAGAGGATTTAGGAGCATGGGGAGTGGAGCAGGAGAGGGACCTCTGTGACAGCGGGACACAGAGGCCTGGACTTCTCGAAGGAATCCCCCGTGAAGCAGAGCCGCCCAAACCACATTTTAAGGCCTCAGTTTCTCCTTCGCCTCAGACACCATCCCTGCGCAATCTGCGTTATTCATCCCTACCTACCTGGGTGCATGACTGTTGTCTCCTTTTCTTAACATCCCAGGGCTCCTTTCTTTGCTCAAAAAAGGTGACGAGGTTCAGCTTAGAGACAGCAAGACCTGTTTATTAAAAAAAGGAACATGAGTCATCCCCGAGATTCTACAATTTCCAATCTACTACAGTGTTCAGTAGAGAAGATAGGTCACTTTAAGTTATAGAAAATTATTTCATCAAATAGTATTTCCTGACAGCCCCTTTAAAACACTTAGGAAGCATTTCTAATTTGCAGTTCCTTAACTCTACTTCCGAGTACTATTCAATCAAAACCATGTATACATGTTTATACGTGTCTGAGTCCCTTTGCTGTCACCTGAAATCATCACAGCGTTGTTAATTGGCTATACCCCAATACAAAATAAAAAAGTTTTTTTTTTTTTTTAAAGGAATAGATATCTGATTTTAAGATGTGGGCAACATCTCATTTCATTTTAAATATCTAGAATGATCACTGATCAAGAGTGAAAGAGCCAGATCAACTCAAGACATGAGGACAAGATGAAACATCCTGAAGATTCTTTTTTGCATCAACAAACCCCTATTTCCTTAAAATGATTTTACTTCTCACCTGTGCTGATTGCAGCATTTTAAGGTACCTGAATTTTAAGCATTTTAAGAGTCCTATAGGACTCCTGTTTTCTTGTCCTGGAGATACAAACTGTAATAAAATGAATTCTTGTACATGACTGTGGAATAAAACTGCAAATTTATAGAACATTTACTTACAAAAGCCTGAACAAAGGTAAGAGCCTCCACTTTTCAAAGCCATCTACAAGTAAAGGAAAATGAAGCAGTCAGGGGGAGTATTCACTTGAAATGTGGTGGGTTTTAACACCCATCTCTCAGTAAATCCCTCCAAAACCCTATTAACGATGATGGGGAAATTATTAGCTTTTCAGTTGAGGAACCTGGGCAGACAGCCCCTGAATCAAATGAATAAAATTAACGTTAGCTGTAATGGGACAAATTGGTATCAGCTGACCAATACACTCATCATCACTGCTGGGATAGTTTTGACAAAAAATAATGACGACGGCAAAAAAAAAAAACACATAATCTAGGATATCCCAAGAGGTCCAGGGGTTAATCCTCTGCCTTCCAATGCAGCGGGTGTGGGTTCAATCCCTAGTTGGGGAATTAAGATCCCACATGCTATGCAGTTTTGGAAAAAAATTAATACAATTAATCACGAGAGCAGGTTAAACACATTTAAAACCATATATAACTGTCATGTCCTGTACTTCGGTGTATTTTAAATAGGAAGTCTTGCCTTGAGGCAACTGAGAGCTCTCTCTTTCAGAACTTTGAGTTATTCTAAGCCATATAGCGGAGAAGGTAATGGCACCCCACTCCAGTACTCTTGCCTGGAAAATCCCATGGACGGAGGAGCCTGGTGGGCTACAGTCCGTGGGGTCGCTAAGAGTCGGACACGACTGAGCAACTTCACTTTCACTTTTCCCTTTCATGCATTGGAGAAGGAAATGGCAACCCACTCCAGTGTTCTTGCCTGGAGAATCCCAGGGATGGGGGAGCCTGGTGGGCTGCCGTCTATGGGGTCGAACAGAGTCAGACATGACTGAAGCCACTTAGCAGCAGCAAGCCACATAGCAACAGCTTTACTGCTGCACTTTCATTATCCTTGTCTACACAGACTGGTGCTACATCCAGACAGGACCTAGACATTGCGTATTCTTCTTCTTCACTGATATGCCAGGACCCACCCTCACAACCAGTGGGAATCTTGTATCAACACATCCCCAAGGTGACCTGACAAAAAGGGAACATTTTCAACATTTGCACACTGGTAATTCATGGCAGGAATTCCTCATGCTCTGAAGAGACCTTGGATGGAGAAAATGGAGAGAAGGCGATGGGATATGAGAGGAATATCTTAAAGAGCTAACCTGGGGTATTACTAGAAAAAAAAAAATGTATTAAAAACTAAGTTTGTCAGCACCACCCAGAGGTCAGAAGTAAATGTTCACAATTTCTAAGTACATGGGATTTCAGTAAGGGGGACCCAGCCTCTGATGTGGATCCCAGACTTTACCTGAAAACCTGCCACTTCCTCCTCTTCCTCCTCCATTTCTGGGTTTCTTTCTCTGGCCATATTATGCAGAGAAATCACACCTGTGCATCTTTGAAGCATCAGCTCTGCCCTTTCACCTGTTCACGCTCTGAGGCAGGTGGCCCTTGAAATGCAGAAAGGCCACAGCGTCCCATCCTTTGTCATGTGACAGAGTCAGGAAAAAATGAGCTCCTACATCTCCTTCCCTGTTTTCCTAAGCCCTTCGGTCTCAGAGTCAGCCACCACAGCTGTGAGAGCAATGGGGAATGTGGGTGGCACCCACAGAGGCTATTAACCTTTCCTCAAACCAAAGGCTGGACTCAACTCTAAGTGCCTCTAACTCAACATAGTTCATATTTCAGAACCAATGACAGGCAAACTAAATTAAAAAGAAATGGATAGAGAAGGAAATGGCAACCCACTCCAGTATCCTTGCCTGGGAAATCCCATGGACAGGGGAGCCTGGCGGGCTGCAGTCCATGGGGTTACAAAAGAGTCGGACACAATTTGGCAACTAAACATCAACAGCATTTTGATGTATAATAAAAACAAAACGTCTGCTCAAAAAAAAAAAAAAGAAAGAAAAAGAAATGGAATTTCTACATTAACTGAAATGGTTTATGCACCCCCTTCACAGAGTATTTCTAAGACCCTTATTAAAGATAAAATGGAAAAAACACAAACTTCTCAAGTGCTGGAATCTCAAAGAAAGCATCTGAACCAGTAAAGATAAGAAGTCAGAGGATAAATGGATAGCAGACGACTAAAGCACAAGGAATGACACAGTATCACTGCCTGGGCGTTTTTGGCAAAAATAAATAAAATCTTAACCTGAAACAATCATGAAAATGTCACTTTTTTGCAAATTTCAATCCATACAAACTTTCCATTTCTTCTTCCCATTTCATCCATTTCTTTCTGTGTTCCTAATAGTACATTTAAATAGCAAGACTTTCCTAATTATAGAAAATAGACTCTCTGACTTTTTTAGAACATTATGAGGGATTCAAGATTATTAAGGTCATCCTGTTTATATGTGCATTTTCTTTTTTTAAACTTTTTATTTTATATTGGAGTATATACAGTTGATTAACGATGTATTATTTTCAGGTGTACAGTAAGTCAGTTATATGTGCATTTGCTCAATCCTGTTCCAAGTGAAAAATGTATCCAGATATAATCACTACATTTTCTCCCACTTACCTAAAATCCAAACACCTAAACCCAACTCAGCGGGGATCTTGGATAGCAGTACATTCCCTTGTTGATGTCTCACTAAGGGAACATTTCTAATACTTGAAACTTACAAACTCATGGTGGTAATTCTTCATCCTCTATAAGTAGGCTGGATTCAGACAAAGGAGAAAAGGTTCTGGGACAAAAGAGTATTTTAAAGAGTTGGCCATGACTATCACAAGAATAAAAGGGAAAAAAATCAGGTTGAAAACAACCTCACTAGGCAAGAAATCAGGAGAGAATTAATAATTTGGACATTCTCAATCCATGGCATTTCAGGAGGAAAAGGGGACACAGCTTCTAAACCAGGACAGGGTATTCAGCTGTGACGATGGTTTAGTCCAACTCTTGCTACCCCACTGACTGTAGCCTGCCAGGCTCCTCTGTCCATGGGATTTCCCAGGCAAGAATACTGGAGTGGGTTGCCATTTCCTTCTCCAGGGCACCTTCCTGACCCAGGGATCAAACCCAGGTCTCCTGTATATATATTTACCTGAGATGCTCCTCTTCTTCCTCCTGCTCCAAGTTCTTTTCTCATCAATATTGTGTTGAGCGGGGCTTCCCTGACGGTCCAGTGGTTAAGATTCCATGCTTCCAATGCAGGGGATATGGGTTCTGGTCGGGGAACTGGGATCCCGCATGCCGTGAGGTTGGGCCATAAAGTTTAAAAAAAAAAAAAGTTGAGGAATGACATCAGCATCTTGAGATTAGGCCTTGGGTGGCGTCAGCACAGCTCCTCCCCCGCTTTCCACCACACCCACAAGCCAAACTTTCAAAGCCCGACTTGAAAAGGTGAAAAGGCCAGTCTCTCCACTCCTTTGTCTCAGAAGAGATTCAGGAAAAAACAGGTCCTACATGGAGACCAAGCTGTGAGTTTGTCCTTTGTCGTCTACACGTGTTCTCTCTTCATAAACATCCCAAAAACAGTGCAGGCGGGGTATGCGGGCTGCACTGCGTTCCCCTTCCAAGCCTGCGTAGAGCAGACTGCTGCCTCTTTCTGAGGTCGGCCTCAGCTCTCACAGATGTACTCAGAAGGCCATGTGCTTAACCCTGGCCGCACCTCAGAATCACCGGGAGCACCTACTTAAAGCAGCACTGACTCTCCCACAGGACCAACAGACAGGCTCTGGGAAGCACACAGGTGATGCTCGTCTTAATACTGGTCATGAGATCCCAACAGGCACTCAGTTATACACTGAATACGGACGTGTAATCCCTACATATTTTGAATGGCCATCTCACATGCTGTTTCATTTTGTACAGTTTTCCCCACAGTTTCCAGGCTGAGTTTATTTCTAGGAAAATGCATTATTTCAGATACATAATTGCACACTTGGGGCTCCTTTTCGTCCCTGAATTATTTAACAGGCTTCTCCATAATACTGCCCGCTCCATTACATGAGTAAGATTATATTTATACATGTATTTATACGATAAGCACGCAAGCATGCATTTACAGTTGTATTATGATTTACTGCTCCTTCTGGCCCATAAAACTGTATCATATGCCATTCTCTTATAAATGACTGTTTAATAATTATACTCAGGAATTACACAGGAGCGAGTAAACTAAAAACTGACCAATGTGCAAATATAATTTATATATATATATCTCATAAGATTAGGAAATCCTCTAATAATTATCAAAGAAAAACAAAAGGGGGATTTCCCTGGCAGGCCAGTGGTTAAGACTTCACCTTCCAATGTAAGGGGTGCAGGTTTGATCCCTGGTCAGGGAGCTAAGATCATACTTGCCTCAAGGCCAAAAATCCAAAACATAAAAACAACAGAAGTAGTATTGTAACAAATTCAAGAGGCTTTAAAAAAAAATGGTCCATGTTAAAAAAAAATCTTTAAAAATAGAAATAAATAAAGGCGGTTCCCTGGTGATCCAGTGGTTAGGATCCAGAATTTTCACTGCCATGGCCTGGGTTCAGTCCTTGGTCAGGGAAGTGAGATTCTGAAAGCTACGTAGTGCAGGCACCCCCAAAACACCCTGGGACCATCCCAGGGTTGGTCCAGTGGTTGAAGCTCGGAGCTTCCACTGCAAGGGGAACCAGGATCCCTCCTGCCACTCGACCAAACAAACAAACTTCAGCAGTTCCTTGCTGCAAACTGAATAAAGTTCAAGTTAAAAAAAAACAACAACAACAAAAACCTGGATACTCTGCAGTCATGAAACAAGAGAATGAAGGGGATTAGAATTAAGAAACAGTAATCAAAGAGACTGGCCTTTTATTTTAACATAAAAGTTATGCAAACATGGAATCTCTGATGTATAAAATCTTGTGCATTTTATTAAGTTGGAACTGGACATTTTTATTGATAGATTATTTTTTAAAAAGAGTGAATATCACAAGATATGTTGGAGCCTGACTTCTGTTCTCTGAAATTCATTCATTTATATCTCCTTAAGAATTGATTCCTTTTCTTCAAGAGGGAAGGCCATCTCATCAAAATGACAGAGCACTGACATCTGCAGTAGGAAAAAATTTACTGTCTCCATTAAGCACTTCATACATCCTGAACTAGAGAACAGTTCTATTCCAGTAACTGCCAAGCAAATGGATACACCATTTCTGCCCAAGACATAATGATTTCTGTACATTCACCTTACTCCTTTTATTATAAATGTGTGGTGTTACAGGCACATACCTGCATAATCCTGAAAATTTAGTGTCTGATTCTAGTCATTAATATGAACAACAAATTGGTTTCAGTCCTTAAGAGTATATTAAAAGTCAGGCTGAAGTATTACTTGGACTCAACACCAAGACATCAAGGTCATTTTGTGAATTACACTAAATTGATAGAAATTATAATCCCAGTCTCTTTTTGCTAGTTCAGCTCAAGCTTCAGAATTATTTCATCTTCCTGTGTGGCTAATGCAGAATCAAACCTGAAGAAGCACCTTCTCTGACATGAACATGTACCTAAATTCCTGACACCCTTTCTTCCATTGAGAAAGGAGACTCATGGAGAGTACCCTTTCAGATTGAAAGAAAAAAATTATCACCTGACTCCTTTCTATGCCAGGATGGGTTCAGTGTGATGGTCAAGACAGCCAGTACTTACACTGCAGGGAGGTAGGCATAAACCTAGGTATGGGTCTGTGGAACCACTGGTGGACCAGTGGTTAGGACACCACCCTTTCACTGCTGTGGGCGGTGGTTCACTCCCTGATTGTGGAACTAAAACCATGCATGCTACATGTGGTGCAGCCAAAAAAATAGAAAGAAAAAAAAAAAATCTAGGTATGGGTTTGTTATTGTGAGACTTCATCTTTCCTCAGAAGCACAAATATCTTAGTTTTGGAAAATGGAAGATATTTGTGAAAAACTTCATCCCAGTCATTAATTACTAAAAAACAACTACAATCTACTAGTTATTTCCACAGAGATTATTAAAGAGTTTTGAGAGACTTTTTTTTTTTTATCCCAAAAATAAAAGTCAGAAAGAGGCTCAAGTGAAGGAAGCAGGAAATACTGAGTTGACCATAGAAACTGGAAATACACAGGAGACTGAAAGATTTTACAGAGGCAATAAATAATGCTCGAATCAAAAATCTGGAGGCCCATCAAGGGGAAGGAGAGCCAACCTAAAAAGTTCCCAATGGCCAAATGGAGATCGCCTTGAACGACAAAATAAAGAGCACAGCCGTGAATGATAACATAAAATATTCAATAAATACGTAGGGCTCCGAATCAATCTTAGAAAAATAACTACAGGAATAAATGAAGAAATTTATTCCTTATACAAAAATGATGAATAAACTAGGGAGTTGTTCCTCTTTTATAATGGCGAAGCTTATTCCAGTCTCCCCGCCCCAGCCTTTCCTTGAGTATGAGATGCACTTAATGATTTTCTGTAAAGAAGAGAGTATGGAAAAGGAAACCAGAGCTGTCACAGCATGATGGGAAAACTTATTTCCGGTCACAATATAATGAGGATCTTCCATTTGAAATATCACTTTTCTTTAAATTGATGTTTTCTATGTGTGCTGAGAGCAGGTCCTAGGGGTCATGAACTCCCTGAGCTCACGGGCAGGATGTGGGTCTCATGCCACCATTGCTTTTTCGTTTGGGGGCAGGCCCTGTTGCTGATCAAGCCTGGATAAGTAAACCTGCTTTCTTGAGTCATCGTTAACCTACAGGGGTCTCCCGTATGTTTTTTCCTATAATCCCCTAGTGGGGTTAACCATGTAATCACCTACTTTGTCCCATTATTCTGTGCTATCACAAGTATGACCAAATCAAGAATAAGGACTGGATATTTAAGATGTGGGCAATGGCATTTTATGTCATTCTATATTTTTTAGTATTTATTTATT
Organism: Bos javanicus; assembly: GCF_032452875.1. Taxonomy (NCBI): domain Eukaryota; kingdom Metazoa; phylum Chordata; class Mammalia; order Artiodactyla; family Bovidae; genus Bos; species Bos javanicus. Next base: position 16,570,811 of record NC_083889.1, on the reverse strand, counting down.
TGGCTGTTGTGGCACACAGAATTTTTGACCTTCACGGCGGCATGTGGGATCTTTAGCTGTGGTATGCTGGGGAATTTTTCTTTTGTGGTGATAAGATGGTCTGGAATTAGACAGTGGTGATGGCTGATAAGTATGTAAATATAATAACAAACTACTGAATTATACACATTAAGTGAGAAATAAATAAAATTCTAAAACCAGAAAAAAAAAAGTAATACTGATCTATCAGGCTGCGGGCTGTTGAAACTGGACATTTAATTGTCAGTTCCAGGGCAAGGTTCTATTGATCATCCAGGGTGCACAGCAGAAAGACAAATACAGATAAACAGTTCATCCTCTTATCCAGATAACATACCTCTGAAATGAGGAGACCCAGTGAACAGTTCCCCATCTCCTTAGATGGAGACATGTATCTCTCTGTGCTTTGAAAAATGACTAATCTTCATCTGAGAGAAACATCTCATTGTATCCTATGGTCTTCTGCAGGCACACCTGTTACATTGAGAGTGAGAGGGTCTGGGTCAGCACCAACCATCCTTAGGTATCCAGCAGATGTCTGGATAGGAGGTAGGGTCTCCTCAGGACAACACTCTGAGATCGACTTTTTGCCCTTTCCACGAACTGCTCAGGGAGGCCAACTCTCAGCACTCTTCACGTCTGGCCTTGGTTGGGCGCCTGACCCATACGTGTGACCACACACTGCAGAGCTCTGCATGGCCTTCATCTTCTTCATTGGTACAATAATGGGGTCAGGTGAGATCAGGGAGACCTGAAGATTGTACCTGGGAGCATCAGGGACCCTCAAAGGGGTAGGAGGTAACTGGTGAACAAGAGTTCTGAGACCTGAAGAATGCTAGTAGAAAATGTAAAACAGGATCCTCTTCCACAGGACCTCTCCAGGGCTTTAATGTGCTGATGAGGGAAGCAGGATAGTTACAGCGATTAAGAGCACCAAACCCTGGAGCCACACAGACTTGGGCTGACCTAGTGATTTGGGCATTCATTATCTGTGTGACCTTGGGCAAATCACTCAACTTCTCTGAGACTTAGTTTCCTCATCCCTAAAAAGAGCATCTCCTTTTCATTATAGGGGACTGGAATGCAAAAGTAGGAAGTCAAGAGATACCTGGAGTAACAGGCAAATTTGGCCTTGGAGTACAGAATGAAGCAGGGCAAAGGCTAACAGAGTTTTGCCAAGAGAACACACTGGTCATAGCAAACACCCTCTTCCAACAACACAAGAGAAGACTCTACACATGGACATAATCAGATAGTCAATATCAAAATCAGACTGATTGTATTCTTTGCAGCCCAAGATGGAGGAGCTCTATACAATCAGCAAAAACAAGACCAGGAGCTGACTGTGGCTCAGATCACGAACTCCTTATTGCCAAATTCAGACTTAAAGAAAATAGGGAAAACCACTAGACCATTCAGGCATGACCTAAATCAAATCTCTTTTAATTATACAGTGGAAGTGACAAATAGATTCATGGGATTAGATCTGATAGACAGAGTGCCTAATGAACTATGGATGGAGGTTCGTAACATTGTACAGGAGGCAGGGATCAAGACCATTCCCAAGAAAAAGAAATGCAAAAAGGCAAAATGGTTGTCTGAGGAGGCCTTACAAATAGCTGTGAAAAGAAGAGAAGTGAAATGCAAAGGAGAAAAGGAACAATATTCCCATTTGAATGCAGAGTTCCAAAGAATAGCAAGGAGAGATAAGAAAGCCTTCCTCAGTGATCAGTGCAAAGAAATAGAGGCAAACAATAGAATGGGAAACACTAGAGATCTCTTAAAGAAAATTAGAGATACCAAGGCAACATTTCATGCAAAGATGGGCTCAATAAAGGACAGAAATGGCATGGACCTAACAGAAGCAGAAGATATTAAGAAGAGGTGTAAAGAATACAAAGAAGAACTATACAAAAACATCTTCACGACCCAGATAATGATGGTGTGATCACTCACTTAGAGTCAGACATCCTGGAATGCGAAGTCAAGCGGGCCTTAGGAAGCATCATTACGAACAAAGCTAGTGAAGGTAATGGAATTCCAGGTGAGCTATTTCAGATCCTAAAAGGTGACGCTGTGAAAGTGCTGCACTCAACATACCAGCAGGTTTGGAAAACTCAGCAGTGGCCACAGGACTGGAAAAGGTCAGTCTTCTTTCCAATCCCAAAGAAAGGCAATGTCAAAGAATGCTCAAACTACCGCACAATTGTACTCATCTCACATGCTAGCAAAGTGATGCTCAAAATTCTCCAAGCCAGGCTTCAGCAGTACTTGAACCGTGAACTTCCAGATGTTCAAGCTGGTTTTAGAAAAGGCAGAGGAACCAGAGATCAAATTGCCAACATCTACTGGATCATCGTAAAAGCAAGAGAGTTCCAGAAAAACATCTACTTCTGCTTTATTGACTATGCCAAAACCTTTGACTATGTGGATTACAACAAACTGTGGAAAATTCTTAAAGTGATGGGAATACCAGACCACCTGACCTGCCTCCTGAGAAATCTGTATGCAGGTCAAGAAGCAACAGTTAGAACTGGACATGGAACAATAGACTGGTTCCAAATCGGGAAAGAAGTATGTCAAGGCTGTATATTGTCACCCTGCTTATTTAACTTATATGCAGAGTACATCATGAGAAATGCTGGATTAGATGAAGCACAAGCTGGAATCAAGATAGCTGGGAGAAATATCAATAACCTCAGATATGCAGATGACACCACCCTTATGGCAAAAAGCAAAGAACCAAAGAGCCTTTGGATGAAAGTGAAAGAGGGGAGTGAAAAAGTTGGCTTAAAACTCAACATTCAGAAAACGAAGATCATGGCATCTGGTGCCATCACTTCATGGCAAATGGATGGGGAAACAGTGGAAACAGTGGCAGACTTTATTTTGGAGACTCCAAAATCACTGCAGTTGGTGACTGCAGCCATGAAATTAAAAGATGCTCCTTGGAAGAAAAGTTACGACCAACCTAGACAGCATATTAAAAAGCAGAGACATTACTTTGCCAACAAAGGTCCGTCTAGTCAAGGCTATGGTTTTTCCAGTGGTCATGTATGGATGTGAGAGCTGGACTATAAAGAAAGCTGAGCGCTGAAGAACTGATGCTTTTGAACTGTGGTGCTGGAGAAGACTCTTGAGAGTCCCTTGGACTGCATGGAGATCCAACCTGGAGGATTCAATGTGTCAAAGTGGGGCTTATCAAGTCTGTATATCACAGCGTGGCCTTGGTCCCTGTGGGAGCTCAGAAAAAGCAGCATATAGTTCCCTGGGGGTTTGGAAGAATGACCAGGAGGTTTCCAGGGAGAGGGGAAGGGGAAGGGAACCCAAGGCAAAAGAAAAAGCACAAAAGCATGGAGGTGGGATGACAGGAGTGGACTCAACAACTGCTCAGATGCAGACGTGGGGGAAACTCAAGCATGGTGAGCAGGAGTGTGAGGGAGGCAGCAAGGGAGAAGCTGGAGAGGTGGGCTGGACAGGAGCCCAGTCACTAGGAGCCACAAAAGAGCCCTAGAAAGCTCCTCTGTCAACTGCAGCAAGCGGTGGAGGAGAGCAATGGCGTGCCAAATGCATGGGGAGGAGGGGCCCGCCTGGGGACGACCCTTGTCATCCCCAGCCTGATGGCTAAGATGGTCCTCTCTTTTGCAGGGAACACGGAAGGAGACCCGAGTCCAGCCGTCAGGCTCAGGAGAGCTGAGAGGGCTCTCAGACAACCAGGGAAGCCCCGAGGGGTTGGAGTTGGGTGAGCATTACACTTGAAGCTACTCAAGGAATGAGGGTGCAGGCAACAAACAGACGATTTTGACTGACATTCACATGAGATAAGACACAAACCACTCAACATCACAGTAATCTAAGTCTATGCCCCAACCACTAACACCAAAGAAGCTGAAGGGGAATGATACTATGAAGACCTAGAAGACCTTCTAGAACTAACACCCCAAAAAAGATTTCCTTTTCATTATAGGGGACTGGAATGCAACAGTAGGAAGTCAAGAGATACCTGGAGTAACAGGCAAGTTTGTCCTTGGAGTACAAAATGAAGCAGGGCAAAGGTTAACAGTTTTGCCAAGAGAACACACTGGGTCATAACAAACACTCTCTTCCAACAACACAAGAGATGACTCTACACATGGACATCTCCAGATGGTCAATACTGAAATCAGATCGATTATATTCTTGCAGCAAAAACAAGACCTGGACCTGACTGTGGCTAGATCAGGAACTCCTGATTGCCAAATTCAGACTTAAACTGAAGAAAGTAGGGAAAACCACTAGACCATAAAGGTATGACCTAAATCAAATCCCTTATGATTACACAGTGGAGGTGACAAATAATCACGAGATTAGAGCTGATAGGGTTTCTGAAGAACTATGGATGGAGGTCCATAACACTGTACAGGAGGCAGTGACCAAAATCATCCCAAGGAAAAAGAAATGCAAGAAGGCAAAGTGGTTGTCTGAGGAAGCTTTACAAATAGCTGAGGAAAGAAGAGAAGTTAAAAACAAAGGAAAAAGGGAAAAATAGACCTACCTGAAAGCAGAGTTCCAGAGAATAGCAAGAAGAGATGAGAAAGCCTTCCTAAGTGAACAATGCAAAGAAATAGAGGAAAACAATAGAAAGGGAAAGACTAGAGATCTCTTCAAGAAAATTAGAGCTACCAAGGGAACATTTCATGCAAGGATGAACACAGTAAAGGACAGAAGTGGTAAGGACCTAACAGAAGCAGAAGATATTAAGAAGAGGTGGCAACAATACACAGAAGAACTGTACAAAAAAGGTCTTAATAACCCAGATAACCATGACGCTGTGGTCACTAACCTAGTCAGACATCCTGGACAGTGAAGTCAAGTGGGCCTCAGGAAACATTACTATGAACAAAGTTAGGAGAGGTGATGGAATTTCAGCTGAGCTATTTAAAATCCTAAAAAATGATGCTGTTAAAGTTCTGCATGCAGAAAGTCAGCAAATTTGGAAAGCTCAGCAGTGGCCACAGGACTGGGAAAGGTCAGTTTTCATTCCAATCCCAAAGAAGGGCAATGCCAAAGAATGCTCAAACTACTATACATTTGCGTTCATTTTACATGCAAGTAAGGTTATGCTCAAAATCTTTCAAGCTAGGCTTTGGCAGTTCATGAACTAAGAACTTCCAGATAAACAAATTGCCAACATTGGTTGTATCATAGAGAAAGGAAAAGAATTCAAGGAAAACATCTACTTCTGCTTCACTGACTACACTAAAGCCTTTATGTGGTTCACAAAAAATTGTGGAAAATTCTTAAAGAGATGGGAATACCAGACCACCTTACCTGTCTCCTGAGAAACCTGTATGTTGGTCAAGAAGCAACAAAACTGGACATGGAACAAGGACTGGTTCAAAACTGGGAAAGGAGTATAACAGGCTGTATTTTGTCACCCTGCTTATTTTATGTGCCAGTGGCAGCCTGTTCATACAAAGGCTTATGAAGGCCTGGTGCACAACTGAGAAGACAAGAAATCCTCTTGGCTCATCATGGTCACTCACTCACTCCAAGGATTCCACCCAACAGATACTAACTTTAAGCAAGATACTAACCTCAACAGGATACTAACCTCAAGCAGCTCCCACTGGATTAGTCCAAAATAAGCTTTAAATCTAAAGAATCAGACTGCCTACTGTCCAGGTCACAGCCTAACCCCGGGTACGCAGATACAATGAAACAAGGAGAAGCTGGCCTATGACTCCTTATGCGAGAGGCAAAAAGTGACACCTCTGCAGACATGGGGAGCCAGTTTCGGAATTCTCAGCTTCGGAGGAATGTCCAAAACGTTTCGTTCAGTTTTCCCTTCTACTGAAGATATCCCGAATTCCCAAGGTTTTTTTTTTTTTTTTTTTCCTTTTAGTTGCTGCAACTAATCCCCATGCCGCAACTAAGACCTGGTACAAAGACAGAAAGATTTTTACCAGCGAGATATGGGCAACAGGCTTCTCACCTTGAGTCACGTGGAAAGTAGTGTTCAGGCAAAAGGGCTTAAAATGAAAGACAGTGCAGGTAGGTGTGTGTCTTCCTCGAAAGCGGACTATCCCAATAGGAGATCAGATTTTACGTTCCAGCTAAGAGAACAAGCCTCAGTCCCCGAAATCTCTTTCCACCTACAATGGATGAAGATTGGGCGACTTCGATTCGACGTATACTCTCCTGCTCCCGTTATCTGCAGCGCCAGGCTGCGGATGAGGCGATTCCCGGCGTCCCCAGCCCCACTCCAGCCCCGCGAGGCCCGCAGCGCCCCTCCTCCGCATTCCCCACTATCCAGCCCGCCGCAGCAGCGTCCCGGGGTCCACCTTGTTTCCACAGGCCAGCTTCAGCGAACCGAATGTGCCCCGGGTGCACAGGAACTTGAATACTTCCCAGAAGCAGCGCACATCGCTCCAGGCAGCAGGAGGTGCTGGAATCCGGGGGAGCCGTCGGGGAAGGCAGCGGCGCACACCTTACCCCAAGCGGCCTTTGGCCTTCCTGCCACGTGTGCGCTCGCCGCGACAGACACCAGGCTAGATCGAGAGAGTTCAGCGATTGGACGGCGGCCCCACGTGACGGGACGCTCACGTTGGTTGGGTGGCCAATAGAGGCTCAGCGAAGGCCTGGAGGGGCGGTTGCCGGCAGAGACGCTGGGAGCCTTGCCTCCATGGTATGCTGCTTTCCGCGTTAGGTTTAACTGCGCAAAACACTCCTGGCCAGATGTATGAGGTCGACTGTGGTACTGTGGTTGCTGTTGTGGAATAACTCTTCGTGGCCTAGCAGTTTGAATCCTTGTCGTTCGGTGTCAATATGGGCTTCCCCTCCCAGGTGTCGCCCCACATCTGTTCAATTGGACTGTGTGTTTTAACAAGTCTCCCGGGAGATCTACATGCGCCTTACATATGCTTGGGCACAGAGTGCCAGAGACCTGCAGACTCAGCAAGAAAGCGGACTTGGGTTAAGGTTTCTGACAATTCAAAAGGCCCAGATGTCCCAGTGCCCAATATCGTGAGCAGCTCATTACCGTTGCTACAAATGTTTGAGTAAACAGATTATGATTTGATGATAAAAGATAAAATTAAGAAACTTATTAATACGATGATGTTAACTAGAGCACCCTGAACTGGGACTATGGAGGGCAAGGAATACCTTATCCCACATTTATTTAAAAAGCAATGAAAACAAACCTCAGAGATGGCTAATGGACAAAAGATGATCCATTGAGTTCTGGGAGACCCACTCAAACTCTCCCTCAACTTCAGGGGCCAAAGTCACAAATTTAAGAGGCTACAGGGCCCAGGGAGGGAATATGAATGTGCAAAGTTCCCCACACCAGTTACAGTGAGACAGGAAGGACGGGTGTGGCCTGTGATGACCTAGGGAGTGAATATCTTGTGTCTTACGCCTTCTCTCCAACCTTCCCTCAGTCTCTTCCTCTCTTCACTCTGTCCATTTCTCAGTTAAACCAATGAGCTAATAATAATATATACTCTGCTGCTGCTAAGTCGCTTCAGTCGTGTCCGACTCTGTGCAGTCATAGATGGCAGCCCACCAGGCTCCCCCATCCCTGGGATTCTCCGAGCAAGAACACTGGAGTGGGTTGCCATTTCCTTCTCCAATGCATGAAAGTGAAAAGTGAAAGTGAAGTCGTGTCTGACTCTTAGCAACCCCATGGATTGCAGCCCACCAGGCTCCTCCATCCATGGGATTTTCCAGGCAAAAGTTACTGGAGTGGGGTGCCATTGCCTTCTCCAAATATATACTCTGGGCCAGGCCTATTCCAGGCAGCAGAGATGCCAGGATGACTTAAGGTCCTGGCATTCCTCCAGTTTTGGCTTTTTGCAAAACTCAATTCTAACTCCGTCCTGAGCTGGCCTAAGGCTTTATCTCCTTTTCCTTTATCTGATTGACTTTATGTATTGAATTGTGGCCCCTAAAAAGACGTTTTGAAGTCCTCATCCCCAGTACTTGTGAATGTGACCTTATTGGGAAAGGGAGTTTTCTCATCCTGCAGCGGCTTGAAGCAGGATTTCAGTTGCCAGCCAGAGTGCCGTAATTCTAGGCTGCAGCAGTTACCTTCATGGTAATTGGAATCACTTTTATGAGGCATTTCTTCTGGCTTTTATGTGGCCAATCATCTTTCTTTGCCTGAAGTGAGTATATACCAGGCAGAGCAAGGTATATACTTGGTGTATCTCAGGGGCCTCCCATGTGTGAGCACACACCTCTTAGCCAAGATGGGTTCTAGCGGAGAGGCCTATGGGTAGGTTGCTATCACTTACATGAGGTGATGCCCTCTCCCTTTTGACCTCCGAGGAACTTTTCTGTGCATGTATAGTTGGGAAGGTCTCACTGACCTTGAGAATGAGAAATACGAGGTCTCTTATCTGGGCAGGGCTCAGCTCTTCTCTAAATCCTGCTACTTTGGAGTATCCACAGGGAATAATTCCAGCTGCTGAGCCTGGGGCCCATCTATCTCTTGCCTCAGAGTCATTGCAAATGTAGGCAAATTAAGGTCATTAGAGTGAGTCCTACTCTGACTAGTGTTCTTAGGACATATGTACACCTATGGCTGATTCATGTTGTTTTGACAGAAAACAAAATTCTATAAAGCAATTACCCTTCAATTAAAAAACAAAAAGGAGACAGAGGTGGGAGAAAGCCACGTGGCCATGGAAGCAGAGACTGGAATCATACATCAAAAAACCAAGGGACCTTCTCCCGCCATTGGCCACTGAGGGCTGAGGCCTGAGGCTGCCGGAAGCAGATAAGCGGCATAACCGGCGGTGCCAACAGCAGGGACAGGGCTCACGCCTGGCCGCACGTGTTCCTGCTCCCTGCATTCTCAAAATGACAACATTTTTGAGATGGAAAACAGATTAGCGGTTGCCGGGATTAGAGAGTATTTAAAGGATGCTTCAAAGAAGATGAAAAGTAGGCTTGTGTTGGTAAAACTGGCTAACCCATGTTCAGGGGAAGGAGCCATTTACTTGTTCAATATGTGTCTACTGCAGCTTTTGAAATAAAAGTTTTCAAGGAAAAAAACCCATTCTTGGTTTATAAATGAATCAGTTCCATCAGGAGGTCTTCTTCACTTTGCCACACCTGTGGACCCGCTGTTTCTGCTTCTCCACTACCTTATAAAGGCCGATAAAGAGGGGAAGTTTCAGCCCCTGGATCAAGTTGTGATGGATGACATGTTCCCAGATTGCATCTTGTTGCTGAGACTTCTTGAACTTGAGAAGTTACTTTGACACATTACAGAAGAAAAAGAAATAGATATGAAGAAATACTGCAAGTACAGCAAAGAGAAGACATTAAAATGGTTAGAAAAAAAGGTTAATCAGACTATGGCAGCATTAAAAACCAGTAAGGTAAATGTCAGTGCCTGGGTACAGTCTACTGCATTTTCCTCTGGTGGCCAGGTTTCCAGTGACAAAGACGAGGATTATGTTTGTTATGCCCATGGTCTGATATCTGATTATATCCCTAAACAAGTGATGACATCTAAATATTTAAAGCTTCCAAAACCTCCAGCTTCAGTGCCGAACCCTCCATCAGAGAAAGCAAAGTTATCAGATGAGCCTGTAAAGTCAAAAGAAGATTACACTAGGTTTAATTTCAAAGACTTCAAGACTGTAAAGGAAAATAGCAAAATGACCACAGCTCAGACGGCTCAGGCTAAAGTTGACAAGAGTGGAATGAAAAGTATTGATTCCTTTTTTGGTGCAAAACATGTTAAAAAAAAAATTAGATTTGAACCGTTGAAAGTGAAATTGAGCAAAAATATCTGCCTTCTTCATGTCCCACTTTCATCCTTCCTCCTTGCTGCTGTACTTCCGAACCCTTAATTATCACCTTTTGAAAAAAGATAGGATGAGGGCAATTTTCAGATTCACTCAAACATTTCTTTGAATTTTGTGTTTCCTGAATATGGGAAAAGTAATTGGGAAACATCATGGATTATATATAGCCTTTGGAATTTATTTGACATCATGAAAAGTAATCGAGTAGAATTAACCTTTAGCATCACAAATTCCTCAATAAACTGACATGTGACAAAAAAAAAAAAACCAAGGGATGCCAAGGGTTGCTAGCAATACCACAAGAGAGGAATGAAACAGATTTTCCTCTGGAGCCCTCAGTCTTGACTTTGAAAAGCCCTAACTGAACGTCCGGTCTCCAGAACTGTGCAAGAATAAATTTGTTGTTTTAAGCCATCTAGTCTATGATACTTTGTTGCAGCAGCCCTGGGGAACTCATACAGATTGTTGATGAGTAACTAAATCAATCTAGAAAAGAAATGGAAAATTTTGTTCGAGCCAAAACTGAGTATTTATAATGTGGTCAAAACATCTCAGAAAGCTGAGAACTGTTCTACCTGTTAAAAGTCAAGGCACAGTTATATGTTTTTGAAGAAAGAGGGCTGTACATCAAATGATGTATTATTGACAGTTTAGATAACCGAGAACTAAACACCATGTGATCCCTTATGAAATCAAGAAGGAATATTATTTCAAGGAGTTGTCTTCCTGATGCTAGAATATTGTTCTTTTATGGCTGAGCAGCCATTTATGTCAATGGGGAAGGTTTGGCTGACGCACAATGCAGAATCAGGACAAAAGATGTCAAAGAACAAAGATTTTTTAAGTTACATTTTTCTTGTCTTGCTATAAAATGTGAATTTTATTTCAGGAGGTGATAAGATTCAAGTTTCTTCACTGCCAGCCTCACTACACTACGTTCTCCCACCTCCAGGGCAGTCAGTGTCTGTATGTTACCTTACACTGAATTTTTGTTCATTTTTCATTTCTGTCTCTAGTGTTATCTGTTGAGAATTCAACCATGCATCAGTTTTCTATTTATTTATTATTTTTGCTGCATCAGGACTTAGTTGCAGCACATGAGGTCTTCCTTGTGACATACAGGATCTTTCATTTTGGCGCAGGGACTCCAGAGCTCGTGGGTTCACTAGTCGTGGCGCACAGGCTTACCTGCTCCACAGCATGTGGGATCTTAGTTCTCTGATCCTGGTTCGAACTAATGTCCCCAACATAGGAAGGCGGATTTTTAACCACTGGACTACTAGAGAAGTTCCTGCATTAATTTTCTAAAATTGTTTTTCTGCAGCATGACTGAGGTATAATTTACAAACCATAAAATTAACCTATAGTGCAGGTAGTTTCATTCTTAGCAATTTTATGGAGTTGTACAATCAGCTCCAAAAACCAGATGTACAACATTTCCATAATATCACAAAGTTTCCTTTTGCCCATACAGAAATTCCCACTCCCGCCTCCAAGCAACCAATTATTTGCTGTCACTTTTATGGACATTCACATAAACAGAATCATATAATATGTGGTCTTTTGGGTCCCTCTTCTTTCATTTAGTATCTTTTTCCCCTAAGGTTCATGCATATTGTAGTATATATCAGTTTTTTTTTTTTTTTTACTGTCTATCATATGTAGAAAGTGTTCAATATCGTTAGTCTTTAGGAAAATATAAGTGATACAGTACTTCACACCTGAGAAGATGACTACAGTAAAAACCTGACAATAACAAGTGTGGGAGAAGATGTGGAGAAACTGGAACACCCTACTAGTGGAAACATAAAAAAGCAAAGTCGAACGGTACATTTAGAAAACAGGCAGTATCTTTGAAAGTTAAACACACACTCACCAGATGACCCAGCAATTTCACCCCTAGGTATCTCAAGAGATATGAAACGTATTTTCACACCAAGACTTACATGGAAGTATTTATAGCAGCATTATTCTTAGTAGCTTCCAACTGCCAACAGATCAAATTATAACTGAGCGCCTTCTGAGGATAGACCCTTCCTCTGCTTTAGCTCCTCCATAAGTACCTAGATAATAGAATCTGATGGCATACTTCCTGAGGTGTTTTATAGATACTAAACACCCTGCTAAATGGAAGGAGTTAATGACCATGAGTGCATAGCCCCTGACCTTCTGGCACCTAAGGATTGATAATGTGATGTGACAGCACCCTGTTACCTCACTATCAACCAATCAGAGTTCCTTTCAGTTCAGTCGCTCAGTCGTGTCCAACTCTTTGTGACCCCACGAACCCCAGCACACCAGGCCTCCCTGTCCATCACCAACTAACTCCCAGAGTTAACCCAAACTCATGTCCATTGAGTCAATGATGCCATCCAACCATGTCATCCTCTGTCATCCCCTTCTCATCCTGCCCTCAATCCCTCCCAGCATCAGGGTCTTTTCAAATGAGTCAGCTCTTTGCATGAGGTGGCCAAAGTACTGGAGTTTCAGCTTCATCATCAGTCCTTCCAATGATCACCCAGCACTGATCTCCTTTAGGATGGATTGGCTGGATCTCCTTGCAGTCCAAGGGACTCTCAAGAGTCTTCTCCAACACCACAGTTCAAAAGCATCAATTCTTCAGCTCTCAGCTTTCTTTATAGTCCAACTCTTACATCCATATATGACCACTGGAAAAACCATAGCCTTGACTAGATGGACCTTTGTTGGCAAAGTAATGTCTATGCTTTTGAATATGCTGTCTAGGTTGGTCATAACTTTTCTTCCAAGGAGCAAGCGTCTTTTAATTTCATGGCTGCAATCACCATCTGCAGTGATTTTGGAGCCCAGAAAAATAAAGTCAGCCACTGTTTTCCCATCTATTTGCCATGAAGTGATGGGACCAGATGCCATGATCTTTGTTTTCTGAATGCTGAGCTTTAAGCCAACTTTTTCACTCTCCTCTTTCACTTTCATCAAGAGGCTCTTTAGTTCCTCTTTGCTTTCTGCCATAAGGGTGGTGTCATCTGCATATCTGAGGTTACTGATATTTCTCCCGGCTATCTTGATTCCAGCTTGTGCTTCTTCCAGCCCAGGTTTCTCATGATGTACTCTGCATAGAAGTTAAATAAGCAGGGTGAGAATATACAGCCTTGACAGACTCCTTTTCCTATCTGGAACCAGTCTGTTGTTCCATGTCCACTTCTAACTTTTGCTTCCTGACCTGCATACAGGTTTCTCAAGAGGCAGATCAGGAGGTCTGGTATTCCCATCTCTTTCAGAATTTTCCAGTTTAGTGTGATCCACACAGTCAAAGGCTTTGGCATAGTCAATAAAGCAGAAATAGATGTTTTTCTGGAACTCTCTTGCTTTTTCGATGATCCAGCAGATGTTGGCAATTTGATCTCTGGTTCCTCTGCTTTTTCTAAAGCCAATCAGAGAATGGGGCACAAACTGACTACAAACCCTGGGACACCTCTCCCTCACCTTACCTTTAAAAATGCTTTGCTGAAATCTGTAGGGGAGGTGGTGCCCTGCAGTGAACCCTGCACCTTTCTTCACCACAACCTGGTGTCAGGTGATTGGCTTTACTGCATACGGAGATGTGGTGAGCTAACCCAAGTTTGGTTTGGTAACAAAATGTCCGCTGAGAGGTAAGTAAATAAAATGTGGCATGTCTACAAAATGGAATATTCAGTTCAGTTTAGTTACTCAGTCGTGTCCGACTCTTTGTGACCCCATGAATCGCAGCATGCCAGGCCTCCCTGTCCATCACCAACTCCCGGAGTTCACTCAAACTCATGTCCATCGAGTCGGTTACTCCCAATAAATAAAAAGTGCTGATACACAGAAGTTCTTTAAGGGTGTTACAGAGTCCAGGCTTGTTCTGCTCGCTGCATGACAGACCAATTAACCAAGAGACGATGTGTTGAGGCAAGGAATATGACTTTATTTGGAAAGCCAGCAGACTGAGATGATGGTAGACTAAAGTCTCAAAGCTACCATCTTATTGGGGTCTGGATGCCAGTTTCCTTTATAGAACAGAGTGGGAGAGGTGAAGAAGTAAAGTAAAAAGACCATTATTCTGGCAAATATCTCCTGGAATGGCCAGCCCCGGGAGGGGATGTGTTAATTCCTTCCTTTCTGTAGTCATCCACAGGTAGACAGGATCCTGAACAAAGGCATTTTGGTTTAACATTCAGGCCAGAGGGACAGGGTTCTCTGAGGCAGGCTATTATGTACGGACAATATCCTTTCAGTGAACAAAACTAATGGGAAGCAAAGGTTAAAGTGAAAGAAACAGATCCAACATGGACTCAATTCTTCCCTGTAACAAGGGCAGGGTTTCTGTTGGCTTTGATCACTGATGACCAGTGCCTGGCATATAGCAGCTGCTCAGTAAGTATATATACTCAATAAGTATATGATGAATGAACACTATAAATTACATTATTAAAATGTATATTTTTAAAGTATTTTATTATATTTTTAAAAAGGCCATATTTACAGTCACAAAAAAGGCTCCTGAGAACACTTCAAGGAATATAAAAATAATCTATATTAACAAGTCTGCTATCCATACACACTGCGGAGTCACTAACTTCACTGGAAGTTTTGAAACCCCTGTAATATTGTTGGAGTTTCTGATGCAAGACTCAAAGGAGATTATGGCAGTATAGAAGGAAAAAATTAATCTGGCCAACATCCCTGTTTCCCTGTAAAGCCTCAGTTACAGGCTTTTATTTTAAAAAGGAAAAGGTTTTCCAATATTTACAGGTGACTTTAAAAGCTTTGAAATGGCAGCCTCTAACTGCAGACTGCCAGTTGCCACAGGTATGTACAGATGCGGTGTTCAGAAACTTGAGGGTCAGCCACCACCCCCATCCCCTGCCCCCACGTACACCATTAATAGTCATGGCTCTTAATTCAGCTCTACTAAGTAGGCATGGGTAGCTCTTACTTTTATAAAAGGGGAAAAAAAGTCTCCCAACAAGGTAGGCAGTTGATCAGGATCTTTATGGCTCATTCTTTTTCCTTTCTTTTAAAAATAAATTTTCAGCACGCAACTTTTCTGACTCCTGGTAAGAAAAAGAAAAGAAAAAAAATTTAGGCTCTAATTCTTATAGGAAGAAGTATTCTCAGAATGCATTAAGTTTAAATTTCCACTGATAAACTCTTAATGGTAAACAAGAATCTCATGGGTACGATAACCGAATTACGCTTGGACTAGCAGTGGCCAACTTTTTTTCCAAGTAGTTGAGTGATTCAATAATTAAATTTTAATTAAATAATCATTTAAAAATCAGAATGAGCCTATTTAGAACAATCAGGAGTTTACCTCAGTAAGCCTGACATTTTCCTTCTTCAACCGCACTACGTACTGGATCTTCTGATGGAGGTTTTGGTGACCCACCAACTTTCCATTCTCCTCGGCCAGACACTCCACCTGTTTCCTTAACATTTCCATCTCCTGTAGGGAAATCAATACAGGGAAGGTAAAAATGAGCTGCTTTGAATTTTTCATTTAAAATAACATTATTGCATGCCTTCCAGGAGGAGAGGGAGGGAGAGACAGAGCCCAGGCTCCCAGCTTTCGTGACCACACATCTCTACGTGCTCTGAGCAACTCTCAACTACAGGGTGCCCAATCTCAGCCAGCACCCTTATGCTGATCGGCTCTGTTCATAAAACCAACACACAAATGCACCTGGCATGTTCTCTCTTTTTCTTCTTTCAGCTCTTCGAACTTTGATCTCAGTTGTTCCTTTTCTTGGAATGCTTTAGACTCCAACATTCTGACTCGTTTGACTTCCTCAGTCATCGTCAGGTAGTCGGTCTCTTTGTTCTGAAGGGTGCTCTGGAGCTGCTCCAGGCTGTAATGGTAACTATCGAGTTATAATATTCCAAAGGGACACAAGTATAAGACAGTACTCAAATCAGACATTTGTCACCCAAGCCCAGGATTTTGATTTGAAAGTATCACTAATATTCAGTCCTCCCCTTCTGACAGAACAGGAAGATAGCAAGAGTTGCAATATAAGCTTTTTTTTTTTAATGCTTGCTTACCCCAAACTTACATTTTTCAAAGTTCCATAATCCATATTTTTAGACAACAAAAAGTTAGAATGCAGATTTTTAGATGTAGCCCTTGGAGGAAACTGTTACTTAAGTATTATTAGAGTCTGCAAGATTTATTCAGTGCCCCTTAGAGTAATCATTTCTGATTTCAAAAACTGGTTCTCAGACGATGGGAGAGTAGTCATTTCTTCAAGGATGTGCACTTTATGCAACTATCACTTGAAAATAAACATTAAAAAGAAGGGTTACCCCAGAGATTGTCATACTGATTGAAATAAGCCAGACAGAGAAAGACCAATAACCTATGATATTGCTTATATGTGGAATCTAAAAAAATTATACAAATGAACTTACTTATAAAACAGAAACAGACTGACAGACTTGAAGAATGAACTTAGAGTTACCAGGGGAAAGGGTGGCAGAGAGAAATAGACGGGGAGTGTGGGACGGACTTGTATACACCACTGTATTTAAAATAGATAACCAAGAACGGCCTACTGTACAGCACAAGAACTCTGTTCAATATTGTGTAATACTCTAAATGGGAAAAGAATTTGAAAAAGAACAGAAACATATAACTGAATCACTTTACTGTACACTTGAAACTAACATAACATTGTTAATCAACTATACTCCAATATAAAAAAAAGTTGAAGAAAAAGTGTTCAAAAACAACTAAGTGTTCAAAAGGGAAAGGAAAAAGGATTACCAAAAAATTATACAGAATTTCACAAAACTAACTTAATCCTATAACCTTCCCAAAGAAACAAATACTTTTAATTTATTTTACAATGCATATGGAATACAACACTGATAATTTAAATGATGTAATACACAGAATATATCATTTAGAGCCAACAATTCCTGGGGCAGTGTTTTCAGACTACATTCCGTGGAACCTCAGGACAGTGTGGGTGGCACTGATGTTTTCCTAATTGACCTGGAGCTGTTCTGCATTTGTCTTAAGTACTTTGCTTTTGTTTGATGAAAAAAAAGGCTTTGTGGCATGGCAGACACTACAGTTTCCTACCCATTTAATTTTTATAAAAACTCAGTTTGGGAGAAGAAAGGCAGAGGAGAAGCACACCCAGTTCCCCAAAATTAGTAAATAATAACCGGTCTGACCTGAGCATGGTTATCTCTATGCCACTGCCAGATACTGGTTTTTCTCAACTTGCCCTGCAGGCATGCTAATTTTGGCTAAGGCACAATCTTGAGCACTCCTCTGAGTATTTTTCCCCTGATAAAGTCCTTTTGAACCCACCACATTGCAGAGAGTTGACTCATTGGAAAAGACTCTGATGCTGGGAGGGATTGGGGGCAGGAGAAGGGGATGACAGAGGATGAGATGGCTGGATGGCATCACCAACTCGATGGACATGAGTTTGAGTGAACTCCGGGAGTTGGTGATGGACAGGGAGGCCTGGTGTGCTGTGATTCATGGGGTCGCAAAGAGTCGGACACGACTGAACTACTGAACTGAACTGAACTGAACTGAGGCAGTTTATAAGATTACATAAGTTAAAACATGAAACTAAATGAATAAAATAAAATTATGTCCATAGAGAACATATAAAAAAACCTAAAGTCAAGACAAGAAGAATTCAGAGTATTCATCTATGGGTCTGAGAGGGCCTCAAGGTTTTAAATGAAGTTGAGAAGGAAATCTGGTCGGTTCTCATTGGTCACACTGTCCAAGAAGCGAAAACCCATCAATTGCCCCAGGGAAACTAAAGTTTTCCTGGCACTTACTTCTTTAAGATATATATATATTTTTTAATGGCTTCACACGAGGAACCCCTTTGGCAAGAGGCATTTAAGGCAAGAATTTTGTAACCACCTACTGTGTTCACATACTGTGTTCACTATTACAGAAAGCAAAGAATTTTCTTACCTTGTGGTTATAATAATTATTTCTTCCTTTAGAGGAATACTGCTTGGTATTAATAAAGAAAAGGTCAACAACAACTTGAATTACAAGAGTGTACTTACTCTCCTTTCATTTTCAGCATTTCTTCCACCAATTTATTCTATAAGAGGATTAAAGAAAGAAAAAGAAAAAATGGCTTAAGTTATTAACATTGCTAAACAAAACACTGAAAGTAACTAGTCCACTCATGGTAATAAAACCATGATAATAAAATATTATTTTATAATAATATAAAATACTGATAAATAATAAAAAAGCAACATCCTTTTTAATATACAATCATACCTCAGTATTCATAGAAGCACTATTTACAACAGCCAATATATGGAAACAACCAAATGTCCATCAATAGAGGAATGGATAAAGAAGATATGGTACATATAGACAATGGACTATTACTCAGTCATAAAAAAAGAATGAAATATTGCCATTTGCAGCAACATGGATGGATCTGCTGCTGCTGCTGCTAAGTCGCTTCAGTCGTGTCCCACTCTGTGCGACCCCACAGGCGGCAGCCCACCAGGCTCCCCCGTCCCTGGGATTCTCCAGGCAAGAACACTGGAGCGGGTTGCCATTTCCTTCTCCAATGTGTGAAAGTGAAGTCACTCAGTCATGTCCAACTCTTAGTGACCCCATGGACTGCAGCCCACCAGGCTCCTCAGTCCATGGGATTTTCCAGGCAAGAGTACTGGAGTGGGGTGCCATTGCCTTCTCCACTAGAGATTATCATATTAAGTGAAGTAAGTCAAACAAAGACAAGTATCTTATGGTATCACTTATAGATAGAATCTAAAAAAATGATACAAATGAGCTTATTTATGAAACAGAAACAGACTTACAGACATAGAAAACAAATTTCTGGTTACCAAAAAGGAAAGGAGGGGAGGAAATTAGGAATTTGGGATTAGCAGATATAGACTACTGTGTGTAAAACAGATAAACAACAAAGTCCTACTGTATAGTATAGGAACTATATTCAGTATCTTATAATAAAACACAATGGAAAAGAATATGAAAAAGAATACACATATAGATATAACAATCACTTTGCTGTATACCAGAAACTAACACAATACTGTAAATCAACTATACTTCAAATAAAAAAAAAAAATGGGGGGGATATCCCTTTCCATAATCCCAAATACACACACGTACTGTGCCCTTTAATGCTTCAAATAGGATACTTGCTTCTAAATGGAGAACTCTATGTGAACAATGGGCTTACTATTTAGGCATGAAGACTACTTCACTCTCAATTTTCAACTATAGCCAAATAATGATGGTAAATATCAAACTTAACAGTGGGAATACAAAAAAGACAAAATTTCAATAATAAAATGATTTCTAAAATATATAACCATGAATGCTAATTATAAAAGCATGTCTCAGACAAGGAAAACAACTATTATATTAAAAAAAAAAATCATACTTTAGCAAGTCTTTCTTTGATCACTTCTTCTTGTTCATTCTTCAGCTGTTGACTGTCTGAATGATTCTGTTTGCTACATAGATTAGGAAGGGAGGATGGGAAAACACTGTCAAATTTATTCAAGAGTCAATTTCACATCTACTACACATACAACAATGCCAAGGTGTGTGGTATTTGAATGAAGGAATCTGACTGCTCCAATGAAACATCAGTTATCAAACAGGCTGACCCCTGGGTTGTAACTTTCTTCTAATCTTTCATGAAGAAGGTTCTGTATGGCTCCTCATATAAGGAACACAAGGCTATGAAGTATTTTAAATTGTGGTTTTATAAATGACCTGAAAATGTTCTGTGTTCCATGCTTAAACTAACTCTTGATAAAAAACAGTATACGATGTACAATGCTTTTCTTTAATGTGCCTGGACATGGGGGTGGAGCATATGGAAACTAGGTGAGCAGACTAGGAGCTACCTACATCAGAATCACTCAGAAGGGGAAGGTAAATCCCTAGAAGAGGACGCTTAATAAAATGACCATCTCCTTTGCTCATTAAAACTTGAAAGAACCATCTAGGAGGAACTTCCTGGTGGTCCAGTAGTTAGGACTCTGTGCTTTCAGTGCTAAAGACTCAGGTTTAGTCCAATATCACACGGCTTTCAAGCAACAGAGAGGACATAGCCCGGGTGTGGTTGCCCCTGACAAGATGCTGGGCCATTAGCAGATACAACTAGAAAGCTGCCTGAGTCAAAACCAACACACACACACACACTCACCTACCCAGACCTAAGAGAACACCCCTCTATAAAGTTCTTCCCAGAAGCTTTCTCTCCACTGGAAGCCATGAAGCAAAACCAAGGAAATTCTTTTTCTGCAGGCAGAACCTTAAGCCTTATCTTGTTGACATATCTGCTCCCCAAGCTCCAACCCCTCTTTCAGATACAAGTAGACAGTTTAGTTCAAGTATTTATTTCACATATTTGAAATTAATTTCAACAGCTCTACAGCAATAAAAAGGTCATCAGGGTGGGCAAGATCATGATGACCTTCTTCATCTCTGAAAAACCCCTCATTAGACCTGATGGAGAAGCAACTGATGAAGCAGCTCCTGGATCATCGAGAAACATCACACACGCTGTGAAACCTATTCCGACCTCATTCACTCAGTGGTACCCAGGCAGGCCAAGATTCAGCCCACAGAGCTCTTGAGGCTCTTTCTTACCTGCTGTCCTTCTGTCTTTTGATATCGTCCAGTTGACCTTGCAGGAGCCAGTTTTTCTCTCTTAACTGCTCAGCCTCCAGGCGTAGGTTTTCCATTTCACACAACTGCTCCTAAAAACATCAAATCAGGTCTTTTCAGAAAACATATGATAGTAGACATTATTCTGCTCCCCAGGCCATATTAAGACAGGTATTGTGTTTTAAGTTTCCTCCACGCACTGAACACTGTTCTGCATATCACTGGATTAAAAAGGAGATGATGAGAAGCTCTTGGGGGCTGGGAATGTGATTGATTTTCATATCCCTACTGTCTTAAACATAGTCCTTTATCAATATCACACAAATCAGACTTCCCTAGTGGTCCAGTGGTTAAGACTTCCGTTGCAGGGGGCATGGGTTTGATCCCTGATCGAGGAACAAAGATCCCACATGCCATGGGGCAACTA
Source organism: Bos javanicus (assembly GCF_032452875.1). NCBI lineage: Eukaryota > Metazoa > Chordata > Mammalia > Artiodactyla > Bovidae > Bos > Bos javanicus. The sequence goes on along the minus strand of NC_083889.1, from coordinate 16,549,909 downwards.
AGCCTGTGAGCCACCACAACTAAACATAAGGGCTCTGGAGCCTGCGTGACACAACAAGAGATCGCGTGTGCTGCAAGGAAGACCTTGTTGTGGCACCAAAACAAAAAATCACATCAAAATTAAACTTGATTTTAATGATTTAATTAAATCATTGAAATTCCTTTATGAGAAAAGATGAACAAAAGTTATCTACTTTGGTAAATATTCTATTTGATTCTATTTCATAGATTCTAATTTTTTAAAAAAACTGATGTGCCACAGCCTCAAAATACTTAACTGTATTCTAACTTGAAAATCATGAGCACAACCATCCAGAAGAAATAAATACTTGTCTATAAGGAGTGTTCTTTTTTATTTTATTTATCTATTTTTGGCTGTGCTGGGTCTTCATTGCTAAGCAAGGGGTTTCTCTAGTTGCAGTGCCTGGGCTTTTCATGGTGGAAGTTTCTCTTGTTGCAGAGCATGGGCTCAAGGTCGCATGGACTCAGCAGTTGCGGTGCATGGGCTTAGCTGCTCCGCAGCATGTGGGATCTTCCCAGACCAGGGATCCAACTTGTGTCCCCTGCATTAGCAGGGGGATTCTTAACCCCTGGACTACCTACCAGGTTAAATCCTGGAGCAACCATATTCATTTACTTCTGCTTATCTATTTTTTTATTTCTTTTAACCTGACCCAATTTCTTCTAAGTACCAAGATTGTATTGATCTGGGTAATAAAAATGATCCCCTCTATCCTATTAGCATAGTAAGGTAATTTTGTTCTAAAACAAATACTCACTGCAGAGCAATGAGCTCACAGATGATCTTCTATGGAGCATCACATCCTCCCTACCCGCCGCCCCCCACACCCACACTACACTTACCCAGGCACTCCTTCACACACCTTCTAGCCATAACCTCGCCCTAAACACACTCTCCCACACACAAAAACCATACCCTCCACGAGTGAGGTGAAAAACCTTAGAAGGAACTTTAAAGAAACGGCAAACAAGAGAAAAGCACTTTTTCACTATCACAGACAAAAGCAAATCTAATATACGAAGAACACCTGTAGCTCATTAAGAAAATGTTCAACAACAGAAAAATGGATGAAGTATATATAGCTCATAGAAGCAAAAAACTAAAAGATGCTCAATCTGACTCTTAATAATAAAAGCACAAATTAAAAAATACGAGATAATGTGTTCCAGCTATTAAACCAGCAAAGATCTAAAAGTCTCACAGCACTGTCATGAGAGTAGCTGGTGCAGCCTGTATGATATGACACCATCACAAGGGAAAAAAAAAGGGACAGGGAGACTGTTTTAACACCTGGCTATACATGCATTGAAAAGCTCTCAGAAACTGACTCCACCCAGAACTTTCAGGGACAGCAAACCAGGTAGCTTGGAGTTGGGCTGAGAGGAAAACTTTTCTGCATCTTACACTTCACTTTTGTTCCTTTTGAATTGTGGATCCTCAGTCATCATGAAAGATACTGCTTATTTTGCAACATTAAATTCATTGAAAAAAATTACCCAGTTACCTTTATCCTGAGAATCTCAGCATTTTTGACTTCTCTCTCTTCATTGAGTTTTGTTATCAGGTGTTGCAAAGAAATCTTAGAGGCTTTCCAGTCTTCTATCTCTTGTTCTTGCGTTTCCAGGAGTTTTGCCAAATGTGTTTGAAAATGTGGTGGTGTTTTAGGGCTCTAAAATAAAATCAAATTTCATCCAAATACCTGATGAAGTAGTTACAAAGATTTCATGGTAAATGTATATGTCACACATGAAGAAAATACACAGGCCACACATCGTTTGTTATCCTAATTCTTGTCCAAGTAAAACAAATAAAACACTGGTACCTTTTCATCAAAAACAAAAAAACAGAGAAGGTGTTTGTGACAATCTTTTTCTGTAAAGACAAAGCTAGTCTTAGCAATTTTCAGCTTTCATTGTTCACAAAATCGCTTATTCCTCCTGAAATGCACTCGTTTATGAAAAGTACCTGGGGATAATTGACAGCAGAATCCATCACATGTCCTAGTTGCCTCATTTTGAAGTTATATTCGTTCTTTTTCTGTTCTACTTCCTCTTTCTTTTGATTTAGCTGGGGAAAATTGAACAGGAGTTTACAGATTAGATAATAACATGGGGACATGATCCAATTAGAATAGACAATCTTCCCTGGGCATGTGGAAATGGACTTCTTATGTTATTTTTTTCATGACCTGTTTGATAATTTGAAATTTCTCTCACAAATTTATTTCCACTTTAAAATAAACTTTCTTTTTAAGCTTCACAAGTAATCACAGGGTTATCTGAGGAAAATTACAAAATATAAAACCACAATAGCCAAAATGAGGATGGAAGTCAGCCATAACCTTTTGCCATAGTAGTCAGAACTTGCTGGCATGTGTCAAGGGTCGAGGGTGGGTAGGAGGACAGCCATGCAAGTCTGAACACAAAGAAGCAACCTGTTAAGAGCCCAGCTACACACCCTGTTAGCCTGCTTTTCTGAATGAGGAGAATTACCCAAGGTGGGGACCTCATAGCTCAACCACAATGCAGCCCTGCTTCCCCCACCCCCATGCCCATCCTGAGTAATGGTCCCCCTGCATCTCACCTCATGCTGAAGTTCCTGGATGAGGGCATCCTTCTTGGTCAGCTCCTCCTGGGCCGACTGCAGAAGCCCTGAGTGCTTTTTCGAGGCCTCGGTGAGCATGTTCAGCTGCTCAGTGGCATGAGCCAGGTCCTCACAGAGCATGTCCTTCTGTTAGGGGACAAGGCCCACGGAAGAAGACTCTCTTAATTGTGCCACTCCAATATCAATTTACAAATCATTACTATGCAGGATTTTTAAAGTGCTAGGAAAGTTTTAAGTGAAAACTTTTTTTTGGCTTGTATGCTAATCCATTATAAGATAAACCAAGCAGTTAATATTTAAGTCATCACATCTAGAGATAAATATTACAGTAAATTCATTTAAGTAGCCAGACTGAAGTCTCACTGCTCTCTGCTCCTCTCTCCCCTCACCCCCATGGAATCAAAGCTGATCTCTCTCGCCTTGGGAGGACTCCAGGCATTGGTCTCTAGTTTACCTGCTGTCTCTCCAATAGATTCTATACATGGGAAGGTAAACAGTTATAAAGACAAGTACTCCTCAGCTAATTGTGTTAGAGTGTCACAGGCCATCAAAGTTTCCGGGGAGCAGCTTGATAGAAAATGGCAGAGACAATTAGAAGTCCCAGAGGTTGCATGCACAATTCCTACATCCACAGTGTATGTAATCTCTACCAAATTAGAGCAGCATCTATTCCACCTAACTTTCCAAATATGCATGCATGAAAGTGAAAGTGGTACCTGCTCAGTTGTGTCCAACTCTTTGAGACCCCATGGACTGTAGTCTGCTAGACTCCTCTGTCCATGGGATTCTCCCAGGCAAGACTACTGGAGTGGTTAACCATTCCCTTCTCCAGTGGATCTTCCCAACCCAGAGATCAAACCTGGGTCTCCCACATTGCAGGTGGATTCTTTACCGTCTGAGCCACCAGGGAAGCCCTGTGCATGTATGCGTGCGTGTGTGTGTGTGTATAATAGTGTATATTACATATACATTAAACATACAATATTACATATACATCATAGTATGCACACATATACTTGATAGATCACAAGATCTCCCCATATACTTATTTTTATGACAGTAAGTTCCCTACATATGAACCTTCAAGTTGTGACCTTTCAAAGGTGTAAATGTATATTTGCATGTCCAATCATGGAAGTTAGTTCAGGTGTCTGGCACACATTGTCACAGGTGTGCATCCTCTGCAAATGGTTGTGCTTTTGTGCACTTCACTGTATACTACTGTATATAGTAGTAGCAGTACAGTATCTTTATTTCAAGCCCAGGGTGTCCAGAAGCAAGTGTAAAAGCAGGAGTGATGCTCATGTGCAACAATTACTGAAGCCCAAACATCCTAGAGCTCGGGCTCTGCAACAAGAGAAGCCACTGCAATGAGAGGCCCAAGCATCTCAACTAGAGAGTAGCCACCATTCGCCACAACTACAGAAAGCCACATGCAGCGATAAAGACACAGCATGGCCAAAAAATCTTTTTTGGACTTAAAAATGCACTCTCGAAACGGAACTCGTTCATATGTAGGTGACTTACTGTATATAATTTTCATTGAGTGGGCTCTATTTCATCTTATGGATGTACCATTTAACCTTCCACTAAATATTTTAATTGACCTGAATTTCTCACTACTATATGCATCTTATTCTAATATCTAGATTATTTTGTGATGTGCTTAGTCACTCAGTCGTGTCCAACTCTTTTTGACCCTATGGACTGTAGCCTGCCAGGCTCCTCTGTCCATGGTGATTCTCCAGGCAAGAATACCGGAGTGGGGTGCCATGCCCCCCTCCAGATCTAGATTATTACTTTTAGGCTAAATTTCTAACTGTGCAAATTTGAAGCATATGCAAAAAATTTAAGGCTACATGTTATTACCAGATCACCTCCCAAAAGGTTGAACTTAAACTTCACCAAAAGTTCAAGTAATCCTCTTTCTCTGCATATCTTCAAGTCTTAATATTCACCAGTTATAACATCAAAAAATAATTCTTATTTCAATTTGCATTTTGCTGACTTCAGAGCGGTTCCTGGGTCACTACAGTTCTCCTTCGGGAAACTACTCCGCCTAAGCTCTTGCATCTCTAGCCACTCACAACTAACTATTCCCCTTGATGGGGATCCTCCACAAACATTCACAACTGCCATGCTTCCCTCCCTAGCAAAGTCCTGTACAAATACTATCTCCTTCTGGGAGCTCTTAGGAATTCTCCAGGCATAACTGCTTCCTTTTCTGGGATCCCAAGCCTTTTATTACCTTGTAACACATCTACCTCTTAAGTTAGACTGCATGCTTCATGGTAAATAACTGTGTTTCAATCATTCTTCTATTCCCAAATGCAAAACAAGTACAGGTTGTATGACAGGAGGGTTCAGTAAATACTCGTTGAATTTGTTTCATGGTAGCAAGAGAACTATTTGTAAAGCAAGTGCAAAGCAGTATACATAGTGAGTTCTCATCAAGGTATACAGGACTAGCCAAAAATATTTCTGGAAGGATACACAAGGATATTGCTTTATATACTTTTAAGTTTGAACCACATGACAGTACTGCTTAATTTTAAAAAATACATTTACATCAACAACAAAACAAAATCTGTTTTAGCTAAAACACAAGAAGCCACTCTGAAGTTAATCAGCCCTTTCTTTGCTCCCTGTTGTTGCCACTACATCCAAGTAAGTGTAATTTCCACTCTGCTTCCTTTTCAGAACAGAGTTAGTTACAAGAACTTAGCATGGTGTTAGCACAAATGAATGAAGATAAATCAACTAAACAAAATATAACAAGCTCAGTGTTATCTACCAATTATGTAATACCTTAGGGAAAATGGTCCTAATTATGACTTACTCCTTTTAAAAAGTCTTATATTTATTCATGAATATACACATAAACATACTGACAACTAAAAAAAGCAAAAAGAGTCATGATGTGTTAACATCTACCTCTATGTCCTCAGAGAGTATTCTCAGTCTCAGGGCTTCTTTGAGATCCAGAATGTCCGCTTCCTGTCTGTTAATCAATGCTTTGCTCTCTTCTTTGTCAGCCAAAGCAGAGTTGTATTTGCCCTACAGAAAAGAAAATTATGATACAAGATCTGTCTGCCTTATTATCAGTTTATTTTTAGAGTAATAATACTCTAGTAACTGAAGAATGAGTCTCAGTTCTAAGATGTTGACCAGATTAACACAAATGAGTTTAATAACTACTTGTTGAATGAAGGAATGGAACAGTAAATGTATAAATTACAAAAGAGAAGTGGAAAAGTCCTGCAGGTATCAGTGAAAATACACCTGGTTTTGTCATCTTATCAGAAATCAGTATGGAGCACAAGCTCCCTCTGGAGCAGAGGAGTGAGGGACATTAACAAAAAACTTTACCTTGACCCAAGGCACGGAGGAAGCATCACCGTTTATATGCAGAAAGATTAAGTCTTTACTTTAGGAAATGATAAAGTCCAATAATAGAAAAACAAACTCATTTTTTAAATCACTGACATTTCTGAACATCACTAAAATATGCTTTTTTTTTTAAGCAATTAAGGAACACCACATACCCTTAAGAATCAGAGACAACAGCCAATCTGTTTCTGATCTGGGCTGGATCAGCAATGTCCTACTGTGCAGAGAGGGCACTCTCTCAGGTCAGTGAGGTCTGAGAACACTACAAAGTGACTTTGCCTTCCTGAGAAGCACACAGCATGTCAGCATACTAAAGGCTCTGCAGGTTCTGCAGATACCCAAGCATGCTGAGCTCTCACCAATACATATTTCCAAACCTGGGTGAACACAGAACCTTGCTTTTGTGTGAAGCATTTGTGTCTTGTGCTCAATTTTAATATCTTGTTGGCGAAAGAACTTACATTGATGTCCTCCAGTTCTTGCCTCAGGGTGTCTATTGTTTCTGTTTTCTCAGAGACTGAGGTTCTTAGCTCCTGGATCTGGCTCATGAGGTCAGTTACAACTTCCTGACAAGCACAGAAAGGTATCTTCATACCGAGTGACAGCAAAGAGATCATTCTTTAATGGTAAATAGTTTACCTTTCCAAAGGACAACAGAAGTCAATTTTATTTTAGCAGAATATCATGTGTCACATTACATTATTAATATCATCACATTATATTATCAATTTATATTTTAATGATTTTCTAATATTTTCATCATTTGCATTGGTTTTATGAATGAATAAGAGCTGAACATAAAAGGAATGTATATCTAATTATTCACATCAGGGGACTGACAATCAATGAGAAAAGGTTGCATTAACGGCATCTTAGTTAAAGGGGGCAGGGATGTGTTTTAGAAACACTGCAGTTGTGACATAACAGTTGGCACTTCAAGTTATGAGGAAAGTTAACTTAAAAGACCTCATTCTCCAGGAACTTTGGAAGATGAGCACAGCCTAAATGCATACAGAAATGCTGGCTACCTATCACCTTGGGAGCAGGAAACCAGCATGTGAAGGCAGCATTTATAAGGAATACACAGGGGGCTATAACCTCAACCTCAACCTACCTTGTCAGCGTCTCTAGACTTCTCCAGAGAACTGATTACTTTTTCATTAGCACACAAACTCTCCTCTAGTTTCTGTACTTTTGCCATCTATGGGGGGAAATTAGTATTTTTAGAAAGAGAATTAAATCACAAAGTTAACCGTGCATATATATCCAAAAAAAAAAAAAGAGTTGAAATCTGCTTTTCGTATTAAACAGTGTACACTAAGGTATAATATTTGAAAATAAAAAGTCGAGCCAAAAGACAATGATTTTGTGGTCTCCATCAGGAAGCCACCAACAAATTAATATTACAGCCATCTGGGGGTTAGAAAAACAAGAGCTGAAAATAATATAACCAACTCCATCTTTTTATTACCAATATTCAATATCTGAAACATGGAACAATTTTTATAACAAAACTATTTAGATACCAGGAATAAAAGTTACAAACTTCAAATTTCATAGTTAAGAGTATAGGATATTTACCTGCTGCTCACACTTGGCCATCTCTTTCTGTTTCTCCTGACGTACCGCTTCAAGTACTTCTAAGATTTCTCTGGAAAAGAAGAATTATCTTCTAGTCATGACTCATTCAATGGAAACGGGAACTGAGTCCATTCATGAAAAAGACATTCAATGCAACTGAACTTCCTACACAGTGTTAGGAATTGCATTTCACTCAGATCAGAAATTTAAACTAGTTTCTTCAGTTATTTTAACGAGAACCCAGTTTCGTGCCAGGACAGTTTATTTTTCTCCAGAGTACTTAGGACTCCCTAACATAACATGAAGCATTTACTTATCACCTATCTCTCATTTAAACCTCCTAAGGGTGGGGATATTTTGTTCATCGTCTTACCTCTAAATGTCCTGGCATTTACTAGAATAGTGCCTGGCTTGCTGGCTATCACTAAGCATCTGAATGAATGACTAAATGTTAACTATCTTTCCCAAATAGATAAGAGTCACTACTGTATACCAGGAACTAGAGAAGAATCTGTCTCATAGTAAGAACTCTACAAGTATCTGCTGAATAAACTAACGCAAATTCTTCTTACTAGAGTCATTATCCTACTGCTGGCTGAAACGAAGAGACTGAGAGAGATCACCAAGGAGAAGGACTCTGAGAGAGGGAAGAAAGACAACTGCATTCATGTTAAGGACCAGAAGAATAAAGGAACAGAGAGAGAAAGAATAGTAGAAAAGAACAGAAATAATTTCCACTGGTTTATAGTAGAAATAAACCAGTTCCCATCTTCCAATAATAAATACCGTGATTTATTTACAGAAGGTCCTGAATTCTAATCACCACCAATTCATTTAAAAAATACTATTCATTTAAAAAATACTGTAGACAGTTATTAAATGTTTTGAAAAATCAAGTTTCTCTATATATCTGTTTATACAAAAGAATCTGGTATTCATTTTGAAATTAAAAAAAAAAAAACAAAAACCTAACAGGCTATAGCAATTAAAAAAAAAAGGCCCCACAAGATAAAGAATGTAGTAGTAAATGATATTCTAGTCAACCATGGGAAAGATAAATAGCACTCACTTAGAACTGTTTTCTTTATCTTCTTCAAATTGTAATAATAATTTGTTATTGCGTTCTTTTTCTGCCTCAAAAAGCTCCATCAAATTCTAAAAGACAATGTTATATTAGATTTTAACGTGCAGTCAACAAACACACGGAATACCTTCCACGTGGTAGCCACAGTGGGCCATTACACAAGTCAGGAATAGGTCAAATAGTCATACATCCAGGACAAATTCATCAATAACCAGTACCTTTCTTAACTTACATTCAGATCAGATTTCAGAGTTTCATTTTCTTTTTTGCAGTTTTGGAGGCTTTTTGAAAGTTGGTCAATTTCAAACTTCATCACTTCTTGTAAGTTGTCATAGGAATCCTGTAGGCAGGTTTTGCTCTCAAGCAGCTTTTCATTTTCTAATCTTTATCAGGAAAACATTTTTACAAATGTAAATAGAGACGTTAAATGAAGTTCTGCTCGCCAGACTTATCTGCAGTTCACTGATCCCATTTACAGACCATTCCCAACTTACAGAAGCCTGACTGATGTAAAGCTTCTCACAGACTTGTGTGAAATGGTCATGATGCACAAACATTAGTGTGAGGGGGATGGAGAAGACAGGGTGAGTGTGTCAGCCTGTAGCCACCTATTTCCTCATTCTTTCTCCCATGGAGTCAACCAGACATGCTTAATTGATCGGTAATTTCGGGTGATGAGACTCATTTAGGGAGGTCCAGACCTAACCCCTTTGTAAACCAAAGACTGGCCACTGACTTAATTTTATTGCTAGCTCAACTGTATTCACTCAGCACATATTCTCCAAATCCAGAAAGACTTTTCAGGATGGCAAATGTGGCTTCGATCTGAACAAGAGAATAAATTCCTTCAGGATAGAACTATCTTTTTAAGTCACATGATTATTATTTACTGCTTTTTAGGTTTTCACCCTCTCATTCTGCTTCGCAACATACAGTGACACACTCAAACATCAAGAGTTCATCCAAGAACTAGTGAACAATGAACTGATCTCTGGACCACTCAAAACAGATGTCCCAGCTTGTATACAGAAGGCTAACAGATCTGGAACTATCTGGTTCCACAAACTCCAAGCAGAGCAGAAACAGCAAATTATAAATTGCTAAAGACCATAGATATAGGAAAGGGGAACATATGTGTTTATGATACAAATTGTATATATAAAACATCAAATAATTCAAGAGTGCAAAAAGATCACACAAAATTCATTGATGACAGAGCCAAGATAAGATTTCGTGATTTAGATGTTCAAAACAAATGCCAGGTCTAAGAAAAAGGAACAGTGCACCAGTGTTGATAAATGGCCATTGATCACCAGCATTGGTGCCGGCAGATGGTGCAGGGGAGTGGAGGTTGCACAAACTCAACACAGGGTCCCCCTCCACTAAAGGATGGCTGCCAGGCAAGAATGTGGGCCCAGAGCCACCCACTTGTTGGATTTTTAAGAGGATGCTGAAATATGGATCTTTACAGGAAAGATCTCAATTTTTTAAATGTTATGCTTTTTTTTTTTTAAGTCACACTGGGGAACCTTCCTGGTGGCCCAGTGGTTTGGACTCCGAGCTACAATCCTTGGTTGGGAAACTAAGATCCCACATGCTGTGCAGCGTGACCAAAAAATTTTAAAAAAATAAAATAAAAAGAAGTTAAAAAAAAAAAAAAAAAAAACCCTGACCACCACACTGGTTAGGTCCAACAAAAACATGTCTATGGATGATTTGGCCTGCAGGCCTCAAGTTTTTGTCCTCTATTTTTAATTCCTTATTGTATATTCATAAACCACTCAAGCATTACGGATTTTTGTCTTTGCAAAGTCTATAAAAATTAAATTCAAGGTTGTCTATTAGTAGCCTTTCTAGAGTGAGGAGTCACACTCATATCACACTCAGAGTATCATGATCAAAATGTCCACTATTAAGTTATTGTGATACTCAGGAAGCAGCATCAAAACCATAGGATAGCTTTAAGTTATATTTTGCAAAAGGCTGAAATTAGTAAGAAAAAAAAAAAAAGTGGAAACAAGCAGTTTACATCTTTAAGATTATTTTGTTTCAAGATGACCCGCACTTGACTGACTAGCCAGCCTCTGGCGTTCCGGTGGACAACGGGGACTACTACTGATCTGGTCTACCCTGTACTGTCCAGTAAGAGCACACCCTTCCCTCTAGAGAGGGAACAGGCACATCACCCAGGCTGGGCCAACCCTTGGTAAATGACTGGTCCAAAAGTAAGCAGATGACTCCAGTAAGAATAACCGCAATTTTCTCTGGGATTGACATATGGCAACTGAAAGACACTATTTCTTTGCAGGGATTGTTACACCAGAAGACAGAAGATGGAGCTGTCTGAGGCAGTCTGTTCCCTGTCAAAAAGAGGAAGGTTCTTAACAGGAGAAGAGAACGAGGGCAATACACAGAGGGAAACAGAGCACCGAAGGAGTGAGGAAGAGAGGAAGAAAAGCTTGGCAGGGGTGGTGGGCAGAGAAGGGAGTGCATACTGACAATGTTGTTTGAGACTCAATCTAGTCTGTCCCTGAAACCAAAATCACCTCTGGGGCTTCCCAGTATCAATAAAGTACCATTTTTTCCCCCTGTGGCCCCACACGCTGGGCCCCACCTGGAACAGAGTGCTGGGTCTTAGCTCCCTGATCAGGTGTCAATCCTGGGCCCTCAGCAGTGAAAGCACAGAATCCTAACCACTGGACAGCCAGGGAAGTCCCAATAAATTACCCCTGAATTTTTTAAACTAGCCTGAGCTGGGTAAACAGCACTTGTGCTTTAAGTAGTTCTAGGTGACAAGCCAATCAGGCAACTTGAAAGCAGAAGAGAACTCTACCTGACATTATCCAGTTGAAGCTGGACCTGCATGTGTCTCTCGGAAAGGCTGTTGAGTTCTTTCTCCTGACTCTCTCTGAATAAAGTGTACTCCAGTTTCACTGAAGAGAGCTCCTTGTCTGCAGAATGAAGAACGACTCGCAGGTCATGTACCTCACTTTTCAAAACTAAAACAAAGAAACACAAAATAAATCTAAACAGGCTTTTTGTCACATGCATTTTTACAAAACAGACAAATAAATTTGATAGGTACCCTTCACACAATCAGCAAAAACAAGCTGAAGAGACCATTTTGAGTGTAAAATGTTGAACTACTAACTGGGAGGTACCCAGGAACACTGGGATTTCCATTTTCTTCCTCTTCCTCACCCATGGACTTTAGTATATTGTTTTAGTCGCTAAGTTGTGTCCGACTCTTGTGACCCCATGGACTGTAGACGGCCAGGCTCCTCTGTCCATGGAATTTCCCAGGCAAGAATACTGGAGTGGGTTGCCATTTCCTTCTCCAGAGCATCTTCCTGACCCAGGGATCGAACCTGCATCGCCTGCATTGGCAGGTGGACTCTTTACCACTGAGCCACCAAGGAAGCCTGAATTCTGATACATTCCTACCCCCCAAAAAAGTTAATATCTGACCCTCACATGTAGGTCATTTGATTTTTCTACATTTCTCCTGTAGAATGTGCATCAAAATTCTTAATATAAGAAAAAATGCAAGAGATTTTAACATACTTTAGGTGACCTAATCTTTACTTATTGAAAACCCTTTGGAGATGTACCAGAACTTTCCAACATAGATTAAACACTCTGGTCTTCTAAAAAAAACTCCAACTGGAATTAAAACTGGGCAACTTTTTAATAGATCAAACAAAAGAGAATGGCTCTCTTTTTTGTCTTAGTAAACTACTGTAAATACTTTGATAAAAGGAGACATAAACTGGAAAAACTGGGAATTAAATGACACTCCCACATCTACAAATATATACAAATATATAATTTATGCTTTTTTTGTCACTACTAAAACTCTTAAAACATTCATCACATGCATTTAAGACACTGCATTTTCAAAGCGGTCTTCAAACTTCAAGCAAATATTTGTATCATTTTTTTGAGAGCAGTCTTGGAGAAAATGACCCTTTATATTACTATTACTCATCTAGTCTAATTTAAAAGAAACAGGACCAACCAACTAAAAACACAGACACAACACTAAGCCGTATCAGTAAAAAGTTACTGAGTTACAGCGTTCAGATCAGGAAGCTCCCAGTGTTCAGACTCACAGTCATTCTTGGTCTGTGTGTCTTGAAGCTGCTTTTCAAGGACGTTCAACTGAGAGAGATGCTCCAGCTGCTGTTTGGTCCACTCAGTTCTTTCTGATGAGAAAAGCTTTGGGAAAGAGATCAATTTACTGGAAGAGGAATACTAACAAGCTAAAACACACACCAATCACTTTGTTTCTGTTTTTCAAATGCAGTTTTAAATTCAGACTAGGGGTGTGTGTCTCCTTATCAGAGGAGTGGCTGAAATAATAAGAGAATACAACTCAAATAGACCTTGACCCAAGCTTTCTAAAGTCTCTTCCTTCCTTCCTTACTTTGAGGTTCAGACATTTTCTGAGGTCATGCTTGCAATCTCACCTCCTGCATCTGAGTAGAATGATGTTCCAGTTTGTCAATCTGCTGCTGAAGCTTTACATTTTTATGCTCTTCTTCATCCAACTTGACTTGAAGGGCACTCATTTGTTCCTGCAACACAAGAACTTCAGGGGTCAAAAATTCTTTTAATGAACATCTTAAACATTCCACCATTTCTCCTGCATTAAAAAATACACAACGCAAAACCTCATACGGACAAAGGTATCAAAAGCCAGTATGGAGCCAACAAGCAGACTATACTGATGATTTCTCACGGTTCAGAATTATACTTGTGGCCTGTCAAAGTCGGTAATTTGAAGCACAAAGGAAAGAAGAGATTAAAATTAAAATCAAAGACTACATCAGAGCCATCTTAAGACTTCTTTGATGCTTCCTCAAGACTCTATCGAGTGACCTCACCAGAAAGGCCTCCCTGTCCATGAAAGGTAAACTTTCAGAATTTGGGGTGATGTAGCTTCAAGTCTTACTAGAGAGTAGAAAAACTTGTACAAAAAAATAAATCACTGAATTCTGAGGTAAACAAACTTCATGCATTATTTCAAATACACAGAAAGCTGTCTAAAATTTGAACTATCATAAGATTCTTTCAAACTATGTCATCTTCTTTAGCATATATAACAGTGTGTCTTATAAATCAGTTCTGGAACTAAAAGATAGAGGCAAACTGGTCTTTTTACACACAAGAGAACCAAACCCCAAGGAGAGCAGAAGGTGACTTGCTAAATGCTGGATTAAAAGAACAAGAGTAGGCTGATTTCTAACCCAAGGACCTTACATCCTTAAAAAGATATGATTTTGATACTAAACAGGTTCAAACACTGCAGATTACCAAGAGTTAAAATGATAAAGAAAATTTATTGAGTGAAAGTCTATTTCTTTCTAAAACTGAACATTACCTGCACCATTCTCAGCTCTTCGGAAATGGCTTCAAAAGCTTGTTCACTCATCTCAGGAGGCACTGGCTCACTTAAGATATCATTATCCAAGTTGCTAGAATTCTGGGTTTGCGCAGAGCCAAAGCTCTCTGGTTCAGGGCTGAACTTCAGTAGTGGTCGAGACCTAAGTTGATAAGCCTTGGTTGGTGTTGTTATGATCTGCAGCAAAAAATTATCAGGAAAACAACATTAGCACACATGAAAAGAATAACTTATTTAGTAATTGTGTGAACAGAGGATAAAATTACAATTCTATCAAGTGAAAATTCATCAAAAGAAAAGAAAAAGTATCCTTCAGAGCCAGCACAGAAGAAAGGCCCATGTGGAAACAAATTTATCAATTCAAAGCAATCTCAAGCAAAACTGTCAAAAGATTTTTAAAAATAAAACTTGATAAGTCAACACAAAAACTTCATTCAAAAAAATAAATGTGCAATAAGTCATTGTTAAAAAGAAGAATTTAGGAAGATTTCCCTGGTCAATATAAAAATAAAAGGGTATGGTCATTAAAACAATGCATCATTACCATGCGAACAGTCAGAACACTGGAAGAAAAGACAAAGTCCAGAAACAGAACACTTTATACATGGAAAGTTCAAATTAGTGAGGAAAGTAAGGCTGACTTAAAGAAAGGTAAACCCAGAGGCCATGCCACTTAAAAATAAAATAGCAGGGACATCCCTGGCGGTCCAGTGGCTAAGAGTCAGCCCTCTCAATGCAAGGGGCCCAGGCTCATTCCCTGCTCGGGGAACTAGATCCCACATGCCGCAACTAAGAGTTTGAATGCTGCAACTAACACCCAGCACAGCAAATAAATAAATGTTAAAAAAAAAAATTAGACACCATTGATTTAAGCTTCAGATTACCTACCTTCAGTGTTTCAGCATGAATTTTACTCAGTTGAGAAACTTCTTGCCGGTTGCAGACTTTTGTTGCTTCCAAAAGGTTTTCAAGATTAAGGTTCGCTTTTTGCAAAGACTGAATCTCTGATTCTAATTCCACCTGCCTTTTTCTAATAGATAAGATAAAATGGAGTATTTCAGGTAATAAGTAATGTCATACATTTGTAGAGTAGTTTATACTCTCACATAACATATAATTATCCATTTAATCAGAGACTTTGGCAGATTATTACCCTCATTTTCCAATTGGGTGAGGCAAAGTTCAGAGATTGATGACTGTTTAAAGTATTCAACTAGCAAATGGTATGCTCCAACTCAAAAGCCCAAATAATTCAACAACAATTCCATGTTACATTATTTTTAAAACAAATATTTCTTTATCTTTTAGAATAGGATTAATCTTAGTTGCATATATGAAGGTGGTTTATCTGTTTTCTTTTACACAGTATATCAAGAATATTAACAAAACTGTAATTTCTAAAAATACCAATATAATTCACAACAGCAATGATTTAAATTTTGTGCTCAGATAAAGAATTCACAAATAAGTTTAACAGATACTCATCTCAATAGGTATATCCCTCCAAAGATTTGTATCATCTAGTTACTAAATATATTATTAAAGACTAGAAGTTTAGGTCAATTTTACCTCAGTTTTTAAAAAATAAGTTAAGAAAAAGAAAAGAGCAAGATGCAAGCCCTTTTGCTTCATGTCAAAACAAGTTAGCTGCTATATTAGAATATTTAAGGTAAATGCTCAACTAAAATCCTAACCAGGCTAAACACTAGACAAATCAACATTAAAGGACATTGAAACAGTAAGTATGAATGTGTATTTATACTTTACCTAGTTAGTTCTTTGAATTCTTCATACTCTTGCTTTGAATTATTCAGCTCTGTGTGAACTTGCAGGAGTTGTGCTTTTAACTTCTCAGTGTTTGCTAATGAACACGGCTCTTTCAGAGCTTTTGGGGAGAATCCTTGCTGACCTGATAATAAGGAAACAACCTGGCCTTTGAAAGACAGAAAATCACAGAATACAATTTCTAAGTTCTCTGCCAAGTATCAATTTTGAAGCACAAGGAGGAAAAATGAGAAATCATTGGAAAATGAACCCTAAAATACAAGAGCCTGTAACTCAAGAGGAGACATAAGACACAACAGAGTGTGTTGAAGAGTATTAAAAGTTGTTTTTGTGAAGTTGTGAAGCAACAGGATGAAGGGGCATATTTAAAGCAACACTTTTTCCATTAAGAGAAAAGAACAAATAATGACTGAAGTATAACACCCACACTGCTGGATAGAGAAGTATCACCAGTTGAATTTTGCATGAATTAGTGTCAGCAGTCAATGAATTTTTAGCAAAGGAGATAAACAGCAAAGGCAGCCAGTTCAAAGAACTTGGTATCATCTACCAAGCAGAAAATACTAATTTTTAGGAATTCCTTAGATGACTGAATTTGTTGAAGAGAGTACCACTAAGTTTCAGTATGGGAAAATACCACATAAAAATTGTTCAGAGACTGATGTTTAGAAGATAGTGAGGTCCAGAAATTACCATTAGTATCTTTGGAAGATAGTAAGTTAAGGTACTATAGAGGCCAAAATGGCCAATGAAATATAGAGCACTGTAAGATATATAATACAAAAAATCTGATTTTAACTTTGCATCCAAAATCATGGTCTCTCTACAAGCCATATTCCAAGAATTTTATTCTTTTGTTAATTAATAACAGAATGGAAAAAGGCTTGGAAAAGGAAATTCATAAAACTTTTTTTTTCTTTATCATTGCAGTATAAAAAGATTAGAAGTATCTTCATTTCAACTGAATTCATTTCAACCTAAAAAGAAACAAGGACTGAAACAGAATATGATAAAAGGCCACGAAACTACTCAAAGAATGAGCAAACATTCTGTCACCAAATCCCATAGCATTAATACCAATAGCTGCCAAGCCTGTAAGTTAGATTAGTACTAACTAAACCACTTTTCAGAAAGTAACAGTAAACTTAAAGAACTAATGTATAACTAACATAACCGACAGTGGCAAGATGACCCGCAAACAAGACATCAGGATCAAAAACTGTGCTGGCTGGACCGTGAGTATGACCGCTCTGACCAATCTCTCACACCATATAGTTGTTCATCAGGGGGATAAAGATGTCAGCTCTACAGTCATTCAGATTGTCATTAGTTAAGCACTTTTCAAATACTTAACACAGGAAAATTCCATTTAATAAAAATGTAAAGTATCAAGATCTGCAAGACAGAGATATAGGAGTATTCCCTTGCTCGTGGGTATCTAATAGCCTACATGAAGAATAAGTATGTACATAGGAAATTTGCACACCAAGTCTGGAGGCTAAGTGCAAACCCTCAGGGCAAGGCAATATCAAGGTCCTTATAAACAATCTCCCTGCCCCTAGAAGACATGTTTACACAATCATGTCTTACTTTTGTCATTTTTCTCTGTTCCAGACACTTCGAAGAAGGCTTTTTCCAGGATTGCAATGGTCTGGGCATCCATTTCGTGGGCTCTTTTCACAGGCTCTAACAGTCTCAGTCTTCTGTTCTCCTCCCTGAGGGAATGATTTTCCATAGCATATTTTGCCACTCTGGGGTGGTGCTCTATCTGTGACATGGAAGAATCAGAGACATGTATTTACAAACGTGACCATTTTAGAGAACAAGTTTTTCTAAAAACCAACAGAAAACACTGTGGACACCACAGGAACTATGGAGAGCACCTCAGTTTTTATGATCAGACTGAATATGTGCATATCCTACAACTCTCAAGTCCACGTTTGGGTCTGAAAATTTGAAACTTCTCCATCTACTCTTGAAACTCACCCAGACATCTTCAATAAGCATACGGGGTGTACCCTGTGGCAGACTCTTCATGCAAGGGAGACTGCTTCAACACACTGAAAATAATAAGAAAGCTCTCCAATGACTACAGCGAAATGCCCCTCAAGATTCAGTAAATGAAAAGGGTGAGGTGCAAAGAAGTGTATATGGCAGCTGTCTTTTGTGCACAAAAGGAATAAAAGCCAAAATATCTGTATTGGTCTGAAAATGCATAAAGACCTCTTGAGAAATGTACACTCTGATAAGAGATTATCTTTGTTTCTTAATAATGTGCCTGGTGTCAACTATCCATCCTCCCAGGGAAAAGGAAAAACAACAAAACTTTGATGAGCTCAACTGCAAACTGACTCTGATAACCCCAACTGCCCCCTGGAAGGAACTGTACCTGGCCTGCCGGGGCTGAGTGCCACAGCAGCAACATCACAACTTTCTCCCTTTTCCCTTCAGGTTTTACTATTTTAGAAAAATGGGGTGTGTGTGTGCGCGCACGCACATAAGTAGTGGGGTGGGGGAGTGTTTGAATTATATAATGATACTGTCAGTTCAATTCATTTAAAACACTTTCTCTTGCATTACATTACAAGAATTTGCTGACCAGTCTGGTGACTGACTTATACTTGTCCTGAATCTCTTATTTTTAGAATTACTGTGAATGTCACGTACTCACTTGTTCTCGCAGAGTTTGAATCTCATCCCTCAGTTCCGACAGCAAACGGTCCTGCTCCTCGGGCAGAAAACTTCCCCGGGATTCCCTGTGGAGCTTTTCCAGGCGCATTATTTGATCCTCTCGGAATTTCACGATCATTTTATTCGACTGAATGAATTTTTCTTTTTTGAGGGTGAGATCTTCCAATTGCGTAACTTTTTCTACCAGAGACTTAAGAAGTTCAAAATTTGATTAGACATAAAAAATAACTGGGCTTCCCTAAATTTCCACAAACCAAGCAACAAACACTAACTTCACATTTAATCTCAAAGTCAAAATTAAGTGTTTCAGTCTTCCTTTGTTTTACTGACTTTTGCCATATATTTTACTCAGAAAAATTCCAGACAGTGAAAGCCTAAAATATCTTGAATCCCCTTTATAGTAAAGTTTCCTACCTTCTTTTCCTGTTCAGATTTCTTAAAGAATAACATTGCCTCTCGGAAATACTTGATGTAGTTAGTCTCATCTTTATCTGTAATGGGTCCAATAAAAAAGAAAAGGAAGTAGGAAAAATGTTTTATCTCTAAAATTTTAAGAATCAGCAATGAGCTGGAATAGCCTTTGATGGACTGCTCTCTATTACTCTAAAAGAATCAGACTCTCATCACCACATGATGAATTTCAAATTAACTCAGTCTACAAGTTAGCTATTCTTTGAAGAAAAGTAAGTCTCTGATATCCAATTTAGTAAACATATAAAGATTACATATAACACAATCCGGAAATGGATCTGAGTGATTTACTAGTATCTCTTTTTTTTAGCACTTATTAGGGATGCATTTTCAAAATTGCTTCTACATCGCCCCCTACAACACCTCTCACAGAACTCAGCACCTGCAGTAACTGTGAATTCAGTATCTGTAGTAACCACGTCTGGTTTCTATGCAGGTGAAATAAACACGAACAGATACTCGTGGGAAATCTGGATAGCCATACAGTGCTGTGCCTGTCATCGGAGGGCTCCCATACTACATCTACACCTAGATCTCCTCAGCTTAAAGGACACTGAGCTCATCTTACCTACGGTGAGCAAGCTTTCTGGTAGCATTTGCCCTGCAGTAAGCTGGGCCAGTTGCTCTTTGAGTCTCTTCACTTCAGCTTGGAGCTGGGTCACGTTTCCTTGTGTGTCCTCATTTACCACTGCCTGTTCAAGAATTTTTTTTTTTAACCATTAAAAGAATGCTTTTTGAGTCATACAGTCTTGTGTTTATATTTGTTTGTATGGTTTGGAGTGATGAAGACCAAACAAATTGACACTTGCATCTCACCAAGAGTCCGAAGGCTTCCAGAATTGGTGTGCTGGAGGGGAGGGGAGGCTTCTTTTCCCTGTGCCATCATGCCTAGAACCAGAGACTCTTTCCTCCCCCTCCCTATGCCCCACTTAGGTCTCTAATCTGTTTACAAGGCAACGGCACCCCACTCCAGTACTCTTGCCTGGAAAATCCCATGGATGGAGGAGCCTGGTAAGGCTGCAGTCCATGGGGTCGCTAAGAGTCGGACACGATTGAGCGACTTACTTTCACTTTTTCACTTTCATGCATTGGAGAAGGAAATGGCAAGCCACTCCAGTGTTCTTGCCTGGAGAATCCCAGGGGCAGGAGAGCTTGGTGGGCTGACATCTATGGGGTCACACAGAGTCGGACACGACTGAAGTGACTTAGCAGCAGCAGCCCTGGGCCCTGCTGGGCTGGTTCACTCCTGAAGTGAAGTGAAGTGAAAGTCGATCAGTCGTGTCTGACTCTTTGCGACCCCATGGACTATACAGTCCATGGAGTTCTCCAGGCCAGAATACTGGAGTGGGTAGCCTTTCCCTTCTCCAGGGGATCTTCCCAACCCAGGGATCGAACCGGGGTCTCCTGCATTGCAGGTGGATTCTTTACCAACTGAGTTATCAGGGAATCCCGATTCACTACTGGGGTCAGCATATATGCACCTAATACTGCTTTTTCCTGTGACTGACAGCCCCACCCCATGAAGAAGGGCAAACACCTCCCTTGGTATCACCTTCCCCCGTCTTTGCTCACTAAAGAGGGGTGAGGAACTGCATGGCTGGCCTGAGCTCCCCTGGCTCCACCCTCTTCAGAGAAATTCAACCCTGTGTCTTCCTAACAGTCCTCATAGAAGGGGGAGGTGGTTTGACAACTCCATTTGTGTTTTATTATCACAGTAAATGCTCTTTCAAATAAATGTCTATCAGAAGACTTCTAAGGAGTTCACAGTCTCACAAAACCCACATGGTGTTAGCAAGACTCAAGAGCTAATGGGGACTTCGCTGGTGGTCCAGTGACTAAGACTCAGTACTCCCAATGCAGGGGGCCTGAGTTCTATCCCTGATTAGGGAACTAGATCCCACATGCCACAACTAAGACTTGGCAGAGTCAAAAAAACTTTTTTAATAATAATAATTTTAAAAAAAGGCCAAGAGCTGAGTACCAACCAAATCAAATACCCAATACTCCAGAGTGAGAGGGAAATCTCTGACAGCCCCAAGCTTCCCATGTTCCTCTCTTAGGCTGGGTCTGCCCACTGGGAAGGACTGTTCACTCTTAGGTCCCCAATATCTGAGTCACTTTCCCCTGGGAGGCTGCAGCAGAGGACTTACTATTGATAGTGACTAGTACAAGGTTCCTACTTTTCTTATTTCATATGTTAAGAAGTCATTTCCAGTTGTTTCTGCTTCTTAAGGACAGACTCATCACAAGGCACTCCTATACACTATGACATCACAATCTCACATTGGTGATGTCATAATTCTAATCATCCCTGCAGCTTTCCATTCTCCAAAAACTTATAGTAAGTCCCAAGAGATAGGGTCAGGAAATGCTAATGATTTCTCCTCCTTGTATTACAGATATCCTATAAAGAGGTCATAATCCAATAAACGGAGAAGGCAATGGCACCTCACTCCAGTACTTTTGCCTGGAAAATCGCGTGGATGGAGGAGCCTGGTAGGCTGCAGTCCATGGGGTCGCTGAGGGTCCGACACAACTGAGCAACTTCACTTTCACTTTCACGCATTGGAGAAGGAAATGGCAACTCACTCCAGTGTTCTTGCCTCAAGAATCCCAGGGACGGGGGAGCCTGGTGGGCTGCCGTCTATGGGTTGCACAGAGTCGGACATGACTGAAGTGACTTAGTAGTAGTAGTAGCAGTAGTAGTAGTAATCCAATAAATGAATGAATAACCAGACCCATACTCTTCTGACTTATCCAACGGAAAAGGCATCATGAACCTCTTTGCTTTTACCATGATGAGATGATCAGGGAGTCTATTTTGTGGGGTAAGAATAACCACTGTCTCCTTTGAAAGAGAAAGGAAATTAATTTGCCAATATATGCATTTTGATTCTTGTGTTTAGAACCAAAGAGGCCTCCAACCAACCTCTCCAAAACAAGTGGGGAACTCCTTGGTCTTTTGACAGTCTGCACCAGGGGTTAGCCAAGTGCTGCTTGACCACAGCCGTGCTCATGTGTTTACACAGCATCTACAGCTGCTTTCTTACTACAAAAAGCAGAGATGAGTAGTGGGGGCAGAGACCATACAATCCACAGTCCAAGAAGCTGGAATTATTTATCACTTGGACCCTTTACATGAAAACTTTTTGGACCACCAATGTACAAGAATATCAAATAAACTTTTTTTTTTTCTCTCTCTTTCTTTTTGGCCATGCTGTGCAGCATGTGGGATCTAGTTCCTGGATGTATCAAACCCACATCACCTGCAGTGGAAGCAGAGTCTTAACCACTGGACTACCAGGGGAGTCCCAGAAATTTCTGGTATAGAAAGAAAGACAAGGAATCCCTGGAGTTACAGACAACTTGAAAGACAGTTTGTCAAGCTCATCAAAATTATTTTCATAGTGGATCCTCTCACCCTTAGCACCCAGCTCTGCTAGCATGGTTTAGGTACATAAATTTAGTCTCCAACCCAATTACAAAGGAAAAACTTTCCCTTCCCTTAAGAAAAAACAGGCCAAACAATAATGACCGTAAGACCTCATCTAGGTCTCAAATTACATGATCTATACAGAAGGCTAGGAAAGATGAAAACAGAAACCTTGCTTACAGTTAGGCTTTCACAACAGAGAAATAAATAAAAGCTAATGTTAATTTCAGGGCAATTACAAAAGTGAGATACTGCAAGCTTCAATATTTTTTTAATTTACTTAAATATACTCAGTATTTTACCTTATTTTTAATCAGCTTGGCTCTTTGAGCAAAATTAAGCGTTGATAGGGTTTCACCAAAACACCTAGATCCAGGATGAACATTTGCAATTATGACTGTTTTGGCATTACCTCCAAGGGAATCCTGTTTAATGATACAAATGGCACACATTTCAAGGGAGAAACCAAAAGATATGGCATAAACGAACCTATCTATGAAACAGAAACAGACTCAGAGACATAGAGAACAGACTTGTGACTGTCAAAGGGAAGGTGGGTGGGGGAGGGAAGGACTGGGAGTTTGGTATTAGCAGATGTAAACTATTATAGGTAGGATGGATAAACAGCAAAATCTACTATATAACACAGGCAATTATATTCAATACCCTGTGATAAACCATAACGCAAAAGAACATAAAAAAACATAACCTAACATAGTTTTGTTCATAGTGAACATAACTAAAAAAGGGGCTCAGGAACCCGTGATCTGCTTTACCCGGAGTAAGAAGGTAAGTTTGGAGTCTCTGTAGCAAATATGTCTCTGTTTTCCATTACCCACATCGACAAGCGCAGTAATCACCTGGCCCAGGCAGCTCAATGATCGGTTTATGTTACCTGCTTCCTAGGGTGTTAGGGAAAAGGAACAAAAATTGAGGTGCACTGATTTCTTTTTAGTATTTTGAATTAAAATATACCTAGCAGGGTGGTAAGTTTGAATGGAAAGGCAAGACAGGGACAACGTTAGTTAAGGGTAAGTAACTTTTCAGCAAAAAGATGTCCTCAACTGTCCCCTAACCTTTTCCTATTGAGGCACACACTGCAATTCTAATACTATTCAAATTCAAACACAAAAGTCATTGAAGGAGAAAAATACTGTTATCAACTCATGATTGTAATAGTTTTCAACTGACCTATAGGCAGGGATAAAATCAAGAAGAGAATAGAGGAAAACATGTTAAAGCAGTAAATTATAAGCATATTTTTCAAGCCTTTTATGTTAAAATGTTTGCTACATTATAAAGGTATGGTAACTAACGTCCCACTCCCATGTCCCACAAAGCTATTAATGAACATATTATAGATAAGAGAACATTCACTCTAATTCTGTAAATTAGAATTTACACTTATCAAATGTCAATTAGAATTTACATTTATTATATGTAAACATAAAATTTCTTTAAAAGAGTGGTTTGGGGAGAAAAATGTTTGGGTTAAACCTTTTACTTTAGGCAGCGTATTTTTGATAACTGAGTCTGCAGAGATGGGAGTATAGAAAAAAGAGAGGAGAAATGGAAATTATTAACAAGATGCACTGAGCTCAGAGCTTCCACTGTTACCATCCTTAAAAGTGGTTTAGGCCCACGGCTCCACTGTCTGTGGAGCTGGACTACTGCTTGAATCTCAGCTCAACTCAATCACGTGCCCCTGGAAAATTTACTTCTGTTTCTTCAAAATAGAAAGGATAATAATATCATGTCCTAGAATTCTTAGGAAGGTTAAATAGTTTCATATGAAGCATTTAGAAAAGACCCAGCATATATCCTATTATGAACATATGCTATTTTTCTTTGCTTTATGTCACCGTATAAACACAAATGTGAGACAGCCTGACGCTGTCTGAGAGCTCAGGAGGCTCAAATCCTCGCTTTCAAGGCAAACAGCACACTCTCCTCTACCATTGCTGACTCTTCGCTCTCTGCACCCATATATCCTAACATGTAGAATCCACACATTTTGTTGACAGTACATGTCACAATACGTATGCATGTGTGCTCAGTCGCTTCAGTTGCGTCCAACTCTTTGCAACTGTATGGACTGTAGCCTGCCAGGCTCCTCAATCCAATGGAATTCTCCAAGCAAGAATACTGGAGTGGGTTGCTGTACCCTCCTCCAGGGGATCTTCCCTGACCCAGGGAATGAACCCACGTCTGCACTGCAGGCAGATTCTTTAACCACTCAGCCACCTGGGAAGACCACAATACATATATACATTAGTAGTTCATATTACTGAGGACCTCTGGTAATGCCTTAGCCTAGAATGAAGTCTTTAACCCTTAACTCCAGAACTACTTCTTTCCCACGCTTCCCCCAAGTAAGGGGCATGTCATATCCTTCTTCCTCTACCACTCATACCATCGGCCTTTTTGGGTGACAGTGAATTCAAATACTCTTGCTCCTGACGCTTGTCATATCCCATTATGTTTACTGTCCCTACACTACCACAAAAGTTAATATACCTTTAGGATAGAACCAATTTCTTAACACTTTGTAGCCATCAAAATACTGAGCTTGGTATTGACTTCTAATTCTCAGGCAAGTTGAATTGAAGACCGTAATTCCAATCTTACCTTTAATCTCATGCCTTCTGCATGGGTGTCCTTTTGCCTTTCAGATCCTGCCAAATCCACCAGATTGAGAAGAGAGGTCCGTATATTCACAGTTTCATGGCTTTTCTCCATTGACTCTATTGTAATTGTAAAGACTGCATGAGACCTAGAGGATTCTCTATTCATTGATGTTGAGGCGACACGTCTGTTTCTCCACCCTCCAGACAACACCTAGGCAAAAGGAAAATACACAATCACAACTTCCACATTTTCACAACAGCTACAAACATCAGCAGGAAATCTGTAAAGGGTGGTGTGAGACTACTGGTCTACTGAGCAACATACGCAAGTACACACGCTAATTTTCCTTTCCCTTTCCTTTTTGTTTCTTCTCTAGGTCATGAGACCAAACAAGCAGGAAATCAGAAGGCATAGCATCTAGAATGGGTTTTGCCATTTCTCTATTTGTATTAATGCAAGTCATAAAATCTCTCTAAACCCTTTTCTTAACCAAAACTACGAGAAGTCAGATAAATCTCAAAATTACCTTCAAGCCCAAAGCTTTATCAGTCCTTTTGGTCTACAGAGTATTTGTTTTTACTTCCTGTTCCCTGTGGCAGGCAGGCTACATGAAGGTTCAGATAGCAGGCTCTAAAATCAGATGAATACCAGTTCAACCCTTGTCTCCACATCTACCAGTTGTGTGGTCTGGGGCCAAGTGACCTTTTCAAGGCTCAGTCCCATATGTGTAAAATGGGAATGTGGGTACCTCCCTCACAGTGCAGAACATCTCAAACTGTAATATGCACGCTAACCACCTAGTCCCATTAAAATTCAGATTCTGATTCAATAGACGTGAAGTAGAGGCTGAGATCCTGCATTTCTAACAAGCTCCCAGGTGACACTGATAGTATGAGAACTACATTTTTGAGTGGCAAGGTCACAATATGTATTGGATAAATAA
Organism: Bos javanicus; assembly: GCF_032452875.1. Taxonomy (NCBI): domain Eukaryota; kingdom Metazoa; phylum Chordata; class Mammalia; order Artiodactyla; family Bovidae; genus Bos; species Bos javanicus. The sequence continues at coordinate 16,523,874 of NC_083889.1, read as the reverse complement.
AGAAATTATTAGCTTACCTCAAAAGCAGATAAAAAATTAAATGAAATAATGTATACAAAGAAGTTAGTATAGGCTTCAGCATATATACTCAATGAATAGAGCTGTTATAACCCTATTAAGCAGTCACAGCATAAAAATGAAATTGTTTATACCTTTTATTTTTTGGTTAATTAATTCATGCTTCCTTTTCATAACACCAAATACTGTATATTAAATATTAGATAAATAATGACATTTACACAGCTGCAAAGAGAAAGAAGAATCCTCACTCAAACATGAGACAAATTTCAAAATACTATTAGCTTAAAAAAAGTGTGGGACTTCCCTGGTGCTCCAGTGGTTAAAACTCTGCACTCCCAATGCAAGGGGCCCAGGTTCAATCCTTGGTCAGGGAACTAGATTCTGCAGGCCACAACTCAGGCCCGGTGCAGACAGACAGATAGATAGTGAATGAACAGAATGAACAATACCAAACTAACCCAAAATCAAGGAGTCAAACATCTATTTTAACAAAGGGGAAATTTATAAAATACGGTCATACTATTTTTCTTTCCTTCTCATGAACATCCTGGCTATGGCTTAACAAAACATCTTTAGTAACACAATTCCTTCTTTTTTTTGAGGTCAAGGCGTTCTTCACAGCATGCTATGTTGTCTATGGAGCAATCATTCGATGTAGGGTACCTGATAGGCTTCAGCTGCTGAGGTCACCACCTGTTCTACTGCACCAACAACAAAGACCCCCTTCTTAATATGCTCCCTTATGTACAGTCCAGCCGATGCAGAGTCCAGCAGGTCATAGATGTGCTCGTTGTAGATCTCAATAAATGAACACTTACAAAGAAAACTCTTTCCAAGTCCAGCCTGTAAAAGAGAAGCCTGGTTTAGTGATATTGTCATGAGTTCATCCCTACCTTTCCTGAGCACTCATCTTTTCACTCACTTCACAACATATAAATTTCCTACAATATTATCCTTTACACAATACAAGATACTTAAAAGTCAGTTTAAAAACATAGGTTACTAGTTTCAACACATCATTAACAGTTTTAAGCAGCATCAAACCGTGGTCCCAGGAGCCCTGACATTTCCAACAGTACCTGAGAACCAAGATAGGGAACTAGGACTTGAGCATGCCAAACGGGCAATTCCATTTTTCGCTTAATTGAGGTATAATGGATATAGAGCATTACACTAGTTTCAGGCATACAACACAATGATTTGATATTTGTATATACTGCAAAATGATCATAAGTCTAGTTAACATCCATCACCATACATAGTTACATAACTTTTTTTCCTTGTGATGAAAATAGCAGTTCTAGTTTCATCTGTCATATACTGGACTTCCTCATAAGTGTATCTGAATCAAGTGTTATATTTTCGAAATGACAGAAAATAAGGCATTTTAAAAGCCTCTCTTACAAAAAATAAAAAGCCTTGCTATAGGATTTCTAACCACAGAAATGCACGTCACTAAATCTATTTCACTGGCACATAATATGCTTGTCTAACCACAATGGTAAGAGATAGTTTCTGCAAAGGAGTTAAGTGGTAACTCAATGTTATATATCAGTCTCCCTGGCACATAGGTAATAGAATACAGAACACTAATGGCCCTTAAGCCTGGAATTCACTAAGGTAACAATGCACAATAAAGAGAACGGCCCAATCTGGGAGCTAATGCAAAATGGAAGCCCACGTAGCCAGGACAACAGAGCCACACCAAGTGTGAAGCAAGATCATGGTCAGATGGTAGCAGGTAAAGATGGCCCGTTACTACTGTCAGCCTAGGTGCAGGTAGGTGATACGGATTCATGAATCTGTTTTCCTCAGTTAAGATTTTCTTTACACTTTCTCTTTTGTAAAATCTGAGCGTCTAAAGAAGCACTACTTTCTACTTTCTTTTAATGTCAGGTCAAGGATGATGCATGTTTTATAGACTAAAACCTTTAGAAATAGAAAACTCAGAATCCTTAATTTTATCTTGAGAACTGAAGGATTTTTTATACCACTCTAGCCTATCCACGTGTAGATGACCAGTTATACCCCTCCATGTATCATGAACTATTATTAGTAGTTAACTACTCAAAAGTAGATATTGCATGGAATTCCCTTTATTTTTACAGTAAGTTTTACCTTCTCTTTTTCACGTTCAATTAAGGAAAATAAATATTCAAAACTTCGAGGGATTACTCCTCTCAGATTATGAGAAAAATTATCAGATTCAGATGGTCCTAAAGAAAAACATAAAAAAACACAGATATGTAACTGCTCATTTTTATTCTGTAACAGAAGTCCTTCAAAATGGCAACAGTGAAAGACAATTTAACAGAAGATACATTGTATAATCAGTTTCTTCTGGGCTCCCAAACAAGTTAATCTGTGGTAAGAGACGGCATAAGAGAACCAGCCTATCAACAGGTGCATGATAGTCACTAAGTCATTTGAAAAAGCAGCTGTTGTTTGATAAATTAAAAAATCCATTGAAGTCCCAAGCTTGAAATGTTTCCTTCTGCAGATATCAAAATTAGCAGAAATAATAAGCAATTATACTTTACTGTTGCATAAGACATTCAGTCGTCTAGGATGACCTTTATAAACTGGCAGTGTGGCCACGGGCTAATTAAATACTTAATCTCTTTGAGTCTTTCACTATAAAATGGAGATAATAATGGAAATAACTAACTCACAGGGTATAAAAATTAGCATTAGCTAGCATTTTCTTAATTGGGCAATAAAAGCCAGGGTGGTAACAAAGATACTGTAGGAATATGTCACAAGGTTTCTATACAGAGAGAAAACTGAAGAGGAATCCTACCCTTATTTTGTTAACACTGGAGAAAAATATGTAGATATGTAAGTAGTAGGAGTTTTTGGAATATTAATTCAAACTAGCTATGTTTAGCAGAAAAAATTATATAGCTAGAAAAGATCTAAAAGTTACTGTACGTATTAGATAATTATACCTTAGAGACCACAGGAACTAAGAAAATGCTGGTGTATGCAAGAAAGCTACAGAAAATAAATTTTAAAATATTATCATCATCTTGATGTGCTATATCTAAATTATATTAAATGGATCCTGTAAACTGTACCTTAAATATATGTGTGTGTGTGTGTGTGTGTGTGTGTGTGTGTATGTGTGTATATACACAAACGGTAGAAAAATGGAAGTAAAGAACACAGAGGACAGAATATTAGAGTATGTGCAGATAATTTTTTAACATTTTCCTGCTAAATCCTATACAAAGATATTCAGCACACTCGTTACAGTTACCTTATCATCTCTTGCCTGGTCTCCTGACTTGGCTCGCAATCCTGCTTCTGTTCTAACCCCTTCTTATACTCTCTACTCCATTCAGCTGCCTGAGTAGTACTTTTAATTTAACATCACTTTGTGCAATGCTTCTTAAAAACAAACAAACAAACAACAAACCTTCCCATGACTTCACATCCCCTCAAAAAAAAAAATCCAAAATCCATGACTTGCCCTCTGGCTACATTTCCAACCTGCCCCTAATTCTGGAAAATTCCACTCTAGCCCCATGTGTCTTCTTGCTGTTCCCTGAATACTTTTCAGCATACTCCCAACTTAGGGCTTGCCTGTGAATTTGCAGGGACAGCCCCTCTGCAGAAGATTCTTCTCCTATGGTGTCAAGGTTCCTTCTCATTTCATTAAGTCTCTTCAAATGTCACCTCAAGAGGCCTCTCTGACTCATCAACCTAAAACAGTACCCCCTGCTCCTTTTTATCCCCTTATTTTCCTTCACAGCACTTATTACTGCTGCTGTTTAGTCACTAAGTCATGTCCAACTCTGAAACTCCATGGGCTATAGCCCACAGGATCCTCTGTCCTTGGGATTTCCCAGACAAGAATACTGCAGTGGGTTGCCAGTTCCTCTTCCAGAGGATCTTCCTGACCCAAGGACTGAACCCGCATCTCCTGCTCAGCAGACAGATTCTTTACCAACGAGCCACTGTTGCTGCTGCTGCTGCTGCTAAGTTGCTTCAGTTGTGTCCGACTCTGTGCGACCCCAGAGACGGCAGCCTGCCAGGCTCCCCCGTCCCTGGGATTCTCCAGGCAAGAACACTGCAGTGGGTGGCCATTTCCTTCTCCAATGCATGAAAGTGAAAAGTGAAAGTGAAGTTGCTCAGTCGTGTCTGACTCTTTGCGACCCCATGGACTGCAGCCTAGCAGGCTCCTCCGTCCATGGGATTTGCCAGGCAAGAGTACTGGAGTGGGGTGCCACTGCCTTCTCCAAATGAGCCACTAGGGAAGCCCATATTACTTATTACCTCTGGCACAAGTGCTACGATATTTATTTGCTTTCAATTGTACATCCCCCCATGAGAATTATAAGCTCCAAGAGAGCCTTGACATTGCCTTTTATTTGAACAGACCACCAGAGCCTTGAAGAGTGCCTGGCATATTTTTAGTACTCACTTATATGTATGTTGCTGTAATTTCAGAGAAAGGAAGACCTTTCTTACTAAAACTCACAATTCAGAAACCATTAAAAAAAAAACAACCCTGAAATTCAACCATATAAAAACTAAAATTTTGGCATAAGAAATAAGTAAGCCAGCAGAAAAAAACTAGAGAAAAATTTGTCATCTATATTATAGACAAAGAGCTAACCTATTTTATGAATCCCCACAAATGAGTAAGAAAACGATATGCTAATTTTTAAATAAGAAAAAAAGCTTGAATGTGCATTTAACAGAGAGGCTATTTAAATATTCAATAAATGTATAAAAGGTGGTCAATGGAAATCAAGGAAGTGCAAATAAAAACACAATGAGACAGTACTACACACACTCCAGAACAACTAAAATTTTTAAAAAGGACAGTATGAAGTGTGGACATGTACGTGGAGCACTGGGAAATTCCACGGTGACACATCTCTATCATGGTGACACATCTCTATCATGGCCCTACCTACAAAAGCTGAACGTACACATACAAGTACCCAGCAAGTCCACTCCCAGAAGTTTAAAGTTCAACAGAAATGAATTTTAAAAGACACATACAAGAAAAAAATGTCCATAACACCATTATTCACGGGGTCTAAAACTCTCTAGCAACAGCAGAATGGAAAATGTGGTCTACTCATACAATAATATATTATACAGTAATGGAAATGAACTACTACTACATGCAATAACATGAGTGAATCTCAGAGTCTTCATGCTGACAGAAAGACTCCAGACATAAAAGAGTAAACACAGTAAAACGTCACTCACAGAAGTGCAAAACCCAGCGAAACTAGTGACACAGAAGTCAGAGTAATACATACATCATGGGGTGGAGTGGGAGTAGTTACTGATTAGGAATTTTGATCAGAAGAGTGGTTATACGGGTATATAAATATGTAAAAATTCATTAAACCCTCTTCAAAAGTTGTTAGTTAAGCACATATTCTGTGCTAAGCTTTAAACTGGAAATAGCCAAAAACACAGATTTCACTGTTATATAATGGAAGTCGTAATCTGACAAGAATGTGGGAAATGACCCTAATTTCATGAGTTCAACATCATACACAGAAAGTATGACTTTCCAAAAAACATGCTAAGTTCTGTTATCACGAAAGAGTAGACTAAGCCAGTAAATGTTAATCTCTAGTTTACTTACCCATCATGGTAAATGTTTTCCCTGAACCAGTCTGTCCACTGTAAAAAAGAATGTTTTATATATTATTTTCACACGTATAATTTAGAAGACTACCTAATTTTAATATGGTCTGCTGCTGCTGCTGCTAAGTCACTTCGGTCGTGTCTGACTCTGTGCGATCCCATAGACGGCAGACTACCTAATTTTAATACAGTCTACTAGTATATAAATTTTCCCCACAAAGAACTAATTTTCTTTCTTTCTTAAAATTTATACCAGGTAAAAAGTGAATGATCCATTTTCTTTCTCTCCTATTCTACTACTAAGAGCTAACTACTCTTAATTGTCTGATAAGTCCTTCCAGAGTATACAAACACAGCCATCAGAGTTTTCATTTAATTTTTATTTATAAAATTGGAATGATGTTATTCATACTTCTCTGCAACCTGTTTTTTTTCCCCCTTAATTTCAGACATTTTTCTACATGGGTAAATAGAAATCTACCTCTTTATGTTTAATGGCTACGTAGTACTCCATGAATGTATCATAATTTATTGAACCAGAACCAACTGGATTTTTTTCCTAATTTTTTCTGTTCTAAATAATGCAGCAATTCTCCTAAATTCTGCCTTTAAAAGGAACCAAGATATTGTCATACTAAAAATAAAACAATTAAAAACATCCTTAGGCTATAGGCTTATTTTGGGTAGTGTCATGATTTCTCAGGTACCCTGAGAAACAGGGGTAACAAACAAAATACAAAAATAAAAACTTAAGTTGAATATAGTTGTCAGTTAGGATGATAAATGTGTTTAGCTTGGATTCATAGCACAAACATAAAATTTTGAGTTTACTTTTTGGTTCAATGCCCCAAGAGCTAGAAAACAGCATAATCTGCTTGTTTACCTATTTCTTTTGGAAGCAGGTTGGAGATAAGTTCTTTAGTTAACTTAGAATGAGAAATGGATATTGCTGCGTGCCCTGCTTGAAAGTGAAAGGGACACTATTAACAATAACTTTAGGAACTTCCTTGGCAGTCCAGTGGCTAAGACTCCATGCTTCCAATTCTGGGAGCTCACGTTCGATCCCTGGGCAGGAAACAAGATCCCACATGTCGCAACTAACAACTGGTGCTGCCAATACATTAAATAAATAAATATTTTTAAAAATAGCTCATGAACCAGAAAGTATGCTCATTCAACCAATAAATCAATGCTCACTTCTCTCCATGTACTTCTCCTTTCTACCCTCAACTACCAAAAGTAATTTTCAAACTAAATCTATGATTAGTATGCCTACAGGAAACACTTTGAAGATACATAATCTCTGGTTACTGGGGATTTCATTTTCGAGCTTTACCACTCAAAATATTCTGTGAGAAAAAATCCTTTCTTCTCTTGAGAAGAAATATGAGAAAATGGTTAAGTGCTTCACAGATGAAGAGAGAACATTTAGTTCTGCTGAACACAACTGAAAAGCAAGCATGAAAGGCAAAGGGAAATTTTCAAGGAAGAAAGTGTATGCAAGATGAACACAAGCTTCAGACTTCTGGATTTTTATTTTCTTTTATTTTGAGCCTATTATGGATAAACCAAGGGTACATACACACACACAAAAATCAACTATTCAAAATGAACTATATAATTCACTAAATTCACTACATTCTATTAAAAACTTCTGGTTCTAGATAAAATTAGGAAGTCTGTTGCTAGGAGAAAAGGAAAAAATAATTATAAAATTCACCTTGTATACCTGCCAAGATTGTCAGCTTACATTCTAATATTAAATCTAGAGCAATATTTGAAGGCTGCCAATACTTAGAAATTCACAATCATTGTGCACTTTATTTTGGCTGCACTGAGGGGTTTACAGGATCTTAGTTCCCTTTCCCAGGCCACTGCAGTGAAAGCACCAAGTCCAAATAATAGGCTCACCAGGGAATTCCCATCATCATGCACTTTGAGTATACGTCTTGAAGACAGTTTCATAGTTTCTCATACTATAGGACCCAGCAACTGTATCTCCAGGTATTTACTCAAGTGATTTGAAAACTTACGTTCACATAAAACCCAATATTTGAATGTTTGTACTAACACTCATAATCACTAAAAACTGGAAGCAATCAGAGAAAGACAGAAAGAAAGAAAAAGCTATTGATGGATGCAACAACACAGAAAAATCCCAAGTACACTTTACTAAGCAAAAGGCTACATATTGTGTGATTTCTTTGGAAAAGGCAAAAGAGCAATGGAAAATATATTAGTGTATCCAGCGGCTGGGAGAAAAAGAAGTGGTTGACTATGAATGCAACAAGAGGAACTTTGAAGGGAAAGCGACTGCTCTCTTCAGTAGGTGTGCCAAAAACATGACTCTGCAACTGTCAATACACTAAGAAACCGTACATCACAAAGGGTGACCAATAAACAAGCAAAACACATCAAACTAGGATGTCAGAGACCCTGGGATGAAATGCATCTAACTGATTACAAGTTCATGACACACTGCACTGAAGGCAGTAGGCAGAAAAGGAGCTGACCTAAGTTGACAAAAGGAGGTTTTGATTAGAAATTGTAGGACTTAAGGGAAAAAAAGGATCTGTGCATCAACAATGTACTCAGTAAAATTGTTTCTCACAGGGATCCACGATAACAATTTGGAAACTGCTTTGCATGTGTACTAGGGCTGAACAAATAAATAAATGGATGATAGCAATAGGAATCCAGATTTCTGTCAGCCAGGAAGTTACAGATAAAAAAGAAAGGAAGGTTAGAATGAACCCACGTCAATTCTCAATCCTTGGATTAGTCAGACATTAGCATGAAGGCAATGGCACCCCACTCCAGTACTCTTGCCTGGAAAATCCCACGGATGGAGGAGCCTGGTGGGCTGCAGTCCATGGGGTCGCTAGAGTTGGACATGACTGAGTGACTTCACTTTCACTTTTCACTTTCATGCATTGGAGAAGGAAATGGCAACCCACTCCAGTGTTCTTGCCTGGAGAATCCCAGGGACAGGGGAGCCTGGTGGGCCGCCATCTATGGGGTCGCACAGAGTCGGACACGACTGAAGCGACTTAGCAGCAGCAGCAGCAGCATGAACTCAAGTCTAGCTTACTCTATATATTCAAAAGAAACAGACAAGAACAGAAACAATTGTAGATATGTCTCCACACATGACTTAGTATATGTGCACATATTACCAAGCTCTGTCTGCTGAGATGGCCTAAAAGCAAAACACAGTCCTGCTGACACCTTTATTTTAGCTCAGAGAGCCTTGTCGGACTTCTGACTCACAACACTGTAAGATAATAAATTTGTGTTGTTTCAAGCCACTTAAGTATGTGGTCATCTGTTACAGCAGCCATAGGAAACAAATAGAAGCACTTACTATTGTAACCTTGTATAAGAACACAGGAGACAACTTACTATGCAAAGATGGTGCCATTGTAACCGCTCATGCAAGACTCCACAATGCCTTTGGCCACAGTTGAGAACATAGACTCCTATAAATGTAAGCACCAAATATGTTAACATTTTATAAAAATGAAAATGTTTTCCCTAAATGACATTCTAAAATATAATAAAATTTGTGTGTAAATTGTCATTTGCAATGTGAAAATTATATCCACTATACAAAAAAAGGCTAAAATATCTAAGATGATAAAGCTGTAAACATAATTATATCCATTAATCTGCTATGCAATTATAGATTTAAACCCCACATCTAGACTTTATATAGAAATTAGCATGTTGCACACAATATTATACTGCTATTAGCATAAAATACATAACCCTATATGTTCTTCAGTACTTTTCCCACAAACTTTTATCTGATTTTTCCTTTCTTTTTTATATACAAGTAGATGCATCATTAGAAAAGACCCTGAAGCTGGGAGAGGGGGACAGTAGAGGATGAGATGGTTGGATGACATCACTGACTCAATGGACATGAGTTTGAGTGAACTCTGGGAGACGCTGAAGGACAGGGAAGCCCGGCAGGCTGCAGTTCATGGGGTCGCAAAGAGTCGGACACAACTGAGTGACTGTACAACAACAGATGCACTTGTATTAACAAACCAAGAATTAGACACCTGCACTGCCCAGTATTAGCAGCCGTGAGTCACACATGGCTACAGAGCACCTGAAGTGTGTCTAGTTCAATTTGAGATGTGTTGTAAATATAAAACAATCATCAGTTTTGAAAGGTTGAACATGAAAAAAACAATGGAAAATACCTCATTAATAACTTGCTTTATGTTCATTACATGTTGAAATGCATTTTAGATATACAAGGTCAAATAAGATACAGAATTAAAATTAATTTTACCCATTTCTTTTTAATTTTTTAAAGATGTAGTTACTAGGAAATTCCTTGGTGGTCCAGTGGTTAGGACTCGGTGTTCTCACTTCTGAGGGCCCAGGTTCGATCCCTGGTCAGGGAACTAAGATCCTGCAAGGTATGCAGAACAGCCAAAACTGTAGCTATTAAAATTTTTTAAATTATTAATATATATGTGACTCACTTTCTATTTCCATTTTTCAGACATGTCCTAGATGAAAAAAAAGATCTAAAAATCTATGTGTCACCAAAAACGCAAATCATGTGTATTACGAGGGAACACAATATGTGTGATGTCCAATGCAATAAACATTAGCCATATGTGGCTATTAAAGTCAGGTCCTCAGACACACTATTCATATATCACACATGACTAGCCACATGTGGCTAGGACTCTGAGAAACTAATAATCTGAAAAGGTGGGTTTAAATTTTAATTAATCTTAATTAATTTAAACTTAAATAACCATGTGTGGCTAAAGGCTAATGCAATGGACAGCACAGATACAGAACATTTCTATTACCACAGAAAGTTTCAGTGAACAGTGCTGACTAGATTTTAACCAAATTGTTCTTAATTAGCAAGTTATTGAAAGCATAGTAATTATTTTTTTGGCTGTGCCCTGCAGCAGGTGGGAATCTTAGTTCCCCCACGAGGGATGAGTCTTAACCACTGGACCATCAAGGAAGTCCCAACACCATAGTAATCTTACGTTGATCACTCTCTAAGTGGTTTTAGTCAATAAGTCATGTCCAACTCATTTGCAACCCCATGAACTGTAGCCCACCAGGCTCCTCTGTCCATGGGATTCTCCAGGTAAGAATACTGGAGTGGGTTGCCATTTCCTTCTCCAGGGGATCTTCCCGACAAAGGGATCGAAACCACATCTGCTTGGCAGGCAGATTCTTTACCAGTGAGCTGTGTGGGAAGCCCTTGAATTTCTGTAACCTCCCTAAAATTCCCACATTGAAATTCTAAGCCCAAGTGTGATGATATTTGGAGATGGGGTCCTTGGGAAGTAAGTAATCATGAGACTGGAGCCCTAGTGATCCAGTATGGACACACCTTGGAGATATTGTAGGTTCATTTCCAGACAATCTCAATAAAGTGAATATAGCAGCAAATCGAGTCACATGAACTTTTCAGTTTTCCAGTCCATATCAAAGTTAAATTTATACTATAGTCTATTAAGTGTGGGACAGATTATTTCTAAGAAAACAATGTATATGGTCTTAATATAAAAATACTTTATTGCTAAAAAATGCAAAGAGTTACAACAGTAACATCAAACATTTCTGATCACAGATCACCATTACAAATATATAGTCACAAAGGATATGGGGTCACAAATGAAAAAGTATGAAATATTTCAAGAAATATTGACCACAGTGTGACACAAGGACATGAAGTGAGCAATGCTGTTGGAAAAATGCAGAGTTGCCACAAACCTTCAATTGTGTATAAATAAACCCAGTATCTGCAAAGTGCAATAAAACAAGGTATGCCTGAGTTCCCTGATAACAAAAGACACACAGGATTCTCTCTTTCCACCACGTGAGGACACAGTGGAAGGAAGCTGTCTACAATCTAGTGAGTCCTCACAAGACACTGCATCTCTGGCACTTGCTCTTGGATTTCCCAACCTCCAGAACTCTGAGAAATAGATGTTTATTGTTTAAACCACCCAGTCTTCTATTTGTGTAACAGCAGCCAGAACTAAGATATTCTTAAACTAGGCAGTTCAACTTTACTTTTCAATCATCCAGGGGTTCTCAAAAGTATACTTTCAATAACCTCCATCACTGGTTGGAGAGGGAAAGTAAAACAGGCTTGTCATGCTGTTCAAACTTTGACGGAGGCAGAAAAATATTTAATGAAATTAAATCTTAAATGCTAATGGAATATGTGCGCTTCCTTACTTACTTGAGATCTGTTGAACTGATGAAATCAGAAATGAAATTCTCCCAAGTAACAGAATCTTGTATGTCCCAAATGATAAGTGGAGCTCCCCGAATTATCATTACCTGAGTCGTGTCCATGTTGGCCACATGATCAAACACGAAGGTCTTAGGCTCAGGGTTGGAGTGCAGCCGGAGAGTCGTAGAAGAGAGCACAGATAAGCATAAGTTTTGCTCTCCATCAGCTGATCCAGAACCCTCTATAGGTGGGCGTATTCGTACGAAAACTTTGATAGCATCACCTTCATTACTAAAGACAAAAGACGTAGTAGCTCAATTTACAGGAGAAAAAGAATCTGAGCCTCCTATTGCCTCTAGTGTTCCTGGGTCAAGTTTCCCCAACAAGCCCAAAATCTGTCAGTTGACACTGACCGCTTTTCAAGAGTCACACATGACCCAAACCCTTTACTGATTTATAACTTCCTCTGATCTCTTCACAATTGCCATTTTCAAGACTTTACTACTTAAAACTAACTGAAACGTAGTTCGAAACTTTGCTTATCTCTGGTTTCCCTCTTAAAAGCAATAATAAACTGAGTCATTCTAAAGGAGAACTATGTTATTGATTTCATCTTTTAACCTGGAAATTGAGAAGATAGGGCTAGAGAGGAGACATGATTGTTCTGTATTTCCAAGTAGCTGAGGACAAAGGTTAACACTGAAACAAGGATCCCTTACTATGCTAAATGGTTGTTTTTGGAATACTACACCCTTAATTCTTTCGGCCTCATTCTTAATATTTTTTCCTTACCTTGGTTGGTTAGACTGACAGTTTGTCACATTGCGTAACTCAGCTAGAAAAAAAGATAAGAAGTCAGTAAAGATTTTTTAGAGTGCAATATAAAAACCCCATTCTTCTAGCCTGTTCTTCAGTTGCTCACACTCATCAATCTCCAGGGTCCCTGGCCTGGGCAGGTCAGGGGACAGGCCTCGATCTTCCTACCTATTCTAACTGTGAGCAGACTGGTTAAGGGGTCCCTGCAGAAAGTGAACCAAAAATGGCTTTCTCAACATAAAAGAACTCATTGTGGCTAAAGCCATTTTGTGATCTAAGCCTGGCCCAATGTTTGCCCTTCAACAGGTCTCAGTAATTAATGATCTTAAGGGAGGGATAATTAATGATCTTGGCAGGAGGGCTGAGAGGAGCTACTCCACGTTCAAGGTCAGGAGGGGCAGCTGTGAAGAGATACCACTCATCCAAGGTAAGGAGAAGTGGTTGCGCTTTGCTGGAGCAGCCGTGAAGAAAGACCCCACATCCAAGGTAAGAGAAACCCAAGTAAGACGGTAGGTGTTGCAAGAGGCATCAGAGGGCAGACATAGAAACCATAATCACAGAAAACTAGTCAATCTAATCACATGGACCACAGCCTTGTCTAACTCAATGAAACTATGTCATGCCGTGTGGGGCCACCTAAGAAGGGCGGGTCATGGTGGAGAGGTCTGACAGAATGTGGTCCACTGGAGAAGGGAATGGCAAACCACTTCAGTATTCTTGCCTTGAGAACTCCATGAACAGTATAAAAAGGCAAAATGATAGGATACTGAAAAAGGAACTCCCCAGGTCGGTAGGGGCCCAATATGCTACTGGAGACCAGTGGAGAAATAACTCCAGAAAGAATGAAGGGATGGAGCCAAAGCAAAAACAATACCCAGTTGTGGATGCGACTGGTAATAGAAGTAAGGTCCGATGCTGTAAAAGAGCAAAAATGCATAGGAAACTGGAATGTCAGGTCCATGAATCAAGGCAAATTGGAAGTGGTCAAACAGGAGATGGCAAGAGTGAATGTCGACATTCTAGGAATCAGCGAACTAAAATGGACTGGAATGGGTGAATTTAACTCAGATGACCATTGTATCTACTACTGCGGGCAGGAATCCCTTAGAAGAAATGGAGTAGCCATCATGGTCAACAAAAGAGTCCAAAATGCAGTACTTGGATGCAATCTCAAAAACAACAGAATGATCTCTGTTTGTTTCCAAGGCAAACCATTCAATATCACGGTAATCCAAGCCTATGCCCCACTCAGTAACGCTGAAGAAGCTGAAGTTGAATGGTTCTATGAAGACCTAAAAGACCTTTTAGAACTAACACTCAAAAAAGATGTCCTTTTCATTATAGGGGACTGGAATGCAAAAGTAGGAAGTCAAGAAACACCTGGGGTAACAGGCAAATTTGACCTTGGAATAAGGAATGAAGCAGGGCAAAGGCTAATAGAGTTTTGCCAAGAGAACGCACTGGTCATAGCAAACACCCTCTTCCAACAACACAAGAGAAGAGTCTACACATGGACATCACCAGATGGTCAACACCGAAATCAGACTGATTATACTCTTTGCAGCCAAAGATGGAGAAGCTCTATACAGTCAGCAAAAATAAGACTGGGAGCTGACTGTGGCTCAGATCATGAACTCCTTATTGCCAAATTCAGACTTAAATTGAAGAAAGTAGGGAAAACCACTAGACCATTCAGGTATGACCTAAACCAAATTTCTTTATGATTATACAGTGGAAGTGAGAAATAGATTTAAGGGACTAGATCTGATAGAGTGCCTGATGAACTATGGACGGAGGTTCATGACATTGTACAGGAGACAGGGATCAAGACCATCCCCATGGAAAAGAAATGCAAAAAGCAAAATGGCTGTCTGAGGAGGCCTTACAAACAGCTTTGAAAAGAAGAGAAGCAAAAAGAAAAGGAGAAAAGCAAAGATATAAGCATCTGAATGCAGAGTTCCAAAGAATAGCAAGGAGAGATAAGAAAGCCTTACTCAGCCAACAGTGCAAAGAAATAGAGGAAAACAACAGAAATGGAAAGACTAGAGATCTCTTCAAGAAAATGAGAGATACTAAGGGAACATTTCATGCAAAAATGGGCTCGATAAAGGACAGAAATGGTATGGACCTAACAGAAGCAGAAGATATTAAGAAGAGATGGCAAGAATACACAGAAGAACTGTACAAAAAAGATCTTCACAACCCAGATAATCACGATGGTGTGATCACTCACCTAGAGCCAGACATCCTGGAATGTGAAGTCAAGTGGGCCTTAGAAAGCATCACTACGAACAAAGCTAGTGGACATGATGGAATTCCAGTTGAGCTATTTCAAATCCTGGAAGATGATGCTGTGAAAGTGCTGCACTCAATATGCCAGCAAATTTGGAAAACTCAGCAGTGGCCACAAGACTGGAAAAGGTCAGTTTTCATTCCAATCCCAAAGAAAGGCAATGCCAAAGAATGCTCAAACTACCACACAATTGCACTCATCTCACACGCTAGTAAAGTAATGCTCAAAATTCTCCAAGCCAGGCTTTAGCAATACGTGAACCGTGAACTTCCAGATGTTCAAGCTGATTTTAGAAAAGGCAGAGGAACCAGAGATTAAATTGCCAACATCCACTGCATCATCGAAAAAGCAAGAGAGTTCCAGAAAAACATCTATTTCTGCTTTATTGACTATGCCAAAGCCTTGACTGTGCGGATCACAATAAACTGTGTAAAATTCCTAAAGAGATGGGAATACCAGACCACCTGACCTGCCTCTTGAGAAACCTGTATGCAGGTCAGGAAGCAACAGTTAGAACTGGACATGGAACAACAGACTGGTTCCAAATAGGAAAAGGAGTACATCAAGGCTGTATATTGTCCCCCTGCTTATTTAACTTATATGCAGAGTACACTATGAGAAACGCTGGGCTGGACGAAGCACAAGGTGGAATCAAGATTGCCGGGAGAAATCTCAATAACCTCAGATATGTAGATGACACCACCCTTATGGCAGAAAGTGAAGAGGAACTAAAAAGCCTCTTGATGAAAGTGAAAGTGGAGAGTGAAAAAGTTGGCTTAAAGCTCAACATTCAGAAAATGAAGATCATGGCATCTGGTCCCATCACTTCATGGGAAATAGATGGGGAAACAGTGGAAACAGTATCCGACCTTATTTTGGGGGGCTCCAAAATCACTGCAGATGGTGCTTGCAGCCATGAAATTAAAAGACGCTTACTCCTTGGAAGAAAAGTTATGACCAACCTAGATAGCATATTCAAAACCAGAGACATTACTTTACCAACAAAGGTCCATCTAGTCAAGGCTATGGTTTTTCCAGTGTTCATGTATGGATGTGAGAGTTGGACTGTGAAGAAAGCTGAGAGCCGAAGAATTGATGCTTTTGAACTGTGGTGTTGGTGAAGACTCTTGAGAGTCCCTTGGACTGCAAGGAGATCCAACCAGTCCATTCTAAAGATCAATCCTGGGTGTTTTTTGGAAGGACTGATGCTAAAGCTGAAACTCTAATACTTTGGCCACCTCACGCGAAGAGTTGACTCATTGGAAAAGACTCTGACGCTGGGAGGGATTGGGGGCAGGAGGAGAAGCGGACGACAGAGGATGAGATGACTGGATAGCATCACTGACTCGATGGACATGAGTTTGGTGAACTCCGGGAGTTGGTGATGGACAGGGAAGCGTGGCATGCTGCGATTCATGGGGTTGCAAAGAGTTGGACGCGACTGAACTGAACTGAACTGAAAGGAGGGAATGCAGAAACAAGGGAGGAGCAGTCAAGAAACAATAGTGCGGCCTTGGGGCATGCTCCTGGCTACTCAAGGGAAACACACAATATATATTTGAGTTCTTGAGGACCTAAGGCTCCTACCCAGGGAGAGGGTGGAATGATGATGTTGAAGCTCCAGACTTCAGTCAACTAAAGCCTGGACTTTGTTGACCTCTGCCCCAACTCTACGCTAAATTTCATCTGTCCAATCAAGTGCTTTCATGAATATACATATAGCCTTAGCTTAAAACCTCCTCAATTTTGCTGTTCAGAGAGACTGCTTTGGAAAGATTCTGATGTTCTCCTTATTTGCTGTACATAATAAATCCTAGAGGATGCAGAGACCACTTACCCAGAGTTGCTACAACGTATTACCCAAGATGTCTAGTTTCTAACAAAAAAACTGCAAGGAATTCAAAGAAACAAGAAAGTATGACCCATAAATCAGAATAAAAAGCCTGTGAGAGTGCTTACATGTTGATATCAGGAAAAAGACTTTAAAGTAGCCATTACAAAGATGTCCAGAACTAAAGGAAATCATAATTACATTAACTTTGAGCTGAAAGAAAAAAAGAACAACCAAGCTCTAAGATCAACAGAGATTATGAAGGCCAAAGAACAGAGAGAAAAAAAATGAAAAGTGAAGTGAAACTTGCAGAAATGTAGGCCCAGATTAAGCATACCAACATGCACAAATGGGGAGAAGAGAGAGAGAACAGAAAAAAGTCAAAGAAATAATGGCCCAAACTTCCCAGAATCCATTAAAAAATGATCTATATATCCAGGAAGTTAAACAAATCCCAAACAGGATAAACACAAACAGACCAACTGATGCATCACAGTAAAAGTGTTCGAAGTCATTACTTAAGAGAGAACCTAATTTAGATTAACAGTTGACTTCTCAGTCAAACAGGAGGGAAGGGGGCAGGGCACAACATTTAAAAGAATGACACAGACACGGGACACGACAAAAACTGGTTAGAACAAACTCAGTCAAAGATGGTGGAAGATCTGACTTCCAGTGGACCTTGACCCTCATTATATGCTTACTGTAATATACTAGCATAAGCTAAGGGACATACCAACCAGTGCCACGATCTTTCAGGCCAATTATCAAAGAACAAAGAGGGCAAAGTGCTTGTCTGAGGAGGCCTTACAAGTAGCTGAAGAAAGAAGAAAAGCAAAAGGCAAGGGAGAAAGGGAAAGAATATTCGATTGAATGCAGAGTTCTAGGGAACAGCAAGGAGAGTTATGAAGGCTTTCTTCAATGAACCATGCAGAGAAATAGAGGAAAACAATACAATGGGAAAGATTAGAGATCTCTTCAAGAAAATTGAACATATCAAGGGCACATTTCATTGCTTGCAATGAATTTCACACCCATTGCAAGGATGGGCAGCATAAAGGACAGAAATGGTATGGACCTAACAGAAGCAGAAGAGATTAAGAAGAGGTGGCAAGAATACACAGAAGAACGATACAAAAAAGGTCTTAATGACCCGATAACCACAATGGTGTGGTCACTCACCTAAAGCCTGATATCCTGGAGTCTGAAGTCAAGTGGGCCTTAGGAAGCAGTACTAGGAACAAAGTTAGGGGAGGTGACGGAATTCCATATCAAATTCCATTTCAAATCCTAAAAGATGTTGCTGTCAAAGTGCTGAACACAGTATGTCAGCAAATTTGGAAAACTCAGCAGTGGCCACAAGACTGGAAAAGGTCAGTTTTAATTCCAATCCGAAAGAAGAGCAATGCCAAAGAATATTCAAACTACCATACAACTATGCTCATTTCACATGCAAGCAATGTTATGTTCAAAATCCTTCAAGCTAGGCTTCAGCAGTACATGAAATGAGAACTTCCAGATGTACAAGCTGGGTTTCAGAGAGGCAGAGGAAGCAGAGATCAAATTGCCAACATTCATTGGATCACAGAGAAAGCAAGAATTCCAGAAAGACAGCTGCTTCATTGACTACAAGGAAGCCTTTGACTGTGTGGATCACAACCAACTGTGAAAAATTCTCAAAGGGATGGGAATACCAGATCATCTTACCTATCTCCTGAGAAATTTGTATGCAGGTCAAGAAGCAACAGTGAGAACCTTACACAGAACAACTGACTGATTGAAAATTGGGAAAGGAGTACATCAAGGCTGCATATCGTTACCCTGCTTATTTAACTTCTATGCAGCACAAGCTGGAATCAAGACTGCTGGGAAAAATATCAACAACCTCAGATATACACATGATAACACCTCTAATGGCAGAAAATAAAGAGGAATTAAAGACTCTCTTAATGAGGGTGAAAGAGAAGAGTGAAAAAGCTGGGTTGAAACACAACATCCAAAATACTAAAATCATGGCATCTGGTCCCATCACTTCATGGTAAATAGAAGAAAAAGTGGAGACAGTGACAGGTTTTATTTTCTTGGGCTCCAAAATCACTGCAGATGGTGACTGCAGCCATGCAATTAAAAGACACCTGCTCCTTGGAAGAAAAGCTATGACCAACCTAGACAACATATTAAAAAGCAGAGACATCACTTTGCCTATAAAGGTCCATATAGTCAAAGCTACAGTTTTTCCAATAGTCATGTATGGATGTGAGAGTTGGACCATAAAGAAGACTGAGCGCCGAAGAACGGATGCTTCTGAATTGTGGTGCTGGAGAAGACTCTTGAGAGTCCCTTGGACTACAAGAATATCAAACCAGTCAATTGTAAAGGAAATCAACCCTGAATATTCATTGGAAGGACTGATGCTGAAGCTGAAGCTCCAATACTTTGGCCACTTGATGCAACTTGATGTGAAGAGCTGACTCACTGGAAAACGCCCTGATGCTGGGAAAGATTGAAGGCAAAAGGAGAAGGGGGCAGCAGAGGATGAGATGGTTGGATAGCATCACCAACTCAATGGACATGAGTTTTAGCAAACTTTGGGAGATAGTAAAGGACAGGGAAGCCCGGCATGCTACAATCCGTGAAATGCCAAAGAGTCTTAGCAGGCTTACCAACTGAACAAGAACAATAATCAAAGAACAAACAGTGGGCAGTGGCCCACTTCCTGGAAATCTCCACCCTTTCTGTGAAGTAACTGAAATAATCCACCCACTCAACAGACTATGAAATTATCCTGCCCGTAAAAACTAACCACTTGCCACATTTCGAGGCCCCTCACCTCCTGAGATGGTCCACACTCCATTTGTAGAGTGTGCTTATATTTAAATAAATTCAATTCTTACCTATCACTTTGTCTCTCACTGAATTCTTTCTGTGACAAGACATCAAGAACCTGAGCTTCATGAAGTCCTAAGACCAGGTAAGTGATCACAGACAATCAAACTCAAATTCACGTGGAAAAAAAATCAAAGAGCATCAAGTTACAGCAATCATATAATTAAAAAAAGAAAAAACGTAGAAATGTCTGTTTTCTCCTGTTTATTTTTAAAAATTGTAAATAAAAATGTATAAAATAATATGCATAAAAGGTATCAGGCTTCCAGGTGGTGCCAGTGGTAAAGAACCTGCCTGCCAATGCAGGAGATGCAAGAGAAGTGGGTTCGAACCCTATCAGGAAGATCCCCTGGAGAAGTATTCTTCACTTCACTCCAGATCCCCACTGGATCCCATGGGGATCCCTAAGATCCCCACTCCAGTATTCTTGCCTGGAAAATCCCATGGACAGAGGAGTCTGGCAGGCTACAGTTGGTAGGTTGCAAACAGTCAGACACTACTGAAGCAATTTAGCATAGCATATAAAGTATCATAAGCCTTTGACTGTGTGGATCACAACAAACTGTGGAAAATTCTCCAAGAGATGGGAATATCAGACCACCTGAGAAATCTGTATGCAGGTCAAGAAGCAACAGTCAGAACTGGACATGGAACAACATGGTTCCAAATCAGGAAAGGAGTACGTCAAGGCTGTATACTGTCACCCTACTTATTTAACTTATATGCAGAGTATATCATGAGAAATGCTGGACTGGATGAAGCACAAGCTGGAGTTGAGATTGCCAGGAGAAAGATCAATAACCTCAGATATGCAGATGACACCATCCTTACGGCAGAAAGCGTACAAGCTGGACTCAAGATTGCTGGGAGAAATAACAAGAACCTCATATATGCAGATGACACCACTGTTAGGGTAGAAAGCAAAGAAGAACTAAAGAGCCTCTTGATGAAAGTAGAAGAAGAGAGTGAAAAAGTTAGCTTGAAACTCAACATTCAGAAAACAAAGATCATGGCATCTGGTCCCATCACTTCATGGCAAATAGATGAGGAAACAGGGACAGACTTTATTTTGGGGGCTCCAAAATCACTGCAGATGGTTACTGCAGCCATGAAATTAAAGGATGCTTGCTCTTTGGAAGAAAAGCTATGACCAACCTAGACAGCATATTAAAAAGCAGACATTACTTTGCCAACTGGTCAAAGCTAGTCCATCTAGTCAAAGCTATGGTTTTTCCAGTGGTCATGTATGGATGTGAGAGTTGGACTATAAAGAAAGCTGAGTGCTGAAGAATTGATGCTTTTGAACTATGGTGTTGGAGAAGACTCTTGAGAGTCCCTTGGACAGCAAGGAGATGCAACCAATCCATCCTAAAGGAAATAAGTCCTGAATATTCATTGGAAGGACTGATGCTAAAGCTGAAACTCCAATACTTTGGCCACCTGATGCGAGGAACTGACTCACTGGCAAAGACCCTGATGCTGGGAAAGATTGAAGTTGGGAGGAGAAGCGAACGACAGAGGAGATGGTTGGATGGCATCAACAACTCAACGGACATGAGTTTGAGTAAGCTCTGGGAGCTGGCGATGGACAGAGAAGCCTGGTGTACTGCAGTCCATGGGGTCGCAAAGAATCAGACAAGACTGAGCGACTGAACTGATAAGGTATCACTGGATGTATAACATATAGAAACATAATATATATATATTTGCCAAAATATCACAGAGAAGGTGAGTAGGAACAAACCTGTAATAGACTAAGGAAATGAATAAGATGTCAAGTAACATACTGTTGAGTTTGTAACAATACATGTTAATGTGTTTAACAATAATACCAGGCATTCCCTGGCAGACCAGTAGGTAGGGCTCTGTGCTCTCACTACAGTGGCTGGGGTTCTATCCCTAGTCAGCGACCTAACATCCCACAAGACATTACAGCCAGATAATAACAATAATAATAACACCAAAAAAGAGGATAAAAGGGAATAGATCTACACAGGAGTAATGTTTATATCACTGGAATTAAGCTAGTATAAATCTGAAGCTGATGCTGTTAAGATGGATATGTTAAACCCTAGAGCAACCGTTAAACAAAAACACAGTGAATGAAGAACAGAGGACCATGAAAGACCTGAGACACACAGAAAAAGAAAAGTAAAATGGCAGATGTGAATCCAACCAAATCAATAACAACACATGAGTAGATTAAACAACCCAATCAAAATGCAGAGATTGTCAGACCCAATCAAAAGGCAGAGATTGTCAGACTATATACTGTCTTCAGGAAACACCCTTTAGATTCAAAGATATGCTTTCACTTTGCGTGTGAAAGGATGAAAAAATTATCTCATGCAAACAGCCATCATAAGAAAGTGGGAGTGGCCACACAGGTTTCAGACAAAATGGGACTTTAAAACAAAGATACTAGAGATAAAAAGGAACATTTTATAATCATAAAAGGGTCAAATCACCAGGAAAATAACACAGATAAAAACATATCTACCTAATAACAAAGCACCAAAATACAAGAACTGACAAGAAATGAACAGAAAAGACAATTTTAGTTGGAGACTATTAATAGTTGGAGACTTCACCAATAATAGTTGGAGACTTCAGCATGCCACTTTAAATAATGACTACAACTAGACAAGATAGCAAGCCAATTAGTTGTTGCTTAGGGCAGGTGGGGGATGGGGAGGTAGCAGGTGAGAGCTCAAGGATATGAGATTTCTTTCTGAGGTGATGAAAAGATTCTAAAATTGACTACAGTGATAGTTGCACATATCTGTAAATATATTAAAAAACACTGAATTTCACATTTTATATAAGAAACTGTATGAGATAATATGTGACCTATCCCAATTATGTGCTAAAAAAATTATTTTAAAGAGGTCAGAGATGAGTACTAAATGCAGTGAAACTACAATGAGAAATCTGGTATCCGATCTGGTTCTAGGGAAAAACAACTATAAAAATACATCACTGGGACATCTAACAAAATGTAAACTATGGGCTGTGGATTCGACAACAATATACTTTCCATTAAAGAAACAGATGCTGTAATTATAGCACAGGCATCAATTCTCTTGCTTAAGTCCAGATTTATTGAACAAACACTGTGATTGTGCAGAAAGCACAATGAACATTTTGGTCCAATAATGGACCAATTTGTGTGCTAATATCCTCTGAATGCTGAAAATGTTGGAGGAAAATGAACATTTTAGATGGGAAAAGAGAGCATAATGATGTTTTAATGGTACGAGCGACCTAAAAAGTAAGTGAAACAACATATTAGAAAAGAATTACGATTGACAGCTAAAAGCATTAACGTTATTGGAAGACTCAAACACCAAACCAAAAATTCACCGTTTCTTTCATCTTCTAACACAGGCATCGCCTCCTTACCATTTATACCATTCACTAAGATACATCAAATTAGTCCAAAATCCAGTCCCTTGGCTTTAAAAATCAAGATTTCTTAAAGGGTTAGGCAATGTAAGAGGTGGGGCATGTAGCCAGCAACAGCAAAGGACAATGGAAGGGTTTATCAAAAGCAAAAACGACAGGCTCCCCTCCGTGAGAAAAAAGGAAGAACTTCCAGGAGAAGGAAAAACGGGATTGTGAGAATGTAAATACACCACTGAATTCTGTGCTTTAAAAGTCTCCTATCTAAGAAGAGTCCACAGCGGACCCTCCAAAAGAGAACGAGGTGCATAGAACAATATAGTAGGTTCTCCCCTTCAGAAAAGTCAGTAATCTAGAATTAAGCAGAAAGTGGGGAGAGTGTGAGCCGACCCTCAAGTTAGGATACAAAAGAGGCAGCCCCGACTGGGACTCGCGAAGGGACCAGCGACGAATGGAAGGTCCGAGAACAGAGGCAAGATTCAGCACGTCGCTTAGGAGCGCCTGGATGACAGCTCTCCGTTTGGTTTTGCTGCTCAGCCCCAGTGCCTAGAACTGCGCCAGGCTCTTAGCGTGCTCCCAATACACAGACGGAAAGACAACTGTTCCATTAATGTATTGTCTTGGCGAGACAGAGACGCCAAACACCCTCCCTCGCCGTTCTGTGCGCTCCTGCCCTTCACGGCCAGCAGGAAAGCTTGTACTTGTGGGAGGGAACGGGGTCACGAAGCTGGGGCTCCTCACTTACTTTTGCAGCCGGGCGCCATCGTGCCCTCAGCCCTCGGTCCCGAGACCTACGGAGCGACAGTACTCATTCCCAGCCGCGCAGCGCGCGGGGATTCCTCCCATTCAAGATGGCCGCGAATTTAAATTTGGCGCTCAGGTCCGACGTTGACGCCAGCGTGGAGGCCGCCATGTTGCCCGGCTTTGGGTCAGGGGACGGGGCTATGTGACGTCACGAGTAGGCGCCGTCGCCTCTGTACATCCTCTAGGCGCCCGGGAAGGCCTGTTTTCCCCCAGAGCAGCTATGAGCAAGCGGAACCAGGTGTCGTATGTGCGGCCAGCCGAGCCGGCCTTCCTGGCCCGCTTCAAGGAACGGGTCGGCTACAAGGAAGGGCCCACCGTAGAAACCAAGGTGAGCCCGGGCCTGTCGGGTTACCGCAGAAACGCGGCCGGCTCCGCTACTTTCGGCTTCTGCCTTGGAGGCCAAATACTGATGGGTCCCACTTCCCACCCACACTGGGCCTTCAGTCCGAGTGTCATCGGACCCCAAGCTGGTCCTCTTCAAACAACTACAGCCTCTTGCGCCCAGAAAGCTGTTGGTCGTTTTCACAGTGTTGCTGTGTTCTGAAAATTACTTGATGCAGGTAAAGCGCCCAATCCTTGGTAGATAGTACTTAAGGAATGATCATTTTTCTGTCTCTTCATTTTCACTTGCTCATTCCAAAACCTGTAGTCAACACTGTAGGTGATAGTGTCGTCCCACCTTCCAGGTAAAGAAACTGAGCACTTAATCAAATGACCTAATATACTTCCCTGGTGGTCTAGACGATAAAGCGTCTGCTGGGGAGACCCAGGTTCGATCCCTGGGTTGGGAATATCCCCTGGAGAAGGAAATGGCAACCCACTCCAGTACTCTTGCCTGGAAAATCCCATGGATGGAGGAGCCTGGTGGGCTACAGTCCATGGGGTCGCAAAGAATTGGACACAACTGAGCGACTTCACTTGCTTTCTTTCTTTTTAATATCCTAAGCCTCGAATCTAGAACATCTTTAAGAATGTCTTAGATCTACTTCTGTCCTTTGTTCTTACAAAAAAAAAAAAAGATGGAAAGCAAATACTTTTCATATCCTAGATCTGAATACGATCATGAGAGTCAATTTCTATGTCCTTCCAAGCTCCTTCCTGAACTGATTCACATCAAAACCTGCCCTATCTCTTCTAATAGAAAAGAGACATACCCTTATGCTTAAGACATGTGTGGAGAAATAATTTATTTAGCATTTTATCTAGCATTTGCAGTAAGACCCACTCCCATGTCACCTAATAGGACCCAAGATTGACTTAAGTGCAGTTAGTCCAGTGAGTATGTGTTAGCCCCAGGCACTGCGCCAGACTCTGAAAAGACAAAGAGATGGATTTCCAGAATGCTGTGTTCTTTAACTTTTAAATATTTCTTTGCCTGCATTGGGTCTGGATTGTGGGGCGCAGGATCTTTGTTGTGGCATGCTAGCCTCTCTCTAGCTGTGGTGCTGCAGCTCCAGGGTGCATGGGCTCAGTAGTTGCCTCTAGCGGGCTTAGTTGCCCCGCATGGCATGTGGGATCTTAGTTCCCAGACTAGGGATTGAACCCACATCCCCTCTGTTGGAAGGCAGATTCTTAACCACGGGACCACCAGGGAAGTCCCTGCCATGTACTTTAAACACCTTCCTGCCTGCCCTATTGTGACCTTCACAGGTCACCATCTCAGTGAAGCCCTTTGAACCTCCCCACAACAGTTACTCCTCTGTTCTTCTCTTCACTCTATCCATATCTTATCTGTAGTACTTACCATTCTGCATTGCAACTGCTTGCTCTCCTGTATATCTCCATCACTAAATCTAACTCTTTTAAGTATCTTAATCCATCTATATTTTCCTAGTACAGTGTCTGTGACCTCAACGAGTGTGTGAGAAGTTACAATGGTTAGATGACTGTGCTTATCATCCTGTTGGTCATTCATGGGTAGATTGACAAATGTTTCTTGTCCCTGCTGTTTGCCAGGCTCTGTGCCTTTAGATACAGAGAAGAAACACATACTGCATTGCCTAGTAGAGTCAGGAAAACATTGATGACACTGTGTGGTACATGCCACCTGTGAGCTATAGACAATATGAAAAGAAGAGGTGAGATCTCGGAAGCCACTGCTGAAGGATTTGAGTCTAGAAGCAGATTGATTAGGAGTTGGCCAGGGTCAGTGGGTTCTTCTAGGCCCTGGGAATTTACGCAGTGACAGGGGAGGCAGAGGAGCTAATATGTTCAGGGATCTGCAAAACTCAAACGTGTCTGGAGCCCAGAGGCCATGAGCATGGCGAGAAGATAAGACTGTGCTTCTAGCTGTGGTTATTGACTCAGGCCAGATCCTGCAGG
This sequence comes from Bos javanicus, assembly GCF_032452875.1. Classification (NCBI taxonomy): domain Eukaryota; kingdom Metazoa; phylum Chordata; class Mammalia; order Artiodactyla; family Bovidae; genus Bos; species Bos javanicus. The sequence continues at coordinate 16,497,651 of NC_083889.1, read as the reverse complement.
GCTTTGTTGCCCTGTCTGGGGGACAAGGAAGGCTCTGTGAGAAGTGGACTGACCAGCTGTGTGTTGAGTTTGCAAGCCTTGAAACCTAGCATTTCCATTCAGGGAATTCCATGTATAAGTTTGGAAAGGTGAACAAAAACATACAAAAATTTTATCATAGTAGAAAAAACTAGAAACAACCAAAATTTTTGCTTACAAAGAACTGATCAAATAAACCATGAGATAACCATATATAGAGTTAAATAATCGTAATTTTTAAAAATAGATAATGCCATATGTATCTCAGGGTATTGTGCAAAGCGTTTTGTTCTGTTTTTCTTTGAGTAAAAAAGTTGGGCAAGTAGAGCTTTTATGGTGTCTGATATTTTTCTTAAAAATCTCAATTAGCCAAAGGTTACCATGTGTTACGTGTGTAAAGTGAGTCCATGGTTTCTGTTACATTATTCTCTGTACTTTTTTATGTTTGGGAATTTTAATAATTTAAAAAGAAAAAAGAAAGCAAGTCATATAGTAGTATGTTTAGCGTCCTGTTTGTTTACAAAATGTTTTCTATACCTCCACATTTTTATACGCTTAGAACAGCTGATGAGATACCCACCAAACAAGCTGCTGAGAGGGAAGAAAGATGAGCAGAGCAGGAGGACCTTTTACCTACCGTTTCCTGTACTTTGGTGGTGTTTTTTTGTTTGTTCATTACTCTTTGAGAAGAGATGGAAGTGAAAAGGGTTGATGAAGAGCAGCAAGAACTGGCGCAGCCCAGCACTTCCCTGAATAGACTGGACATGGAACAGAGGGCCCCTGACATCAGGAACTGCAAGTTGGGGTCCTGCTGGGATGGAAACTGGTTCCCCTGGATAGGCACCCCAGAATAACTGGCAGGTGGACCTCTTCCCTACTCTGGCGAGGTTAGATTCTTAAGAGTTAACTTGAAAATTCACTGCCAAGCACATTTAGTCAATAAGCTTACTCTTCTCACTCTACTGATTAGTTTCTCACAGAGACAGTGGTTGTATTTAGTTCAGGGTCAGAACTTAAATGTTGTGTTTGTGTTTTTCCCTAGAGAATCCAGCCTCAGCTCCCAGAAGAAGATGGTGATCACAGTGACAAAGAAGATGAACAGCCCCAAGTGGTGGTTTTAAAAAAGGGAGATCTGTCAGCTGAAGAAGTCATGAAAATTAAGGCAGAAATAAAGGCTGCCAGAGCAGGTATGTCTGAAAGTAAGCTGGTTTTCCCACCAATTTAACGTTAGGTATGAAATCATTTTATATAATGGTATGGTATGTTTGATATTTCTCCTGGCAGTCTTGATTCCAGCTTGTGCTTCTTCCAGCCCAGCGTTTCTCATGATGTACTCTGCATATAAATTAAATAAGCAGGGGGACAATATACAGCCTTGATGTACTCCTTCTCCTATTTGGAACCAGCTTGTTGTTCCATGTTCACTTGTAACTGTTGCTTCCTGACCTGCATACACGTTTTTCAAGATGCAGGTCAGGTGGTCTGGTATTCCCATCTCTTGAAGAATTTTCCACAGTTTGTTCTGATCACACAGTCAAGGCTTTGGCATAGTCAGTAAAGCAGAAATAGGTGTTTTTCTGGAACTCTTTTGCTTTTTTGATGATACAGTGAATGTTGGCAATTTGATCTCTGGTTCCTCTCCCTTTTCTAAAACCAGCTTGACCATCTGGAAGTTCATGGTTCACGTACTGCTGAAGCCTGGCTTGGAGAATTTTGAGCATTACTTTACTAGCGTGTGAGATGAGTGCAATTGTGCAGTAGTTTGAGCATTCTTTGGCATTGCCTTTCTTTGGGATTGGAATGAAAACTGACCTTTTCCAGTCCTGTGGCCACTGCTGAGTTTTCCAAATTTGCTGGCATATTGAGTGCAGCACTTTCACAGCATCATCTTTCAGGATTTGAAAGAGCTCAACTGGAATTCCATCACCTCCACTAGCTTTGTTCATAGTGATGCTTTCTAAGGTCCATTTGACTTCACATTCCAGGATGTCTGGCTCTAGGTGAGTGATCACACCATCATGATTATCTGGGTCGTGAAGATCTTTTTTGTACAGTTCTTCTGTGTATTCTTGCCATCTCTTCTTAATATCTTCTGCTTCTGTTAGGTCCATACCATTTCTGTCCTTTATCGAGCCCATCTTTGCATGAAATGTTCCCTTGGTATCTCTATAATTTTCTTGAAGCGATCTCTAGTCTTTCCATTTCTGTTGTTTTCCTCTATTTCTTTGCAGTGATTGCTGAGGAAGGCTTTCTTATCTCTCCTTGCTATTCTTTAGAACTCTGCATTCAGATGCTTATATCTTTCCTTTTCTCCTTTGCTTTTCGCGTCTCTTCTTTTCACAGCTATTTGTAAGGCCTCCTCAGACAGCCATTTTGCTTTTTTGCATTTCTTTTCCATGGGGATGGTCTTGATCCCTGTCTCCTGTACAATGTCACGAACCTCCATCCATAGTTCATTAGGCACTCTATCAGATCTAGTCCCTTAAATCTATTTCTCACTTCCACTGTATAATCATAAGGGATTTGTTTAGGTCATACCTGAATGGTCTAGTGGTTTTCCCTACTTTCTTCAATTTAAGTCTGAATTTGGCAATAAGGAGTTCATGATCTGAGCCACAGTCAGCTCCGGTCTTGTTTTTGCTGACTGTATAGAGCTTCTCCATCCTTGGCTGCGAAGAATATAATCAATCTGATGTCGGTGTGTTGACCATCTGGTGGTGTCCATGTGTAGACTCTTCTCTTGTGTTGTTGGAAGAGGGTGTTTGCTATGACCAGTGCGTTCTCTTGGCAAAACTCTATTATCCTTTGCCCTGTTTCATTCCATACTCCAAGGCCAAATTTGCCTGTTACTCCAGGTGTTTCTTGACTTCCTACTTTTGCATTCCAGCCCCCTATAATGAAAAGGACATCTTTTTTGAGTGTTAGTTCTAAAAGGTCTTTTAGGTCTTCATAGAACCATTCAACTTCAGCTTCTTCAGCGTTACTGAGTGGGGCATAGGCTTGGATTACCGTGATATTGAATTGTTTGCCTTAGAAACGAACAGAGATCATTCTGTTGTTTTTGAGATTGCATCCAAGTACTGCATTTTGGACTCTTTTGTTGACCATGATGGCTACTCCATTTCTTCTAAGGGATTCCTGCCCGCAGTAGTAGATACAATGGTCATCTGAGTTAAATTCACCCATTCCAGTCCATTTTAGTTCGCTGATTCCTAGAATGTCGACGTCTACTCTTGCCATCTCCTGTTTGACCACTTCCAATTTGCCTTGATTCATGGACCTGACATTCCAGGTTCCTATGCAGTATTGCTCTTTACAGCATCGGACCTTGCTTCCATCACCAGTCACATCCATAGCTGGGTATTGTTTTTGCTTTGGCTCCATCCCTTCATTCTTTCTGGAGTTATTTCTCCATTGATCTCCTGTAGTATATTGGGCACCTACTGACCCGGGGAGTTCCTCTTTCAGTATCCTATCATTTTGCCTTTTCATACTGTTCATAGGGTTCCCAAGGCAAGAATACTGAAGTAGTTTGCTGACCCTGATGCTGGGAGGGATTGGGGGCAGAAGGAGAAGAGGACGACAGAGGATGAGATGGCTGGATGGTATCACTGACTCGATGGGCATGAGTCTGAGTGAACTCTGGGAGTTGGACAGGGAGGCCTGGCGTGCTGCGATTCATGGGGTCGCAAAGAGTCGGACACGACTGAGCGACTGAAATGAACTGAACTGATGGTATGTTTGAAGGAGATAGTCCTAGTTCAAACTTCATTTACCAGATTTGTGACTCTGAACAAGTTATTTCACCTCTCAGTCTCAGCTACCTCATCAGTAAAATGGGAACAATAATTGTGGCCACCTTATTGGGTTGTTATAAGGATTAAACGCAAATTTAAGTAAAAACATCCTTTTTTTTTTTTTTTTTAAATAGCTGGTTAGGTTTACAAACTAGTCAGCAGAGGTCTATTTAGTGCCTGAAGTGTGGAATGCTATATAGCATTTTATTCATTATTTGTAAGTTTTTATTACATTGCTTTAGGAGGAAATGCTGGAGTTTCAAACAATCACGTTTCAAAATACTTAAAAATACAGCATGATTATGGATAACCAACAAGGACAGTAGTATCTGCCCAGTGGTATGTGGCAGCCTGGATGAGAGGGGAGTTTGGTGGAGAATGAAAACACGTATATGTACGCCTGAGTCATTCTGTTGTCCACCTGAGACTATCACAATATTGTTAATCTGCTGTACTCCAATACAGAATAAAAAGTTTAAAATATGTGCGTGTGTGTGTATCTCCTGATTGTTTTGAATTGGGGACTGCCAATATTACAGTATACTTCAGTAAATGAGTTTCTTTAGGTTTTTTATTAAGTGACTGCATGTGTTGTGGGTACATAGCTAGAGGGAGCAGAGAAGAACAGGCTGAATTGACTCAAGGACATCCATAAATACAGTATGAGATTTTCTTGCCATCTGACTCTCCATTAAAGTCAAAATAATGAGAGAAAGAAAGTGTTTTAACTTTGTTTTTTGGTGCAGATGAAGAGCCACCTTCAGCTGATGGAAGAATTATGTATCGAAAACCAGTCAAGCGTTCCTCAGACGAAAAATATTCGGGTTTATCAGCAAGCTCAAAAAAGAAAAAGACAAAAGAAGAAGATGAAATAAATAAGCAGGACTCGGTTAAAAAGAACTCACAAAAGCAAATAAAAAACAGTAGCCTCCTTTCTTTTGACAATGAAGATGAAAATGAATAAATACATATTTTGGACTTCTTTAAAAACATATGGGATTTTTAGAAAATAACATCTGTTTTCCTATTATAAAGTAATATAAGTTCATTGAAGAAAATTTAGAAAATTCAGAAAACGTTCAGCAAGATAAAAACTATCTATCCATCAATACCCTTTTGACCTGAACTGCTAATTCTCTAACATTAACTACCACTAACATTTTATTTCCTGATGTGGGATGTGTGTGTATGTAAATTATATTTTTGTAACCAAATTTTTACTGTATTCTGTATGTTCTCTGTCCTGCTTCTCACTTGACATTGTATCATGAGTATTTTTCCAGGTCAGTAAAAATCAAAATCCTGACACTAATAACTACAGAGGATTTTGTAATTAAACATGTCCCATGTTTTATCGTCCTCTTCAGCAGAACCTCAGTTTGGATGAGGGAAATGATCATGGGCCTAGTTACCAGTACTTCCCCAGCTCCTGCTAAGGACAGCCTTGTGATAGCTCCGATAAATTAAGAGTTACAAGTAGATCTTGAGCAAGGATCTAATACAGGGGACCGTGATACAAGTTCAGATCTACTGTATCACATGGTGACTATAGTTGTTACATGATTTAAAAAAAAAGGTACAAGTGGAAATCTGCTTCCTATGTATCTGATACAAAAGGACAGATTTGGCAAGCATGAACGGTTGTCCTCTCTCCATCCTGCCTGGAACACAAACATGCAACCAAGAAGTTCCAGAGCCATTTGGGGGCATGAAAAAGACAGCCACTTGTTCCAGCTGGTACACTGGACAGACTCCAGGAGCTTGGATCATGATGGCATGCCTGGAGGATCTGCTGTACCAGCCTTGGACTTACTGATCCATGAGGATAAACACCTCCACAGTTAAAGTTCAGTCGGGTTTCTGTGACACGCAGCCTAATGATTCAATGGTAGAATGTGTGTGTATAGAAACCTCCAAGTGTATTTCTGATGATTTCCTTAGAATGAGTTGCTAGAAACAGAATTACTGGATCAAAGTATTTGAATATTTCTAAAGCTTTTGATGCTTTCTTTCAAATTGCTTTCTATGTAGTTTTACCATTTTATTCATACCACCTACAAGAACCCACATCACCTCATCTCTGGTAACTGCACCACCATTGGACTGGCACCTTTATATTTTTGTCAATTTGATATATTGAAAATGGTGTTTAATAGTTCTATTTAACCAGCATTTTCTCTGACCAGGGAAGCCCAACTGTTTTTCATGTTACCTAAAAATTTTCCTCGTTACAGCAAGTCCACCACATCTGGAGACTTATCAAGATCCCATTCTTCACCAGCCAGAAATTAGGAATTTCAGAGCTTCCATGTTATGAATTTGGTGCTACATCTGTCTTTCAGTTATTTTAAGACCTAATGTAAAGAGTCTCAAAAGTGATTCAAGTGAGTGGGCTCACAAGTCTTGAAATAGGCTCTGTAAGTTACACAGACTAGTCCCAAAGCCATTCTGCAGTGCTATCTTTAATGTGTACCCAACTTGTTATATAAACCAGGGTTTTTCTAGTCTGTATCACTGCTATATCTATTCTTGTACCAACACCCCACTGCTTTAATTACTGTAAATTTTAATATGTCTTAGGATCTACAGGTGGGAGTCTTGAGGACAAGGACCTTGTCTTACTTATCTCTGTATCTTTAGTACCCAGAACAGTATCCAACATATTAAGAGCATAATAAATACAATGAGAATGACTGTTTCTCTAATTTTTCAATAGGCTGGTGATTCTCAAAGTATAGATCCTAGACAAGCAGCATCAGCACCTCTGGGAACGTAAAGATGCAAATTTGTATGCCTTGCCTGAGAACCAGAAATTTAAGGTGTAGGGCCCAGCATTCTCTGCAACAAGCCCACTCGAAGGTTCTGATGCTCACTCAAATTTGAGAAATACTGATAAAAGCCTATAGTAAGGGAGATGAAGCCAAAAATTTAAACAAGTAACATGGAAGACTGTTTAAAAGATCTTAAATTTTAAAATTTATCATACTGATGAAGTCCTGACTGTAGGTGATACTTCTGACAATGTAAGTGGTACCAGCCAGGAAGCACATCTGAAGAAAGCCCAAGATCAAGGTAGAGTGGCAGGTGAGATATGCTGAGCAGCCTTCACAACACTGTTTGACCTCCGTAAACTGCTTTCTAAGAACAGTGGGTCCTGTTAACTGCAGAATCTAGTTTTCTGAGAAAGATGAGTGAGTTTGGGGCCAGAGGGGAGAGGATAATCCTTTCCCCTCACCAGCCCCAGAGTGCCTCCTTGCTTCTCATGAATGGACCATATGTACAGGTTAGACAATTAGGCCAATAATGTGATCCCAAGGCTGAGGCAGGAAACCTATTAATAAAAAGACAAGCCTGGGAACTTCCGTAGTGGTCCAGTGGCTAAGCCTCCACACTCCCAATGCAAGGGACCAAAGTTCAGTCCCTGATGGGAACTGGATCCTAGTTGCTGCAACTAAGAGTTTGCATGCTGCAGCTAAGACTCAGTGCATCCAAGTTAGTTAACAAAAGAAGCCTGGAACATCTTGTGCCCCAAAGTAAGGAGGTCCTCAGGGGATAATGGGGGTATGTCAAAAGGATGGAAGGAGAAGAGAAGGGATAGGTCTTCCTTGCAAAGGAATCCTAATTAATCAGTGTAGGAGGAATGATGGGAATACAAAAATCACAGTTCTTCCTGGTGGTCCAGTGGTTAAGACTCCAGTTTCAATGCAGGGGACACTGGTTTGGTCCCTGGATGGGGAACTAAAATCCTATGTGCCATGTAGTGTGGCCACCAAAAAAAAAAAAAAATTGGCAAATTCCACAGTAATAAGTTCCAGTGGGCTGAATGGTAGCCTCCAAAGAGTTTGGTCCTAATTCCTTGGAACCTGGGAATGTTACCTTATGTGGTAAAGTTTTTGCAGGTATGATTAAGGTTCTCAAGATAAAGAATCCTGGATTATCTGGATAGGCTCTAAAAACCATCACACATCTCTTTATAAGAGAGAGGCAGACAGATTTAGACATAGACAAGAAACTACAAAGAGAGGCTGAGAATGCTCACAGCCACCAGGAGCTGTAAGAAGACGATGCCCCCGGAAGTCTTCAGAGAGAGAGCAGACCTGCCAACACTGTGACTTCAGCCTAACAAAACTGATTTCAAACTTCTGACTTCTAGAACTCTAAGAGAATACATTTCTGTTCTTTTAAGCCATTGAGTTTGTGACAGTTTGTTACAGTGGCCATGGAAAACCAACACGTGGTGTTGGCAAGATTCATCAAAAGATATCAAAATTAGAGACTTCCCTGGTGGTCTAGTAGTTAAGACTATGCTTCTACTGCAGGGGGCTCAGGTTCGATTCCTTTTCAGGGATCCTGAACTAAGATCCCACATGCCACATGTCACAGCCAAGGGAAAAAAGAAGGTTTTTTTTTTGCCAGAAATATGCTGAAAAACAATATTTGCATAGTATCAAAGTATAGTTCCACCAGAGACTGATTAATTACAAAAAGAAAACTAGTCACTTAGAGTGGAGAACCAGGCAGGTGCCACATTATCTAAATGATCAAAGTAACATCACCAGTATACTGACATCATGACTTCCTGAAATGATGAACTGAGAAGGGCATATCACTTTCCAAAAGCCAGGAAGATTCCCCTACGGCCTTCCTGATGCCCTTTTCAAAGAGCGCAAGTCTTAATACCGAAGAGACCCAAATCCTAGCAGCTGACAAAGCACAGAATGTCAATACAGACACCAGAGCTTCTCTGCCAGTGTCAGTGCAAAGATGCCAGCTTATACTTTCTGCTTGGAAAAGGAAATAGCAACCCACTCCAGTGTTCTTGCCTGGAGAATCCCATGGATGGAGGAGCCTGGTAGGCTACAGTCCATGGGGTCACAAAGAGTCGGACACAACTGAGCGACTTCACTTTCTTTCTATAGTTTCTTTTGGAGAAGGAAATGGCAACCCACTCCAGTGTTCTTGCCTGGAGAATCCCATGGACGAGGGAACCTGGTGGGTTGTGGTCTATGGGTTGCAAAGAGTTGGACACGACTAAGCAACTAACACACACACACACACATACTTTCTTCTGAAGAAGTCCTTTATTCTGAGATTATAGGTTTCTTATCTCTGGTGTTTCTTCTATGAAACAATGTTTATAATAAATGGTAGGTTAATTTAATATGCTTACTCTTCAAATTAAAAGGCAATAAATCTGTATCAGCTTCCAAAAAATATTTTGAAGTTTATGGCCAAGGAAAGCCAAACATCAAGGCCAGCTGTTTGATAGAATATTCCACAGTAACAGAAATGTTTTATATAATAGCTTTGCTATCCTTAGCCACAGGTCCATTGAGCACTTGGAATGTGGCTAGAGTGAGAAACTTAACTTTTCCTTCTGTTAATTTTAATTAGTTTACATATAGGAAATTCCCTGGTGGTCCAGTGGTTAGGACTCAGCACTTTCACTACCAAGGACTGGGGTTCAATCCCTGATCAGGGAACTAAAATCCCATAAGCCAAAGTATTTACATGCAATTAGTGGCCACTATATTGGACAGTACAGTTTTAGGTATTACTGGGGTAGACAGGAATTTTTTAACTCATTAGGAGTCCTGCAGTTCATGAGGAAGTCTTTCCCACTTTGTAAAGGTCAGAGATGTTTCTACATTTAACATGAAACAGTGCAAAATGCAATTATATCTGACTATGTGGCTCAAGATAACCAGGCCCATACAGTCAAATCAGGCAGCAGGCTCCCATTTCTGTGACCCTTTCCCCAGTCCTGGGCCCTGTCTCTCCAGAGGTTGTTGCTTTCAGAGCCTCACACTGCTATGGAAACAGTCTCTTCACTGTATCTACTCGCACCAACCTACTGCTTCTCCCGAGACATACATGAGGTCTTTCAGACAGGAGAAAGGCTAGACAGAAGGCATCTGTCCAAGTGTCAGGTTAGGAACTCTCCACTGCCTCACAGTCATTCTAGGCTAATGGCAGCCCCAAGTTTAATGTGATTTAGGCATATGTGGTCCCAGAAGCTGGCACAGAAGGGCCATTTAGTTATCATCATTGATTTGAATGTTTCCTTAGAGACTGGCAACAGTGACAGCACAGTCCTGGTCCCAGGAGCTGCTGGGGAGAGCTGAACAACTTTGTCAGCTGCAGGATGGGACCCTGAACTTTGTATCCATGTAGCTGATTCCCCAAATTCTCCAAGTCTAGTCATACCTTCTCGTGCTACTCATCCCATCACAGCCTCCATTCTCTCCAGTGCCTGGGTCCTTCTGAACCTGCAGTGTCAGATCTGAGAACACAAACTGTCTGTTCTACCACCTTGACACTGAGTCGTTCCCAGCCTTCTCCTCCCTACACCAATCCAGCTGTGCACCACTACACTCTTCCCCTCCTACCTGGTGCCCTGAGGAGACGGTATCAGAGAGTCCATTTCCCATTGCCCCTACCTCTCCCTGGGTCAACAAGTCAAGCTGGGTCTCTGGTGCAACTGCGGCAGTATTGTCTACCTCCTGGAGATAGTTCTCTATAAAATTGTATGCAACAGAAGCTGTACATCCAATTAAAAATGAGGAAACATCCTGAACAGATACCTCACCAAAGAAGCTGTACAGACAGCAAATAGGCATAGAAAGCTGTCCCACTTTGTATGTTATTGAAACACAAAACAATGAGCTACCACTACACACATATTAAAATTACTAAAGTCCAGATCACTGACAACACCAAGTGCTCACAAGAATGTGGAGCAATAGGAACTCTCTTCATTGCTGGTGGGAAATGCAAAGTGGTATTGCCACTTTGGAAGACAGTTTGGCCCTTTCTTACAAAACTAAATGTGATCCAGCAATTACACCCCAAGGTATGTACCCAAAGAACTTGAAAACTTATGTCCACACACAGACCTGAACACAGATGTTCATTGCAGCTATAACTGCCAAACTCTGAAAACAACCAAGATATACTTGAGTAGGTGAATGAATAAACTGTGGTACATCCAGACAATGGAATGTTATTCAGCACTAAAAAGACATGAGCTGTCAAGCCATGAAAAGACATGGAGAAAATTAAATGCATATTACTAAGTGAAAATAACTAATTCAAAAATTACAAAACTACAATTCCAACTACATGACATTTGGGAAAAAGCAAAACTATAAAGACAATAAGATAAGTGGTTGCCAGGGATGGGGAGGACGTGAGGATAAACTGGTGGAGCACATAAGACTTCTAGGGCAGTGAAACTATTCTGTATGAAACAATAATGGTGCATACATGTCATTATATATTTATCCAAGCCCTTAGGATGCATGACTCTTAAGAACCCTTATGTGCAGAGAAAGGAGAACCCTCCTATACTGTTGGTGGGAATGTAAATTGGTACAGCCACCATGGAGAACAGTATGGAGGTTTCTCAAAACTCTAAAAATAAGAGTTGCCATATGATCCAGCAATTCCACTCCAGACAAAACTATAATTCGAAAAGATACACACATCCCTATGTTCATAGAAAAACCATAATAGCCAAGACATGGAAACAACCTAAATGTCCAAAAAGAGATGAATGGATAAAAAAGATGTGGTACATACAGACAATGGAATATTACTCAGTCATAACAGAGAACAGAGTGATGCCATTTGCAGCAGCATGGATGAATCTAGAGATTGTTATGCTGGGTAAAGTAAGACAGAGAAAGACAAGTATCATATGATACCACTTATATGTGGGATCCAATAAAAAATGATACAAATGAACTTATTTACAAAACAGAAACAAATAGAGAACAGACTTGTGGTTGCGGCGGGGGTGGGGGGGGAAGGGGAGGGTTCGATTGGGAGTTTGGGGCTATCAGATTCAAACTATTATATATAGAATGGATAAACAAGAAGATCCTACTGCATAACACAGGGAAATATATTCAATATCTTGCAATAAGCCATAATGGAAAGAATATGTATATACCTATGTGTTGTTTTTGTTATTTAGTCACTCAGTCATGTCCGACTCTTCTGTGTCCCCTGGACTGTAACCCACCAGACTCCTCTGTCCATATGATTTCCCAGGCAAGACTATTGGAGTGGGTTACCATTTCCCTCTCCAGAGGATCTTCCCAACCCAGGGATTGAACCCAAGTCTCCTGCATTGGCAGGTGGACTCTTTATCACTGAGCCACCTGGGAAGCCCATACATATGTGTATATACGTTTACACACACACACACACACACACACACACACACAATGTGGCCTTCCCAGGTGGAAATGGTAACCCACTCCAATATTCTCGCCTGGGAAATCACATGGACAGAGGAGCCTGGTGGGTTACAGTCCAGGGGACACAGAAGAGTCGGACATGACTGAGTGACTGAGCACATATGTGCATATATTTCTGAATTATTTTGCTGTACACCAGAAACTAACACAACATTGTAAATCAACTATACTTCAATTTTTTTTTTAAAGAGTCAACCCTAACTTAAAACTGTGAACTTTTAGTTCATGGTATGTAGGTTCATGACTGTAACGACTGTATCACCCAGATGCAGGACACTGGGAGTGGGGAGATTTTACATGTATCAGAACTCCATGTACTTTCTATTCAGTCCTGCTGTGAACCCAAAACTGTTCTTTAAAAGTCTGTTTTCAGGGACTTGCCTGGTAGTCTAATGGGTAAGACTCCGTGGTTGGGAATCCATGCCTCCACTGCAGGGGGCATGAGTTTGACCCTTGGTTGGGGAACTAAGAATCTGCATGCAGCATGGTACAGCCAAAAGGAGAAAAAAAAAAGGTCTGTTTCCAAAAAAGGAAGAAAACATATTTCCTTGCTTATAATCATCTATCTCTGGAAGGAAAACAAGAAACTGATAATATTGGTTATCTGGAATGGCTGGCAAAAAGGCTTTTCACTATTTTCTTTTGTACTTTTAAAACTTTAAACCATAAGCTTGTATCATCCAGTCAAAAAAATTAATGAAATTTTTAAAAATAAAATTAAATCCTAAGGCAATAACTTAAAATGATGAAAAAGCTTTATATACAAACATGTGTCACCAGTGAATTAATAATATTACTAACAAGAGAACATACCATGTGTCAAGCAATGCACTAAGTGGACGAGTGGATTTATAAGAAAAAAATGGCATTAATTTAAATATCAAATGAGAAACAAGTCACTAAATTATGAATAATTCAGTAAAATGTTAGGCAGCCATTGAAACAAGGTTTATAGGAAGTCTTTAATAGTATGCCTAAATTCTTATGTTAAATCAATAGCAAGATATAACACAATTATCATAGTTACTTTTTTTTTCTTGCCATGCAGCTTGTGGGACCCTAGTTCCCTGACCAGGGATTGAATCTGGGCCCACAGCAGTGGACATGCAGAGACCTAACCACTGGATCACTAGGGTATCCCCCAGTTACTTTCTTTAAATGAAAGAAAGAAAAACTAAGCAGAGAAGAAAGGCTAGAATAAATATACTAAAGTAACTTATTTTAGTGTATTTATTTGATAAAAGCATATAATTTTAATTTTCCACTCTTATAATTGTGTTTCAGTAAGTACACACTACTGTAAGTTGAAAAAAATACCCCCCCCCCTTTTTTTCTTTAATGGTTTTCACAATTTTGGCATCTCACATAATGGAAAGGTTCAGTGATGGAAAAGTACCTGTGAGTTTGGTACTATAAAAACCAGGATCTAGACTGAAAATCAACTCTGACATTACCTATTTGACTTCAAGGAAATCAAGTTCCTTTCTCTTTTTGACTCTGGCATTTGGAAAACAGCTCCTACGTTTCTTACAAGGGTACATTTTAGTGTTAGATATGCTTGTTTACATTGAGCAGCTTATTAGCATTGCATGAAGCACAATCAAAAGTATCCTTTGATTTCTTTGCTTCTTTTGAGCTGCTGGTGGTGGCCAGATCCTCATTAGAAAGCCCGAGCCAGACACTGACATGACTCAAACCATCAATACAGTCGCATACCATGCCAAACCTGATTCTGATCAGCGCTTCTGCACACAGTATATCATCTATGAGGACTTATCTAATCATCGCCCAGAAAGGGTTCAGCAGGGCAAAGTCTGGATGGCTCCTTCCAGCTGGTTTATAGATTGTGTGATGTCCTTTGAGTTGCTCCCTCTTGACAACTGAACTCGCACAGTGTGATAACCTAGTGATTGCACTGTTTTCATCAGTCACATTTTTACAAATAGGTAGACTCATTCATTGGAGAAGGCGATGGCACCCCACTCCAGTACTCTTGCCTGGAAAATCCCATGGATGGAGGAGCCTGGTGGGCTGCAGTCCATGGGGTCGCTAAGAGTCGGACACGACTAAGCGACTTCTCTTTCCCCTTTGAGCTTTAAGAAGCCATTCATTGTTGTGAGGCACTCCCATCCGCATATCTCTGTATCTCCAGTATTCTTACCTGGAGAATCCCACAGACAGAGGAGACTGGCAGGCTACAGTCCACAGGTTTGCAAAGTCGGACACAACTGAAGCAACTTAGCACAGCATACATACAATGGATCTAAAAATCTACATAAAGCTCTTTAGAGTACCCAAAATGTTCACACAAATCTCAGTAATTTCTTCCTTCTCTGATTACATTTGAATTTTTTTCAAGGAAAAACTGGTCTTAAATGTGTTCTCCTATTTAAATCTTCACATCATAGCTTAAATAGCCTTCTGTAGATTAAGTATGAAATCACAGTCCAATTACAAGAATATTCTTTAGAAAAAATACATTATGGAACCAAAAGAAAAAGGGTGTTGAACTTTGTTTTCAATAACAAATTTATTAACTTCTGGAACATCTATCATTCAAAATCAACTAACGGCAGTTAGTTATTATATACAATTCATTTTATTCTCAAGATAACCATAGTAAGTATCATCATTATTTTTTAGGGGGGATGGGAAAAACTGAGGCTCAGACAGGTAAGGTCAGACACCCATTAAGTGGCAGAGAAGCCCTCAAACTCAAGACTGTCTAGTTCTATTTTCTTAACTTTTAGGACACAATTGCCTCTTGTGCAACACATGAAATATTCATCCCAGCCAAAGACTGAATCCTAATCTCCTAAGAATTTTGAAAAAAAAAATTTGTTTTCATATTTCACCCTGGTGGTATCTCGAGTTTATTCTCCAGCATGAAGCCTCTGATGTCATGCAAGTGCTAAGCTAGTGCTGAATCCTAATCTCCTAAGAATTTTGAAAAAAAATTTGTTTTCATATTTCACCCTGGTTGTATCTCGAGTGTATTCTCCAGCATGAAGCCTCTGATGTCGCGCAAGTGCTGAGCTGTGCCTGAAGGATTTCCCACAGTCAGCACACTCATAAGGTTTCTCTCCACTGTGAATTCTGTAATGTTCACTAAGGTGTGCTTGCTTGCAGAAGTTTTTTTCACACTCACTACACTTATAAAGTTTCTCTCCAGTGTGAGTCCTCTCATGTTCAACAAGGGAAGAGTTCTGAGTGAAAGCTTTACCACATTTGGTACATGTATAGGGCTTCTCTCCTGAGTGGATCCTCCAATGCTGCATGAGGCATGCTCTCTGATTAAAGGCTTTCCCACAGTCATTACACTTATAAGGTCTATCTCCAGAATGACTTCTCTGATGACGAGTAAGGCATATACTCTGACTGAAGGCTTTGCCACACTCATCACATTTATAGGGTTTCTCTCCAGTGTAAACTCGCAGGTGTTTAATAAGGGATGGACTCTGATAAAAGGCTTTGCCACATTCACTGCATTTATATGGTTTTTTCCCCCAGTATGAATTCTCAGATGCTGGATGAGCACTGCTTTTGTTTGAAAAGCTTTCTCACATTCATTACGTTTATAAGGTTTCTCTCCTGTATGAATCTTAAGATGTTGAGTAAGATTTGACTGTTTACGGAAACAAGTTCCACATTCAGTACATACATAGAGCTTCTCTCCTGTGTGAATCCTCTGATGCTGGGTAAGAGATGATCTCTGAGTAAAACACTTCCCAAATTCACTACATTCTGAAGGTTTCTTCTACCTGTTAAATCTCTGATGTTTCATGTGCAGTGAAATCTGGCTGGAACTCATGCTGTCTGTAACAATAAAAGGAGTCTGATAGGCTCCAGTTTACAAGAAATGTTCTGTCAAATTCATAATATTTACAAGGTACTTTCTCGAAGATGATTGTCTTTAGAGTAACACTGCTCTCCTGTAAAAGGTCTGTGTGCCTGTGGTGTCCTCCCAGTCATTCCTCACAGTTTCCCCTCCTAGTCCTTGTTCAGCATGCATCTTCAACTTCTCCTAATGCAAACCTCAGATGACCAGGTTCTCGGATCTTCCACATCTTTTCAAGTCATTTAACACTGTGCCATCAGGCTTGGTTTTCTCACCTGAAAAAAATTCACAAAGGAAAATATCCTACGTGCAGAACAGAGGACCTGCATTGTAGAGCCCTGATTTTTATCCTCTTGTCAATAACAGAGGAAGATTACAATGATGGAGCAGGGATTAGAATAGGTGATTGGCAGAAAGAGATTAAATAATGACAGGTCTTGGGAAATCTGTAAACTTCCCTATTGTGATTTATTCTGAAACACACAAATAGTAAAACCTGATCCAGTAATTTAGGATTATCCAGACTGATAAATAGAATAATAAGATACTAATCTTGGGAACTCCGGGAGTTGGTGATGGACAGGGAGGCCTGGCGTGCTGCGATTCATGGGGTCGCAAAGAGTCGGACACGACTGAGAGACTGGACTGAACTGAATCTTGGGTAACTTAAGTGTTGGGGAAAATTACTACTCACCTAGTCTCTAGTCCTCAAAAAAATGGGTGAAAAGTAATGATGTTTCCTTCGGTTGCCTATAAGTAGTATCTTCACAGACTAGTGATAACTGAAGAGCTTCTCTGTCAAGATTTCAAAGGTCATCCAGGCTGTAACATTTGCTAGGTCCATCTCACCAATCCTTCCCTATTAACTCACCTTGATAATGTCTCTTTGGACCTCTCTCTCTCCAAAACATTCAGCATCCACTGCTCTCCCCCTACATACAATTGGGAAATCTCATAGGTTTGGAAACTAGAGCTCTGCTCCATGAAAGAAACTAATATACCACTGTTTTGTTTACAGAAAAATAAGATAGAGGTGGTCCTTAGGGAAGAAGACCCTACTGGATAGTAACTTCACTACAACCAGGATCTGGCCCTCACCTTTGAAGCCAAAAAAATTCTTCATTATCTGACATGTACTAATCAAATTCACAAGGAGAATGATGTAGCAAACACAAAGTCACTTTACTAGTTTACAGTGAAAAATTTTTATGCTTAACATCCAGCTGGTTAATTCATTCTCCCCACTATAGAAAAACTGTATGACAACCAAATTGTCATCAGGACACGCCTCAGGAAGCACAGAAGTGGAGAAAGAGTGGACTACTTAGACAATCTTAATAGCATCAAACCTTGATGCACTCATAAAGCTGCACAGAATCAGAGAACAAATATTCAGGCACCCCACCATCAGAGCAATCTCTTCTCTAGATGGTCTGGAGACACAAACACATTCTTATTTCCTGAGGCCACCTTCTATTTTAATTATACAAGTTACACATGAATGTATCCTCATTTAAAAATATTATAATAACACGAAGGTATATAGGATAAAACTGTAATTTGTATAACCATTACCACTCCACTCTACCAGAACAAACCCATCTCCTTCCCAGAGATAATTTGTAGTCTTTTTTCTACATATTTTTTACACATATATAGCATTTGATTTTTTTACATAAATAAAATTGTTCTATAGATGCTGCTATGCAATTTGATGCTTTTTTCATTAAGGAATATGTCTTTGAGATCATTTCATGTTTATACATACAGATCTACTGGGGCTGAGAGTCATCTGGTATACACTGGTATATCTGCACAAATGGTTTACAGTCATAATGGCCAATATACACAAACAGATCGTGCAGTTCTATGTCAAAAAAAAAAATCAAAACATAGGCAGAAGATCTAAATAGACATTTCTTCAAAGAAGAATTACAGATGGACAAAAAGTACATGAAAAGATCTCAACATTACTAACTAGAGAAACACAAATCAAAACTACAATGAGGTATAGCCTCACACTGGTCAGAATGGTCATCATTGAAATACAATTAATGCTGGAGAGGGTGTGGAGAAAAGGGTACCCTCCTGTACTGTTGGTGAGAATGGAAATTGGTAACAGCCACTATGAAGAACAGTAGGGAAGTTTCTTAAAAAGCTAAATGTAGGCCTATCATATGATCCAGCAATCTCACTCTTGGGTATATACAGAGAAAGCCATAATCGGAAAAGGTACATACACTCCAATGTTCACTGCAGCACAATTTACAATAGCCAAGACATGGAAGCAACCTAAATGTCCATCAACAGAGGAACGGATAAAGAAGATATGATACACATATACAAGGGAATATTACTCAGTCCTAAAGGAGAACAAAATAATTCCTTTTACAGTAACATGTTTGGACTTAAAGATGAACTAAGTGAAGTAAAGGGGAACTAAAAAGCCTCCTGATGAAAGTGAAAGTGGAGAGTGAAAAAGTTGGCTTAAATCTCAGCATTCAGAAAACGAGGATCATGGCATCCGGTCCCATCACTTCATGGGAAATAGATGGGGAAACAGTGGAAACAGTGTCAGACTATTTCTGGGGGCTCCAAAATCACTGCAGATGGTGACTGCAGCCATGAAATTAAAAGACGCTTACTCCTTGGAAGAAAACTTATGACCAACCTAGATAGCATATTGAAAAGTAGAGACATTACTTTGCCAACAAAGGTCCATCTAGTCAAGGCTATGGTTTTTCCAGTGGTCATGTATAGATGTGAGAGATGGACTGTGAAGAAAGCTGAGAGCTGAAGAATTGATGCTTTTGAACTGTGGTGTTAGAGAAGACTCTTGAGAGTCCCTTGGACTGCAAGGAGATCCAACCAGTCCATTCTGAAGGAGATCAGCCCTGGGATTTCTTTGGAAGGAATGATGCTAAAGCTGAAACTCCCAGTACTTTGGCCACCTCATGTGAAGATTTGACTCATTGGAAAAGACTCTGATGCTGGAAGGGATTGGGGGCAGGAGGAGAAGGGGACGACAGAGGATGAGATGGCTGGATGGCATCACCGATTTGATGGACGTGAGTTTGAGTGAACTCCGGGAGTTGGTGATGGACAGGGAGGCCTGGCGCATGGGGTCGCAAAGACACGACTGAGCGACTAAACTGAATTGAAGTGAAGTAAAGTAGACAGAGAAAGACAAATACTATATGATATCCTCATATGTGGACTCTAATTTTTAAAAAAATGATACAAATGAACTTATTTACAAAACAGAAACAGACTTACAGATTTTGAAAACAAATGTATGGTTACCAAAAGGGAAACGTGGGCAGAAGGGATAAATCAGGAGCTTGGAATTAACATACACACACTACTATTTATAAGATTGATAACCAACAAAGACCTACTCTACAGCACAGGGAACTCTATTCAGTATTCTTTGATAACCTATATGAGGAAACAATCTGAAAAAGACTGAATATATGTATATGTATAACTGAATCACTTTGCTGTACACCTGAAATTAACATAACATTGTAAGTCAACTATAATACATTTTTTTTAATGGTTTATGGTCAGAGACTGATCCGATTGGGCAGTCTTGTACCACAATGTTTGTTAATAAAGTGACTATTTTGTGTGAATTTATCTTTATCTGCTGTACAAAACTTCCATTATGGACATACTAAACACAAAAATAAACTCTAAGTGGTTCACACAGCTAAATAGAAAACCAAAACTCTAAGCACATCTTTATTTCCTCTAATTTTATTGTCCCCAAATAAAAATCATTTTGTTTTCTTAATTATATAGAATGAAACATATCATAAAAAATGATTAGGCCAAAAATGAAATTACCTGAAACCCTACCATCCAAAAGAAACTGTTGACATTTTTCTTCTAGGATCTCTCAGAGCACACATAGACACATATGTATACATGTATTGCGTGTACATATTAGACTAGAATGAATTCTTTGGGAAATAAATAGTCGTATCTATTCACAGAGTTCCCATTACCTAAAAATCCAGTTCACCTAGAACTATTCTTACTGAGTTTAACAGATACCCAGGCTCCACATTGCCTTCTGATGGCCAATAACAATGGTTGTGATTACTCTAGCTCTTGTTCCAAACAAAGCCAGGAACCCATTGCATACCCTCTGGGGAAACATTTAATTCACCTTTACAACGGGTCTTCCAATAATTTATATCAGTTTCTTTTTATTTACTTATTTGGCTGTGCCAGATCTTAGCTTTGGCATGTGGGATCTTGAGCTGTGGCATGGAAACTTAGTTGCACTATGTGGGATCTATTTCCTTGACCAGGGATGGAACCTGGGGCCCCTGCATTGGGAACGAAGCATCTTAGCCACTGGACCAACCAGGGATGTCCTTACTATCAGTTTCTGACCACTACATGATTAGACCATCATACTTAGCAATTCAGTGAGTGGTTTCAGGGTGTTCCACCTGACTTCAGTTTAAGTATCCATGATAATAAATTACTGCACACTCTGATCTATCCTGTAACCAATTACTCCAGAGCCTTCTTTCACAACGAGCCACTCTCCTCTAATTTGAGTAAGATGGTCCCATTTCTGGAGAGTTCTGTGTTTTCAGTCTGCAAGGTCTAGGTTTAGTGGTCACTTGGTGGTTTCCACCTTAAGTCTGCCTAATGAAGGCCCATAACACTCCCATAGCAATCCATCCTGGGCTCTAGTTAGATTTCACTTACCCAAAGACAAGTTGTTAGGGATGCAAGCAACACTGGTTTGCCTCCTGGACACATTTCCCATGAGGAAGAGTAGGAATCTGAGGTGCAGAGGGACGAGAAAGACTACCCATAAACTGTTAGCTTACTTTACTTCCTTCATACTCTAGATTCAGGGGAATCCAGGAATATCCCATCCATACCCAAAACGACTATTTTAAGTCTAAATGAAAGCATGTCATTCTCCTGGGAGAGTATCACTAATGACGAAAAGTCAGGGAGAGGTCACAATGCACAAAAAAAGAGGGCTGATGCCCTTAAGGACCAAGCATCCTGGAGTAAAATTTCTCCACCAGGAATAAGATTGGAGCCCACCAACCAACATCCCCCACCCTACCCCATACACACACTCCAAACCTAATGGAGAAGTCCCTGATTTCAAAAATCAAAGACTGTGGGGCAATAGTGAAAGGCAATGAGACAAGCACTAGACTGAATCAAAATGTCTGGGTTCTAGTCTCTGCTCTTCCACTATCTCATTTGCTAACCTGAAGCAAGTCACTCAACTTCAGTTGTGATTTCATTTTTTTTTTTTAATCTGTGAAATGAAAAATTCGATTTTTTTAATCTGTGAAAAAAAAATATTTAAAGCTTCTTCTAGTACCAACATTTTGTGATCCTTTGACTCCAAAGATAGATGGGGAAAAAGCAAAAATCTCAAATCAAGCCCTTTCACTCCCTCTTTGATTGAAGCTCATTATTCATTTATTTGAAAAGTACTAAGTGAGCAGCCACTATTTGTCAAGCAGTGAGATGGCCTCTTGTTAAGAATAAGCTGAGGGACTTCCCTGGTAGTCCAGTGGTTAAGACTCTGGGCTTCCACAGCAGGAAGCATGGGTCTGATCCCTGCTCAGGGAACTAAGATCCTG
The DNA here is from genome assembly GCF_032452875.1 of Bos javanicus. NCBI lineage: Eukaryota > Metazoa > Chordata > Mammalia > Artiodactyla > Bovidae > Bos > Bos javanicus. Next base: position 16,476,101 of record NC_083889.1, on the reverse strand, counting down.
CATGCTGCCTGGCATGGCCAAAATAAATAAACTAATAGGCTAAGTGTGATAGGGCCCACATGGGGTCTCATTGATTAGATAGCTTGTTATGTCAACCTCGAAAACAGATAATAAATCAGGTGATCTGTGAGACTCACCAAATTGCCCAAATGTCATCCTGTTATCTCACTGGAGTCTATCTTCTCAAAGCTGTGAGACCACCAGATTCCAGACCTCTGGCTACATGACTATCCCTTCAGAGAATTTTTCATTGGTGGAGTATAAGAAGGATTCCATCAGAAAGGGAGAATGCTGGTTCTCCTTAAGAGCCAGTCATCCTCTCTTTTCCCTCTAATAAATCTCTTTTTCTTGCCTGACTGCCCGGCTCATTTCTTTTTCTCTGCACTTGCCTTACAAAGTGAACAACAGGACAACATCCCAGCACTTAAGTGTCTCACAATCAGAGGCTGATGAATTTCAGGAAAATAAGACAGTCTCAGTGTGAAGCAGAATCTCCAACAAAAGACAGGGGAAGCCTATTGGAAGATGTTAGGGATCTCTCCTAAGAGGAAAGGTTTTAGGAACCCCTATGAAGAAAAAGGAAAGAATACTGTATCAAAAGACAGTGACAGGGTTTCCAGTCTAATCTGTCCCAATCCACTAGCACCTCTTGACACCGAACAAATTAATTACCTTCAAATTTCTAGTTAGATTAATTCCCACCTCTAAACAATTTTAATATTCAGGTCAAGTATGAACCACATTACTTCCTCTAGAAAAGTTTTCTTTACCTTTCCAAGGCACTTTCTCAACATTCTAAAAGAATGTCACACATATCTACTGTAGTACTTTCCATTCTGTGTTTAACACTCTGATTACATTCCATCTCCCTCCACTAAACTTTGAAGACAAGTATATAACATGAGCTCGAAGCTGGCAGTCTCTTGGGTTTGAATCCACGTTCCATCAGTTATTAGCCAACAAGTGGTATTGGGTAAGTTACTTTACCTTTTATGTGTTCCATTCTTAACAAATGTTAAATGGAGCTGATAATTACCTTCATAGGACTGAGATGATGTATAAACGAATTAATGCATGGACTGTATTTAGAATAATACCGGCTGATAAGCATACAATACATACTGCTGCTGCTGCTGCTAAGTCGCTCAGTCGTGTCCGACCCTCAGCGACCCCATGGACTGCAGCCTTCCAGGCTCCTCCGTCCATGGGATTTTCCAGGCAAGAGTGCTGGAGTGGGGTGCCATCGCCTTCTCCGACAATACATAGTACTTGCTGTTAAACTGTTGAGTCTGGATGTCTTCACACAGCACCTACCCTGTTGCTATTAGGAATAAAAACTTACTGAAAGGAAAGAGATAACTTGCACATTCACTTATTCAACCCGCACAACTTTGTGAAGTGGCAAAACGAGGGATAGTATTCGTTTCTAGGACACAGAAAACGGAAGTAACCCACGAGTTCGCTCACTCAAGTACAAATAAATGGAGCCCGGCCTCCCAGACCAGGGCTCTGGTACAGCCTTCGTCCCTCCCTCTCCAAGGGAGCCGGTCCCAACCCCCCGGCCTGTGCTCTAAAGGCCTGGCTCGCCCGGAAAGAAGAGGCGTTGAGGCCAGCTCAACTCCTGGGACCAGCCGCAGCCGGGGATGGCCAAGTCTGCTCACCAAGCGAACCGCCAGGCACCGCCCGCCGCACTTCTCCGCCCTCTCGCGTCTGCGGGTTCCCAGGCGCAGGTCCGCCCGCGCTCCGGCCCAGCCTGACGCCAACAATACACGCCGCACTAGCAAATGCAGCCGTCTCCTCCCTGGCAAGCCGCCGGGCTTCCTTCCCCGCCCCAAAACAGTCGCAAACGCACCTCAGTATACCTCTTCCCCTAATAAGGATGCTGAAGTCAAGTGAGAGTCGGGGTCGTCCCCGGGAACTCTCACCCCAGGTTAATTCACCCCTTCCCCAAAATTCTATTCCAGGTCATCATCCTTTGAAGGTTTTCTTAAAGTTTCCCTAAACCTGGCTTCAACATTCCTGCTACACGTTCTCAACCGTCAGATAATTGGTCTCCTCATAGGAACCAAAAACACCCTACTGCTTCCGGCTGTTAATCAACAATTGGCCAAAAGACAAGAGCTCTGCTTTGCCTTGAAGTCCCAGGTTCCCACTGTGTGAACCTGGTCAAGTTACCTACCCTTCTGTGCCACTTCCCTCACTTAGAAAGATATTTATTTCAAAGATACCAAATTTCATAGTGTTGCTGTCAGGATTAAAAGAAGTTAATCCGTGTAACTTACCAAGAATTTCTGGTACTTAAAAATGGTCAATAATGTTTGCGGAACATTACCATGTTCCCCAAATCCCAGCTCCAAGCCCCATTGACTGCAATGACTTACAGGACTTTCCTGCCTTCAAGGTAGCACCCCTGCCCCTCTTCTGAGAAACTTTAGATCTTGCTGATCTTCATTCAGGCAATATTTGCATATTCCAGGAATGAAGCCATGGGCAGCAGGGCACCTGACCCACTTCCAGGCATTTCCAATGATCTGCAAGCTCAGGTAAATAGGGCTGTCACCCAGGTTCGATTCCTTCAGGAAGATTTCCTGGAAGGGGAATAGCAACCCACCCCAGTATTCTTGCCTGGAGAATACCATTGACAGAGGAGACTGGCAGGCTACAGTTCATGGGGTCACAAAGAGTCCGACAGGACTGAGTGACTAACAGTGACTAACACTTCTTACCACCATATCCCTAGTGTGCAGTAGTAGGCTTTCAGGAAGCAGTTAAGTGAATGAGATGCAACAACGTTACCTGCTCAAATTTCCAGATGGACAACATTGTAAAGTAATTAGCCTCCAATTAAAATAAATTTTTAAAAATTCCCAGATGGACCATTTTCACAAAATGGAGTCCATTTATGATGCTGAAAACAGGAGTGGAAATGCCAGACTGAAACCATCGCTATCTTCAGCTAAAAGGGGACCCTTTGTAGAACTGTTAGCTGACAGGCCAGAGAACAACGTTGGGCTTGCCTTTCTTTTTACCCAGTGTCTCAGCCTCAGCAATTTGTTTGAATCAGATAGCATCTTCTTCCTCCATAGCCCTAACATTCCACATGCCAGAGATCCTAAGCCTACATATTTTTTCCCTTTTAGACTTCAAAGAATCTCTATCAAGAGGCTCTGCTGGGTGGAAACTAACCCTGCAGTGGGGTGCCCCAGGCAGAGCAGGTTACTAGAAACAGGAATCTGGGGCTTAACTGCAGTTTGTGATGAGCTTCTTCAATGAGAGGTGGAAAATGGATTGGAGGAATGGACACCAAAAAATCCCACTGAACTAAGATGACCTTAGCCCTGCTCTAGCCAGCAGCTGCAAGAAAGTGAAACTAGAGCTACCGGGGTCAAGACTAGATTTCTGCATTATGTAGGGGAAAAGATGGTGTTAAAATGCAGAATGAACTTATTTCTCCGCCTCACTTACATGCAATAAGGTCTTATTCTACAGGCCAAAAAGCTTCTCGATCTACAGTGAGCTTCTCCCATTCTCAGAATAAGGGCATAACAGACACAAGGAAAGAGGCATCATGGAGCCGAGATACAATAAAGAGAAATCAGAGGGAAAAGCAAGGACACTGGAATTTCAATTTCACCTGAGAATAGCTGTGTGACCTCAGGCAAGTTCAACCATCCTTCTGTCTTCCCTTCTCTCATTTTGTGGATCTCATGTGGCCTCATCTCATGTTCTTCTAAAGTCATAAATTACATTTCAACACACTGAATATAAGCAACACATTCTAACTCTTCATCATTCCAGAGCCCCAAGGTCTTCCATGTTCGGGTTTTCAAGCTCAATTACTCTCCTGCCAAGCCAGCAACACTGCTCAGCTTATCTCTCTTACCACAAGGATATTCCAGTTCACATAGCTGCGCTTCTACACCTGCATGCATTTTCCTCTTCCTGTTGACCATGACATCAATATATCTGAAAACACTTTGTTAAACTATAATGGGACATTTAAATGCCTAATTTGTAACAGCACCCCCCCCCCAAATTTTTTGCTACATATTACTTTTGCTTATGAGATCCTCTCTGTATCAGAGTGGACCACACACTCTGTACCTTGGGGGAAGGTTCAGAATTCTTACTTCTGGCAAACACTTAATGACATACTCTTGTATTCACTGTACCTTTCTGCTAGTAACTGTGGACTTAAGTCACAACCTGCATTTGGGCATGGAGGATTGTCTGACTCAATTTTAGTTGAGCTCAACAGGTATTTACTGAGCACCTACTAAAGGCCAGAAACTGTGGATACAAAGATGAATAAATTTCACATGCCTCCTGCCCTGGTGGAGCTGACAGTGGGAAGAGAAAGATTTGTAAACTAGCCATTATAAACTGAAGTGAAAGTTGCTCAGTCGTGTCTGACTCTTTGCAACCCCATGGACTGTACAGTCCATGGAATTCTCCAGGCCAGAATATTGAAGTGGGTAGCCATTCCCTTCTCCAGGGGATCTTCCCAACCCAGGTCTCCTGCATTGCAGGCAGAGTTTTTGCCAGCTGAGCCACAAGGGAAGCCCAAGAATACTGGAGTGGGTACCCTATCCCTTCTCCAGCGGATCTTCCTGACCCAGGAATTGAACTGGGGTCTCCTGCATTGCAGGTGGATTCTTTACCAACTGAGCTATCAACCATTATAACCTGATACATAAAATGATGAAGCCAGAAAGTACAGACATACAGAACATGTGACATCAGGGACAGCTTTGAAGAGTTGTTGCCTGAGTACATTCACAAGTGACAAATGAGAGCTTCCCAAGCAAGCAGAAGCAGGGAAGGGAAGCAGGTGATAGGAAGAGAATGCGCAAAGGTGCCAAACTAGAGTCCAATGATGATGAGTCACAGGAATTTGCACCATGGAATAGAACGTGCAAGGAATGCCCTCTGAAATGATGACGCAGGCACAGGCCAGATGAGGAGACTCAGGTACCCCTGGAGGCTAACACTTTATTCAGAGAGAACCACAGAGCTGCCACAGTTGTGTCTTGCAAAGACCATCCAGAAGACATGTGAAAGATGGCCCAGTGGTACAAGAAACTGCAAGACTAGTTGGGAAAATGGGGGAAAAGCCTAGGAAATAAATCAGGGAGCTTGGATAAAGCACTATCAGTGGGGGTGGCTTCCTAGTTTAGGAGTTATAAGTCAACTGGATATGGTGGTTGATTGGATATGATGAGGGAAGGCTGAGGAAGAAGCTAGCTTGAGGCCAAGCTGGAGAGACTTGATACATGGTGGGCCAGCAACTGACACAAAGTCAGGAGTAAATATCTGCATGTGTGAGAATATGGGATGAGGGTAAAGCTGATGGGTTTTTTCTTTCTGCTTCTCCAGGAAGTAAAAATGGTACCAGATTTTCTTAGCCTGAGGATTAAAATCTTGGTTTGTCCATTCCATTTTAGAAAATCTTTCTAACAACTGAGGCATCTTTCACCCTTAAGATTTTCCGACTTCTTCCTCAAGAAAACTCTCCCTTTCCTCTCTAACCTCCAGTCAAGACTCCAAAGACGGCAGTATATAAATATCACTCTAAATGTCAAGAAGTTCCTAAAGTTTTTGGTAAGCAAAGTTTGATTAAAATATATTAACAACAAATAACCATTTACTGAGCATTTACTATGTGCTAGCAATGAATTCTTTAGTGTTTGAAAAAATACAGACATTTGCTTTCCATGAGCATACAGTTTTCATAGGGTTGTTTTTTCCCCTAAGACATTAATTTATTCAATTATGAACTGCTCTATGGCAGGTTTGAGAACATTATCTTTATAGCTGGAGAGGGGAAAGTACGTTATTTCTGTCATATTCCCATTATTGGTAGTTACTAATGCTTATAAGACAGTTCCTCTGGGAAAAAAAATCAATGCTGAATTCCAAAGAACCATTCCAGAATTAACTTATTTTAGTTGTGTTTAATGGTCATATTTTTAAAAACTATATAAACTTCAGAGCATAGAAAACTATTTCAAATACCAATCAAAGGCTATCCTCATATAATCTTCAACAGCTGACTCTCTGGGTAGCAGTTAAGAACAAGAAAGAGAATGGAGAAGTAAAGGGGAAACATGCCCTTCTTTTCACTCAAAAAATAAAATGCCATCAGTCATGGCAAATCATGCTATCTTGATTTTCAGCGTTGAAAGAGGTAATTCTCTTTAGAATTCTTTCCAAATGCATCCCATGAGAAGGGTTCCTTAGATAGCTCTAGTTCACAAAGAATGCTAAACATCCTGGAATAATAAAGTCCTAATAAAAACAAACATCCGACTCTCATGAATCTATGATTATCTCCAGTGCTGGGACTTCCCTGATGGTCCAGTGGTTAAGACTCCACGCTTCCGCTGCAATGGGCACGGATTCGATCTTGGTAAGGAAACTCAGATTCCTTGTGCCAAGTGGCACAGTCAAAAAAAGCAAAAAACAAACCTCCAATGCCATGATTACACAAAACCTAGCCTTCTCCGGTACAGTGACTTCATCATTGAAGCTTTCTCTAAGGACTGGCCAACCAATGCCCAAGTCCAGCTAACCTGAAAGGGGCTGTCTTCCTTTATCATGAATGCTTTCTCACCCTAAGGGCTAACAAACCAAATCCCAAGCTGATCCTAGCGGGCTCCTATCCCCTGGTCCCTGTGTACTAGTCGCCTAGTCAAACTGATAAGGGACAGGAATATGCCCTAGTCCAGGTCAGGAATATGTGGGTGGCTTGCTCAGTCACAGGCAGGCTTCCTGCTCTGAGGCCTCTTACCACTGGTAACCCAGCAAAAACCATTTCCTTTCTGGGTAAGCCAATAATTCCACAGGGACAAAAGATAGGTCTTCCTCTCTGTGACCCTCTGAGCAGATCTTCCTTCCCTCCCACAAACTGACAGCATTTGAGAAAAGCTTTGACTTATTTCCTTCTTAGCCCCAAGTGACCCTCTAGCTTTAAAGGACTGGGACAGATCTCCCTCACCCTGATAAAGTCTTCTTCACCATTCCTGTAGCGATCAGCCCAGTTCTTGCCATATATCCCGATATTTATTGAATAAATAAATTAATGACTCTGTTTTCATTTGTTTCTGTCTAACCTTCATGGGGCCACGTCCACAGATGGGCAGCCTTCCCACAATAGCCACCTCGGTCATTTAGAGGCTATTCAGCACCCCCTCAGAACAGCTGCCACTTTCACATTGAGCACCAGTTTGGAATGACAACCCAGCCTAGTGAGCAGTGAACACAGGCGACAAGCTGGGGAGGTAAGGCAGGAGTGTAATAAGGGAAACACAGTGTTAACTTAATAAATGGCACCTCCAGCTATTAGAGTGCCCTAGGGAGAGGAATGGCAAGGAGCCAAGATTTCTCTGAAAAGTAGGAACTTCCTTCCTATCCTGTATTCCCAGATGCCCACCTGGAGTAGGCTCTGCATTCTCCAAATTTCCACCTCCATATTTGGGAATATTCTTCTGAGTATGGTGTCCAAGTCTCCTTTATCCTTCTCTCTAGGAACTGTTCCTGTGCCTCTCCCCTAGGCCAGATTCCTAGCACTCTCCCTAGAGAAACCATCACACGAATGCCAGATTTATTCAGCACTGTGAAGTTTCTGATGTCTGAAAAGGACTGAACTATGTCTAAAGAATTTTCCACAGTCAACACACTCATAAGGCTTCTCACCAGTGTGAATCCTGTAATGTTCACTAAGGTGTGCATACTTGCGGAAGGTTTTCTCACACTCACTACATTTATAGAGCTTCTCACCAGTGTGAGTTCTGTGATGTTCAGTAAGAGATGTGTTGTGAGCAAAGGCTTTCCCACATTCTTGACATTTATAGGGCTTCTCTCCAGTATGAATTCTCATATGCTGAGTGAGGCAGGTATTCTGGTTAAAGCCCTTTCCACATTCATTGCATTTATAGGGTTTTTCTCCAGTGTGACTTCTCTGATGCCGAATAAGGCAAATGCTCTGAATGAAAGCTTTACCACATTCACTGCATTTGTAGGGTCTTTCTCCTGTATGAATTCTCTGATGTTTAGTGAGTGGGGTGCTCTGAGCAAAAGCTTTGCCACATTCCTTACATTTATACGGTTTTTCTCCAGTATGAATTCGCTGGTGTTTAATAAGGGATGGGCTCTGACAAAAGGCTTTCCCACATTCCTTACATTTATAGGGTTTCTCTCCAGTATGAATTCTCTGATGCTGAGAGAGGTTTGCCTTTGTGTGGAAAGTTTTCCCACACTCATCACATTTATACGGTTTTTCCCCAGTGTGAATTCTCTGATGTTGTGTAAGATTTGAGTGTTTGCGAAAAGAAGAGCCACATTCGTTGCATAAATAAGGTTTCTCACCAGTGTGAATTCTCTGATGATGAATGAGGTGTGTGTTCTGACTGAAGGCCTTCCCACATCTATTACATTTGTAAGGTTTTTCTCCAGTATGAGTTCTCTGGTGTTCAGTGAGATGTGAATGATTGCGGAAGGAATTCCCACATTCGTTACATTTATATGGTTTCTCTCCAGTGTGGATTCTCTGATGCTGAGTAAGAAATGATCGACATCTAAATGTTTTCCCACACTGCTCACACGCATATGGTTTCACTCCAGTATGAATTCTTTGATGTCGAATAAGGAATGAGCTACGACTAAAAGTTTTCCCACATTCCTCACATGTGTAGGGTCTTGTATGAGTTCTCTGATGCTGGGTAAAGGATGAGCGCTGAGTAAAGGTTTTTCCACATTCACCACATTTCCAAGATTTTTTCTGTGTAGAGAGGGTCAAACATTTACTTTGGCCTGAAATCTCATTGGTGTGTATGTTACTTGTCTCCCATTTATGTAGGCTCTCTTCTGTAGAAACCCTGAGATGTGTAACAAGACTTGAGGTCAAAAGCAAGCCTCTCTCAAAATGATATTCCTGGCTAATCATTTCTGGAGGTGCTTCCTTATGGATAAAAGTTATTGCTCCAAAACCTTCTCGGAAAAAGCGTGGTCCAGGAGCCTCTCTGGGAGGGTTTTCCCTCATGTTCTCACATATACGTTTTTCTTCAAATGTAGAATCCTGGTATTCATCCTCTCGGGATCTCTTTGATGCTACCCCTGGCAACTCAATATCAGTGCCATTCTGCTCTGGAGCAGGCTTGTTCATCCAACCTGAAAAAAACCACCACAGTAAATGTCTCTTGTGTAGGGCAGAGTGGAAGTCCCTTAACTTAGAGGGACCTCATTTTGACAGGCCTTAATACTGGCCTATGAGTAAGGGTCAATAAGAGCAAGTGAGCAAGTAATTCAGAATTATAAGCGGTGGAAGAGATCTGCACCAGGATAAGGTGATGATCATTAATGAGAAATGGGTAGCTGCAGACACCAAGGAAGTGAGGCAATCAGAGACAAGGGAGATAAAAGGAAAAAGACAAACAAATAACAGACTAAGATGAGGGCAAAACAGTGAGAGAATGTAAACGAGCCAAATAGTGGAAATGAGATCAAATGAGTACCAGGGAAAAGCTGGCCCCAAGAGATGCTCACTCACATTCACCCCAACATCCCAAAAGAGAGGGCAATTTTCTCTTCTGAGCTTCATTCAGTTTCTCTTGTAAAATTTCCAAAGCCCTCCTATTTCTTCCACTGGTGAACACTTGCTCACTCACCTGGACAAATCTCTCTTCCAATCACTCTCTCTTCAGCTCCTTGCATATTCAACATCCACAAATCTTCTCTTTGCTTTGATTGTAAAAGACTTCAAGGTTGGAAGTGGAGCCCTGCTCATAGAGGAAAAAAAGGTGGGGGAGGGGATATCACTGTCCCAGTAAACAGAAAAATGAGAAAGAGCTGTTGTCTGAGGATACTATCTGATAACTCACACAAAACCTGTCAGGATAGCAATGTGCCTGCATCACCAAGTGTTACGGATGGCTTCCAGCTTTCTGGATTCACAAACTCTGTCAGCTGTTCAAGTGACAGCCAGACAGACTAACATATTAGGAAATACTCAAGCACTTGATAAATACATCAGAATGTTATTTATAAAGATAAAAATAACTATGAATGGGAATATCCATGTCAATGAGTCCATTATACAATAATCTAAAGAAAAGGTAATTAATATAATCAAAATTTACATGGGGGAAATGGCCTCATAGCAAGGCTAATGCATTAGGTCTGATCCACCCACCTCCCCTATATGTCAAGGAGCTGGATAGTAGTTAGGGATTTCTCTCTATTTGATACAATCTAGAGATACACTGATTGTCCTTTCTTCAAGGTGTCTTATCAGTGAAAAATTTTTTCTTCAGGCACAGCTCAATATAAAACCATAGGCTGCAGTTAAAAAAACACATTCTGTGAAATAATTTTTGACTTACAAAGAGTTGCAAAAATAGTAGAAAGGTTCTGGTTTTTGGAAAGTCAAAATTGTAACTGTTCATCAAAAAATATCTCTCCCTATAAGCCTGAAGTGAGAAGTAAAACTGGAAACATCTCAAGAAAAACAGAAGGCAGGGGGATGGTTTATCATAATGAAGACCTCAGAAAACATGAAAGAATAGGATGTCTGGTGAAGTAATTAATAAGACCAGCTCTGTGGCCTTCTCATCAAGGTCTGTGCCTCAGTGTTGAGTTTTAGAGGTTTAGGAGGATTCTAGGTGGGATCTCCTGATCCTCTTCCATAACAGGGACATAAAGTGGACCCACTGCAGAATCCTACAGATATTCATGAGGTAGAGTGGGGTCTGGGTATAATCAGAACTAGACAGTGGAGAAAAAGTCAGACATGACCCTGCCCACCCAGAGCTTAGGTCACAGCTCAACAAAGAAATTACACCAGTAGTTACAAATAAAGTGAAAGTGAACGTGAAGTCGCTCAGTCCTGTCTAACTCTTTAAGACCCCATAGACTGTACCCTACCAGGCTCCCCTGTCCATGGGATTTTCCCGGCAATAGTACTGGAGTGGATTGCCATTTCCTTCTCCAGGGGATCTTCCCAACCCAGGGCTCGAACCCGAGTCTCCCGCATTGTAGACAGATGCTTTACTGTCTGAGCCAAAGCAGAAATATTGGGCACTGTGGAATGCTGAGCAAAGGGGACCTAATCTAACCTGGGAAAGAAAGCCTCACTGAAGAAGAGATAAGTAAGGATTAGATGGGTGAAGAGGGAAAAGAAGATATCAAGAGAAATGAAAGGGAGTATATAAAAGGAATCAAGCCCCATGCTTCAGAAGAATGAACGAGATCTAGTAAGGCCAAAGTATGAAACACTAGAAATGAGCCATGAAGCCTGAGGCAAGCAAATACAATCCTGCAGGTCATTTTAAGGAATTAACCCTAAACTGAGCAGAAAGCCACAAAAAGGACCGGAAAAGGTTTGAAAAGATGTGACATGATTAGATCTGCTATTACACACACACATCCTTTTGTCCATAGTACAAGAAAAGAAGTGTGTACAGGGGTGGAAGGTCGGAGGCAAGGTGAAGGCTGGAGTACCCCTGAGAGGTTGTTTCAGCAGTCCAATAAGGAGACTGGGCTGACTAAGAGAAAAAACAACAGGACAAAAGGAATATTAGAGGGAGATGTAAGGAGAAAAGGTTAATGACAATTTGCTGGTTTGAAGCTTGAGTGATGACAGTAACCTTTAATGAGAGTGGGAACACTGGTTTGGGAGGGAAAAAATACACTCGGTTTGAAATATCAGGCATACATGGATATTAGAGGAGAAAGGTATGGGAAGAAAACTTATATTTAGAATTTTTGTCATAAAGAGAGTAATTGAAATTCTGGGGGTAACAGATAAAATCATCAAGAGTATATAGCTAGGGGATCTCCCCAGCAGTTCAGTGGTTAAGACCGCCATTCCAACTCAGGGAGTGGGGGTTTGATCCCTGGTGGGGGAACTAAGATTTTGCATACTGTGTGGCACAGCTTAAAAAAAAAGAGAGTGTAATTAGGAAACCTTAACAGTGAGTTTACACATTTACAAGGAAGTTAAACTCTGGCTTTTGATTTTATAGACTCTTAATCCCCTAAGAGAAATATGTAAAATAATTTAATATATGATAAAAATTGGCATTTCTAATCATAAACAATCGATCTCTCCCCAATTATGCTGAGATTGTTTAACTATCTGGAAAAAACACTTAGTGAGATTCCTATTTCATACCACATACCAAAATAAATCTAAATTGAGTAAAGGGTTAAAAATGTATTTTTTAAATTTACACATCAAAAAGTAGATGGACCTGATAAATAAAAAGATTCTTATTAATGAGTAAAGAAAAAAGATGAACTGACAGAAAAATGGGTAGTATAACAAATACTCCAAGAATTACAAAAAGCCAATAAACATATCAAAACAAAGCTCCACCTTCATGGTAATCAAAAAAATGAGAACTGAAAGAATGAAGAATTAACTTTTATATCAAATTGGAAAATTTCTCTTTAATGCTAAAACTCAAAAACTGGCAAAGGTCAGGAAAAGAGCCTCTCACACACGACTGGTGGGAATGTAATCTGGTACCATCTTTCTAGAGATAATCCAGTTATATATATTAGGTCTTAAAGTTGTATGCTGAGTGTCAATTGGGACACCATGATCACCATTTTGTAGGTACAGGAACTCAGAACAAAATTCTCAGTCTCAAAATTCTCAGGTGTATACTACATACACCTGCAATGTATCTCAGAAGATCCTCAAATTTATCAATATGTCATAATTTCAGATACAAATGTAGCATCATATATGTATGTTTAAAATATGCATATGAATAAGACCAAAAAAGAAAATTAATCATCACCATGGGGATATGAATTATGAATGATTTTCCCCCCTCTATTTCCCATATTTCCTCAATTATTTATATTCTGCTTTATTTTTAAAAAACTAACTTAAGGAATTCTCTGGTGGTCCAGTGGTTAGTACTCTGCCCTTTCACTGCTGAGGGCCTGGCTCAATCCCAGGTTGGGAAACTAAGGTCGTACAAGCTGCACAGCATGGCCTAAATAAATAAATAACTTAAATCTCTCACAATATCTATCAATTTGTTAGCCACGATCATCTCTGAGGAATAAGATTATGGGACACTTTTTTCTTTTTTCTGGCTGCACCACAGGGCATGCAGGATCTTCTCCAACAAGGGATTGAACCTTTGGCCCCTGGGTTGGGAGCACAGTCTTAACCACTGGACCACCAGAGAAGTCTGAAACTTTTGTTGTCTTAAGGCCTTTCTTTTTGTAATGCTTGAAAGTTTTCCTGTAGAAATAAATAACTCTGTAATCACAGAAAAAAGTGAAAAATATAATCAGAGATGAGACTTATGTGCAAGGATCACATTATTACTATAATTTTAAGAAAATACAGGCAAGTAAAAATTGACGGTATACCAATATAACAGATTATGAAATTATTAAGACTCATGTTTTCAAAGAATACTCATGAGAATACATATGTTAAAACAGGAGACTACAAAACACTAAAAACAAAAAATATGCACATATATACCAGTACTAAAGTAAGCATTCAATAAACAGAAACAATTATCAACTACACAGATACACACAAAATACACACATAAAAAAGGACAGTAGAAGACCCTCCAAAATGTCAACAACTGATCTCTAGGTCATTTAATGGGTTACTTTATTTTGTCCTTTATATTCTTCTACATATTTCACTTGTCCTGCAATAAACATGAATTACTTTCATAATCCAAAAAATATCTTAAAGTGAAAGATCTGGCTCAGAGTTTTAATCCCCCGCCCCCCCAAAAAAAACCCTTTTTAAAAAAATGCCACATCTAATGGATATGGTATAGGTTTCCCATTCAGAATAAGATCAAAGTGGCAAAGTGAGCTGTACTGAAACTCAAGACATAGACCATGTGAACAGGCTATTTATCTGAAAAAGGTGACAAATCAGGTAATATTCCAAGTCCTTCCAGCTCCAACGCTCTGTGAAACCCTTGACTAAATGAGTTCACATAAAGCACTTATAAAAATATATGCCACATAGCAAGCACTCAACATAAGTTCAGAAATATCACGTTTGAGAAGGACAAGTCTGTTACATATACTCTCCAGTTGTGGATCATCTAAGCTGTTTGTCTAAATCAAAAGTTGGCAAGCATTGCCTTTGTAGTTGGAAAACAGAACTAGACAATATGTAAACAAGTGAGCTTGTTTGTTTCAACAATTTTTTTTTTTTTAACAAAAACAGGTGGTAGACCAAAATTTAGCCCATGGGTCACAGTTGGCTGACACCTGGCTTCTAAGTCGGCCAGAATGGAATGCTTACACAAATAAGTAATGTGAAATATCTGTTCATGATTTTAAGATGCTAAAAGGATCAAACTTAATCCATATTTGCGGAAAACAGGTATATATATATATACATATATATATATATAAAAAACTTCATCTTGCTAAAATTTACAGGGACCTAGCATCCTCCTCATGTCTTGTAAGGTTTCTCCCTGCTGCTACTTTGCTACTCCTCTAGAAGCGGCTGAAGGATTCTGGGAAGCCAGGTGTTTTTCAAGAACTGAAACCACAATTCCTTACATAACACCACACTTAAATGTACTGTTTTGTGAAGCCCTTCCTGGTTTGCTTGTTGGCCCCAAGTAAAGTATTCCTCCAGGCTGCAAAAGCACCCTGGACCTACATTTTCTGCAGCGTTGGGTCCTTAATAGCAGTGCGTCCTCGGATAAGCCATCTATTCTCTGCGGACCTCGATTTCCTCATTGAAAATTAGATGTTCTGAAGGCTAAATAAATGCACAACTGTTTCAAACAGTGCCTGGTATTCGTTAGCTGCCAAATAAACGAGGTTTAAAATATTATCACAGGTCTGCTCACATATATATCTTCCAGTACTACACTGGGAAGCGACTTCCCACTTGGCAAGGCTCCGAGGTCACTCACTCTTGTAGTCCCGCCTCTAAATTCTACGTAATATTTGGCAAGTAATGGATAGTAAACTTTTGTTGTTAGACATAAACGTTTCAGAGTACATACTGTCAAATGAGCTTTGTAGAGAAAAGAAGGCAGTGACAATTCAACAGTAGAGATCAAGAAACCGGCTCGGTATCCCAGGGAATTACAGCTCAGGTCTCCAAACTCTCTCGCTAGTGGGTTTCACACTATTTGTTTTCTCCTCTTAAGTCCCTTCAATTTTTTTTTAAGTTTGAGCTGCAGGACTTTTGGGGGAAACAGCTGTACCCAAACGGAGAACTCTGACCCCCAGGATTTCGTTTCCGAACTCGGGTCCTAGGTCTCGGTCATTTATCCGTTACTCAATCATCATTCACTCATTCACGCAATCATCTTCTTAGGCGTGTTCTGTGTGCCAGGCCCTGGTGAGTGCAGTGCTGAAGCTGCAAGCCGGGATGGGCTGCCAGGAGCTCGGGGCCGTCCCGGTACGCAAATATTCGGGGAGAACGAGGCCCGGGCGGGTTTCCACATAAACCAGGGCTGCCGCCACTGCCGAGAGGCGTGCGGTGTCTGTCTTTCCCTTCCCCTGGGTCCCGCCCGCTCACCGTGATGTCCGGGGCTCCCCACAGGGCAGCGACCACTGTCCGTGAGGTACACGGAGACCCAGGGGTTAGAGTCACCTGCCGAGGCCGGAAGAACAGCGGCGCGGCCGGTAGTGCGTCATCAGAGGCCCGGCGGCTCTTGTCCGGCGCAGCCCTCGGCTGTCTAGGAATTGAGGGGAGCCTCTCGATAGCACCCTCGTAGAAGGCGATCTCCGTCGGTTTCCCTCCAAGCCCAGTGGAGGGCTTGTCCCATGAAAGACTGCCTTGCCCGGAATACAGTGACCACCTCATGCCTCGGGAAAACTGTAGATGGGGGCGTTAGGGTTGGAAAAAGTACTAGGTGGGTGTCAGAACGGGCCATCTCAGCAAGGGAGTAATACATCGCATCTGCTACAGGATAACTCGTGGCACTTCCCTACTGGTCCAGTGGCTAAGACTCCGTCCTCCCATTGCAGGAGACCCAAGTTCTATCCCTGGTCAGGGAACCAGATCCCACATGCTGCAACTGATCCTGTGTGCTCAACTAAGACCTGTGGCAGCCAAATAAGTAGGTTTTTTTTTTTTTTTTTTTTTTTAATGCTGGCCCTACCTTCTCCCCTTCCCTTGGCTTATAGGCAATGGGGACAGCCCATAAATGCTGGCTCCTTCCTCAGCATAATGGTTCCTTGGACTGCATCTAAACAGACTCTAACTTTTGGGAACTGAGTTATAACTTCACATCTCCTCCCTCTGACCTGTTTCCTCTCAACAGCCAAGACCTCTCTGCTTCTTACTCTCAAGCTTCAAGTAGATTTGGTGTAACTCCCAGCAGCGGTGATGGTAAATCCAGACCAGCTCGAGAGGCAGGACTGAGCCTGACTAAGGGCTTTGCTGGCCCCAGTCTGCCCAGTTGAGGGCTCACCACCACCAGGGGACAAAAAAGAACAGTGGCTCAGCAGCTCCTGCCATTGACGTCTATGCGTGAGGGAGTCAACTGGCACTGTACTCCATGTTGAACTGTAAAAGTAAAAAAATGTTTTCCCAGTCAAGTTAGGGTTGGTCTCTCTCACCCACATCTATCCACAGGAATGGGCTTACCTGGTGGTTCAGTGGTAAAGAACCCGCCTGCCAATGCAGGAAACACAGGAGACTCCGGTTTGATTCCTGGGTCCGGAAGATCCCCTGGAGAAGGAAATGGCAACACACTCCAGTATTCTTGCTTGGGAAATCCCATGGATAGAGGAGCCTGGAAGGCTACAGCGCAGGAGTTGCAAGAGTCGAACATAACTTAGCGACTAAACAACAACATCCACAGAACTATGGCAGGCTTCTGCAACCAGGCAGCCTTTAAATAAAGGGTTACAAATCCCTTTCAATCGCCTCATTTCATCCCAACCGCCTAACCCTGAGTGGAAGAGAGGATTTACGTTCAGAGAAGTTAGGGATTTGTCCTGGGTTGGAGGTAAGTGAGCAGCAGGGCCAGAGTAGCATACTGTCAGGAACTTTGGCAAAATAATCTTGTCCACAGTGGCACGTCTGACTTGTTTCCAGCGGCCCGAGGCGAGAGAAGTCAGCTCGGCAGGACCGGAGTCCCAGGGTCTGGAGGAAGCTGTCCTTGCGCTGGTACGAGCCCTTCCTTCTCCAACCCATTCCCCTCACCCTCCCACCTTGTCTATTCCTTCCGCCGCCCCGCTCCCTTCTCTCTCTGCTCTTCCCCACCCTCATACCTATTCTTTTCCTGCCTGCCCTGGCCCCGTCCCCAGCTCCCAGCACAGCGCCCACTCCCCGGTGGCAGCCTCCTCCTCTCAGTAGCTGACCTCAGGCTGCAGCCTCTTCTCCGCTTTCCTTCCCAACACACCCGCTCCCAGCGCCTGACTATAGCCAGATCCTCCCTTGGCCAAACTGCCAATCCCTCCTTCCCCTCCATCCTCTGCACTCCTGGCTCACCCCGCCCCTTCCCGCTCTTCCCTCTGCAACTGCCCCTCCCCAGTGAGACCCTCACCTCCGGGTATCCCAGGCGCCAGCCAGTCCAACCCAGATCCCGGACCCTCAGGCGCCAGGCTGCAGGCTCTTGCCCCGCAGCTCCAGGAAGCGAGGCCGGGTCACCATCTTTGCGGTTCTCCCGCTCGGTTCCTCCTGCTGGAACCCGGGGGAAAGCGGCCGGCTGTGGGGCCAGGACCCAACTCGGTCCCTACTATAAAATGGATTTCCAATGAACCTGTCTGAAAGGACTAGGTGAAATCATGGGAGAATGAAGCATCTTTAAGAGGGCAAGTCTTTGATCTGACAATAAATGGTAAATATCCAAACAGCAAAGATCACAGTAAAGGGACTGACTGTAAACTGGGGGAAATACTTGCAGCACATATGGCAGATGAGAAGTGTCATTTCTTTACTACAGAATTGGTAGAAATAAATTCTTAGGGCTTTCCTTGTGGCTCAGCTGGTAAAGAATCCGCCTGCAGTGCAGGAGACCTGGGTTTGATCCCCTGGTTGGGAAGATCCCCTGGAGAAGGGAAAGACTACCCACTCCAGTATTCTGGCCTGGAGAATTCCATGGACTGTATAGTCTATGGGGTCACAAAGAGTCGGACTCGACTGAGCGACTTTCGCTTTCACTTTTCACTTTAGAAATAAATTCTTAAGAGGGTCAACAACCCAACAGAAAAAAAAATGCTTAAAGAACATGTACAGGCAATTCACACACAAAAAGAAATACACATGGCTTTTAAACACAAGACATGATTTTCAGGTTCACTCATGTTACTGCTGCTGCTAAGTCGCGTCAGTCGTGTCCGACTCTGTGCGACCCCATGGACTGCAGCCTACCAGGCTTCTACGTCCGTGGGATTCTCCAGGCAAGAACACTGGAGTGGGGTGCCATTGCCTTCTCCCTCACTTTAACTGAATGCAAACTAAAATATGAGAGCATTTTTCATTTATCAGAGCAGAAAAGACAACAATAGTATCATAGAGGATTCAGGCAAGTGGGCATTTTCACACATACTGGGAACTGCTTTTGCAATTTCTGTCTAAATATCAAATGCATATACCCTTTATCAATTTATCCTGCAGACAAAATTGTATGCATACAACTTTGTCTGCAGGATAAACTGATAAAGGACAGTATGCTGGGATATTCATCATGGCATTGTTTGTAAAAGCAAAAGATAGAAAAGAACCTACATGACCACCAGTAGGGCACTTGCTCCATGAATCACAGTACATCCATATAACAGAATATCACACAGCAGTGAAAAAGAATTAGAACTTACAGGCAAACAAACCATCTCCAAGACACACTGAGTTAAGAAAAAAACAAGTATCCTAAGGTCGTGTGTGTGCGTGTGTGGGGGGGAATATATAAGACTATAAATGCATGTCTGGGAGGATCCCCAAGAAATTGACAACAGTTATCTCTGTGATGCACCTACTGGGGTACTCTGGGCTGGGACACAACTTCTTTATTGTCTGCTCTTGTACCACCGAACTTCTTACCATAGGCAAGCACTGTTGTTCCAATTAAATAAAGCACTTTTAGATGAGGAGAGGGGTTCTTGGAGGCACACTGAGAAGATAGCTTGGGTGAGGAGATAATGGCCTTTAGCCTTAGTTATCTTAATCCTGACTGTGACTACTGACTATGAAAATGTAGATAATCCAAAAAAGTGGGGGCATATGTATACCCACCTGATTCATTTTGCTGTATAGTAGAAACTAACACAACATTGTAAAGCAACCATGCTCCAATAAAAACTTACTTCAAAAAAATAAATAAAGAGAATGTAGATAATAAGAGAACTTCCCTCCTCAGGTGAAGTCTAAATGAGATTAAAAAAAAACATTTGGCATTTAGCAGAGTGCCTAGCACACAGAAAACCCCTCCAACTAACAGCAGTTACAACCTTGCTATTGGCCCAGCACGGGGACCTGGGTAGCCAAGTAGCCCGCTAGGACTTAGGTTGCCTCCTCACACCCAGGGTGACACAGGGCAGCCCCAGAGAGGCACACAGAAACCAGGACCTCTCGGGTCTGGGCTAGGCCCCAGTTGTCAGAGATTATGTGTCACAGGGTGTGGAAGCCTGGATTGATCCCCCGTGCCCCGAAGGCCTGCTCATTCCATCTGTCTTCTCTGGCCCCTGCTGCTGCCTGGGTCAGAATCCAGGGTCTCTCCTGGACTCTGACAGAAGTGGTCTGTATGATCTCCAGAGGCCTTTCTCCCCTCACCAGCCCAGCCTCCACTCTCCACAGCTTTAACTGCATGTCACAAACACTGGGGTTATATATATTCTCCAGCTGAATCCCCTCGCCTGGCATTAGGTCCTTGGTAACTGACCACTGTATTTCCCCTGACTCTTATTCTGCTGTTCCCCACTATCCATTCCACACCCCACAAGAACATCTTACCACTCCAAATAAGCCATGATCTTTTTCTTAAATTTCCCTTCTGATCATGTAAGTAATTTAGGCTCACTGTAGAAAATATAGACAATGCAGGAAAATTTAACCACTGTTAATACCTCAGGTATTTATTTCCTTCCAGTCTTTTCTAGGCATGTATTAATATATTTAAGAAAAATGAAGTGTCTATACACACCACTGGATTTTATACTTTGCATGTTTCACTTAATATTATTGCAAATATTTTATCATATCACTAAATATTCCTTAAATTATGATATTTAGTGGTTGCAGAACATTCCACCACATATAATCATTCTACTATTGTTAGTCAGTTGGACTGTTTTCATTTTTTGTAAAATATTAACACTGATAAGTATATAAACCATTGTCAAAAACTAAAATAATTAGTTTTAGTTTTCTAAAAGTGGTACTACTGTATCAAAGGATTATCAACATTCTTTTTTAAATCATTTAGCTTCCAATAAAACAATAATGAGTTAAAATGGTTTAAAATATATGAACAACAATGATGGGACAGGGAAACAAAATTCTAGAGGATAGAAAATGGATAAAATGGTGGTTTCATCAACAATAAAATTAGATGGAAGGAGTGACAACTTGAAATACTTGTTGATGGCAATGCAGTGAAAGGAGGCAGCTGTCTACCTGCCAAATTCCAGATGACTTGGGACTTGGAAACCCCTGGTTCAATGAAGGGTAAGGTGGAACAGGGCTAAAAATAAGTGCATCAGGGGTCTTCTCTGGTGGTCCAGTGGCTAAGAATCCAAGCTTCCCCTGCGGGGTGGCGGGGGGGGCGGTTCACTCCCTGGTTGGGGAACTAAGATCCATGCATGCAGTGCAGTGCCGCAAAAAAAAAAAAAAAAAAAATTTAAGAATAAAAAAATAAGAGCATAAACTGAAAACCTGCAGTAACATTTGATCCCCTTGTCTCTCACTCTAGAGAATCACTTACATTATCCAAACCCCAGACAAAAACATGAGATGATTTTTTGCCAAAAGATCTCTGCATCCTGGCATTTAGTCTTCAGGGAAACAACCTCTTCCTACCAACCACTCGAGAGGGAAGCCTTTTACTGAGCCAAGCCTACTACCTGCCTCCACACCACACAAATATATGCATGTTCATATCTGAGTGTATAAGAATCACAACATATTTGAGGAAATCCTCCAGAGAGTCAACAAGATAAACAAAAAGTAAAAAGGACCCAGAGCAGGGGAATGAAGGTGGTGAGGCAATTCAGTGACAGAAGAGACTTTAAGGAAAATCCTTCTAATTAGAATACTCAGATTTAAGAGGCATCTGTAAAATGAGAATAGTATGCTACACAAAAGGAACAAAGTGAGAACAAGAAAAGGCTCTTACAAATTAATTACTGCCAAAATACTCACTAGAAAGGTTGAAAAATAATCAAGGTACTCTCCCAGAAAATGGTATCTAAGACAAGGAAATGAAAGTAATATAGTAAGTAGTTGAGGATCAATCCAGAAGTTACATTTGATTGACAGGAATTGCAAAAACAGTGAAAATAGGAAAAAAAAAATATATGGAAAGGGAAAACTGTCACAAATAACATGAGAAAATTTCCTAGAAGTACTTGAGTTGCTAGATTGAAAAATTTAATCTGAGTCCATTAGGGAATGGAGTATATCAAGGATAAACAGGAGACTTTAAGAGCTTGAAAGGGGTAGAGAAAGAGATCACAAAAATGTGAGTTCTATTGATTGTCAAAGAAATAAGAATCAGACTGCAATCAGGCATCTAATTAACAATGTCGGATGCTATACGTCAGTGAAGCAATGCCTACAAGCTCTGGGGGTAAATTTTCAACCTAGAATTTCACAGCCAGTCAAACTACCAAGCAAGTGTGAGGGCAGGAAAAGTTGTTTTACATACGTAGGCACCCAACATACTCTTTTGCCTTCCACATACTCTTTTTGGTAAGTGACTTGATGGTCTGCAGTGAAATGAGAGTGTAAATAGAAGGTAGATGTGGAATTTAGGATGCTATGTACCAGTGTAACAACTGGATAGTAGGCATAGAGAATACCAAGGACCGGGCCTTCCCTGGTGGTCCAGTGGTTAAGACTCTGCATTTCCACTGCATTTCCATGGAGGATGGGTTTGATCCCTGGTCAGGGAGCTAAGATCCCATGGGCTACGTAGTGTGGCCAAAAAATTTTTTTTAATTAAAAACAAACAAACATCATGGACAGACTAAAACAGGAGGCTGGAGGTCTCTGGAAGGGATATATACAGGAGAAAGGGGGACTCAAAGAACATCTAATTGGATGGAGAATTTGGAAATAACGGAGGATGTGTTAAAAGCAACCAGCACAAGGGGAAAAGAAAGACAACTAGAAACTTCAATAAAAACAAAATGCTGCTCCAAAAAGAAAACAGAATCATAATAAATTACTTACATCTGCAGAAACATGTATACAGTCATAATAACATTCATGCTGTTTATTTCAACTTTCAGAACAAATCAATAAACAAAGCATAAATGACTATGGTTACAGAACAGAATTTAAGAATTGTCAGACTTGACACTTTCAGAGGCAGAGAGGTGGACAAGGGGAGGAGACAGAGCATCCCACATTCTACCAAATTCTACATCCCACATTTTACCAAATGGAGAATTAGAGATACTGTTTATAGTTAATACAATAAAACTAAGTTTGTGATTATAATAAATATTTTTCCTGATTATAAAATTTTTGTTCCTTATAAAAAATACAAAAATTATTTAAAAAAATTTTAATCACCTATAATTCCATTATCCCTAGGACCTGGGTTTGAGCCCAAGCTCTGAAATTTATCATTTGTATGGCTCCAAAAAAGTCACTTAAACATTTGTAACTTTTTTTTAATATTTCCTTCATGTCTTTTATCTATATACTTTTAAAGAGTATACAGTGTATGTAACAACATTTTATGAGAACTGCACAATATACACACAATTTTGAATCCAGATGCTTTTCACTTTAAAGCCCAAAGTAAAACTCTGGATACAAGTATCATGTCCTTCTAGACTTGTAAATGTACTTCTTGGCCATGGGGAGGTCAGAGGTTTTCCAGAGATGGGCCTGAGCCAAATATTAAAAGAAACCAAATATTAGGCAAAGCAGAAGAGGGCTGTGGGGCGTGGTGATGAGAGGTCACAGGCACCACGAGAACAAGTTGCCTCCAGGCCGCAGTAAAGGTGCCTGAGAAACGAAACCCATAGGCTGGAAAGAGATGATAAAGAACTTGGTAAATAAACATGTTAAGGGATCCAGCTTTCCAGTGAGAGACATGAGAAGGGGGAAATGCAGGCCTTGCTTGGTTTGGTACCCCAGGACCTAGCACCATGTCTGCCACAAAGAGAGTGCATAACAACTATTTTTGTCATCAATGCCTGATACACTGGAAGCCAGAAATGGCTCCTGGGTTTCTGGTCTGGGTGTTGGATGATGCCACCATTTGCTGACGGGGGGAGGTGGGGAATCCAGGAGGAGCAAGATTGAAAAGGTTATGTGTCTGGGCAACATCCCTAGAGATTCCGTAGTCTGATGTTAATTTTGAAAAATGTCACTGGGAATTCTCTGGCAGTCTAGTGGTTAGGATTCAGCACTTTCACTGCAGGGGCTGGAGTTCAATCCCTGGTCAGGGAACTAAGACCCCACTAAGTCACACACAGCCAAAAAATAAAGTTACCATTCTGTAGCAGGTGTGGGTGATTACATAGTACATCCCCAGGTGTGACTTGAGACCCCAAAGGATTCTCGGATTGGCCTCTGGGAGTTTATATGCCTCCACAAATGAACACAAAACTGAGTGTGCAATCTGAGTTTCTCCTAAAGAGGATCCACAACCTCCAGCAGATTCTCAAATGGACCGTGACCCCAGAAAGGTTAGGCACAAGGTGGGAAAGTGACAGAAGTGGGAGGACAGCCACCTAGAGAGGGGACCCACAGCATGGTGGAAGGGCTAGCTTCCTGAGCCTGGAGGATTCACAGCCAATTGTGTTTGAGAGGGGGCTGTGTGTGCTTCTGTGCATGTATGCTGCTGAGGAATCTCTCCCCCAGGCCCCCAAAGCACCCGTACATGATTCACTTTTGCATCCCTTTGCTCCATGTAACATACATCTGTTGGTCTCACTTAAGGGTAAAAACAGATTTCTGCATTCTACCCTTAATGCTCGTTGTTAGGCCTAGCTCTCTGAGAGCTGAAAGACTGATAGTTCTCAGCAACTTAAGAAAATGGGGCTTCAGAGTTCACATCTACTTCTGGCAAGACCAGCCTAGGAAGAAGGGAGATGAAGGGACTTCCCTGGCAGTTCAGTGGTTAAGACTGTGAGCTTCCACTGCAGGGAAGATTCGATTTTTGGTGGGAGATCTAAGTTTGCATGAAAAAAAAAAAGAAGGGCGACGACCCCAAGGAAAAGGACAACCTAAGCCACGTTTCATAACAAAGGGTAGTCACTCCTCTCCTACCAGAAACCCTACTGGAAAAAGTAGACGGTAATTTATTTTGAGGGTTGGAATTGAATTGGGAGGA
The DNA here is from genome assembly GCF_032452875.1 of Bos javanicus. Taxonomy (NCBI): domain Eukaryota; kingdom Metazoa; phylum Chordata; class Mammalia; order Artiodactyla; family Bovidae; genus Bos; species Bos javanicus. The sequence continues at coordinate 16,451,619 of NC_083889.1, read as the reverse complement.
AAAGTTGTTATGAGGTGGGGAAGGATCTGGTCTGTTTAGCAACCAACTCTGCTAAGTCACTTCAGTCGTGTCCGACTCTGTGCGACCCCATAGACGGCAGCCCACCAGGCTCCCCGTCCCTGGGATTCTCCAGGCAAGAACACTGGAGTGGGTTGCCATTTCCTTCTCCAATGCATGAAAGTGAAAAGTGAAAGTGAAGTCACTCAGTCGTGTTCGACCCTCAGCAACCCCATGGACTGCAGCCTTCCAGGCTCCTCTGTCCATAGGATTTTCCAGGCAAGAGTACTGGAGTGGGGTGCAACCTACTAAGCTCACGTAATTTGTGTAGGATCAGGAGTCCTGAACCTGGGTGTGATTTGTGGAAACCCAGATTTGGAGATGAAATACAAACAAAAATGTAAAAAGTCACTCTGTAGAATGGGGAACAGAAAAGCATGTTATATAGAACTTGTTTCACTCATACAAATAAATTGTTTGGTATATTCACTTGAAACACAAATACAGTGAGTCAGGTCACAGAGTCTCAGCAACCAAGGGTCGTTAGAGGCACAGAAGCCAATGTAGTCAGTGTCCTTTTCTGCTGAAGCAGAACACTGCCTTATACTAGAGTTCCCCTCCACCTCTGATCACACACATCTGTGACCTGCAGGTTTTACTTGTCTGCAGTGGTTCACTCCCTTCCAAAGTTTTAAAAAATATTGAGGCCTAAAACAGAGATGGCTGGATGGCATCACTGACTTGATGGAAGAGAAGTCATACATACTTTGATGAAAGACTGATTAAAGGGGAAAACAAGTTAAGAAGTTAATAAGCTTTTTGTGTATGCCTTTTGTATGGCAAAGTACTCTATAAACTACAAAACGCTGTGTAACTAATATTTAGTCCTGTAGAAATCAGACAATAAATGCATGGACTTACGCACAAGAGCTGCCCCCAAGTGCTCTCACCAGGTATAACATTTACAATAAATGCTTGTATGCTGAAAGTAGGATGGAGATAGACCCAGGAATCAAGAGAAGAGACTCAAACCCTATCTTAAATTTGCTGGTCACTCTAAGGCACACCCCCAAATCTGTCAGCTCTGCTTCTTCACCTAAAAATGAGACTATCTACCCCTTTCTCAGACTCTGCCACAGATTCAGGTGGGGTTACATGTGCAAGACAGAATGAACATGGCAGAACAAAGGGAACCTGGATTTAGGACCTGGGTCTGAACACAGACTTGTTACTTAGTCTTGGTTAAATGACCTCTCTCAGGTAAGGGGGACAAACAGCTCTTTCAGTGTAACAGGGATTAAGGTAACGATCTCTGTGAAAACATGATGTAAGTGCCAGGTATTATGACTCTACACAAGAAGGTACACAAGGAATCAGGTTCTGTATAAACACAAGGCAATATTATTATATGACTCTACCTATTGCATAGTTGTAGAAATTGTTTTTCCAGGAATAAAGGCTCAAATGGTAACAAAGGTATCTTACCTCAGCCAGTTTCTTCCTCCTCCTAAAAGTTTTCATATGCCAATACCTCTGAATTTCTAAAAAAACACAAATTAAGATCTTAGGAATTCCACTCTGCCCCCTCCCTCTCTGTTCATTTTCCTCTTGGGTCCTCTCAGAATTACAAGGGCTCCATTATTTCTTCTAATGACCAGATCATTCAGAAAGTGACAATGACGCCCAAACTGAGCCCTCTGGCTGGCCTGGGCGGAATGAGAACAGACAAAGTGGGCATGCCTCCAGCTTTATTCTGTGACTTCTCTTATCTGGGAAGGGGTCTGTTAGCAGCGTCTCACTCAAATGGAATGCAATGGTAACCAGGGTTGTTATTAGAAGACTTGTTGATCTTCTCAAAGGAACACAGCCCAGCAGTCTCGGTGGCTCTGCTGTGCAGTCTCCATCCATCCTCAAGTGACTGCCATGCAGGCTGGGAAATGATCAGAAGAGACTCATCAGCAGTCTCCAGAGCTTTACCATTCCAACTGTCATGAGGTGCAGACCATGAGGGAAACAACCGGTTCCTACTTCCATCCATTTAAGGAGTGGCAGACAGTTTTTTGTTTAATTAAAAAAAAAATTACCCAGGGAATGGAAAACTTATCATGTTCATAGGTGAGAGTTGTTGTTGAATTGCTACCCCAAGTGGTTTCCTTCATGAGTCACTGCTTAAACCCAAAATACTACAACACAAGGTTCAAAGCTCCCGAATTCCATCAGTCAGACACACCAGTAACCTGCATGTTGCCCAGGAAAATTACCAGAGTTTTCAAAAACAAAATTAAGTGAAAAATCCTTTTCCCCAGAAGGATCTTTATCACGGAGCTCTGTATGACCCGTTTCTAAGAAGGCCACATCCCACTTCAAACAATATGATCACTTGGAGTACTGTTAAACATAAAATCCTTGCCTTGAGGCCTTCGTTTTCATTTTCTTTAAACTAGCCTCTGAAATGTCTGCCTTGTGTTTTGTGCTGCACTCCTGAAAACTGTTGCTTTTTTTCTTTTTTTTGGCTGCAGAGCATATGGAACTTCCCCGACCAGGGATCAAACCCGTGCTCCCTGCACTGGAAGCTGAGTCTTACCCACTGGACCACCAGGCAAGTCCAAAACCGTAACTTTGTAGGACAGAGCAGGCTTCATTTTTGCCAAGGAGGAAACAGCCAAGAGGTTTCTATCCGACTTGGGGAGCGGGAGGTTTGGATCGGCACCTGGAGGTCTCCCTTGCCCTCTATGTGCTCTCCACGAGGTGGGTTCTGTGGTGGCGCATGAGGTGCGAGTTGGAGATGAAGGCTGCACCGCACTTGGCACACTCATAGGGCTTCTCCCCCGTGTGGGTTCTCTGGTGCACTGTGAGGCTCGACCTCTGCCGGAAGGACTTGCCACACTCATTGCATGTGTATGGCTTCTCCCCGTTATGGATCCTCTGATGAATAAGCAGGTACGAGCTGCACGTGAAGGCCTTCCCACATTCGTTGCACACGTACGGAAGGTCCCCGCTATGAATTCTCTGGTGCACGATAAGGCAAGAGAGCTGACTGAAGGCCTTCCCACACTCGCTGCAGTCATAAGGTTTCTCTGCAGTGTGAATTCTCTGGTGCACGATGAGGTGTGAAAAACAACTGAAGGCTTTTCCACACTCTTTGCACTCATATGGCTTCTCCCCAGTATGGCTTCGCTGATGCACAATAAGATTGGCGCTCTGGGTGAAGGCTTTGCCACAGTCATTACAGGCGAACGGCTTCTCCCCGGTATGGATTCTCTGGTGAACAATGAGGTTGGAGCTCCGGGTAAACGTTTTCCCACACTCGTTACATTCATAGCATTTTTCTGTGATGTGGACTTTCTGGTGCCGGGCAAGCTGTGAGCTATAACTGAAGGCTTTCTCACATTCGTTGCACTTAAAGGTTTTCTCTAAGGAGTGGATTTTTTGATGTACAGTCAGGTTTGAACTCTGGGTGAAGGCTTTCCCACACTTTGAACAAACATAGGGTTTCTGTCCAGTATGGATTCGCTGATGCACAACAAGGTTTGCACTCTGAATGAAGGCCTTCCCACACTGGTGACATTCAAAGGGTTTCTCCCCAGTGTGGATTCGCTGATGCACCACGAGATTTGCGCTCTGGCTAAAGCCTTTCCCACACACGCCGCATGTAAAAGGTTTCTGCCCAGGCTGGCTTTTCTGATTTTTAACAGAGCCAGAACTGAGGGTGTATCGCTCCTCAGCTTTGGGACACTTCTGGTCTTCCTCTTCTTTGAGGTTTTCAGGGAGGTGACAGTCCTTCACTGTCACCTGTCCAAAATCTTTCTGCTCCCTCTTTATTCTTTGCCTCTTTAACATGTTCCTATTTTCACAGGCTTCTCCTAACTTGGGTCCTTGCGGGTCAACTTTCTGGATTCTTCCTGAAACGATGAAGGATTTTTCTGTTTCATCACATATTTCAGTTTTTGGAACCAATAACTGTCGATTTTTGGTTTCAGCACCTGAAACAAACAAAAACAGAAAATGTAAGTTTCAGATTTTTATGATCTAGAAAAAGAATAGGATGGTCAATTCATAAAGATGGGGAAGTATATTGAATTCAGCTGTAAGCTGCAGGTCATGAGCAACTGCACAGGGGCACCGAGCATCCAGACACCCTACTGGCACAGACCAGGGCAACTCTCCAACCAAGAAGGGAGTGGGTGGCATGGGGATGTTTAAGGCACAGAGCAATACTGGGCAAGGGGACAGTCCAGGTTGGTCGCTGGCTAAGACCATGGTAATGCAACTCCAGCACAGTCACTCAGGAAGGGCAGTGTCAGAGAAAGAGAATGGCTGAGCCCTGGATACAACAAAGCCCCGACTTCGACAACAACAGAAAACCCTGAAAAGCTAATCTTTTTTTGGTTATATCTATTTCTACTGTTGTGATTTTTTTTTTTTAAACTCTACTCCATTTTTCTCCCTGTAGTTTAAAACTGCTCTTATATCTTCTTTTCTTCCGTCTTATCTTACTTTCTCCTTGTTACCTCTTTCCCCTACTACCTCTTCACTCTTCCTTTCCTAGTTTTTTGGCCACATCACATGGCTTTTGGGATCTTAGTTCCTTGACCAGTGATCGAACCTGGGCCTTCAGCAGTGGAAGTGGGGAGTTCTAACCACTGGACCACCAGGGAATCCCCCCCTCCTTTTTTTTCTTTTTCTTTTTTTTTTTAATATTTTTATTTATTTTTGGCTGTGCTGGGTCTTCGCTCCTGTTTGGGCTTTTCTCTAGTTGTGGCGAGCGGGGGCTACTCTCCAGTTGTGATGCTCAGGTTTCTCATTGCCATGGCTTGTCTTATTTCGGAGCATGGGCTCTAGGGTGCACAGACTCAGTAGCTGCAGCTCCCGGGATCTAGAGCACAGGCTCAATAGTTATCTTTCTGGATCAGAGATCGAACCTGTGTCTCCTGCATTGGCAGGCGGATTCTTTACCAGTGAGCCACCATGGAAGCCCCATCTTCTGAATTTTTCCAGATGTACAAAGGAAATAAAAACAAGTTACACTAAAAAGTTTAAAAACTTGTTTTAAATATATACACTTTAAGTACTTCCCTGGCAGTCCAGGGGTTAACACTCTGTACTTCCAATGCAGGGTGCAAGGGTTTGATCCCTAGTCAGGGAACTAAGATCCCACATGCTGCGTGGTATGGCTAAAAAATTTAAAAAAAAAAAAATTTTTTTATTTTAATGTATAAACCTTAATAAATTCAATTTTAATGAGTACACACCAAACTGTAAATAAAACTCTCAGACATTCACATCAAAATTTCCAAAGTACTTTCATGTATACTATACAATTTTATTATCAAGATGAAAGTATTTCCCTTCACTTGTATGGGAGCTAAAAAAGTGCAAGGCTGTTTTCACTCACTGCTATATGTCCAGCACCTGTTACACAGCTGGGCACACAGGAAGCAGTACCTCAACAAATCTTATATTTACTGAATGAACAGACCCCAGTTCATAGAACAGAAAATGGAGGTTCAGAAAAAGAATGGACTTGCTCAAGGTCAAAGAGTTCTCAGAGATATGGCAGCAACTACACTGGGGTTCCCCTCTCAATGGCTAGAAGTCAGTGTTCTCGCCATTACCTGTAACAACAGAAATTGCTGGCAGAAAGGTGAGTCCTGGCTGGGAAAAGCAGGGAAAGAAAATAGTTGTCTGGTCTTGCCTGGTGGTCCAGTGGTTAAGACTCAGTCTTCCAATGCAAGGGACAGAAGTTCAATCCCTGGTTGGGAAACTAAGATCCCACATGCCACAGGGCAATTAAGACTGCACACTACAACTAGAGAGCCTGAATGCTACAAGTAGAGAAGCCCTTGAGGCAACCACTGAGCCCATACTCTGCAACAAGAAAAGCCCTTGCACCACAATGAGAAGCTGGTGCACCACAACTAGTGAAAGCCTACAGCCCACTTGCTACAACAAAGACCCGCACAGCCAAAAAAAAGAAAAACAGAAAACAGTGGCCATTCCTAGTGGATGGGTGCAGCTGTTGGAGTTCAGACCATGAATGTATGATAAAGCAGGGAAACAGAAAAGAAGTGATATAAGGGGAATGTGCCAGAAGGACTGGAACAGAAAGCAAAGATAGGAAACAGAAGTTACTGAGAGTTTGGGGAATTAAAGAAGACACAGGAATATGAAAGGTGGCCGTCCTAACCTTCCCCAAAACACTGGTTTAAGAAAGGGACTTGGTTTGCAAATGCTTGAGCAACTGGCTAGGGAGGAGAGAGGGTTCAGAATATTCAGCCACAGCCCTGGCCAGGCAGACTCATAGCATGTCAGTGCCAGAGGGGCCTTGGCAGGCATGCAGAGACTGCTTCCACAACACAGGACTTATGGTGACCACACACTTGACCCAGTTACATGTCCCTACTTCACAAGCTTCCACCACTGCTAGCCAGGCATATCCTGAGTCCCAGCCTGGAGAACCAGGTGGTAAGTCAGCCATCATGACTGACTTTGGACATCATCATGGCTGACACAAGTGTTCAAAATCCTCTAGAAAGTCCACAAAGACCTATGAAAATGGAACACCTCAAAAAATCACCACAAAAGGTGACCCTTCTTATCTTAGTTAGCTTCTCTTGCAGGCTCACCAAGCTACAACAAACACGAAGCATAGGGAGAGGACATGTGTCTACATGTGTGCATAGATATGAAACTTGCTGAACAATAAATGTAATCGAAAGTTAAATTTGGAGAACTTCCCTGGTGGCTCAGTGGTAAAGAATCTGCCTGCCAAGTAGGTGATACGTTTGATCCCCTGATCCGGGAAGATCCCATTTGCCGAGGACCAACTAAACCTGTGCGTCACAACTATACAACTCTCAAAGCCTATGCTCCCTAGAGTCTGTGATCTGCAACAGAGAAGCCACTGCCTTTGCAGCAAGAAGGCCCAGCAGAGCCAAAAATAAATATGTAAAATTATTTTTTAAAAAACTAAATTTGGAGTTTACCTGTGTTTGCCTGGTGTGGTGTCTTGAAACTGTGTGCAAAACAAGCCATTTCCTATGACAAATGCATAGGCATCTTTCAGTATTCCTCTGCCCAGCTCTCCCTGACACCTTCAACACCTCAGTACTCTCTGTTGCTCAGGCTAGGAGACCACACCAGCAGCCTCTGAAAAGATTTTGAGAAACCTCAACAGTCAGATTCTGAATCAGAGAATTGACCTCACCTAGACAGGCCATGTTCCCATGAGTGTCCAGTAGCTCGCTCTTGGCCAGAGTCCCTGGTAATGAAGAGCTGCCTGGGGTTGAAGCAGCAGGTGCCTCTTGTGTTGGTTTCAGGACTACAGCCATGTCCCAGAACATGTTCTGACCCTAGAAACAAGCAGGCACAGGTGGGTTTCTGAGGAGACTGTCGGTGGAAGGTGGTATGATCATAACTTTGAAGACAAGAACATAAGCACCTATTCTTCAAGGCCATAAAAAAAAAAAAAAAAGAAAGAAAGAAAAACACCAAATATTTATAAAAAGGGAAAAGGAAGCCAGAGAGTCTTCCCTAATCCCCAAGGTGAGTTAGGCAGAGAAGCAAGCCTGCTACCTTTTCCCCTATCACTTTGATTTCATCTCACTGCCCAAACCTAACTTGTCAGTGAGTGCATGACAAGACATGGGGAGATTCTTCAGAGTAGATCTTCCTAAAGCCTAAAGATCAAAGAAGCAAGGTTCTGGTCATATTATTACAGAGAGTCTTTGGGGTACCTCTGCCCTCATACGGCTAGTCATGGTGAGGTGTAGGTTTGAAAACATACAGCCTCACGACTCAAATTGTGGTCTGTGGACAAGCAGAATCACCATCACTGGGAGTGTGTGAAAACTGCAGAGTCTCTGACCAATACCCCAGATCTCCTGAATCAGAATCTTCATTTTGACAAGACCTCATATCCCCTGACCCCAACCCCTGGTGATTCTTACGCATATTAGTTTGAGAAGTACAAGTAAGAGTTATCAAATCATGCCTGGACTCACTGGAAGAGCTTTTTTTTTTTGTATACAGAGATCTGGGGCCCACCTCCCCAGAGATTCTGATTTAACTTACATGAGATATGACATAGGTATCATGATTTCATAAAAAAACTCCCCAGCTAATTGCAAACTGTAGCACAGTTTGAGAAGCACTGGTTTATAGAAAGTACTGAATGTCAACATCAATAGAATAGTATGTTTCAATTAAATTGCAAAAGACTAAAGGCCAGAGCCCTCACCAGGAAATAAGACTCTAGGTGTGGAAGCGGAAGGACAGGGTCCCTCCTGAAATCATGTGCAATCTTTAGGACCATCCTCCCTCTCTCCTCCCCGACCACTGCTTACCTTTTCCTCCTGTTCTGACACAGGGAGGCATGTCTGAGGAGCTTCCCCAGGGGCCCAGACTTTGATGTTTTCAGAGTGCACTTGTTGGCTGGATGCCTGGCCCACAAAGCCTTCCTCCTCTTCTTCCTCTTTTTTCACTGTCACTAGGCCCCAGTGAGCCAGGGCCACAGCCTCTCTCAATTCTGTGGTCATCGTCTCTGCTCAGCAGAATTCCTATGGCTGGGGGTTGCCCAGCAGAAGTCAAGCCCCATCTAATCTTTAAGTTTCAAAAGCTTCTTCCTGAGTTTCCTCCCAGGGACATGATGAGTAGTATCTACTGGGAAATCAGAAAACACTGTTAGTAGAGCAGAGGTTTGCCTTGATGCCACTAAGACCACAGGTTACCAGTGTCCAGGCAGCAGCCACTACAGCACAGGGTTTGCTCTATTCCTCAACAGGATGGAAGGAGTTGGACTGTAAATAGGCAATTTATCTCCATAATGATCACATTACAAACACTTTTATGTAATGTTTATTGATTTCCCCTGATTATACAGTTAATATAATTTAATTGTAAAAACTTAAAAAATACAGAAAATGATTAAAAAAAATTACCCCTTGCTCATCTCCAGAGAGATAATCACTGTATACTGAAGAATTTAAAATACTTATTTTGAGGGAAAACCTCCAACCATACTGACAATTATGACTTGAACTTTTTAATTTAGGGGATGCATATTTTCACAATTATCACCATGGGCTTTTTTTTTTTAAGAAGGGTCACTACAATGCAAAGATTTTGTTTTGTTTGTTTTAAGCACCAAGAACAATAGTATGAACAAAAGACTCTCAAGAAAAAGACACCAACTGTGCTTCCTAGGTAGCACTAGTGGTAAAGAACCCGCCTGGCAATGCAGGAGACATAAAAAATGCAGGTTCAATCCCTGGGTCAGGAAGATCCCCTGGAGAAGGGCACAACAATCCATTCCAGTATTCTTGCCTGGAGAATCCCATGGACAGAGGAGCCTGGTGGGCTACAGTCCATGGGGTCGTAAAGAGTTGGACATGACTTACTGCTAAGCAACTTAGCACTAGACACCAACATGTTAGGAGAGGTTATCTCTGGGTGATGTAATCACAGGTGGTTTTAAGGTCCTCTTCCTTTGATTTCTATATTTTTCTATTTCTTTCAACTGTGAGACAAAACAGCACTCTTAAGATGGTAGATGTTTTAATGTTAAGTACATACAATGCCACCTCCTTCTGGCATGGTACTCTAAATATTATAATATACATAATTTAAAAACAATATAAATACTATATATTATATAATACCTATAATATTATAGGACTTCCCTCATAGCTCAGTCGGTAAAGAATCTGCCTGCACTGCAGGAGACCTGGGTTCGATTCCTGGGTTGGGAAGATCTGCTGGAGAAGGAAATGGCAATCCATTCCAGTATTCTTGCCTGGAAAATCCCATGGACAGAGGAGCCTGGTGGGCTGCAGTCCATGGGGTCGCCAAGAGTTGCACACGACTTAGTGACTAAACCACCACCACCATAATATTATAATTTACTAAACCAGCCCCTATTTATTAATCACTGCTTTAGTAAAAGAACCTTGTTTTCAGTTTATTTTCTTAACATAATTCTTAAGATTCTTTTCATGCAAATAGTTTTTTCTGCTGCTGAATTATTCCTTTAGAATAGAGGGATTACTAACCAAAGGATTTTATAGGTGACATATATTGTCAAACTGCTTTCTAAAAGGACTGAAACAAATCATATCACCATGAACTAACAGTTCCCCAGTATCACAGCCAAGCCAACAGATTTTTTTGTTCTTAATCTGTGAGTATTAATCTACCATTATAACTGATTATGGAGAAACTGAAATTTTCCTATTTCCCTTTAGGTGTCTTATTAGGAGAAAAGTGCTAAATTTCATTAAGTTCTCTTTTGCTACTACTGAAGTGATCATATACTTTATTCTGCATTAACTTATTGGCAACTTATTCCATATCCTGCATCTCTTGAGTAGTGCAATATTTCAGTCCTGCAACAAATCTTAATTCTGGAGAATTCTTCTTTCCATGACTAGTTGAATTTTATCAGGGAGGAAGGTCCTTAATACTCGTTTCACCCGTGTATACACAAGATCGCCTACTTTGGGCATTGATATCAGACTGCTGATATTCTAACTGGCCTCCAGCCCTAGACAGCACAGTCTCCTATCATGGGCTTTCTTTCAACGTCCTTTCCCTATTTCCAATCGTGGCAACCCATCTCCTCCACCTCCAGACGCCACACAGCCCAGATCCTGGGATAAGCCGGGCCCCTGGGGCGGTTCGTGTCCAACCTACCCCGGGGCTAGGCCCCCGGTAGGTAGGCAACAGCGGATTTCCGAAGTGCCGGGGCGCGGAGCCGCCCCGGGACAGACAGACAGTGCTGGGATCCCTGAAGGGAGGACGAGGGGGACATACCCCTGGAATGGACCCTCCCGCGCCCCCGACGTTCGCGCCCAGGCCACACCACCCCCGCTCACCGTGCGCGGAGCAGAAGCACGGCCGGAGCTCGCGAGCTCTGGAGCAGAAGGCGGGTGGCCTGGACCCCGGCGCCTACCGGCACGAGAACAATGACCGGACAGGAAGTGCCTGGGGATGGGCTTCCGGCTCCCCAAGTCGCCAGACCAGCCTCTCTAGGAATCTCGGAGGTACTGTCTTCTCGTTGGGTGTCCAATTTCGCAACGGATCAGGGATGGAAGAACAAGCTTAGAGGAAGAGTGCAGGTGGACTAGGGACCCTGAACCTCAGCGCAAGGGGCATTCCTACGCCTGGCAAGAGCAATGAAGTGAGGAGAGCAGCTGGGAGCCTGAAGCTACAGAGTATCCATCTGTAGAAGGCCCTGATCATTTTGACCCTAATGTTTTATTTTGGAAATATCAAACGTACAGAGAATGGTACAGTGAATGCCTGTACTCAACAAATAACACTTCACTCTCTTTGCGTTGGACTTTCCTGGTGGCTTAGTAGTAAAGAATCTGCCTGCCACTGCAGGGGACAGGATCAGATCCTGAGTCCAAAATATCCCCTGGAGAAGGAAATAGCAATCCGCTCTAGTATTCTTGCCTGGAGAATTCCACGGACAAAGGATCCAGGTAGGCTTCTAGAGCCCATGAAGTCACAAGAGTCAGACATTACTGAGTAACTAAACAACGTTTGCCTTCTCTCTCTATGCATACTGAAAAACATATTTTTGAAGTTGTAAACATCAAAATACTCATTCCAAATAGTTCTACATGTATCCTTTAATAATAATAAGAATCTCGACACTAACAATACTATCATTACAGGTAGGGAAATTAACAAATATTCCCTAATATCATCTATTATCAGTCATTTTCAAATTTTCAACTGTCCTAAAATATAGACTTCATTAATTGTTTTTCCAAGCCAGTTTCACACACTATATTTGGTATGGCTGTTTAGATTTGCTTTCTAGTATGAATTTACAGATTCACAGGAGTTGCAAAGATAATAATAACCTTCAACTAGTTTCCACCAATGGGTACATCTTACATAATTATAATTTAAGATAAAAATCAGGAAACTGACATTGGTACAATGTGTGTGTGTACTTGTCATTTTATCACGTGTAGATTTGTGGAACCACCATCACAATTCAGATACACAATGTTTCCAACACCAAGACCTCTCTAAGGGCAACCCCTCCCTCTTCTGTTGCTCTGTCCCTCCATCCCCAACCTCTGGCAACCACTAATCTGGTTTTTTTCATCCCTATACTTTTTTTGTTATTTTAGAGTATTATATAAATGTGACCATACAGTATACGACCTTTTGAGACTGGATTTTTTCACTCAGCATAATTCTCTTGGAATGCACTTGAGTCAACGCAGATATCAATAGGTCATTCAATTTTACTGCACAGTAGTAAGTATTCCATGGTATAGATATATGGCAGTTTCTTTTAACCACCTGTTGAAGGATATTTGATGAGTTATTACAAATTACTATTACTAGCAAAACTGCTTTTAACAATCACATACAGGCGTGTGTGTGTGTGTGTGTGTGTGTGTGTGTGTGTAACAGTTTTCATTTTTTTGAGATGAATGCTCAGAGTGCAAATACTGGGTCATATGGTAAATGCATGTTTGGTTTTATAAAAAACTGCCAAATTATTCCCCATGGTGGCTGTACTATTTCTCATTCCTGGCAATGTAATAGATTCAGTTCCTTTGCATCCTTGCCAGCATTTAGCATTAAAATATTTAAAAGCTCTTCTGATAGCTGTACAGATTTGTATCTTGCAATTCCCTAGTGGCTAATGATGTTGAGTATCTTTTCACTTGCCAATTTATACTTTGGTAAAATACCTGTTCATGTCCTTTGCCCATATTCTAATTGGATCTATTTATTATTGCTGAGTTTTAAGAATTATCTAGCCTAGATACAAATTCTGTGTTGGATATATGATTTGCAGACATTTTCTCCCAGTGTGTAATGCCTTTTCATCCTCGCTCTTTAGTATCTTTTAAACCCCCCTCCCCTCCACTAGTTGTATCTTTCATTATGGAAAATTTCATACATATACAAAAGTAGTACAATAAACTCTCAATACTCACCCAGCATCAACAATTATTATCACTCCCTTCTCTTTTTCATCATCTTTGAAGAATCCAGTGCAGTGGTGTGTTTTTTTTTTTTTGGCTGCACCACCCAGCTTGTAGGATCTTAGTTCCCCAACTGAACTAAGGACTCAATGTTCGCCCTCCGCAATGAGAGCAGAGGACTCACCACTGGGCGGCCAGGGGATTCCAACAATGCAGTTTTCCTAGACAATATGCCACATTCTGAACTTGTTTCTTATGATGTCTTTTATCTTGTTCCTTTGCTTCCTGTATTTCCTGTAAACTAGCAATCAGGTCTAAGAAGCTTGATAAATTCAGGTTATACTTTTGGCTTATTGCATTACATGTGGAGGGAGGCACATTATGTGAGTTGTCTCAGCAATTGTTACATTTTGTTAAACTGATTAAGAGGTAAATGCCAGATCTCTTCATTGTTAAAGTACTTGTGATTATTACATAATGGGGGTAATTTTTCTTCAGTATGGACAAAAAGCATCTTCATATTCATTACCCCATAAAAACTTAGGGAGGTAGATATTCTTCCTTCTGTTTAACAAATGAAGAAACCAAGGCTCCAAGAAATGAAACCATTTGTCCAAGGAAAAGTGGCAGAATCTGACTCTTAAGGCCTTCAGACTTTTAACTCAGGCCCCTTCCAGTTTTCACTCTTGGTCCTTTCAGTCTAAAAAGGAACCAGCCCTCAAAGAACTTCAGGGTTGAATTCATAACACTTACTATAATCAACACACCACTGCAATGCTGCTAAGTATCAGAAAACAAAATCCCAATATTAAGGTATTTATACTTCAGTGACAGAACTGGCGTTCTGAGAATTACAACATAAAATTACCAAACCAAGAATACAAGAATTAAGTTTACAAATGTACAAAAGGGTACAGAATGAATAATGATTGGTTCACTGGGAGTAAATGGGCCTGACCACTCAGAGATGGATTCTGAATTGGTATAATCAGAGATTTGAAGGGCTTGGCTGTGTAAAAAAACTTATGTGGTAAGTTGAGTGCTGGGATAGAATGTTGTCTCTTGAGTAACAAGCCATTTGTATGTTTACCAATGAAATATTGATTAGAAGTGAGAATGACAGTAGCAGAGATAATCAGCTCTGAGGTTGAGGTTAAGGATTTTTCCCGGTCAGCAAGGACAGTGACATAGGACTGTCCTTCTATTTTGACACTCTACATCCACTAGGTTTAAAATCCAAAGGTTGAAAAAATAAATGGTTTTTTCTTGGCATCAAATTAATGGCCAGACATTATTTAGTAAGCCAATATTTTTTTTCCATAAAAACAAACTAGGTATATTACATATTATCTCCCTTAAACATTTAAAAAGCTGTTTTTAAAGTTTTTTTAGAGTACTAAATTCCAAAGTTAACCATCCACCATACTTCCTTACTATAAAAATTAAACTTTTGAGGTTCATGAAGTCCTAATATTAACTTGATGAACAAACACTACATTATGCCATTTTCCAGATTTTGACCATATCTCTTTTATCCAATTTTATTGACAATTAAATTATTTCATAAAGTACTGTCACATGATCCTTTTACTAAATGCTCAAAACAATTCTATGAAGTAGGGGTTATGCCAGTATTTGACTGACAGAGAAACTGAGACTTAGAGACTGACTTAATAACATCACAGAGCTCGTAAGTGAAAGAGCCAGGATCCAAACCTAGGTTTTCAGATTCCAAATCCAGTGTACTTAAATTGTCCTCAAAGAGCAGTCCTACCCACCCAACTTCATGTTTTGTATGTCTTAATCACACTGTCTGTATAGACATTCTCTAACAGTGATACTATCTTTAAGATGTACCAAATATACGTATCTTTTCAAAACATACACTTTTTAATACAAAGATATTTTTGCTATCATTTACAACATCTTCATTATATCTTATAAATCATAATTCAGTTTCTTCAGAATCTTTAAGTGCTTCAAGGTCCTTTTCTAGGTTCATAAGAAATGATTTGGAACAGAGTATCTTTTAACTAGAATTTGGCTTATGTTTTCGTAGTCTTGAAAGTCTAGATTAACTTTCTGCCTCATGCAACACACTTGTCTACAAAAGGGTCAATCATGACTTTTTTTTCCTTATAAAAACCCTATGCTGCCATTTATCCAACAGTCACTTACAGAGGCAGGGATGGTATTCCATTTTACACAATACTAGATTTTCTGAATCTTGATCTTGGACTCATTGGCATTTTGGACCCAAGAGAATTTGGACCCAAGAGAATAGGACCGAAAATCCTCCAGAGAATGGATTTTTGGTTGAAGATGAAGGTTTGAAGTCTGAGAGAATTCTTTTTCAGACTCATCACATTCACAGTTTTTTTCATCTGTATGAATTTTCTGATGTACAGTCAGGTTTTTTCTTTGCCTAAAAACTTTACTACAGTCATTACACCCATATGGTTTCTCTCCTGTGTGGATTCTCTGGTGGCCAACTAAATTCCTCTTAGAAGTAAAAGATTTTCTACACTTTTCACATTCATATGGTTTTTCCCCAGTGTGCATTCTCTGATGTACAACAAGGTTTTTGTTCTGACTAAAGTCTTTTCCACACTCACTACATTTATAAGGTTTTTCTCCAGTATGGATTCTTTGATGTACCATAAGATTTCTACTAGAGGTAAGCACTTTTCTACATACATGACATTCATAGGTTTTTTCTCCACTGTGAATTCTTTGATGCTCAATAAGATTTCTATTGTAAGTAAAGCCCTTCCCACACTCATTACATGCATAAGGCTTCTCACCAGTGTGGATTCTCTGATGGGCTATCAGGTTTGAGCGGTAACTGAAGACTTTCCCACAGTCATTACATTTGTACGATTTTTCCCTTGTGTGAATCCTCTGATGTCCAATGAGGCTTTTCTTCAGAATGAAGCATTTGCCACACTCATTACACTCATATGGTTTCTCACCACTGTGGATTCTCTTATGTTCAATGAGGTTTCTGTTAGAACTGAAAGCTCTTCCACATTCATTGCATTCAAAAGGCTTTTCCCCGGTGTGGATTCTCCGATGTACGAGCAGGCTTGAATTGTAACTGAAAGCCTTCCCACAATCCTCACATTTGTAGGCCTTCTCTTGTGTATGGAGCTTCTGATGGACCATGAAACTTTTGCTCATAATGAAGGTTTTCCCGCACTCTCGACATTCATAGGGCTTCTCCCCATTGTGCAGTCTCTCGTGGTCAATGAGGTTTCTGTTAGAACCAAAGACTTTGCCACAGTCTTTACATTCATAGAGATTCTCTCCAGTGTGGAACCTCTGATGTAAAATGAGGCTCTTTTTCAGAATGAAAACTTTCCCACATTCATTACATTCATAGGGCTTCTCCCCATTGTGGAGTCTCTGATGGTCAAAAAGGTAAGCGCTCTGAGTGAAGGCTTTCCCACATTCAGTACATTTATAAGGCTTCTCTCTGCTATGCATCCTCTTATGGTCAATGAGACTTGACTTAGAAGTGAAAATCTTCCCACATTTTTTACAACCAAAAGTCTTCTTTTCTGTGTGAACTCTCTGGTGTAGGAGGAGGCTTTTGCTTCGAATGAAAACTTTTCCACATTCTTTACATTTATATGGGTTCTCTGTACTGTGGAGCCGCTGATGGTCAACCAGGTAAGTGGTCTGGGCAAAAGTTTTTCCACATTCATCACATTTATAGGGTTTTTCCCCAGAGTGGATTCTCTGGTGCAGAATGAGGCTCTTCTTCAGAATGAAAGCTTTCTGACACTTGTTACATTTATAAGGTTCTTCTCCTTTGTGGAGCCTCTGGTGGTCAATGAGGTAAGCATTCTGAGAAAAAACTTTGCCACACTCATTACATTTATAAGGTCTCTCCCCAGAATGGCGTCTTAGATGTATTATAAGGCCTGAGTGCCTATAGAAGCCCTTTCCACACTCCTTACATTTATAAGGTTTCTCCCCAGTGTGGATTCTCTGATGGTTTAGAAGGTAAGCACTCTGAGAGAAGGCTTTCCCACATTCATTACATTTATAAGGTTTCTCGCCAGAATGGTTTCGTAAATGCATTAGAAGGCTTGAGCGCTGAATAAAGCCTTTTCCACACTCCTTACATTTATGAGGTTTCTCCCCAGTGTGGATCCTCCGATGATTTATAAGATGGGAGATTTTATTGAAATGTTTATAACACATATCACATTTATACAGCTTCTTTCCTTCAGCACCTATTAAACTTTCAGAAAAAGCTGAATCTGAAGCCAAGCTTTCTTCAAATTCCTTCCACTTTTGGCCTCGTTTTTCTGGTGGAGTCCTTTTTTTCTTGTCTCGTTCACATAGGGAACCTTTCTTCAGTGTATCTCTTTCCCTTGCTTCATTTCTCCACTGACTTGAAAAAATTTGCCATTCACACTCTTCCTCAAAGTCAAGAAGATATGGAACACCTCCTTGAAATCTTTTTGATATTCCTCTCTGAGAATCTGCTCTTTGAGATATGTTCAACTTGGATGTCACCTCCTCGTTCTCAGTCATGGTCTCCCATTCTGGTAAAAGAAATTAAAAATGCAAATATTACCATATCCTTGTCAGCAACAAGATCTTCAAAAGACTTTAAAACAACTAGAAGGATACTTTTACATGCACACAAAAAGGAAAAGCTTTTCATTAAATGGGAGTACAAAGCAGAATGCTACACTGACAGAATGTTATAAATGGATTAACACGGAATTCATTCTGAGATACTTCTAAGCTTGTTGCCTTCAGGGAGCAGATGGAAACATAGAAAGGATGTTGAATAAACAGATGTAAGAAGAACTAGAGAAGATCTTAATACAGGTGGTTCACATATAAGCTCATGAAGCTGGATGGGGCTTATAAAGAACTATCTTTTTTTTTTCTTCTTCATGCTAAGAAGATGGAAACTCTCAAAGAAAGAAAATATACCTAAAAACTCTGAAGGCCATCTTTAACTTTTGAAGAGTCAAATGCATCAACATTTTTCAATTACTTGAAAGTAATTAATCTACAGGAAAAAATCTATTAAAAAGCAACTTAAGACCTCGAATTCTTCTTTTAAAATTGAGAAATGAAATTTTAAAATTAATTTCACAAAAAACCAGGTCTAAATTAGACTCCATCATGTAGTTATATATAAAACATACTGAATGAAAAGAAAAAATATAGAGACATTAAAAACTATGAAAACATCTATAAAATAATGAGGCTAAACTAGTTAACCTCTTTATGACTCTAATATTCTCAAATATTTTAAAATATGAAATGATGTATATTTTAAATGTTTTGGAAACTCATTTTCACCATCCAAATGTAAGAAAAATTATGAACTAGTTCCCCAAATTATCTAATAAAATTATATAAATAATAATAACATTATCTTCTATTTGAGTATAAAAACAATATTCTTCTACCTAAATAGAGAGAAAATACATAGGAAAGGAGTGTTAATGGACTGGTTTTACAATTTAAGCAGAATGCTGGTTGAAAGGAAAGTTTTCTTTCTTTAAGGATACTTTTCTTTCTTTCTTTCTTTTCTTTCTTTAGAGAAGCATTTTAAGAAATAGAAGTGTTGCAAGTGGTTAAACAGAAATGGAAAATGGTTAAGAAATGAAGGACTTATATATACACTAGCTAATTAGCTGGATAAATGAAATTTTAGTATAGAAATCAGACTATGTGTGGGCCTAATGAGCTTTAAGGGACTTCGGAAAAAAATATCAGAATGATAGAGAGAGCTGATTATTTTCTGCAATCTTTGGTTAAGCAGGCAAGAAAAAGACAGGCTTCCCTACCTCCAATCCACCCCAATCCTCTAATCCATGTCCATTCCATTGCTAATTATCTTTCCAATACGTATATTTGATCATATCACTCACCTGCTCAAAACAAACAATGCTTCATTGCCTATAGGATAATGCACAAATGACAAGAACAGCCCAAGAGACGCTATCCTCCACTATCTGTTACTTTTCTGGCTTAACTTCTTATTAGTACCCTTTATGCCTATAGACTCTCGGAGAAGGCAACGGCACTCCACTCCAGTACTCTTGCCTGGAAAATCCCATGGATGGAGGAGCCTGGTAGGCTGCAGTCCATGGGGTCGCTAAGAGTCAGATACGACTGAGCGGCTTCACTTTCACTTTTCACTCTCATGCATTGGAGAAGGAAATAGCAACCCACTCCAGTGTTCTTGCCTGGAGAATCCCAGGGATGGGGAAGCCTGGTGGGCTGCTGTCTATGGGGTCACACAGAGTTGGACATGACTGAAGTGACTTAGCAGCAGTAGCAGTATGCCTATAGACTCTAGGCATGGAAAACTATGTACAGATGCCCAAACATGTCATGTTTTTGCTTACTTCCCGATCACTGCCCGTGCCCCTTTCTCTTTCTGAATTTGCTCTTCCTCTTCTCAATTTGTTACCTGCCCAAACTTACAGGCTTAAAAACTAAGTATAAAAGTTACCCCCATTGGAATTACCACTGATCTTACAGGAAAAAAAAAGTTTAAAGGAATACTATGAATGATTCTGTGCCAACTGAACAACTTAAGATGGAATGGTCAAAAAAAAAAAAAAAAAAATGAAATGACCAAATTTCTAGAAAGACACAATGTACTAAAATTGACTCGAGATGACACAGAAAATCTGAATAGTTCCATAATAAGCAATGAAATACAATCAGTAGACAAAAAACTACCAAGAAAGAAAAGCCCAGATCCAAACTGTTTTACTGATGAACACTACCAAACATTAAAAGAATGAACACCAATTCTTCATACTCTTCCAATAAACAAAAAAGGTGGAAACACTTCCCAACTAATTCTATGAGGCCAGTATCACCTACATACTAAAAGCAGACAAAGATATTACAAAAACAGACAAAACTACAAAACAACCATATCTTTATGAATAGAGACATAAGAATCCTCAACAGGGGTTTCCTGGTGGTTCAGTAGTAAAGAATCTGCCTGCCAATACAACAGATATGGGTTCAATTCCCGGTCTGGGAAGATACCACATGCCACAGAAAAACTAAGCCATAGCTACTGAACCTGTGTTCTAGAGTCCAGGAGCCACAACAGCTGAAGCCTGCATACCCTAGAGCCTGTGCTTGGCAACAAGAGAAGCCACCACCATAAGCCCATGCACTGTAACTGAGAGCAGTTCCTGCTCGCCACAACTAGAAAAGAGCCCATGCAGCAATGAGGAACCAGCACAGCCAAATAAGTAAAATAAAAGCAAAACAAAACAAAACAAAATCTCACCAAATATTAGCTGACTCCAGCAACACATAAAAAGAATTCTACACCATGACCAAGTGAGATTTATCACAGGAAGGCAAATATGGGTATAACATCAGATAATCAATTAATGTAATACATCATTGTGCTTAGCACCAAAGAATTGATGCTTTTGAACTGTGGTGTTGGATAAGACTTTTGAGAGTCCCTTGGACTGCAAAGAGATCCAACCAGTCCATCCTCAAGGAGATCAGTCCTGAGTGTTCATTGGAAGGGCTGATGCTAAAGCTGAAACTCCAATACTCTGGCCACCTGATGTGAAGAACTGACTCATTTGAAAAGACCCTGATGCTGGGAAAGATTGAAGGCTAGAGGAGAAGGGGATGACAGAGGAGATGGTTGGATGGCATCACCGACTCAATGGACATGAGTCTGGGTAAACTCTGGAAGTTGATGATGGACAGGGAGGCCTGGCATGACACAGTCTATGGGGTTGCAATGAGTTGGACACGACTGAGCGACTAAACTGAACTGAACTGAAAGAAGCAACCAAAAAACTACCCTAACTAAGTAGGTTCAGCAAGGTTGTAGGATAAATATTAATATACAAAAGCAGTGTATTTCTGTACCATAGCACTGAACAATTAAAAAAAAAAGAAAATTAAGAAATCATATAATATCATCTGGGATTTCATTGGCAGTCCAGTGTTTTTACTGCTGGGGCTCAGGTTCAACCTCTGGTTGGGGAACTAAGATCCCACAAGTGGTATAGCCCCTTCCCCATAAAAAAGTCACTTACTTCTGTAAATCTTTCTCTAAACCACCCACCTCTCCTCCTACTCTCCCAGTTTTCATCATACCAAGCTCCTATGTGCTCCCACATTCATGCATACTTTTATTATATAGCATTTGTTACATTGTATTATATTTATTTTTGTAAAAGTCTGTCAATTCAACTGGAATGTACTTTAAGGCAGGGATTAAGCTTGATGTGTGAGATACTTGATATTTCTTGAATAATTGCCTTTAAATTCTATTCCAATCTCTTAAATGAACATTTATAATTCTTTTACATATTGAAGAAGTATGTGCAAGCTATCTGGGAGTTTGCTCTTTCTGGCTTTGCTGGGTCTTCACTGCTGCTTGGGCTTTTCTCTAGTTGTAGCAAGCAGGGGCTAATCTCTACTTGCAGTGTGTGGGCTTCTCATTGTGGTGGCTTCTCTTGTTGCAGAGCATGGGCTCTAGGGCATGTGGGCTTCAGTAGTTGTGGCTCCCAGGCTCCAGAGCACAGGCTCAATAGTGATGGCACACTACCTTAGTCGCTCTGCAGCATATGA
Organism: Bos javanicus; assembly: GCF_032452875.1. Classification (NCBI taxonomy): domain Eukaryota; kingdom Metazoa; phylum Chordata; class Mammalia; order Artiodactyla; family Bovidae; genus Bos; species Bos javanicus. Next base: position 16,430,059 of record NC_083889.1, on the reverse strand, counting down.
GATCTCCCCAGACCAGGGATCAAACCCACGTCTCCTGCATTGGCAGATGGATCCTTTACCACAGAGCCAACAGGGAAGCCTTGAAGTCTGCTTTTCTACCAGCTTATCAATGCACAGAAACTGAGTACATAAAACTGTCAAATTTGATAGTGTCACAGTCTACTCCCAGGTCAGAACACCATGGGCTACGTAGTACTTTATCTGAGGAAATTTGGTTGTTCCCAAATTTTAATCATTGTCAATTTTTTGCTGGGACTGTCTTTAGACATATTACTTATTTTCCCTCTTTCTGAACCATTTCCTTAAGGTATCCTCCTCAAATCAGAACTACTAGGTCAAAGAACATAAGTACTTTGGTATCTGCTTGCCCAAATCCCAAACAACACTGCACTTACAGCATACCTTACTTATTAAAGTTGATTCAAACTTCTTTTTCCTCAAAGAGCTAGAATAAATAAGGAATTCTATTTTATTATTTTTTAAGTTTAACCTTTATTTAGACCCATCTGGAATTTATTTTGGCTTACAGCATAAGCTATGGATCCCTGGTGAGTGTTTTTCATAAAATTAATTAACCCATCAAACATGTTTTAAAATTTCTAAAAAGAAAGATAGTTCTATAGTAAATCGCATTAGAACTACTGAAAATCACTTGGATTAAACAAAAAAGAGCAAACAAATTGGATTCCTAGGTCATTCTGCATAAATATAAAAATGAAACAATGAAAATGTCTGAATAAAATACATGTGATTTAAAAAATAGTATTTTATGGAGAAAGACACCATAAAGGAAAATATTGCTGTTTGAAAGATTTTCTAAGACTTAAACTCATAACAAGCACAGAAAGGCAAACAAATGGGAAAATGTACAACATGTGACAAAGGGTTACCAGTTCTAATAAAAGAAATATGTAGAAAGGATATGAATAAACATAAAATAACAATAAATATAATAATACTAATAATCAAAGAAATGGGGAAAAAAAAAAAACCCCGAAGGATAGGATTGTTCATCTAGCTAGCAAAGATTTAAAAGTGACCAAATCACAAGCACATACAGGGGAAACAGGCCCTCTTGGGCTCTTTGTGTGGATGTATAAATTGGTAGGTCACTGATAGAAAGCAGTTTAGGAATATATATCCAAATATCAAATCTACAAAATATTTGACCATCACACCACAGCTGAGATACTAACAGACATTACTAAAAGACATATCCTTAGAGATACTAAAAGACATATCCTCATAAATGTAAAAATATACAGTATAAATTACTATGAATAAAAAAATTTACTAAGGTTGCTAAGTACAAAATTAACACATAAAAATTAAATATTTTCATGTATGCAAACTAAAATATCAGAAAATATTCCTATTCCAAAGAGTCAATGTAACCAGAATTACGTAAGATCTACCTGAAGGTACTTTTAAAACAGGCCTGAAACAGACAAAGGCAGCATGAACAAATCTAATGATATATAATGTTCTTGAATAAAAATTCAGTATCATAAAGCTGCCAATGTAAAGAATGATACTCAGACAATGAAATACAAAGCTACCTCCTTCATGGCCTTTTCTAACTCCCAGAAATGGTACTGGTTGCTTTGTCTTCTCCATTTCCATCTCAAGAGACTTATGCCACTCTAATTCCAATTATTTCACTCTGCCTTGTTTATTTTTTCTGTATTCATCTCCCAAATCATGCTACTTAAGGGAAGAATCACATCATTCCCATAGTTGCCATTACAGAGCAGCATGTACATGTTTAATGTTTGTCAGAAACATAAATGACTAACAGGTTTTTAAAAAATACTCTTGTTACTAATCAAAGAAATACACTTCAGAATATATATTATAACTTAAAATAATTATATTAACAACAATTTAAAAGAGTGGGACTACTCAGCATCAATGAAGGCAGAGCCAAAGGAATGGTTGTTGTGTACAGCTGGTAAGAACAGAGAGGACTGACATCAGTATGGAAAGCAATTTGGCAGTAGGAAGCAAGAGCCTTAAAATAATTATTTTAGGCCTAGTGATTCTACTTCTAAAAAATAATGAGAAATTAAAAATAAAAAGAAACATTAGGCATAGAGAAAAAATATTATTACAGTAATTATCTAAAATACAGAAATGGCTAACTAAATTATGACACAAATTATCCAGCCAATACAGATAATATTTGCAAAGAATATGTGATAATACGAGTTGAGGTAAATGCAAAGAAAGCAAGCTATAAAACTGTACATATTCACAGACACACACTCTCAAAACAATGTAAAAAAAAAAAAAAAAACCTCTCCAATACATAGAAAAAGCCAGAAAGGTAAAATATCAAAATTTTGAGGGTAGGTGTTTGTAAAGAGTTGGTTTAAAAATTTTTTTCCTTCAAGTATTTTTCAAAATAAGTATGCTATGCTATGTTCATAATTAGCATAGCAAAAAGTTCCACAAAAGCTGGGACTTCCCTGGTGGTCCAGTGGTTAAGAATCTGCACTTACATTGCAGGGAGTCATAGGGGTGTAAAAAGAAAATAAACAAAAGCTGATGAAGTAAAGGTACAAATTATGGGAAGAAAGGGTCCTTACCTAAGGAAGTCACATTTCCATAATTCTCCAGCATCACATCCCAGTACAAGGCCCTCTGAACTGGGCTCAAACATGCCCATTCTTCTGAAGTGAAGCATACTGATACCTCCTCAAACATCACCAATTCCTGAAATGGCAGGTATGTGTGAGATTATCCATGCCCAGGAAGTTTCTCTACTGAAGGGTTCCTTCCACTTTTGGGGACGAGACATGTTATGAGGGCATGAGGTGGGATATCAGAGAGACACAGGAGATCCCACATGAACTCTGACCTTTAATAGCAGGGACCTTGATTCAAAGATGGGAGCCGACTGGACACCCAAGCACTAGGATGAGCGAGTGTACATTTGAGCCACAATTAGGTAGTGCAGATAGGGCCTTAGGAAGAAAAGAGGTAGCAAATCTTACCTGGGGCTGGGCTGTCAAGAGCATGAGAGCCATTAATTGGTTTCTGGGGTTCTCTTCCTGGGAAAGGGCAGAAGCTTCAGGGGCAGGAGAATCTGAAGAAGGAGGAAAAAGCTGCATATGAGGTAACTGTCATTCTTGTCCAAATCCAGTAAGTTTATCTTCTATAAAATAGGAGTTCAGAAAGACACACAACTACCAGAACTAGGCAATAATGGCTAGAAAATGACACACAAATCTTTTCTGACCCCCATGTACAGGGCTGGAAAAGTGCAAAAATTAGTAATAAGAATGGATAAAGGGTCAGAGGGACCCAAGCAATGACATGAGGGAGAAAAGAGTTTGGTATCCTAAGGGACTCATAGAACGGCAGAAGAGGAAATAGCTATCTGGGAGTAGGGAGGTGAGACCCAGCAAGAGTCCTGAGGATGTCCAAAGCCAGACCCACAGAGTAAGTTACCATGTTGAGGATCCTGGAGCAAGCCAAACACCACTGGGTCAGTAAGAGAATTTGAGCGAATTTCAGCTGATATGTGGCTGCCAGTGGGTGCATGAGGAAGTGCTATTCCTGGAGTACTCAGACCCTCCTGGAGAGTGTCCTGGTCCTGGACAAAGGCTGGAACCTGGGAACAAGCAGAACGCAATAAGCTGACTCTTCGTGTACCTCCAGCAAATGAACTCACCTAACCGCCATGGACCTCTTTCTGTCCATATAGTCTAGAACTGTGAGATGAGAGTGACCCACCTCAAATATGGAGCATCAAAACAGCAGGAAAGCTTTGCCTTGAGAACAATGGAGCTGCCCTCTAGCCCCACTCATGGTACTGGTGACCTTTCCCAGAGGAGACTGAACAGAACGGTAGAAACAGAAGCCAGACCTGGGTGTGGGTTAAGGAGGGAATGGGAAGTAACAAGCAATTAAGAGCTTCAGACTTAATCTACAAGTCTTCAGCTTCAGGTTTAATCTAAAACACTGGGTTCTACTTATTCACAACTTTTCTCATCCCCTCCTGCTCCAATAGAAGGAACACTAGAAGTCTAGACATCTGGTTTTGCTGCTAACTAGATGTCTCACAAAGGCAATGCAGTGAACCTTTTATTGCCTCCATTTTTTATCCCTTGAACGAGAACAATGGCTTAGTGATTAGTAATGAAAAACACAGCTCTAAAATTCTTCATTTTCATGATTAAAACAAACAAGCCCATCCTTGATATCCCTCCCAAATTATATTTCAGACTTTTCATACAGAAATGTTTCTAGTGGGCTCCAGATCAACAGAAAGAGATCTGACACATACTAGAAACCATGTTAAGATCCCAATTTAATAGCCAAGGATATAAAATCTTATCAGAGGCAAATATCTCAACCTACTCTCTTGTCTCACACAGTCCCCAGTGGGGGAACACATGGAGTGGTCTTTCCAGATCTAGAAAGCATCATTCTTGCTCTTCACAACTTTTCATACTCCAGGTTTACAACACCAACCCAAACAGACTTTACAAACAATATACTTGCTTCTGTTTAGAGGAGCTCTTAGGAACATTACACTCTTCAGATTCTTGAATAAAATTCAGAATTAGCAAGCATCACCCAGGGAGATAAAGCAGAGTCAATGCTCTGTGTTGATTTTGAATTGGTACAAAGATCCCAACCCTAAACCCATTTCTCCAGACAGATATTCTATGATCTGAAGAGCTCATGAACCTGTTTTAATTAGCATAAGGGTTGCTGCTGTGTTACTGTTAATGAAAATCACAGAATCATTTTCTATCCCAGCCTGTCCTGGGTCTACTCCCCACTTTCCCTTTCTCACTTTTAATGTTGGTCCATCAAGGTCTTTCTGCAGCTCTTCTACCAGGGCCACGGCCTCCTCACCACTCCCGGGCCGATGGATCTGCACCCAGGTCCGTATCTCTCCAGGCAGGATGCTCAGGAATTGCTCCAGCACCAGTAGCTCCAAGATCTGGGCCTTGGTGCGTGCTTCCGGCCTCAGCCACCGGCGACAGAGCTCCCGGAGCCGGCTCAGTGCCTCCTGGGGTCCAGATGTCTCATGATAACGTAACTGTCTAAAGTGCAGGTGGGAGGTCTCCCAAACAGTGGAGCTACTCCCTTGGAAGCTGGTTCCCCACTTCCAGGTATCATCCTTCCCTTTAACAAGGCCCTCTTGTCGCAGAGCATTGTGGGCCCAATTTTCTCTTGTCATTGTTGCCATTTAAGACAGGTTCCTCTCCAGGGTCCCTCAATCCTTGCTTGACTTTTTCCTTAGAGTTTGAAGAACATCATCTGTAAGACCTAAAGAAATCACTGTTAAAGTTAACCCAGAGACACAAACAGATTTTCCGCACCCCTATTAGCCCCCCAGTAATGAAGAAACCTTGCTGAATGCAGAGTTCTAGATTCTGGGCAGTTTCTCTTTTGACAGAAGCCCTAGCCCAAGGCTCTAGGGACATTAATAATCATGTTATCCAGACCACTGCTGATATAAAAAACATGAAATTCCTTTTTTTTTTTCTTGCCACGAGGCATGTGGGATCTGAGTTCTGCAACAAGGGACTGAACTTGCACCCCCTGAATTGGAAGCCCAGAGTCTTAACAACTGGACCATCATGGAAGTCCAATACCAAATATCCTTTAATCATTATTTTTAAGAGTGTATCAATCCATTCATACTTAAGTAATCCACTGCTGTTGGACATTTAATTATTTATAATTTTCTCCTATTACAAATTAAGCTACAATGACCATCTTTGCTAAAGAATTTTTGGTTACATTTCTACTTATTTCTTCAGGAAAAATCTCCAGAAAAGAAACTGTTTAGCAGAAAGGTAGGAATAGTTTACACTTTTAAGGCTGTAACAGTTACATCACTATCAGTGACATATCTGAATGCCCCATTAATTTTATTTAACATGTGGATCCTTAAAGTTCATGCTTATAACAGAGCAGAGGAGAGCAAAATAAAATATAATCACAATACAAAGTACAAGTACAATTAACAGGAGGACAAACAAGCACAGTAAAAATTCATGGAGGTAATTTTGGGTTGGGCTTTAAAGAAAAAAAGATCACTGGAATATTAGGAAAGCCATTCCAGGAAGAAACTGTAATTTCTAAAGCAAGGGAGTGACAACACATATAGCTCTGTTAGAAATGTTCTGTGCAAATCAGAGAAAGGAAGAAAACTTTGAGGTAAGGCTGTAGAACTAGAGTGAAGAGGTAAGTAAACAGAAGCAAATTCTAAAGGCTACTAAGAGGTAGCCAGAGGTACCTCAAGTAGCCAGAGTGGCACTGTCATGCCCGTTCCATAGGAACTACACTCAGTATCTCAGCATCAAGCTGCCATGGACTTAACCTGTGTCTGTGAGCATCTGTGCTTTAACCAGTTTTACTTTGTACATCTGTTAGCAAGACGTGTTCTAAGGGAACTGCTCCTTTGCTTTACACCACTTAAGCTTATGAAGGTTTCATAAGAACACTATTTTCAGATATTAGGGGAAACCTGTAGTCTAAGCAAATAAAGTTCTAAAGTATTAGTAGGGATAGAACACTTGAAAAAAGAAACTGAGTAGTTCTTTGGTCACTGATCTGGTGGTGATGGAAAAGAATTTTAAAAAACTATTTATATCCCATGCTCACAGCTAGAAAGAGTACTGTCAAAATTCCAGTTCTTCTCAACTTTATCTATAGAGTCAATGCAACTCCAATAACTCACCAAGCTATTTTGTAGATATCAACAAACTGATTCTAAAGTTCACTTGGAGAGGCTACACACCCAGAATAACTAACACAATACTGAAGGACTTCTCCCTCAGTATTGTGAAGTTGAGGGACTGACACTACCCAATACTACCCAGAGTTGAGGGACTGACACTACCTAACATCAAGACTTTCTAAAAAGTTACAGTTATGAAGACAGTGCAGTATTGGCAAAGTGCAGACAAATCAATGAAACAGAATGAAAAGTCCAGAAATAGACCCACATGAATTGAGTCAACTGACATTTGATAGAATTAAGGTAATACGATGAAACAAAGATAGCCTTTTTGGCAAATGGTGCTGGTACAACCAGATATTCACATGCAAAAATAAATAAATAAATAAATCTAGACACAAACTTTACATATTTCACAAAAATTAACCCAAAATGGATCAGAGACCTAAATATAAAATACAGAACTATAAAAATCCTGGAAGATAACCTAGGAGAAAACCTAGATGACCTTGGGCATGGTGACAGCTTTTTAGATACATTCAAAAGGCATGATCCTTGAAAGAAGTAATACGTAGACTTCATTAAAATTCAAAAATTCTGCTCTGGAAAAAGCAATGTCAAGAATGAGAAGACAACCCGTACACTGAAAGAAAATACTTGCAAAAGACACAAATACTTGATAAAAGCCTAATATCCTTCCTTTGTATATTTCATACAAATAACTCTTAAAACTCAACAATTAAGAAAACAAACAACTCAATTAACATATGCCCATGTGGGCTTCTCTGGTGATTTAGTGGTTAAGAATCCACCTGCCAATGCAGGGGACACAGGTTCAATTCTTGATCCAGGAAGATACCATATGCTGAGGAGCAACTAAGCCCTTGCACCACAACTACAGAGGCCACGCACATAGAGCCCCTCCTCCACAACGAGCGAAGCAACCAAAGTGAGAAGTCTGCATACCACAACGAAGAGTAGCTCTGACTTGCCTGAACTAGAGAAAGCCTGAGCACAGCAACAAAGACCCAGCACAGTCAAAAATAAATAAATCTTTTTTTTTTTTAATGACCCAAAGGGGAATTCCCTGGCAGTCCAGGGATGAGGACTTGTAGCTTCCACTAAAGACCTAAACAAACACCTCGCCAAAGAAGATATACAGATTTCAAATAACTGCATGAAAATATGCTCTGCATCATATATGTCATCAGGGAAATGCAAGTTAAAACGATGAAATATCATTACATACCTATTAGAATGGCCAAAGTCTAGAACACTGGCAACACCAAAAGCTGGTGAAGATGTGGGACAACAGAAATTGTCATTCATTGGTAGGAATGCAAAATAGTACAGCCACTATGGAAGAGTTTGGCCCTTTCTTACAAAACTAAACATACTCTTACCATAAATTCTAGCAATTGTGCTCTTCAGTATTCATCCAAACGAACTGAAGACATATGTCTACACAAAAACCTGCACGTGGATGTTTTAGCAGCTTTATTCATAACTGTCAACACCAAGAATCAACCAAGATATCCTTCAATGGGTAAACTGATAAACTGTGGTACATCCAGATAATAGACTATTATTCAGTGTTAAAAAGAAGCTATCAAGCCATGAAAAGATACAAAGGAAACATAAATGTATGTTACTCAGTGAAAGAAGCTAATCTCAAAGTCCAATATACTTTACAATTCCAACTACATGGCTTCTGGAAAAGGCAAAACTATGAGGGATTTTTTTTTAATTGACCTACAATTGGTATACATGTTAATTTCTGATGTACAGCAAAGTGATTCAATTATACATATACATTTTTTATATTCTTTTCCATTAAGGTTTATCACAGGATATTGAATACAGTTACCTAAGTTATACAGTAGAACCATACAGTTCCCTAAGTTATACAGTAGAACCTTGTTGTTTATCCATTCTATAAATACTAGTTTGCATCTGCTAACCCCAAACTCACACTCTATCCCTCCAGTGGTGGGGGATGTTGATACTGGAGGAGGCTATGCAAATGTAGGGTCAGGGAACACATGAGAAATTTCTGTATTTTCTGCTTAATTTTCCTATGAACCTAAAACTGTTCTTAAAAAAAATAGGGTTTACAAATAAAACTTGGGGGGGAAAGAGACTTCTAAATAATTTTCTACAGTAAATTATCAGAATTTTATTTACTCTTACTTTGCAGAGATACAAATAAGAAATCCTTAAGCATATATTATGCTTGTTTCTCACAAAAGATTTGTAAGCACAGGTTAAAAAGAACAAAAGAAGTCTCGGAGGAGCTAAACGATTCACTCAAGGCCACTCAACTAGTTCAGTTATGGGAGCAAATTCTGATCTCAGGGATTCTAACCCCAAAAGTACAAAATAACTGCATCTAAGAAAAGACTTCTGAAACCCAAACAACTATTCGAAAGCAATGGTTTCCAAACAACAGTTCATTAAAACAATAACGATACACAGTCACTCACAGGTTAATAATGACCTTTCTTGCAAAAGACAGCATTTACTCACGTACTTAATGTGAAAATACATTCTCTGAGGCAATGGTGATATGCGTGGCCTAAAAGTTTGCTTCTTAAATACCATTACATTACAAAATTTTAAATGGGACTTGGTGTGGGGGAGATAAATTGGAAGATTGGGAATGACATATACACACCACTATATATATAAAAAATAACTACTAAAGACATACTGTATGGCAGAGGCACCTCTAGTCAATACTCTGTAACGGCCTAAACAGGAAAAGAATCAAGAGTGCATATATGTATAACAGACTCACTTGGCTGTACACCTAAAACTAACATAAAATTGAAAACCAAGTATACGCCAATAAAATTACAAGGAAAAATGGGAATCCATCCTTCAAGGGAAAAAAAAAAAAAAAGAATTCTGGGAGCCCCTGCTCCAGGAAAATCTCAAGCTGTTTCCAGCATCAGCCTCAGAGAAGACTGAGAAAAAAGCAGAAAGACTTGAGCTGAGAACCTGGCTACTGAGGTCGCTCTTCTCAAAGGGGCAGCACATTCTATTGACTCGACAGCCAATCCACAGACACAGAGACACAGAGGCGCTGTCTTCAGTATATTCCCCAAACCGCAGCCTAGGCGTCTATCTCAACCAAGCGGTGGAGGGACCGCCCTGAGGGAGAGGAGCAGAGAGGGGCCGGCGAGGGCTGACCTGCCCTGGAGAGCTCAAGCCGCAACCCGGGCCGCCCTCCGCGCTTGCCAACCCGACCCGAGCCCACCCCGCTCACCGGGGTCTCCCGCGGCGGCTCCGGCCTTGGGGACCACCACCTTGGCGCCGGGACGCCAGGAGATGACACGAAAACTGGACGCACCTGAAGCCCAGAATAATGGCTGACCCGCGGGTATCGCGACATCCGGTGGCTCACACCACCTCCCAGCTTCGGCTCTCTAGGAAGCCACATCTCTATGGTTCCTAGCTTTCCCAGTGGTGGCAGGAAAGGCGGAGCTCCCGGGCTCTTAGGTTTTCATTCCTCTCAGGCAAAGAACAGGTGTGGCTGTATTCCAGAACCCAAGGGTGCAGAGGTGAATCACGTGGCCCAGGCCCCCAGGACTTGTGTTGCCTCCAGAAAGAATTGGACCTTTCTGTTTTAATTTGAAGTGCAGCTGAGCTTAATAGAGTAATTTCTCGAACGTCTGAATGTCTTCGTGAGTGAAATATCCAATCTATTTGTGAACCAGAGCAGTTCTCACCATAAATAACATACGTTACAAATGACTTTCTTGTGAATTGGCTTGCTGTTGTTCAGTCGCTAAGTAGCGTTCAACTCTTTGTGACAGCATGAACTTCCCTGTCCTTCACTATCTCCAAGACTTTGCTCAAATTCATGTCCATTGAGTCGGTGATGCCATCCAAGTATCTCATCCTTTGTTGTCCCCTTCTCCTCATGCCATCAATCTTTCCCAGAATTAGAGTCTTTTCCAATGAGTTGGCTTTTCACATCCGGTGGCCAAAATATTGGAGCTCTTGCCCAAATGATGAGATAATGGAGCTCTGGTGTTAAATATAAATAAAACTGAAATGAGGATGGAGGGACACTGCCTCCCTGGAATGAGAAAGTCTTTGCAGTTGTCCACCACCCTGAGTAAAGTTAGGTCTGTGTAAAGGGTACTGGAACTCTGCTTCTCTCTTTGATACTTAAATCTTTTAAGTTTGGACTCTTGGAATTGTCCCTCTATATAAGATGACAGAAAGAGGCTCCAAAAGGGTATTGCAAAAGAGGGAAATGTCACATCCTTGGACCCACAGGAGCCTTTAGGATGGATCACCAAGTGAGGGTCCTTACCTTTGTGCAGGAAAGAATTCAATAGCAAGTCAAAGAAAAGTGAAAGTGTTTTAGGAGAAATTCACACTCCACAAGCCCAAATATGAACTATCTCGGAAAGTGAGAGCAGCACCAGGGAATGAGGTTGTAGTTTTCATGGGCTAAGTAATTTAATATGCTAACATATGGGAGGAATATAACTACTTCCAGGAATATTGCTATGTCAGGAAGAGGGGGTATTTCCCAGGAGTTGGACCACTGTCCACTTTCTGGCCTTTGATGGTCCATCTCAGAACTGTCATGGACAAAGAGTGATTTCTGGTATTACAAAAAAGATATAATGAACTAAAGGTCCATGACCAGACTTCTCAAAACAACCTTGGTTTCAGCTGGTTCCAGTCAGTCTTTATCAAATCCCAGCAACTTCACCCCCATCTTCATTTATCCAGCATTTGTTTCCTGCCTCTTTCTCTCCTGTCTCAAGGGCAAAGGCCATGACTATGTTGCAGGAAGGCGGACCCCTTCCAGGGCCCGAAACTGGGCTCTTGTCTAACACTCAGAAATGAATTGTCCAAGGAGACACATCTGCTGACAAAGCAAGAGATTTTATTGGGAAAGGGCACCCAGGTGGAGAGCAGTAGGGTAAGGGAACCCAGGAGAACTGCTCTGCTGCATGGCTCACAGTCTCGGGTTTTATGGTGATGGGATTAGTTTCCAGGTGGTCTTTGGCCAATCATTCTAATTCAGAGTCTTTCCTGGTGGCGCACGCATCGCTCAGCCAAGATGGATACTAGCGAGAGGGATTCCGGGAAGTGGACGGGCACGTGGTGACTCCTTTCAACCTTTCCCAAACTCTTCTGGTTGGTGGTGGCTTATTAGTTCCGTATTCCTTATCAGGATCTCCTGTCATTAAACAACTCATGCAAATAGTTACTATGGTGCCTGGCCAGGGTGGATGGTTTCAATCAGTGTGCTTCCCCTAACAACTATATGGATTCCACATACACTTAGCACCTAGCACAAAGCCACAGTAGGTGCTAGACAAATGCTTGTTAAATGAGCAAGGTGTTATTCTATTGATATGTTTTCTTCTAGCTTTCACTGAACACTTGCTTAAACATCTCATTCTCTGCTCCTTTGTTCATTCAACAACAATTTACTGAGTACTAATGTGCTAGACAATGTTCTAGGCACTAAGGACATAAATAAAGAGGTGATCAGATCAGATCAGATCAGTCGCTCAGTCGTGTCTGACTCTTTGCGACCCCATGAATCACAGCACGCCAGGCCTCCCTGTCCATCACCAACTCCCAGAGTTCACTCAGACTCACGTCCATCAAGTCAGTGATGCCATCCAGCCATCTCATCCTCTGTCATCCCCTTCTCCTCTTGCCCCCAATCCCTCCCAGCATCAGAGTCTTTTCCAATGAGTCAACTCTTTGCATGAGGTGGCCAAAGTACTGGAGTTTCAGCTTTAGCATCATTCCTTCCAAAGAAATCCCAGGGCTGATCTCCTTCAGAATGGACTGGTTGGATCTCCTTGCATAAAGAGGTGAAGTCCCTAGAAATGTAAGTTTACATTACATTTCTAGGGAGGATAGACAGAAAACAAATACAAAATACACCAGAGAGTGATAAATACTAAGCAGACAGAGGGTAAGGACCCAACACCCAACCAAATAGGAAGAGAACCAGGAGATAGTACTTTATAGGTCTCAAAGCATGAATGGGAGGACCTCCCTGGTGGTCCAGGGCTTACGACTCCACGCTTCCACGGCAGGGGGCACAGGTTCAGCCCTGGTCAGGTAGCTAAGATCCCACAGGCTGTGAGGTGCAGGGACTCAAATCCCTGCCCTTGTGGTTGATAAAGTCTATGTCCTTTGATGACCAGGATCAGCAAACTGCCACATGGCACACAAGCACTCATTTATCTGACTTCCACTTCTTTATCCTAGGCTCTGAGGATTATTTTACTCTCTGAAAGACCTCTAAAAGGATGTTTAAGTTTTATCCAACATTTCTATGCTGTGTCATAGCCAAAGGACTATTTTTATCTTGTTCACCATTTTGTTCTACTACAATTTTTTATTTAAAAAAAAACTTAATTTTTGGCTGTGCTGGGTCTTCATTGCAGTGTGCAGACTTTTCTCCAGTTGCAGTGAGCTGGGGCTACTCTCTAGTTGTGGTTGTAGTACACGGGCTTCTCATTGCAGAGGCTTCCCCATGTGAATCACAGGCTCTAGGGCCTAATGGGCTTCAAGAGTTGTGGCGCAAGGGCTTAGTTGCTCCATGGCATGTTGGATCTTACTGAACAAGGGGATCAAATCCATGTTTCCTGCATTGGCAGGCAGATTCTTAACCACTGGGCCACCATGTAAGTCCTATAATTTTTTAAAACACGAATCTGCTCAACTCTGTGGTTAAACCAACATTGCAAATGTGACAGCATTTTCTTTCACTCAGTAAACTGGTTGCTAATTTGTTATGATTACACAAACTCTGGTATATGTCTCAGTAATTTTGTGACTTGTAGATTTTTCTGAGGTAAAATGGAAAATTATGACAAAAATAGCCATGTAAAGAGTCAAGGTTCCTCATGGAGATCTTCCTTAAACTCCTGCTTTAAAAGTTTTGTTTTACATAGATTCCTAGTGCATGTGTGCTTAGTAGCTCAGTTTAGTCACTCAGTCGTGTCCGACTCTTTGTGACCCCATGAATTGCAGCATGCCAGGCCTCCCTGTCCATCACCAACTCCCGGAGTTCACTCAGACTCACATCCATCGAGTTGGCGATGCCATCCAGCCATCTCATCCTCTGTCGTCCCCTTCTCCTCTTGCCCCCAATCCATCCCAGCATCAGAGTCTTTTCCAATGAGTCAACTCTTTGCATGAGGTCGCCAAAGTACTGGAGTTTCAGCTTCAGCATCATTCCTTCCAAAGAAATCCCAGGGCTGATCTCCTTCAGAATGGACTGGTTGGATCTCCTTGCAGTCCAAGGGACTCTCAAGAGTCTTCTCCAACACCACAGTTCAAAAGCATCAATTCTTCAGCACTCAGCTTTGTTCACAGTCCAACTCTCACATCCATACATGACCACCGGAAAAACAATAGCCTTGACTAGACGGACCTTTGTTGGCAAAGTACTGTCTCTGCTTTTGAATATGATATCTAGGTTGGTCATAACTTTTCTTCCAAGGAGTAAGTGTCTTTTAATTTAATGGCTGCAGTCACCATCTGCACTGATTTTGGAGCCCCCCAAAATAAAGTCTGACACTGTTTCCACTGTTTACCCATCTATTTCCCTTGAAGTGATGGGACCAGATGCCATGATCTTAGTCTTCTGAATGTTGAGCTTTAAGCCAACTTTTTCACTCTCTTCTTTCAATTACATCAAGAGGCCCTTTAGTTCCTCTTCACTTTCTGCCATAAGGGTGGTGTCATCTGCATATCTGAGGTTATTGGTATTTCTCCCGGCAATCTTGATTCCAGCTTGTGTTTCTTCCAGTCCACTGTTTCTCATGATGTACTCTGCATAGAAGTTAAATAAGCAGGGGGACAATATACAGCCTTGATGTACTCCTTTTCCTATTTGGAACCAGTCTGTTGTTCCATGTCCAGTTCTAACTGTTGCTTCCTGACCTGCATACAGGTTTCTCAAGAGGCAGGTCAGGTGGTCTGGTATTCCCATCTCTTGAAGAATTTTCCAGTTCATTGTGATCCACACAGTCAAAGGCTTTGGCATAGTCAATAAAGCAGAAATATATGTTTTTCTGGAACTCTCTTGCTTTTTCAATGATCCAGCAGATGTTGGCAATTTGATCTCTGGTTCCTCTGCCTTTTCTAAAACCAGCTTGACCATCTGGAAGTTCACAGTTCCTGTATTGCTGAAGCCTGGCTTGGAGAATTTTGAGCATTACTTTACTAGCATGTGAGACGAGTGCAATTGTGCGGTAGTTTGAGCATTCTTTGGCATTGCCTTTCTTTGGGATTGGAATGAAAACTGACCTTTTCCAGTCTTGTGGCCACTGCTGAGTTTTCCAAACTTGCTGGCATATTGAGTGCAGCACTTTCACAGCATCATCTTTCAGGATTTGAAATAGCTCAACTGGAATTCCATCACCTCCACTAGCTTTGTTCATAGTGATGCCTTCTAAGGCCCACTTGACTTCACATTCCAGGATGTCTGGCTCTAGGAGAGTGATCACACCATCGTGATTATCTTGATCATGAACATCTTTTTTGCACAGTTCTTCTGTGTATTCCTGCCACCTCTTCTTAATATCTTCTGCTTCTGTTAGGTCCATACCATTTCTGTCCTTTATCGAGCCCAGTTGGGTCCAACTCCTGGGGACCCTCTGGACTGTAGCCTGCAAGCTCGTCTGTCCATGGGATTTTTCATGCAAGAATACTAGAGTGGGTTGCCATTTCCTTCTCCAATAGAGTCCTATACCCTGACCCAAATATGCTAATTTTGTGGGCTTGGGAAATATACCTGTATATGTGAAATTACTTTTTGTGATTCCTAGATTTGGGAATCATTGAACTTAAAAGAATGGTTACAGCTTTGTCATGGCTACAGTCCTTATTGATCAAATTGTGCTGTGTGGATTTAAAAAGTCAGTGGAAGGAGTGAGAACTAGTGAAGTCCTGTATCTACATTGCCCAAAAAGGAATTAGCCATCTCCTTTGGACCCCTCACAAATTTGCCTTCTGGAGTAGAAATGTACCTCAGGGAACATGCTGGTTTTATACAGCCAAAGGATGTCTATATAATAGTATAGGTTTGAACAGAGATGAGACCAGAGAGGGGATGGGACAATAACTTGCTATACAAGTTCTCCAGCGAAATAACAGAAGAGGACATTTTGTTTTTTTGGCCACACAGCATGTGTAATTTTAGTTCCCCCACCAGGGATTGAATCTGCATCCCTTGCATTGGAAGTGTGGAGTCTTAACCTTTGGACTGCCAGGGAAATCCCAGAAGGACAATTTCTAATGGCTAGAGCTCTACTTTTGTAGAGTTGGCCCTCTATATCTGTGGGTTCTGCATCATGTATTTAACCCAAAACAGGTAAAAAATATTAAAAATGAAAAAAACTTCAGAAAGTTCCAAAAAGCAAATCCTGAATTTGCCATACTGGCAACTATTTATATGCATTATTTTCATTGCATTTACAACTATATACAAAGCATTTACATTGTATTACATTTTATAAGTAATCTAAAGATGATTTAAAGTATACTGGAGGACGTGCATAGGTTATATGTAATAGTTTGCCATTTTATAGAAGAGACTTGAGTATCCTTTGATTTTGGTATGCTGGTGGGGGTCCTGGACCCAATCCCCTGCAGTTACTGAGGAACAACTCTATTAAGAGTATGAAAATAACAAGCTTCATGTTGTGTTTGAATCTGAAACAAGCCAGAATCACATCTTCATTCCAAAAGCATCTGCTTAAAGAAAAGCAAATTAAACTGTTTTCTTCCCAATCTGAATAAAGGAAGGAAGCAAAAGAAAAAAAATTTAGTGATATTTATAATAAGGAAATAACAACAGATATTTATTGGAGGAATTATAACCATTTTTAGCAAAAGTGTTATGACTCCAGTTTTATAACATCAGAGGTGAAGATAGACAGTCTAGTTTCTAAAAACAACCTAACAATATGAACATACTATTTTATTTATATTGAATGGAAAAACATTTAAAAAGCAATTCTGTCACTCAGGATACAGAGCTGAAAATGAAATATAGTCTTATGGGATTCATGGTCATGAAAATGCTGTTACTATTTAAAGCTCTTTTTGGTTTAAATTTTCTTCTGAGTTCCTAATAAGATCTAATATAGTACACACCATCAATGAAAAATATCTCTAAATCTAGGGAGACATTCACCTCTCTATGCAAGATTCTTTGTCTTTCAGATTTCCCTTTAATCAAGGCTACATAACATTTTAACTTCACACTTTTTCTCACAACTTAAAACAGATATATATATTTCTAGTCCACACCAAAGCAATTCTACATACAGGGTATCTATGGTCAAAAAATACTGACTTCATATTCCTTGGGAATATTCAGGGTAGTAAAAACAAGTGAGTAAACGTGAGTGCACAGGAAACCAGCAGATGACAGAAACAGAGATGGACAATACACAGTAGTTGAGTGACACACATTTCAAGAGAGTTGAGGTTTTGACAGAATAGAGAAGAAATGGCATACAGAGAGGTAAATGGGTTGCGGGAGACAAAAACTAGCAATTGAGGAACTGCAGAGGAAGCACTGCTGTTAGGGAACAACCAGGCTTCCATTAGAACAGGAAGTTGGAAAAAAACATTTAAACAGACAGAACTTGAATTTCAGAGTGTATCATAAAAGGGCTTGAAAGAATGGTAAGAACTGCAAAATTAAATGTTGACTGAAACAGGCAGCTGGTAGTCTTAAAAAACTTCTGCAGAAAGGTGAGCCGGTCAGTTCAAACTACATTGCAGAATAGGTATATGAAAGAGTATAGAGCATACTTATTAACATTTACTCCTGCAGCTTAAGATAGGTATCAGCCTAGAAGATTAGAAGCTACTGAGGGCCTCCTCCTGGGTCCATTATCTTGGCTTGCCTGGGTAAGAAATGTCAATTTATTCAGACCTCTGGCTTCCTTTCTGCTGCTGCTGCTGCTAAGTCGCTTCAGTTGTGTCCGACTCTGTGCGACCCCATAGATGGAAGCCAACCAGACTCCTGCATCCCTGGGATTCTCCAGGCAAGAATACTGAAGTGGGTTGCCATTTCCTCCTCCAATGCATGAAAGTGAAAAGTGAAAGTGAAGTCGCTCAGCTGTGTCCGACTCTTAGCGACCCCATGGACTGCAGCCTACCAGATTCCGCTGCCCATGGGATTTTCCAGGTAAGAGTACTGGAGTGGGGTGCCATTGCCTTCTCTGGCTTCCTTCCTAGAAGATACTTATTCTTGGAGACCACAGAGTTTTCTAAGATGAAAAAGAAAGGCTATTTGAAGAAAGAATTTCAGACACTATGACACAGTGGTGGAAAAATGTTTTGCTCAGCAGTATCAGAAGCATCAAAAACTCTGCTAAGCAATAATAAATGCTTAAAAAATACCAACAGGCACACAGGAATTTCGTTTCCTGTTTTCTTATAAAGCTGTTTTAGCAGGGCCAGGAGACATTAGTCATGGGAGTTTCCATATAGGTAATCAGCAGCTGAGAATGGCTGGCATGACAAAAGGCATAAAATATTAATTACACCCTCCTTGTAGAATTTTGAAAAGGACACATGACTAGGGAAAAATGATGCAAGTCCCTTCCTGCTACAGTTCTGTCTAGCCACAGTCACAAGTGAGTGACCTTCCCTTGTGTCCACCCAGACTCTTGGGGAAGTGCCTACCCAAGGGTGACCAATGATACAACAGTCCTACCCCTGAACACAGCAACAGAGCCTAGAAACCATGCTTTGAATAACTATGCAAAGAGGGACTATTATAGCACAAAATTATATATAAGCCATTATCCTATCAAACAAAATAGGACAAAAACTAAACAATCTCTTTCCACCCAAATATATGCTTCATACCATCTACTTCTTTTTAGCACCTTCCTTATGAAACCATGATCAACCTATAATTGTCCATATATCATCAACCACCTTTCATAGAAGTGGCTAGTCAGGAGAATCCCAACTTCTCGGTCTCCCACTCACAGAACCATCATGATGGGCAGAGGCACTTTGGTAAAACACAGAAAGCATGGACTTGAAAGTCTGATCTGACTTCAAATTCTGGCTTAAACCACTTATTAGCCAGTCACCTAACCTCACTTGAGACTCCATTTTCTTCTACAAATGGGATATCAAATCCTCAGTAGTTCCTGAAACAATGTATCACTACATGCAGAAGACAAATGGTGTCAGGCTTAGGCATTCATTGTATACAAAGGAGGAGGAACCACTGAGTTAAGAATGGGGCAATTCTAAGGTTTCCCAGATTCTGAGCTGTCTTAAAAGTTTAAAATACTTATTGAAAACAGATTAAGGCCTTCTCAGAGGGCTGGACATAAAGGCTGGTCACACATTTAAGGGCATTATCTTATTTAATCCTCACAGCAATCCGGTGAGGTAGGAAGTTACTCCCATTTTACAGATAAACCTACAGCTCAGAGCACTTAAGGGACTTGTCCAAAACTGGCAAGCTAGTGCATAGTAGATCTGGAATTAGAACTTATATATCTCTGACCCAAAACTCTGCAATTTTAGCTACTAAAGTCTATGAAACATGTGAAGGTAGTATTCCCCTTGTGTTAGATTATGCTGACTCTCTTTAAAGGTTATGAAACTGCAATTGTTTCAATTTCATAAGGGGGTATTTTTATCTGGTTCTGTAGACATATATTGATAAGATGGAGCCTAGGTGGTTCTTTATTCTTTCTGGATCCTTCTACAGCAGTGGGAGAGAATACAGTAAATTTTTACTGTTTTCTTTTAACCTAAAAGTGATTAAGAAAGTGGATTAGATATTTTGTTGACTGTAAAGTCAGTTTATCTTAAAACTGCAAAAGCCAACAACTGGTATTTATGATATAATACACAGGAAACAGGCTCTAAAAGGAAGTGACTTGCTGAGGGTTCCCCTTCTACTAAGGTCAGTATTAGGGTGCAGTCCTAGGACTTTAGAGTCTGTAACCTTCATAACACTGTTGAATGAAAATGAGTATGTGCTCATTGCATTTAAAAAATACTCTACTTTTTCTCCCCTGAATATAAAAGTGGTACATTCTCACTGTAGAAAATCTAAAAAGCATAGAAAAGTATAAAGAAGAAAATAGAAATTACCTATAATCCTATTACCCAAAGATAATCATTGTTAATATTTTGGCTTGGTATTATTTCATTTCCATTTTTTCCTTTGCATAAATTTTTTAAAATTTTGGATATTTCATTGTTTTTCTCTTTCATTTCTCTTCTATTTTATTCAAATCATTTCTTCCACGGCACTAAATATTTAAAAAAATTTTTACAATGGATGCAAAGCCATCTTATGGATAGACCATCATTCACTTAAACCCAATTCTGTCGAAAATTTAGTTTTCTTCCTCCAGTTTTACATGATGCTGGCATGAATACTCCCTTCTGTTAATCTTTGTCTACTTCTGATTACTTTCCCTGTGTGGATTCTTAAAGAATTAAGGTTGATAATACTGAAAAACTGCTTTTCCAAAAGCAGCAATTAGCTCCACTTTGTAACAATATGTTATTTATGACATTTCTTTCTCCTCATTATGCTTTCTCTGATGTTGAATAAGCTGTGAGCTGTAACGATAGGCCTTCCCACACTCACTGCACTTATAAGGTTTCTCCTTCGTGTGGGTTCTCAAATGTAGAATCACTTGAGAAGTCTGCCTGAAGGTTTTTCCACACTCATTACATTTATAGGGTTTTTCTCCAGTGTGAACTCTCTGATGATCAATAAGATTTCGATTAGAAGTAAAAGCTTTCCCACACTCATTACATTTGTAGGGTTTCTCTCTACGATGAAGTCGCTGATGTTCATTAAGGGTCTTCTTTAAGATGAACGCTTTTCCACACTCATCGCATTCATAAGGCTTCTCGCCAGTGTGAATTCTCTGATGGTCCATAATCTTTGTATTAGAAACACATGTTTTCCCACACTCCTTACACTTGTAAACTTTTTTCCCTTTGTGCATTCTCTGATGTTGAGTAAGATTTGAACTGCGGCTAAAGGCTTTCCCACATTCAATACAGGTGTAGGGCTTCTCACCAGTGTGAACTCTGTGATGGGAAATCAGGCCAGAACTCCGACTAAAGGCTTTCCCACACTCCTTGCATTCATAGGTTTTCTCCCCACTGTGGATTCCCTGGTGCCGAATAAGGTGGGACTTACCACTGAAAGATTTCCCACATTCGCTGCACGTGTACGGCTTCAATCCTGTGTGGATTCTCCGATGAACAACGAGGTTGGAGCTATGACTAAAGGCTTTTCCACACTCCTTACACTTATAGGGTTTCTCTCCTGTATGGATTCGTTCATGTACTGTGAGGTTTGCACTTTGACTAAAGGCTTTCCCACACTCAGTACACACATACTGTCTCTTTGCAGCCTGAATTCTCTCATTTATTGTAGGGCCATCTTTTTCAGATTCTTGGTCACTCACTTCTGTGAGTGTTTTATTGTCTTGAACTGTCTTCTGTTTGAAGTTTCTTGTCTTTCTCCTCATTTTCTCTTGCTTGGAGCATCCCAGTGGCCCCTCGAGTCTTTTCTTTCCCTTCAAAAGTGCTTTCAAAATTTTGACTTCCTTGGCAATACCTCTGTGTTGCTCTCTTGAAAGTTGAGACTTTGATTTTTCAGGAATGATATTTTGGAATCAATACTTCCTCAGTCCTCATTTCACCATCTGAAAGAAGAAACAGAATTTGCACATGTCACCTGCTCTCTATACTAAAGGAAGGAGAACTATCCAAGGATAACAAGATGTGGTGGACCACAGGATCTCACATGGAAAAGTAAGGCTGGGAAGACTGATCAAAAAGATGAGAAAAATGAGGTTAGACATAGAGGATAAGGTAAAGGCAAGGAAACTTATGGAAAGAGGAAGCTTATGGAAAGCAAGGGACTGAGAGAAGCCCAACAGGTGCAGTATTAGAATGAATAATGAGTAATATAAAACCCACCCTGGTTTCTTCCTATTTTATGATCTGCTCCCAGAATCGGAGCCATCTAACTCAATATGATGTGATCACTCACCTAGAGCCAGACATCCTGGAATGTGAAGTCAAGTGGGCCTTAGAAAGCATCACTGTGAACAAAGCTAGTGGAGGTGATGGAATTCCAGTGGAGCTATTTCAAATCCTGAAAGATGATGCTGTGAAAGTGCTGCACTCAATATGCCAGCAAATTTGGAAAACTCAGCAGTGGCCACACGACTGGAAAAGGTCAGTTTTCATTCCAATCCCAAAGAAAGGCAATGCCAAAGAATGCTCAAACTATCGCACAATTGCACTCATCTCACATGCTAGTAAAGTAATGCTCAAAATTCTCCAAGCCAGGCTTCAGCAATACAGGAACTGTGAACTTCCAGATGGTCAAGCTGGTTTTAGAAAAGGCAGAGGAACCAGAGATCAAATTGCCAACATCCGCTGGATCATTGAAAAAG
Source organism: Bos javanicus (assembly GCF_032452875.1). Taxonomy (NCBI): domain Eukaryota; kingdom Metazoa; phylum Chordata; class Mammalia; order Artiodactyla; family Bovidae; genus Bos; species Bos javanicus. Next base: position 16,407,871 of record NC_083889.1, on the reverse strand, counting down.
CAAGAGAGTTCCAGAAAAACATATATTTCTGCTTTATTGACTATGCCAAAGCCTTTGACTGTGTGGATCACAATAAACTGTGGAAAATTCTTCAAGAGATGGGAATACCAGACCACCTGACCTGCCTCTTGAGAAACCTGTATGCAGGTCAGGAAGCAACAGTTAGAACTGGACATGGAACAACAGACTGGTTCCAAATAGGAAAAGGAGTATGTCAAGGCTGTATATTGTCCCCCTGCTTATTTAACTTCTATGCAGAGTACATCATGAGAAATGCTGGGCTGGAAGAAGCACAAGCTGGAATCAAGATTGCCGGAAGAAATCTCAATAACCTCAGATATGCAGATGACACCACCCTTATGGCATAAAGTGAAGAGGAACTAAAAAGCCTCTTGATGAAATTGAAAGAAGAGAGTGAAAAAGTTGGCTTAAAGCTCAACAATCAGAAAACGAAGATCATGGCATCTGGTCCCATCACTTCAAGGGAAATAGATGGGGAAACAGTGGAAACAGTGGCAGACTTTATTTTTGGGGCTCCAAAATCAGTGCAGATGGTGACTGCAGCCATGAAATAAGAATTGATGCTTTTGAACTGTGGTGTTGGAGAAGACTCTTGAGAGTCCCTTGGACTGCAAGGAGATCCAACCAGTCCATCCTAAAGGAGATCAGTCCTGGGTGTTCATTGGAAGGACTGATGCTGAAGCTGAAACTCCAATACTTTGGCCACCCATGCAAAGAGCTGACTCATTGGAAAAGACCCTGATGCTGGGAGGGATTGGGGGCAGGAGGAGAAGGGGATGACAGAGGATGACATAGCCGGATGGCATCACCGACTCAACGGACATGAGTTTGAATGAACTCCAGGAGTTGGTGATGGACAGGGAGGCCTGGCATGCTGTGATTCATGGGGTCGCAAAGAGTTGGACATGACTGAGAGACCGAACTGAACTAAACTGAACTCATAATATGGTCCCTAGAAAAAAATGTACTGAAAGATCTTTAGTTCAGTAGGTCAAATGTGTAATCTTCAGATCAATTTGGCATTTAGTTCATGCTGACCTATTCCCCTAGCACCAGTGATATAGTGGCTGGAACAAAATAGGTGCTCAAAAATTGTTTCATAAAATAGTAACGAGGATTCCATCTTAGAGTGTGACTAAGATTTCATTTTTTGCTCTAGTATAGGTACTAGGTCCCTGTCTATATCCCTTTTCTTAAGCTCTGTTGTGATAGGGATAACACTTTTCTTCCAATATTGAAGTCTAGTCACATCATAGCCTACTGTGCAGGGGCTGGTCTGTAACTGGATCCAGGTACATTGTGCAAGTTCAGTCTGTCTGTTTTTTTACCAGTCAGAGTTTACGTGGTGAACCTGAGAGGCTGAACTTGGGAACAGGGTTAATTAAAGCATAGAGGGGGAAACTCTGATAGGACCTTGCATGGCACAATGTAAACTATCTAAAGATGGCAAGAGAGGGACTTTTCTGGCAGTCCAGTGATTAAGCCTCCACAATGCCAACACAGGGGGCATGGGTTTGATCCCTAGTCAGGGAACTAAGATCCCACACATAAGCCTCCCTCCCCAACCAGCTAAAAAAAAAAAAAAAGAAAAAATAGCAAGAGGGTGAGAGCGGAGGACAGCACAACCAAAAGAGGATTATATTATGAAACCAATGTCAAGAGGAGCAGGAATTTCCCAACTGGTTTGACGTCAAACTCTGAACATATAAGTAACTATGTGTGTGTGTGTGTGTGTGTGTGTGTGTGTGTGTGTGTGTTAGTCGCTCAGTCCTGTCTGACTCTTTGCAACCCCATGGACTGTAACCTGTCAGGCTCCTCTATCCATGGAATTCTCCTAGCAAGAATACTGGAGTGGGTTGCCATTTCTTTCTCCAGGGAATCTTGCCAACCCAGGGATTGAATCCAGGTGTCTGGCTTTGCAGGCAGATGCTTTACTGTCTGAGTTACTAGGGAAACCAATGTATAGATAACTCTACTGCTGCTGCTGCTGCTAGGTTGCTTCAGTCATGTCCGACTCTGTGCGACCCCAGAGATGGCAGCTCACCAGGCTCCCCAGTCCCTGGGATTCTCCAGGCAAGAACACTGGAGTGGGTTGCCATTTCCTTCTCCAATGCATGAAAGTGAAAAGTGAAAGTGAAGTCGCTCAGTTGTGTCTGACTCTTAGCGACCCCATGGACTGCAGCCTACCAGGCTCCTCCATCCATGGAATTCCCCAGGCAAGAGTATTGGAGTGGGGTGCCATTGCCTTCTCTGATAGATAACGCTAGTAGACCTCAAATCTAGAGAAGGTTGAGTCATAAGAGAAAATTGAAAGATGACGCCATGATACTAACACATCACTAATTCTCCTTTTACTATATTCCTTCTCAGACTTGTCCATATTCATAATGATAGTTGTAAATATACAATAAGTACAATTTTGCATTCTACTTCTTCTACTTAGTTTTTTATAAGTATTTTTCTTATTGCTATTAACTCCTTTGTGGCTCAGATGATAAAGAATCTGCCCACAATGCAGGACCCGGGTTTGATCCCTGGGTTGGGAAGATCCCCTGGAGAAGGGAATGGCTACCCACTTCACTACTGTTGCCTGGAGAATTACATGGACAGAGGAGTCTAGCAGGCTACAATCCATGGGGTCACAAAGAATTGGACACGACTGACTGACTAACACTTTCACTTCCACTTCAGTATCATTTTTTGACTACATGACGCACCACCAATTAAACTCATTACAATTTACCTATAATTTTGCTAGTATCAGACGTTTCTGTTGTTCCCTGAGGTTTAACTACTATCAATAATGCTATCATGATCACTCTAGACACACAAAGTTTTCTTCTCATTGAAATATATTCCTAGGATAAAACTTTCATAAGTGAGTTACTGGATTGGAAGGAATGACATTGTTTTGCAGTACTGCCTACTGATTTAAAAAAAAAAATTGACTGGGTGCTTCACTGGGAGTTCAGTGCTTAAAACTTTGCCTTCCACTGAAGGGGGTGCAGGTTCGATCCTTTGTCAGGCAGTTAAGAGCCCACATACCTTGCAGACAAAAACTCAAAACATAAAACAGAAGCAATATTGTTACAAATTCAATAAAGACTTAAAAGTTTGACTAATTTTTATTATCTTATAGCTTTGTGATAAACAGAGTCAGGCTCTCTGCAGGAGGGACATATCCAATGGTGAGTGCTCAAGGCCAGCAAGAAAATAACTGTGAAGGCTGGAGTTCACATCTCAGAAGTGTATTGGTGCCACTGATATGATACACAGGCACATGTACACAGACTTGTGCCCAAGACAAGAAGGGCAGGCACAGAAAATGGTAGGAGACGAGGATACTTAGGAGCCTGAGCACACTCACACCTAGCTGCTTACACCCTCCTAATCAAACAGGAGTCAGCAGGTGGAGGAAGCCAATGAGAAGTAGTCAGGGGACTGCAGAGCCAAATAAGACAGCTAGTGAAGCTACCTCCAGAGTTCTGAGAAAGTTGATGGCTTTTTCTCAGCTTCTTTTCTATTTTTAATCTTCTCTGAAACTTTCTCTTTTCTTCATACATTTCTTAAACTAGTAATTATTGAACACTCTACCATGTACATATCTCTGTTTTGGATCTCACACAGAGCAATTTTTAAAAAGCACCATTGCAGAAAAGTGAAACTGTTTGTATGAATGAATGGATGGATGACTAGGTAGATATGTTTATGTATTTGCTCTTATGAAGGCCTCCCATTTTGCTGGCAAATTGTCCTCTGCTAAACTGTATTACTGTTTAATTATTTTCCTTTCTACAATATTATTTATGAAAAGTTAGGAAATGACTTTAGAGGAATGGAGCTTCCCTGATAGCTCAGTTGGTAAAGAACCCGCCTGCAATGCAGGAGATCCTGGGTCAAGAAGATCCACCGGAGAAGGGATAGGCTACCCACTCCACTATTCTTGGGCTTCCCTTGTGGCTCAGCTGGTAAGGAACCCACCTGCAATGCGGGAGACCTGGGTTCAGTCCCTGGGTTGTGAAGATCCCCTGGAGAAGGAAAAGGCTACCCACTCCAGTATTCTGGCCTGGAGAATTCCATGGACTGTATAGTAGATGGGGTCGCAAAGAGATGGACACAACTAAGTGACTTTCACTTAAAGGAACAGATTTTCATAATTACTAGAATAAAGTAATTTAGAAATTCAGAATAAGACAGTGCCTTGAAGCCAGCCCCTGGGCACCCCACTTCTAGGCATGGCTGATCCAATGCTTCCCAGTTAGCTAGTGCAGTATCTATTTTACCCTTAAAGGCTATTATGCAAATATGTCTTGCAGCCTTCCAGAAAGGTGTGGACAGGAAAAACATTAATAGCTAGGTATTTACACAACTCCATATTGAATGAAAAAAAAAAAAAAGGACTGGTACACACTGACTGTATCCCTCCAAAATTCATATGTATAATCCCAAGCCCCCAATGTGACTATATTTGGAGATGTGACTTCTAAGGGGGTAATTAAGACTAAAGCAGGTTATAAGGGTGGAGCCCTGATCCAATAGGATTAATGTGTCCATACAAGAAGACCTACCACTTGCACTTGCACTCCTGCCCACTCCCTACCACATACACAAACCGAGGGAAGCCATGTGAGCACACAACAAGAAGGTAGCCATCTACAAGCCAGGAAGAGTCCTCATCAGAAACCAAAAGCAGTCAAGTCACCTTGATCTTGGACTTCTATCCTCCAGAACTGTGAGAAGACAAATGTCTAATGCTTAAGCCACCCAGTCTGTGGAATTTTGCTATGGCTGCCCAAGAAGACTAATACAAGCATGCAATATCATACCTACATTTAAGGAACTTACAGTGGCATAATGGTAATACACTAATAGAACAAATTACAAGTTTACAATGTACCCAATCAGGACATGAAGGGGGCTAGGAGATGGAGTGAATACTTGGGGTTGGGATGCTTGGGGAAGGGTGTTTTAAAAAGGCAGAAATGGGACAATGCTGGTGGTACAGTGATTAAGAATCTGCACTTCCACTGCAGAGGGTATAGGTTTGATCCCTGGTCAGGGAACCAAGATCCCATATGCCACACAGCACAGCCAAAATAAATAAATAAATAATAAAGTTTAAAAAGAAAGGCTGAACTTTGGCTGAACCTGAGGATAAGCAAGAACTGTTTTCTCAAAAGGAATCTGGCACAAGGTTGATGTACTGAAAATAATTGGGTAGTGACACTATCCCATAACTTCATGAAGGCAGGGATTTTTGTCCATTTTGTTCTTTATCATATTCCAAGCACAGTCCCAGGCAAATAGTAAGCACTCGAAATTTCTGTTGCTCTTGAATGAACAAATGAAGGAATGAAACAATCAAGTTGCCTGAAGTGATATCAGCCAGAACATTGAAATTTCAGGGCAAAACATATAGATACAATCTGACAATCAATGGGAAAAAAGTTCTAAACAGAAGAGTGAAATCTACCCTTAGCTTCCTTTCTATTTTCTACATTCTTTTTTCTACCTTGCTATTCTCCTCTCTTGTTACTTTCCATCTCATTCTCACTTATCAAGAATATAGTTCTTCAAGCAATGCCATTCATTTCCCCTAGTCCCAGACCTCCCTCCACCCCCAGCACATTCATGTTTCTCTGTTTCATGAAGTGAAAAACAGAAGAAAGAGGCAGTGGGGTATCCCATGAGAAGTAAATTGAGGAAATTAAAAAGAAAGACTCCAAAACTTGCCACCTAGAAGTAGGGTAATCATACACCCTAGTTTTCCCAGAACAGTCCTGGTTTATACCTTATATTACAACATCATTATTCTTTATTTTTTATATTAAAATTTTTTACAGCATCATTATTAATAGTTCCCCCATTCATTTACAAAAGCATCCCAAATTTAGACAATAAATTTTATATCACCCTATCCAAAAGTGAAATTAGGAAAGAAATGCTTTAGGAAGATTAGCCCAGATGGATTAGAGTAGAAACAAATAATGGAGGAAGGGAAATGAGTTGGGAATTTAGGGATGCAGTATGGGTGACTATGAGAGGGCCTGCCACTTTCTCGGTGCTGACTGAATGTTTGCTAAATGGATACACAGATGTCTGAGATAGCAAGACCCTGGTCCAGAATAATGACAGGAGAGAAAATAAGTCCAGCTATTTTCAGAAAAGCATATGCATATATCAGACTGGATACAGAGGATGACTAAAGAAAAGAATTCTAGATCATCAGATCCAGATCTGAATATTGAGAATGATAATATCACTAAGAAAGATGGGAAGGACTTTCCTGGCAGTCCACTGGTGAAGATTTCGACTTTCAATGTAGGAGGTGTGGATTATAACTCTGGTCAGGGAGCTAAGATCCCAAATGTTTGGGGGCTAAAAACCAGACATAAACAACGGAAGAAATATTGTAACAAATTCAATAAAGACTTTTAAAATGGTCCAAGCCAAAAAAAAAGAAAAAGAAAAAAAAAGATGAAAATGCGGGGAAACACTTTAGGCAAGAGGAAGAATATGTTAGGAATACAAACTTAAGAATAAGATACAGAGGACAGAGGAAGTCGTGAGAATATATAAACTTGCTAAAATAGAGGTTTTGGTTAAAGGGCAGGGAGAGAGAAAGGAATGTACAAGGACGTGCAGTAAGGAAGCTCAGGGTGGTTCTGGAAGATCTGAGGAGAAGGCAAGACTTTTCAGTAGAGCAGGGAGCACTAGTTCAAGGACAGTTTGATCAAAAGAAAACCTAACTATTTTTCCTCTGCCCAAATAGATGGGAAATTCGCTCATAAATTCTGGAAGAATTCCTTGATAGTATGGAGATGAGGTGTTGGCTAAAGGAGGACAAGAGACAGATAAGACGATAAGGACAGGACATCACTAGGGGTATCCAGGCAACTGGGCACAAAACTACAACCTCAGGCAACCAGCAAGTGGAACAGGACCAAAGAGGCCCCACAGGTCTCTGACCCACAATGCCTGAGTCTGACGGATGAGTGTCTTCATCTCAGCAGTACCATTCATTTTAGGCTGTGAGGCACTCACAAAGAGCAGAGTTCTATTCCGAGAGAGACAGAGATTTTACCTAGGGAGACTGCATTCCTCTAATTTACAAGGATCATCAGCCTTTCAGGTCCTTTTGAGTCACATGGTCTTTGGTTACTGATTAGCTTCAGTGGAGTGATGAATAAGAGGCAATATCTGAAAATAAATAAATTCAAGAGAAGCAGATGAGTGAAATGTAAAAATTTCAAGGAAAAAAAAAAAAACTAGAAGGAAATACCTTGATCTCAGGGAGAGAAAGGCCTAGGCCTTACGCATAAAACAAAGGCTGAAAAAAAGCTAATAGATTTGACCATATAAAAATTTCTGCACTTAAAAAAATGCCATAATAAATCTGTAATATCAGGTTGCCTTATACTGTAAGTCCTTGTGTATACGTCTGCATCCTTCCTCTTCACATGTACACTTTAAGCTCTAAGCCTCCAGAGAACAGGGCCCATGATATTCATATGGGCATCCCACACAGTGCCTGGCACAGAGGGCTCAATAAATGTTTGATTCGAAATATTCAATAAGTTCAGGATGCTAGCCAATTTAATCTGGGTGTACAATGGTGAGAAGTGCACCCTCTACACATGACCACCTCCATCCCTCCTCCACCAGTTCATCCCTTTGGTACTTCATATTGTCTAAATACCATGACAATATTGACATTCTTGGCAGTTCTGTCTCAACAGGGCCATCCAAGGGCTTAAATTCCCTAAAAGACTGACTTAGTGTAACTGTTCAGAGATTCTCAGAATGTCAGAGTTGGGAGGAACCTTGCAGACCACCTAGTCTCATAAAAATTTTGAGATGGGGAAACTGGAACTTAGAGGAGAGCTAAGACTCAAGTTAAAGTCTCCTGACACCCAAATTGGAGTTCCACTACATCACTACATTTGGGATGGGAGGCTCCCATCCCCAAATTCTACTCCTCAGGATCTAGAGGGCCTCCTCTCACTTCTGTTTTTCTTCAGAAATGCTCCCTTTCAGCCCTGGTCCCCACATTTTCTGGCAGGTAGGATTCCCATCCCCAAACTAATTAATATCACAATAAAGATCTCACCTGCCGAAGAGAAGAAAATGGCTCACTTTCACACCTGTGTACAGTAGCCTCACTCCAAAGGATCTCCGCCCAGTACAGACCTTGCCTCATCTCTTCTTTGGGTTTGGTGAAAAAGTTCCTAGTGGGGTCTTGGATCACTGTAAACACATAGAAATGCCTGAGTATTCTAAGATCTTAATTGCAAGCAGACACTCAGGGCAATGTCCCATCCCTGGGTCACTTCCCTTCCTACTGAACTGCGAGTAGTAAGGATGATCATTCCCATTTTAAAGATGAGGAAATGAAGTTCCCAGAGATGGAATGACTTGTTGAAGGCTGTATGTATAGTAAGAGATAAGTTTTCTGTGTCCGAAGGAAATCCTCATTCCATCATACCACAGTCGCTCCTTTTCAACTGTTCTGCTGATAGCATAAGTCTCCATATTCTCCTCTGAAAAATGCACTTGAACAGAGAAATTCTCTGAAATCCAACTTTCCAACAAAAGTTTGCAGAAAAGAGATGAGGGAAACTTTGCTCAGTCAAGTGTCTTTAAAGACGGGAAGAAATAAGGCTAAAGCTAGATGGGATGCTAGAAGGAGAATTTTTTATGATTACCTATCTCTCCGGATTGATAGGACTCAAAGATGGTTTTGTCTTTCCTCCTTCAGATTCCCAGACCGTGCGTCTAACCGTTAAAGATTGTTCCATTTCTTTCATACCAGAATATAGTTTTGCCTTGTACACAACTGTAATCCCCGGATCTAATACACTACTAGTTGGTGCTACGTATTTGTTGAATGAATGAATGAATAAGTAACCTTGGGCAAGACTCTGCCCTCCTCTCTGGGTCTGTTTTCTCCCAAGGAACACATCAGGGATTATACTGGTGATCTGAATCAAATACGTAGTGTTGGGGAGGCCTTTGGAGCCTGGGCGAGACTCGGACCGCTTTTACCAGGTTGGTCCCATGGCTAGCAGCGGGGATGATACAGTTCAGTCACTACTGTCAGCCTAGTCCGAAGTGAGCACAGTGGGAGAAGACTCAAGACAAAGGGCCAGCTCCGAACGAGGGGAGAGGGGCCCCACAACGACCCCTTGAACTGCCGCGCCTCAGTCTCCGCAGCTGGCAGCGGTGAGGGAGGCCTGGCCCCGGGCCTGTGTGCCCCTCCCGCTCCCAGAACCGGCCCAAACCCCACATCGGGCTGCCACATACCCCTCAGCAAAAGCGCCCGACCCACGTCTCGGAACAAAGCGGAGAAGGAACTACGTCACTGACTCCCCATTAACTCCCACCCTAAACCTCCGGTCTTTCTAGGCATCGGGAGGTTTCTGCACCTCTGTGCCCCGGAGGCTGGAGTCCTCCAGACCCCTGGCCAGCTCTCTCACTGATCTGTGGGAGCTCTGGCCCCGCCTCTCGCCCAGTTTTATCCTATCATTGGTTGGCAGGGTGAAAGGGCGGAGAGATCGGCCAATATGCGGAGAGCCCTAGAAGAGATGGAGCCTGAGGAAGGGACTTGGTTAGGGCGGCAAGAGGGACCAATCAACTGGGCGGTCAGGCTGCCTTTCTCGAAGTGAGTCTCCCTTAAGTCATAGCCCTAGCTCCGGATGCTGAGCAGAAGTCATCTTTTCCACACATCCCTCTCCTTTCAGCCTCAAAGCTATCGTGTACCCACAGCATGTAATAGTGTTGAGTGCGTATTATATCATTGTTCTAGTCTCCGCAGATACTGTAGTGAAGAAAATGAACTTGCTGCCCCATGAAGCTTAACTTCAAGTCAGAGAAGACAATAAATACATAGAACATAGTAGTGAGTCAGGAGAAAGAAACGGAGAGAGAGAGGAGAGGATAGGTGGCAGTGGGACTATGAAAGGGAAGGCAGAGACAGGAAGTGATCAGTTAAGGCACGTGACTACCCCAATAGATGAAACATCAGGAATCAAAGGCCTTAAAAAAGGAGACGGTGCACATTTTGGGCCATAAGGGCTTTGGATATCACAAATAACACAAGAGGGTTTGGGGACTGAAAAGTGACATGATCTTACCATTTTTTCCCTCTTGCCACATATTCAAAGGTTTATTAGCTATTAGCTATGAAAGGAACCAAGAAACCTGTTTCCCTAAGTTCTGTGTTTCACTCCATAACATAATGCTTTAAAAGTTTGCTCTGGCTGCTCTGTTGAGAACAGTCTAAGGGTGGACAAGAGTAGAAGTAGAGAGATGAAGAAGCTACTTAAGTATTCCAGATAAGAAATGATAGTGGCTTAGACTAGCTTAGAAGTGATGGAAGTGATAAGAAGATATATATTTTTTGAACACATGTCCAACATGATTTGCTAATGAATTGGATGTTGGTTAAGGATGACTCCATGGTTATTGATCTGAGCAACTAAAATAAGATTGTTCTCTAGAAATAGACTGTTTAAGAGGAGCATGTTTAGGGAGAGGGATAAAATTATAGTATGGCCTAAATTGTGTTCCCTGCAAATCTGTGTGTTGAAGTCCTCCTAAATCCCAGGACTTCACAATGAGATTTTATTTAGAGACAGAACCTTTAAACTGGTAATAAAGGTTAAAAGAGCTCACTGGGGGCACATCCTACTTCAATGCCACTGTGTAAGAGGAAATTAGGACATGAACTAAATGTAAAGATAGGAGACACCCATCTATAAGGCCAGGAGAGAGGCTTGAGAAGAAATCAACTCTGCTGACACCTTGATCTCAAACTTTCTACTCCTTAACTGAAAAATCACATTTCTGTTGGTTAAGCTACCCAGTCTGTGGTACTTCGCTATGGCAGTCCAAACAGACTAATACACCTGACTTCCTTGAGAAGCAATATACTTAGTGATGACCCACTCATGATTCAAGAGGGAAAAGGGTGTTCCAGAATCTGGAGATTCAGACCAGCTGGCTTGTTGAAGATGGTTTTGCCCTTGATATTAATTATGGGCCAGGACATGATAACTTCTTGTATGGGGTAGGGAGGTGGAGCATATCTTTAGCTTTGCCCCAGTATAAGATATTTCTAACTCTTATTTTATACACAGTATTGCTCAGAGGGCCCCAACAAGATGTGCAACTTCTCTTATTCTTGTAGATTTTGGGGAAATTATCCAGCTGTTGCTGATTCTATGGTTCAAATATCCCATATATACACTCTCAATGGAAACCTCAGGGAACCCCAAGAAGAGGTGAATTTAGAGTTCCTCTAATTGTTCTTTTCAAAGTCTTTTAAATGACTCCTTCTATGTCATTACTTCAGTGCTCCTTGCTAGGATAAATGTTGACAATGGATAACATGCACAGCTTAGAGAATACATGTCAGTGGCTTTAATTTTAGCACTACAGCAGCTGCCATGATCATCTTCTTCATAAATGGCCCCTGTACTAGGGTGCACTTCCCTTGAATCCTAGGGGCACCAGCAATGTGGCTCCCCGTTGAGAGCTTGGATGTCATCAATTTTTGCTCATCACAAAGGCAGCCTGAATACTACCTGGAGGTTTCACTAATATCCTTTTTTTTAAAATCATACTGACTTGCCAGGGTCACTACTGGTATAGTGTAATTGCATTGTTCTGTCTCCTCCTTCCCTGGGCAGCCACACAGTCTCAAAGATGGGATATAGCATTTTTCAACCTTACCTAACTGGGAATCAAAGTATAATGCACACATCCTGGTGGATGAGTATTTATCTATGCACTGTGTAGCCCTGAACATACAGCCACTCCTTATTTAGTCTTAGGAGAATGCATGTTGTTCTGTGGTTACTCTATCCATTCATCTCATTGTACTGAAACTTGTGTGACTGTTGGCTCTGTGCCTCTCCACCCACAATCCATATGGCACAAAGTTGGAAAACTGAATATCTTGTAAATACATCATCTATTTACAAGACAATGCAACTGGGGGCTTGGGGGAGACGCCTGATATCATAAAATGCCAACTGTACGTACATCTTGAGAAATAGTTAAGTCACTGAACTTGGTGACCTGAAAAACATTACATTTTCAGTCAGCTAGAAATTTCTAACCAAGAGCCACTGATCTGAAAAGCGTTAGGGATGCCAAATATATCTTATTGTTTTCATGTAAGATGTTCATATGTCTTAAAAGGGAAAGTGAACCCATCCTACAGGGCGTCCAACTGGGCAAAGTACAGCCCATTAGCCTTATGCATATATTAGTGAGAAGACTGTTCTGGTACAGCATGGAGTAAATCAGTCTATACTATCTGGGTCAGATACTTGTACCATTAGGTACTTGGAAAAAGCTGATGTCATAACACCTTCCCATTATCCCCTTTGGACAAGTGTTATATAAGGGCACATCAAGCTAGAACACATCCTAATGTTAGGGGTAGGGGGGTTGTTTCTAATTTTCTGTAGAGAAAGAGCTGCCCTGTGGGTGTTCACAACTTGTCCTTAACACCTACAGTATCCTTTGTAGCACTCAAAGAGGTCGACTTAAGAGAAATGTCTTCCAACATGGGACAATACTCAACAACTTGTCAGCACCCAACATCTCTTGACCTTTCCTACTTGTCTTAGAAGCAAAATTACCAGGGTTTGAGATGCAGAATATACCTGTAGAATAATTTTTGTGTAAGAAATAAGAGGGTAAATGTCCAGCTCCTAGTATATTCACCACCACATGTGATCATCTGAACTATCTCCTAGGCATAAATTTTGTCTGATTTTTAAAAATAAATTATAAGCTTTATCACACTGCTGTTCTTCTTTACCTGCACTGTGGACTCATGAATGAAGCAGAACCCATGTGCAATAACTAAAAGCTTTCAACACTTATTCCAGGAATACTATCTTCCAAAAATGTGTAGCAAATAATAGAAGCTCTGGATGAATGGTTTCTTGCTTTTAAAATCCAACACAGGTGGACTTTGTGATGTCAAACAAGAAATAAACTATAGCCAACATTTTCACACACTCAAATAAGTAGGTTTCTTGGAAGCATAAAAAGTCTCTGGTGGATGTTTTCATAAAACTGGATGTTTTCATAAAACTGAATATTTTCTCAAACATCTCAGGATATGTTCTTTTCTCAATTTGGAGTTGCCAAGGTGAAATAAAGTCTTAGGGATTGAAGAGTTTTCCATACTCAGTTCTTTTACAACAAAGCTATTTGCAATAGGTAGTGCATGTGGAAGGAGCCTTCATTGGACTCATATAAAAGCCGAGCAAAAAAGAAAAAAGGGGGCTCTGGGTGGAAAGTTTTCAACCAGATTAGCAAAATGTTGAGCTGCTCCTTTACTTCTTTATTCCTGCATAGCATACTAGTAATGAAAATTTAGAATTCATCTTCTAGTTCCAGATCTAAACAGATAATTTAATAGCATGCAAATAGCCTATAGAACAATTCAAGAAAAAGTTGATTTCCCTATCTTGGGACAAATATCAAAATCACTGAGTAATTAAAAAAAAGAGAGAGATGAGGCTAATGAAAAGTCTCTGCAACTTGAGGCAGTGAAAGAACATATGAAAAAATATATTCAAGAAAAAGTGGAGTTTCAAAGAAAAACAAAATAAACATGGCAATCATGAAAGAAAAACTGAAAGGAAACCAAAATGTAAAACATTATGGATGAAACAAACAAAAAAAAACCATTATGGATGAAACAGAGCTCTAACTACATATACAAAAGAGTAGAACTTTATAGAATACAAAGTGCAACTTTATGCCACTGTCAGTCCAGTAAAAAGGATGACTTCCAGATATGTATCACCAAAATTTACTCAGAGATGGAAACTTAGAGGGCAACAACTGAAAAAATAAAAATGCTGCTAAAGATTTATGCCTCTCAGGGTGGGAACAAAAAAAATTTGTCCCTCTCAATTCCCTCATCCCCCAAAACAGATCGGGCAGAGTTATTTTTATTGTTCAAAGAATCATTCTCATATTATTCAAGTTCTTCCAGAGTAATTAAAGAAAAACATTTTGCAAAGCAGACAAAAACTTAATAGTAAATTCAATTTAGTTCTGTACTTGAAAAAATCATCAGGAACAAATGGGTTTTACCCCAAGAGCACAAGGAAACTGCAATTATTTAGAAACTTACTCTCCCCAAAATTACAAAAATAAAGGACATTGTCTATAAAATTATACAAGTGGGTTTTTTTTTAAAAAATCATGTAGAACTTAAAAGCCATCATAATAAAAACTAGGTAGCACAGTATGTGCCAAGCACTGTTTTAAGTGCCAACACTGTTTTAAGTGCCTTACCCTTACAAACTAATTTTACCCTCACAGTCCTGAGGTAGCTCCATTTTATACAAGGGAGAGCTAAACACAAGGAAACTAAATGACTTATTGAGGATCACCTACCTAAGAAAGGGGAAGAGTCAGGATTTGAACCTAGAATACCAGGCACAAAAATCTATGCTCGTGGGACTTACCTGGTGGTCCACTGGTTAAGCTTCAGTGCTTCAAATGCAGGGGACACATGTTCGGTCCCTGGCTGTGGAACTAAGGTCCCACATCTTGTGCTGTGGCCAAAAAAAAAAATCTATGCACTTAACTACTACATTATACCACTGCTACTAAAAATAAGAATAGAAGGAAACTTCCTAAACCCAACAGAAAATTTATCAGAAAACAACGAAGTAGCAGTAATGAGACTTCCAGAGGTATATGCAGAAATCGATAAGGACTTTGTATGTGATATTCTATGAAGATATAAGATCTATATTTAGAAGCTTCTAGTCTGGTGGGTGGCCAGGGGGAGGGGAGATTGTGCCCAATTTAAGAATGGTTCAGTTAGAAAGCTGAGTTTTAAAAAGGTATTTATTATACTACCACCATATGAAAATCATTACTTATGTACTTAAAGAAATACTATATCCAACCTCAAAGAGTCTATAATATGTTGGCAAGAACGTACACACATATACAGTAGGTTGAGAATAATTTACAAGGTCATTTAACAACAGTTGTACATACACCACCAGCTAACTCAAAGTACTGAAGTCCAATGAATAGAAGTTTAACATGAATGGAGAAGTATTTGAAGAAGACAGTCTTTCAAGAAAGACTGGTTCTGGATCTGGCAGGTTCTGTGGGACACAGATTAGCAAAGGAAATAAAAAAAAAGACTTTCTAGACAGGGAACCTAAGTGGTGAGGGACGATATTAGAGTAGGAGTTTAAAAAGTAGATAAAGAGGTAAAAAATAGTACATAAAGAGGGCCATAGCCAAGAAGTGAATCAGTATCTTGGAGAATGACTTTATGTAAATGGTAAAAGGGAGGAAATGAAACAGAAAAAGGAACTATCTCTGTCCTAGAGAAACACACATTCTGATTAGGGGATGAATAACTAAGAAATGAGATAGATTTTTAAACAGTAGTTGGGAAGGACTGCACTGTTATTCCCTCTCCCACCACTGTGATTGGCAGAGAACCTTTAGGGATGGTCCACTTTGATCAGTGGTTGAAAACAGAGAACAGAGTTAACATACTCCTTATATAGAAACCTTAACCAAAGTTCCTTGCTGTCGCTAGAGAATTATGTCTTAAGAAACAGATCGAGCCCGACCTGAGTGCTTCTCTCCAGTATGAATTCGCTGGTGGTGATTGAAAGTAGAACGCTGACTGAAGGCTTTCCCACACTCAATACATTCATAGGGTTTCTCTCCAGTATGAACTCTCTGGTGTACAATGAGCTGTGAACTGTCACTAAAAGCTTTTTCACAATCTTTGCATTTATAGGGTTTTTCCCCAGTATGGGTTCTCTGATGTACCATAAGACTGGAGCTGTAACTGAAGACCTTTCCACATTCATTACATTCATACGGTTTTTCACCAGTGTGTATTCTCTGATGAATAATAAGGTGTGAATTTTGATTAAAGGATTTTCCACACTCTTTGCATTTATATGGCTTTTCACCAGTGTGAAGTCGCTGATGTCGAATGAGACATTTACTCAGACTGAATGCCTTACCACACTCATTACATTCAAAAGGTTTTTCTCCAGTATGAATTCGCTCATGGTCAGCAAGTTGAGAGTTCTGATTGAAGGCTTTCCCACACTCACTGCATTTGTATGGTTTTTCCCCAGTGTGGAGGCTCTGATGTCGAATAAGACATTTACTCCGACTGAAGGCCTTACCACATTCATTACACTCAAAAGGCTTCTCCCCAGTGTGGATTCTCTGGTGGTCAATAAGATTTCTGTTAGAACAGAAAGCTTTCCCACATTCATCACACTTGTAAGGTTTCTTACCAGTATGAAGTACCTGATGGCGGATAAGGCTTTTATTCCAAATGAAGGCCTCCCCACACTCATTGCATTCATATGGCTTCTCCCCGCTATGAGTTCTCTGGTGGTCAATGAGTTGGGAACTCTGGGTGAAAGCTTTTGCACATTCATTACATTTATATGGTTTCTCCCCATAATGGAGTCTCTGGTGTTGAATGAGATGGGAGCTGTGGTGATAGGTCTTTCCACAATCACTGCATTCATAAGGTTTTTCCCCTGTATGGATTCTGAGGTGGACAACGAGCTGAGAAGTCTGCCTGAAGGTCTTGCCACACTCAGAACACTCATATGGTTTCTCTCCAGTGTGGATTCTCTGATGCCCAATGAGGTGTGAACTCCGATTAAAAGCTTTATCACATTCATCACAGTGATACAATTTCTGTCCCTTCAGAACTCCCTGATGTTCTGAGAGACTAGACGACAGATCTAGATGTCCCCCAAGTTCCTTATAATCATCATATTGATCCTCTGTGGATTTCTTTTTATCCTCCTGTGTTATTTCTAAGAAATCACTGTCCAGTCTGGTTCCTTCTTCATCTGAGGGTTGAACTTCTAGATTCTCTGAAGCCTCTTTACTGGCAGTCCCAGCTTCTTGTCCTGCAGGAATCACTCCACAGAACACCCCTAAGATCCTGTCAGATGACTTCAATTCTTCAGAAATGTCCTGTTTTGGAGGCAACTGTGAATGCACCATCCTGTTCTCATCTGCTGCCAAGTCAGAGGAAAACAACTGTCATTCATTTCTTGTCCTATTGGGGAAATGGAACTATCAGGAGCCTACGTAGCTAACAAAAAATTCACACTGAGGGTAAGGAATGAGGAGACACATTCAGAACAGGAGAAAAACTGGAAATGGCTCAAATTTTTCTTCATGGACAGAAAAACAAAGAGGGAAAGCCAGTCCATAGAGGAGGGAGGAAGCAGAGCTATCAGAACAGAGGCATGTGGAGCCAGCACAGCCAGGAGGGCAGGCCAATTGAAAGGCAAGAGATCAGACTGTAAAGCACAGTGTCATCTCCCAGAAGTCACTTAGATGTGGTGTCTCCTTAGTAAAACGATGAACTCTCAGGTCTGCTCCAACCATGACACTATATGGCTCCACAGTTCACAGTAAAGATGTTGAGGAGAGTGGTGGTAAATACTTTAAACCAAATATAAGAAATGATGTGGGCAAACATGAGAGTTGAAGAGAAATGTATATTATAAGGGTATGATCAGGAAAAAAGTGTACAAAAAAGGAGTGATTCTTGAGTAACAGGACAGGGACAGGGTGTGGAGAAGCCACAAGTAGAGAAACATTGAGTAAAAGTGTTAAGGGGAGAGCAGAGCTCTAAACCTGGGGACCTAGTCCCTGGAACACTGGACTGGTAGGTGCAGTACTACACAGAAAATTAAGACTGGTATCAATAACTTGAAATATAAATCAAACATGTCTTTGGTATCTTGATAATCAGGAATCATGGGAAAATAAGCAATAAATATTTGCTTTTAAATTTTATAATAGTGGGAGAAGGCAGAGCAATCATAGTTATAGTTTAATACAAAAAATGTTGGTTCCTTTCACTCACATCGACATCAGGGGTATAAATCTTCAAGTACTTTAGTGTGTACAAGTTACAGATGTCTGAATCCTTGACTTCTAAGTCCATTCTCTTCAGAGTAGGCTACTGTCTTAGACCTGTCAACCCCAGAACCTCCCCTGACAACAGCCACTTTCTGGAAGCAGCCGTGCCCCATTATTTCTGAAGGGGAACCCGAGGCAAACATGCCTTGTGCCAAGCAACTCAGCTCATTCGAGGATGGACAACAGGTGACTGGACCAGGACCAAACACCAATCCCAAGTATAGTTTATCTGTAGAGTAGTTACCAGCTCCAGGTAGCCTGGAACAAAGTTCTGCTCAAAGATGATATTTAATTATGAACTGAAAGTAGGAAACGAAGGAAATTAGAAGTAGGAGCTCAAGTTGAAATGATCTATGGAGAAAAAAATCTATCAGGAGCCACAGCAACCAGAACATATGAGGAAACAGAAAGGCTAATTAAGGAGCTCAGAGAAAGAAAAAACATTCAGAGTGAAGAAAATGGTTATCAGTGACAATTGGAAACAGATATGTGGGGTGCTGCTATCTGAAAACAATGGCATGAAAATCCTTTCACTTCTGCTGCGAGGCTCCTAGGCTCCTACAAGGCTTTCTTTCCCAAAGTCTGGTCTAGTTGGTCGGTCTGCTCCGGGTTTCCATTCCTTCAGCCTTATTGTAAGTAACTTAGCTCATGACTGACAGTAATTGAGTGGCTCTATATTCTGTCCAACTACAAATTCTAATTAAACCAGCCCAGTTTAATTAATAAGGAAGTAAAGAGAATGTTAACAATAATTATAGTGGGTGTTGATATAGAGAAATTCACTTTATTATTCTCCCCACTTTGTCTCTTTATATTTTCATAATTTAAAAGAATAAGAACCTAGCAAAGAGGGCCGACTCTAAATTACTGGGGAGCAGAGTCATTACCCAAAGGGGCCAGGCTGTGGCAGTTTTCCAGCATGATGTTCTGGTACAGGGCTCTCTGGCTGAGTGCTGCACCTTTCCACTTCTGAGAATAGTTCACAGATAGGAACTCCAACTCTGCAGCCTCCTGGAATGACAAGCTTTTACTGCTCAGGGACATTCCCAGGCTAAGGGGCCAAGTCATCAGGGTTACCAAGAGCACAGAATTGGGTACCTGGTGGCCAAAGGGATGGAGAGACAGAAGGAAGCTAGGAGGACACATTAATAAAAGGACAAGTTCAAGGTAAGATACAGTCCGTGAACTCAGTGGACAGGACCAGCTCCAGGGGAAGCAGTTAGGTGGGGAAGCCACAGGAGCAGGCTCAGAATGGGCCAGAGCCCTGCAGATGAGGCCTTGCTACTCCTGGGTCACAGACTTGGAACTCAGGAAGCTCACCTGGGGCCTGACCATCCAAAGCACAGTTGCTACTACTTGGTTTCCTAAGTTCCCCACTTGGGGAAGGGTGGGCACCGGGGAAGCACTCTGAGCTGAAGGAAGAAAGAAATCTCTGAGTGGGACCAGCCCTGCTCTTGTTTCCAATGAGGAGGTCTGTATCCCAGTAAATGGATTCAAGAAAACCCAAGCAGCTCCACATACACTGACCCTCACACCTATTCCATAAAGGTGTTATCCATGTAAACTGTGAACTTTCCCTGGAGATGCAGAAGGTCCCTGGGCAAACAGAGCTGCCAGCTCCTTCCAGTCCTCTCTCTGCCACACTAGGTAGGAAGCTACACTTCTGACTACCTTCTCTCCTCTGTGGCTTCCCCAGCAGCAGCCTGCTTGCCCTCCCCCTACCTCTCTGCCTGTGAGAGGCTGTGGGGCCTCTCTTCATTTGCCCATTCATCAAGGATACTAAAGGCACTTAGGCCCCAGAGTGACCCTCTTCCCTCTGTCAGAGATCTCATGGCTCCCATTCTCTAATGCTGCTCTGAAGTTCTCCATTCTCTGAGACCCCTACCACAAGCCTCCAGCTGCCTATCTGGACATTTCATTTGGGTGTCCCACAAGACCTTAAGTTCACTGTTTAAAATGCATGTTTCCATCTTCCTCTCCTGACTTCCCAAGTTTCCTCAGTGATTCCAAACATCATCTAAAATCTACTAATCCCCCCTCCTCTGCATTGTCTCGTGGATTTTTCCTTCAAATGTGTGTCACATCTATCACTTTTCATTCCACCCAAATCCGCTCAGGCAATTACTTCTGTTTTGTGACACTAGCCTCCTCCTAAGGCTCCCAGCCACTGGGCTTCTCACTCTATCCACAGTGCTCATGTGCTACGTAATCCTTCCAGAATACTGTTTTCTAACACTTCACCTACCCCACAAATCTTCCCGGGTTCCACCCAAAGGCCCTACACAAGCACAGCTCAGGCTCCCAGATAAGTCCCTCCTGACCGTACCTCAGTGTGGTCCAAGGGAACTCCCAACTTAGCGAGCCTTTGCTTTACATTCTGTTCTGGCACCGACCACCTCTCTCCCCGCTTCTAATCCCTTCCCCATTTTTCACTGTTCAATCCCTCTGCCACAAAACATCCTCCAGCCACTCTAACCCACAATGATTTTGCTCACTGTTTACAATGCCCACATGGCTTGTCTGTGATGGCCCCAAATGCCTGGGGACTGATATCACTCAGATATATCTTATGAGGTTGCCCCTTCTTGCACTTAGGACTGACCCTCTGGCAACTAGACAACAAGCTCTTTATAAGTATCCATGGTGTAGTACATCTCTCTGGTCCTCAACAGTGTCTTTGCATGAGACATGCTTGATAAAAATGCACTAAATAAATAAATGATTGGAGAATAAGCAAAAGGAACAAAGTCACCAGGGAAGAAAGACACAGGGCAGGGTGATAAGGGGCCAATGGGGTGGGAGATGGGAGATGAGGGAAAGGAAGACTCCAAAGGAGAGCAAGGAAGAATAACTGAAGGCCAGAGCCAGGGAGGTGAGTACCAGAGTGCTCACTGGAGAGGTGGTGGTGTGCCCCAGGATCACGAGGAGGCTCCAGGTGGGCTCCAGGGGCTGAACCCTCACTGTGGGGTGAGGTAGAAGGAGATTCATGTGTTGCACCCAAGGCTGTCTTCTCTTCAGAATGCATCTCCTGTTCCTGCCCTGGAGTGGAAACCTAGAGACAAGGAAATAAAATTGGGTCCAAAACAGCATTCATGAAGGTACAGAACCCAAGACCTCTAGGAAGCACCCCCAAGAGAGGAAGCCAGGAAAAGAAGAGCCAGAGGGTCCCTCTAGCCCTACCAGGTTAGCCAAGTGGGAGAATACTGTCCAAGCAGGATCTACAGCTTGCAGTCCTACTTGCCATCCCTCTGTTGCCCATCTTGGCAGGAGCTTCAAGACCAGATTACAGAACTATTTCCACTCTGGGCTAGTGCTTCAGACACACACGTGCTCGTGAAGAACCACCTAGAAAAAGGAGTCAGGACAGTAACTCTGTACGCTCCCAAGGGCCTTAACCTACAGAACAGATCAATCACAAGTACCAAGGAAGTAAAAAGTGATAGGTGTGTGTACCTGTATGTGCACGAATTATGCTACCAAGGCTGACACCTGGAGCAATATTCCAATACAGCAGCTGACAAACCTTAGCTTTTCCAACTTCTCTCAGCAAAAGTATGTTGTCTTCAGAGAGACCATCCTGGACCATGCTGACAAAGCAAGGATAGTCATTCTCTCTCTCAAACTACCTGATAATATTTTCTATGGCACATATTAATTTTTAATTACCTTATTTATTACTTTATTGTCTATTTCTCTGCCAGTGAAATATAAGCTTTCTGGGGGTGAGAACTCTGTCTTCATCACGTGTTCCTAGAACAATGCTTAGCCCAATGGTGGCATTATGCTGAAAGCCTTCCTCTCAATATTTTGCCATCGTCCCCTTCTCCCGCCTTCAATCTTTTCCAGCATCAGGGTTTTTTCTAGTGAGTCAGTTCTTCGCATCAAGTGGCCAAAGTATTGGGAGTTTCAGCTTCAGCATCAGTCCTTCCAGTGAATATTCAGGACTGATTTCCTTTAGGATAGACTGATTGGATCTCCTTGCAGTCCAAGGGACTCTCAAGAGTCTTCTTCAACACCACAATTCAAAAGCATCAATTCTTCAGCACTCAGCTTTCTTTATAGTCCAACTCTCACATCCATACATGCCTACTGGAAAAACCATAGCTTTGACTAGACGGACCTTTGTTGGCAAAGTAATGTCTCTGCTTTTTAATATGCTGTCTAGGGAAAACTCAACGTTAAGAAAACTAAGATCATGGTATCCAGTCCCTTCACTTCATGGCAAATAGATGGGGAAACAATGGAAACAGTGAAAGACTTTATTTTGGGGGGCTCCAAATCACTGCAGATGGTGACTGCAACCATGAAATTAAAAGACACTTGCTCCTTGGAAGGAAAGTTATGACCAACCTAGACAGCACATTAAAAAGCAGAGACATTACTTTGCCAACAAAGGTCTGTCTAGTCAGCTGTGGGTACTGGCAGAAAACAGAACTTAACTGCATTGTGATAACACAACCTTGTAACTCACTGATAATTAAATCCTAATAAAGTTCCTATTCATTCACTAGGACTCACAGGAGTCCTTTTCTTGCAGGCCATGAAAACCCCATTCCAATTTTCATCCCGACAGCATTCCACAGCAACACATTAGGGGGAAGGTAGTGGCTTAGAATATAGGAACTGGAAAATCCTGGTCTCATACACATGGACCAATGGAATGTTTAAAGAGTCAGACACGACTGAGCAATTAACACAAACACACACACTAGCTCTATCATCTTACACACACTAGCTCTGTCATCTTAGATAAGCCAATTAACCTCTCGGTACTTGCATCACTTGTGAAATGGAGATGATCACCATTTGGGCTACTATTTGGAAGCTTGCTAGGAACACAAATTAAAACAGATATAAAGCATTTTGTAAACTGCGTGATTCTGCAACCCAGCAGGGATGTCCCTACAACCCTCTCTGGCCCCAGTGTACACACATGCCCATGCTCACTCACTTCTGCTGATCAAAATGACATCCTGTCATCTCCTCCTGGCAAACATTCATGAAAAAGCCTCTGTGGTTTTTTTTTTCCATTTAGTCAAAAAAACACTTTCTGAATTCAGGCTAGGTGAGACAGCCCTGTTCTCATGTTGAAAAACTTAAACTGACAACAGCGGCAGAGTAAGAAATGGAGTCCAAATATCTCACTTCTAGGTTAGAGCCCGATGAGTGTTCAGTGGCCCTGTCAACTGTTAGTCATTCTCTTGGGTTTGTGACTCAGTCACCTTTCTTCTGAGGTTCCCTGGATAAAAGACAGTACTTTTTTTAATTAAAAAATTATTATTTATCTGGCTGCATGAGGCATCTTTTAGTCATGACAAGCAAATTCTTAGTTACGGCATGTGGGATCTATTTCCCTGTCCAAGGGTTGAACCTGGGCCCCCTGCACTGGAAGCACGGCATCTAAACCTCTAGATGACCAGGGAAGTCCCAAGTGACAGTTTTAATGGAGGGGACATTCTCTTATGCTTAAGCAAAAGGCAGAAGATAGGGAAATCTTCTTTCTACACTCCTCACTAAATGGCACTCTAAACATTTCCACAGCTACTTGTCCTTGACTATGGTTGGGCCAAGTTGCCCTCTAGACTCTGCTGATAGTTAACTTATTCCTTATTCCTCAGACAGTAAAGAATTCACCTGCAAAGCAGGAGACCTGAGTTCGATCCCTGGGTCGGGAATATCCTCTGGAGGAGAGAATGGAAACCCATTTCAGTATTCTTGCCTGGATAATTCCAAGGACAGAGAAGCCTGGTGGGCTACAGTCCATGGGGACGCAAAGAGATGAACACAACTGAGTGATTTTCACTTACTTGTATACCCAAGGAAATAATGATTGAACAATGGATTTGTTACTGTCAAAGCGTTTAGACTTTTGGAAAAAGGTCTAACCCTAGGACTCCAATCAATTGGAACTGATTTCCTAGGCCCAGACACGTAATCATTTGTGAAAAAGCACTGAATAGAATGCTGTACTGGGTACCTGGGAAATTTCACACACTGGTTTTCCCTGGTAAAGCACAAAGGAGGAAATGCGCTAATCCATCCTGCTCAGTTACAAGAGAAGCAACTGAAGACTCATCAGGAAGAACTGATTATCCACAGTGTGATTGTCTTTTGATGTCAATTAGCTCTAATATAGGTGTTACTGTGATGATACTTTATACAAGTGATAAAAACTCATAATCAGTTTAAGTAAAGGAGGTTATCTTAGACAGTCTGGATGGGCTTGATTTAAACAGTAGCAAGGTCTTAAAATCAGAACTGAAAGTTCCATGAAGAAGGAATTCTTTCTGTGGACAGCTGCTTCAACCTGTGAGTGACAGTTCTAGCCTAACTTTCTGACAACCTGCCTTGCAAACTCCTGACTAGACTCACAAGGTCCCATAGTGACATGTCACTTTCTAGCAACAGACATACACTGGGTTGACTAAAAAGTTCATTTGGGTTTTTCCATAACATCTTACGGTAAAAACCAAACAAACTTTTTTGGCCAACCCAATATATAATTTCCTACTGGTTTTGTTTCTCTGGCTGAACTCTGACTGATACACATGGTCACTGAGCTAGTTAGCTCTATGATCCTAGGAGTCAGCGTTCACACTGTTATGACACTGGTGACTTCTCCAAGTTTTCCTTTCATTTGTGTTACCTTGAATTAAAACTTGAAAGAATTCTAAAAATAGGGAAAATCAAAATTAGAATTAAAGAAGCAGAAAGATGCCAGTTGGGTTTGGAAAGCTACAAAGGAAAAAAATGATGCTGAAGCCCAGACCTGTCACATCTCATAAGGAACCAGAAAGGAAAAGAGCCCATTAACTCTGAGAAGTCCAAGGAAGTAATGAGAAACTTCTCAAGTGAGGGATCATGCTATCAGCACATCTTCAGGGCTGCTTCTCCCTGACATGCTTCCCTATTCTAACCAGTGTGCAGATCCTGTGTGTGTCAGGAGCACTGTGTGGTGCTCCAGGCTTAAGCTAGGTTTACAACACAGTATTTCACAAAGCAATTCACAGAACTTGGCTGGGCCCTGCATTTTTAGGGCTGGGAGCACAAAACTCCTTGTAAAAAACAAAAGTGGGGGTGGGCACTGGGCTCATGAATCCTAAAGGGAAACCAGTTTAGAGACTATGGAATGGAGAACGCCTATTCCTAGGCTACCCCAAGCAGTAGAAAACAGTTCCAGATGTATGGCAAAACCAATACAATATTGTAAAGTAATTAGCCTCTAATTAAAATAAATAAATTTAAATTACAAAAAAACCAATTCCAGATGCCAACTTAGATTCAGTTGCTCACCTCTCCTGGCCCACTGACGTATCTCTGGAAGTCCTCCACCACAGCCACAGCTTCCTCACCACTCTCAGGGTGATGCATCTGCACCCAGGTCCGGAGTTCCCCAGGCAGGATGCTCAGGAATTGCTCCAGCACCAGCAGCTCCAGGATCTGCTCCTTGGTGTGCACCTCTGGCATCAACCACCAGCGGCACAGCTCCCGGAGCCGGCTCAGTGCCTCCTGTGGCCCAGACATCTCATGATAACATAATTGCCTAAAGTGGAGCCGGAAAATTTCACAGACAGGAGGGTGATTCTTTTGGAGACTGCAGCCATGCCCCCAGGTCGGGCTCCCTGGTTGCTGTTTCACGGTCAGGCAGCCCTCCTGTCTCTGGAGAACAGCACCCCTGGGGAAGAGGCCTGAAGTTCCCCTGCCTTGGGTAGCCATTGTGACACCAGAGAGGCTTGTTGCACTTGCAGTTTATGTCCAATTAAAATGATGGTCTGTAATTCAGCTCTCAGAAGCTATTGTCAGAATTGAGGATATAGGATGATGGGAGTGTCACCTACAGAAACATCAAGAGAGAAATTAGATTCCCCAGAGTGTTCAGCCTCAGGCTGATGACAGACCCTCCAGTTAAAAGGCAAACCTTCATGGCGGGGTGGGGGCGGGGGGGAAGAGCACAACCAAGGCAGACTCTCTAAGCATCTCTTCAAATGACTTTCTTTTTTAAAGTTTCAGTGGTTTCCATCACCTAACTACAGGATAAAACCTAAATTCAATGCCCAGCATTCACAACCTAGTCTGAGGCCTCTATTCTGGCCACCCACCCTACCACTTTCCCCAGGTACCCAAACTGAAATACTGCAATGATCTCCAAATATGGGATGTGCAGGATAATCCAAAATGTGTATTTAAAAAAATAGTAAGTTGTTATTTAACTATTTAGTAGCTGTGCTACAATGTGCATTGTAGAATAGTACATTTTTTTATTTACAAATAAACCTATGTTGGAAATGCTTGCTCAAAAGTCTTCTACTCTTCTCTTATGTGACAGCGATAACCATAAAGAAAGGTAGGGACTAAAGCTTTAGAAACAGCCATAAGCCACACATACTGTCTCTTTGGATTTTTCTTCTTCTGAAACTTTTGACAAACACCTATTCATCTAGCATGATCCATATCAAATGCCATTTTCTCCTAAAGGCATTCCTGATTGCCTCATCCAGGAAGGGGAGCTGGGAGCCTACCTCTCTGTACTTCTAACACACTGTATTTTAACTATTTTATCCATAACTCACCACTCACACCCCCTAAACTGTATGCCACAAAAGGAAAGTAACACAATGGAGTCAGAAATATCAGACCCTTTTCCACTCATCCCACTTCCCCTAGCAAGTTTTGCTGATCTCTCCAGGAGTTAAGTGTGATGACTGCCTCAGGGAACCCACAGTACCTTTTTCATTCACACCTCTGCTAGAACACTTTTTACACTGTGTTTATGACTTACACCGCGGGCACCTCCACTTTCTGGGAGGATTCAAAGGGCAGAGCTGGTTCCCTGTCACCTTTGTACATGTGTGTGTACTTGGGATACTGAGGCACATATCTGGGAAACGAATGAATGATACTGAAGTTGGGGGTGGGGCAACTTTTATCAGTTTACATATTATAAAATTCTGAAAATCAGCACCGTGGTGTTAATTAGGGCATCTGTGCTACACTTCCAAAGTCACCATGCATCTTGGTAACTTGAGTAAACTAACTCTCTCCAGGCCTCGACTTCTTTGAGAAAAGACAGACGTAAAAATCTGTGACTCTGCTCTAAGATCCCACACACAAAGAAAGGCCACTTTCCTACTTCCCTTACAGCTCCGAACGTTCAACCTCTTATCTGGACTTTTATGTCTCCTTCATAAAAGTCATACTTCACGTTTAAAATTCCGACTAGGTCTGACCCACTTCCGATGCTTCGTACTGTTGTTTCCCGGCGCAAGGCTGGGAAAACGTCTAACTACATGCGCGTTCAACCAGGCTTATGCTGCGCCGCTCACCTGGCCACGTCTGCCCTGCTCATCGCTGTGCCCGCAGGTGCCGGGCTCTGTGCCAGGCACAGCTGGTCAGATCACTGGGACAAAGAGGCTGCTCTACATCTGGCGCCTTCTGAGCGTCACCGGGACCGCGCGCCGACCACGGGGAGAAGAGTGCGTCGGGCCGCCGTCGCCAACCTGGGCAGTGGGCGGCCGCAGTTCCGGCCGAGCAGTCCCAGCCCAGCGGCCCTGGCCCTAGTAACACTTCCCTCCCCGTCCCAGGCCCGCTCACCGGGGCACCGCCGCGGCGACCCCCGAGCGCCAGACACCGCAGTGGCCAGCAGAAGCGAAAACAATGGCCGAGACGGAAGCAAGAGAAGCCCCACTTCCGCCCTCCTCTCCCCCAAGCGTAGGATCCCGGAAGTCTCGATCCAGAAGGTGGGCACGCGCGCCCCCGTAGCCAGAGAGCTGATTCCACTTTGGTGCAGGAACTACGCACAGCGACGGGGGCGGGGGTGGGGCGGGGGTCTCAACTGAGACGTTAGTAGGCTCACGTGTTCTGAGTCTGGGCGACCCTGACGCACACCACATTTGCCCCTTTGTCCACACAGAACCTGGGCTAACCTCTAAGAAATGTGTCCTTCATCCAGACTGCTGTGGGAAGGTTTTTAAGCAAGGAAGGAATCTACTCAGTCTGGACTTTGTCATTTATACTGAGGGATTTGGAGGGAAGGAGATTTGGACATCAATTCCATCTTCGTATCTGCTCTGTAGGAAAGAATCAGTTTGCAGGTCAGGATTCTGAGCTTCGGCAAATGTCCTGCTACCTGGGTTACATTTTACTGGCTAAAAAGGGCACGGAAGACTTTGAATTCAGGTCCATAGACCCCCTTTTCTCCTCTTTTTTTCTGCTTTAAGATCCTGTCTCTCTCTCTCTCACCCTCATTCATTCCTCATTCTTTGTGTTTTGTTTTTTGTTTTTGTTTTTGTTTTTTTTTCATTCCTCATTCTTTAATTACTCTCAGATTTCTTCCTGCTAGTGGTATCAGGCCCTGTTCTGAGGAGGGTCACTGATAGTCACAAAACGGCCTCAGGGTAGATTCTGGGAAGACAGGGGTTCTCCTCGTCTTCTGGACTCAGGGATACAGTGATATATTAAAGCTTTTGGAGGTGGTGTTTCTTCTAAAGAAGAATTGTAGCACTTATCATATCAGCCCCGAATAATCATTGTAAGGCCTGATCCTGAAGCTGAAGCTCGAATACTTTGGCCACCTGATGTGAAGAGCCCACTCACTGGAAAAGACCCTGGTGCTGGGAAAGCTTGAAGGCAGGAGGAGGAGGAGACGACAGAGGACGAGATGGTTGCCTGGCATCACCGACTCAATGGACATGAGTTTGAGCAAGCTCTGGGAGTTGGTGATGGACAGGGAAACCTAGCATGCTGCAGTCCATGGAGTCGCAAAGAGTTGGACATGATAGAGCAACTGAACTGAACTGATCATAGTCCAAGAAGCAAAGTGCAAACACAAGGTATTACAGTACACAACTGATGTTTTCACATTGAGACATTTTCACTATAGCTTTACTTTCCAAACTTTATTGTGCATTCCTATCAGTAAATTTAATGCCAATGACTGAAAAACAAGCCCTTTATAACTCTAAAAGCTACTTAGAGAAGTATCAGACTTTTCTTCTTGTTATCACTGGTGACTCAGATGGTAAAGCATCTGCCTTCAATGTGGGAGACGAGAGTTCAATCCCTGGGTCGGGAAGATCCCCTGGAGAAGGAAATGGCAAACCACTCCAGTATACTTGCCTGGAAAATTCCATGGACAGAGGAGCCTGGTAGGCTACAGTGCATGGGGTCGCAAAGAGTTGGACACGACTGAGTGACTTCACTTTCACTTTTACTCTTCCCAGACTCCATCAGTTTCTGGGTAATAGAGGGAAGCCAGAAATGACAGGGAATTAGGACGACAGGGGAACAGGCTCAACACATTTCAGGTGAGCAGCCGTTGGGGACAACCTTGGTCCAGACACTAATAGAAAAGACAGAGAAAACAATACTTCTCCCACCTCCTGGGAGAGCCAACCTGGCCCTCCAGAAAGCCTCTTCTGAGGAATTAGGAAACATCCACTCACTACGAAGTTCTACATGCTTACTGTGTTGATACATCAGTGTATGGAACACTGGTGTTATTGGAGCACAGAGTAATCTGCTAGATCGTCTCAGGAAAGACTAGGTTTAATCGTGGCAAACCTCCAATAACAGATGGAGACATCGTGGAGGCCTCATATGTAAAGAGAATTTACAAGCTCCTTGGAGTATCAGGGCTCAGCTCCTTTTTGGTTCTCTCCCCACTGTCCAACTAGCAGTAAGGAATTTAAGTATACCCAGTCCTCAAAAGTGGGCAACCTTATGGATCTTCGTTGATGCGCGAGGGTTTTCTCTAGTTGTGGTGGGAAGGCGTTTCACTGTGGGAGGAACAGAAGGCAGGCGTCCAGTGGGTTAGGTGGGGAGTGTGGGGACAAGCCTCTGGGCTGAGCTCAAGAGGCCTCCCAGCAGGGCACTGGGGCCAGGGAGAAGCCGAGAAGTTGGCCCTCCTAACGTCCTAGAGAGGCCTGGAGCGGCGATGCGCATGCGCGATACGGAGCGGCGGAGAGCCGGGCTGGAAGAGTGTGGAGTGGGGCGGGTCGAGCAGTCAGGGCACTGAGAGTTTTGCGGCCTCTGGAGTTGGTGAGCCGGGCGACGGTGGAGGGGTGGGGGCTACTGTGCGGGTGCGGAGTTCCCCGGGGAGTGGCGGGTAAGGATCGGCCTGGACGCTGCGCCCTGGCAAGGATCTGGCTTTGGAGATCAACCAGCCCGGGTCCTTCGCTGCTCCGAGCGTCCGGGGCGCGAATTTGAAGTAATGGTTTCTGAATTTTATCTCCTCTGCCAGTTATGCAAACAAAGCATATTCATCACAGATAATTAGGTGAGTCGGGTGACCGTAAGAAAAGGAAGAGTAATCACAACCCGTTAATTAAAGAGTCTTCCCGACTCTTTAAAATTTGTGCATGATTTCGCAAACTCTTATACGAGTATATATTTTTTATTAGAAAACAGGCACTATTGTTTTAATTTTTTTGGTATTATAGCAAAACAGTTGTAATAAATTTTCATGTATCATGGTAAATGTTGCCATTTTAACCATTTGAAGTGTATAATTCAGTGGTATTAAGTACATTCCCATACTATTGCTTTCTGAGAATGATGTCTTCAATTTCTGGAATGCATTTAATATATTGGTTAAAATTGTTGCCAGTATTATGACGCCACTGAGTCACATATGTGCAGCTATAATTAAACATTTTGTTTGCAGTTTCCTATAGTAGATATTGCATGAAGCTGTAAATTGAGCAAGTGACATTTGTGCAGAAAAATACCAAAAGCTTCATTAGGGTGATTATGTCTGTTTTCAAAATAAAGAGAGTAGTATGGAGCAGCCTGGTAGGCTGCAATTCATGGGGTCGCTAAGAGTCGGACACGACTGAGCGACTTCACTTTCGCTTTTCACTTTTCATGCATTGGAGAAGGAAATGGCAACCCACTCCAGTGTTCTTGCCTGGAGAATCCCAGGGACGGGGGAGCCTGGTGGGCTGCCGTCTATAGGGTCGCACAGAGTCGGACACGACGGAAGTGACTTAGCATAGCATGTATAAAATGCAGTTTTTAAACACAAGTAACAGCACTAACCTGCTGCTGCTGCTAAGTCGCGTCAGTCGTGTCCGACTCTGTGCGACCCCCTTCTCCAAAGCACTAACCTAAAACCACTCTAATGTCTTCTGACTTACATAGACTTAAGAAATAAGAAAATGTTCTCCTTACTAAGTTAAGAGTAGTGGCAAGGAAAAGAACACTGTTTTTTTGTTTGGACTTTTGTTATGAACTGGAGTTCTTGGTCTCCTTGATAAAAGTTGAAATTCAGTCAAGGCTTTACTGGAATTTATGCGGCAGCAGGAGGGAGTGAAAACAAGTTAACAGGTTCCTTTGTTTCCTAGCGGGTGAGGGTGGTTCCTTACACAGAATGAGGGTAGAAGTGCTTCCAGAGATCTGGCTGGAAGGGTGAGTTAGGTGGTCTATCCACCTTCTAGGAGATGCTGTGTGCAGGGGTGCTTGGGCGATACTTTGCTTTTGCTCCCAGCTCCTCAGAAGTGGCAGTTGGGTTTTTGGTCTTTTTGTAGCTTATCCTTCATAATATGCTCCAACTGCAAATGTGCGCAGTTATTTTTAGACCCTTAGAGTTTCTTTGTATTTCGTTGCTGGAGGAAACGTTTGTTCAGGTGCAAGCGCTGCAACAAAGGGTCCCAAGTCCCAGCCTGCTTCAGTTCCAAACTAAAAACTCCTTAATGTTAGGTCTCTTATTTTGCAAGTAAGTAATTTGCTCAAGGATTTCAGGGAATTTCCCTTTGTTACACACATAAATATCTGTGTGCACATTCAGGAACTGACAAATGAGACTGCTTTGACATGTGTTTCTTAATGCTGAAGAAAGGCAGACAGCTTTTGGTTCAAAAAGTAAGCCAAAAAGACTGTGGGACTGTTTTGAAGATAAATCTCTATGTCTACTTACAAGTAAGGGAAACTGACAAAAACTGAAAAATGGTACCTGCTACAGTTCTGTGACTCCTGGTATCCAGGAATGTTAGTATTGTGAGCATTCTGTGATGTCATACTCCAGAGCAAAAATACAGAAGATGTAATAAAATATAACTCATTACTTTATAATCTTCAGTGTTTTTAATACTAGAAACAGTCTGAAAAAGGTCCCTCAAATGAGTCATTATGTGCTCTAGATTGAATTTTTTTTTTTTTTTTTGGTCCCTGTGTGCAGCTAGCAGGTTCTTAGTTCCCCAACCAGGGATCGAAACTGTGCCTTCAGGAGTGAAACTGCCGAATCCTAACCACTGAACCACCAAGGAGTTCCCTAGATGGCATTTTTGAGCTTATACTTTCCCTTGCCTGATTTTAGGCCTCTTAGCCTTCTTCCTTGTTTTATTTTGCTACATAGCACCTGACACTGTCTTTATCTTATTGTCTGTCTTCTTATAAGCTCCTTAAGTTAGTGCATTTTGTCTGCTTTATTCACTGCAGAGACCATGGTGTCTAAGAAGGTAGTAGGTGCTCAGTACATATTTGTGTGGTGTGTGTGTGTGTGTGTGTGTGTGTGTGTGTGTGTGCATGCGTGCATGCTCAGTCATGTCCTACTCTAGCCTGCCAGGCTCCTCTGTCCATGGAATTTTCCAGGCAAGAATACTGGCATAGGTTGCCATTTCCTCCTCCAGGGGATCTTCCTGACCCAGGGATCACCCACATCTACTGCATTGGTAGGTGGATTCTTTACCACTGTGCCACCTGGGTAGCCCCTATTCAACACCCTTACTGCCAAGTTAATCCTTAGTATATAGACATTACTATTTCTAGATAGAAATAAACACAGTAACAACTCAAACTTCAGTTTGAAAACCTTTTTATTTTGAATAATTGTAGACTCACAGAGACTGTCAGAATTTTGTAGACTTCCCTTGTATCTTTACCTGGTATACCTAAAGGCAATGTCATGCATAACCATTGGACAGTCATCAAATTTGAGACATTTCCAGTGGTGGCAGTACTAGTAATTAAACTACTGATTTATCTAGAGCTCCTGACTGGCTATCGAATGTTCTTTTCCTGTTTGAGAATCCAGTCTAGAATCCCTCATTGCATTTAATTGTTAAATCTCCTCACTCCCTTTCAGTCTGTGACAGCTCCTCAGTTTTACTTGACACTTCTAAAGTATTTTATATTTGTAATTTTAGACTGACCCTCTCGATTTGGTTTTGTCAGATGTTCTCCTGCTTAGACTGAGGTTGATGTTCGTATGTCTTCTTCCTGGTGATATTACTCTTGATCCAGTATTTCTGCCAAGGATTAATGATTGTAAAGTTACTGTCTGTCCTTTGTAATTAGCAATTATTTTGAGGTAGATACTTTGAGACTTTGCATAGAAATATGCTTTTCTTACTAGTTAGCATTTCTTGGTGAATCTTGCCTACAGTAGTTGTTATTGTGATGTTCTCCTAGGAGCTTTTCATTTTTTGTGTTTTTTAACTACATTTATTAACTGGAATCCTTTGTGAGGAAGAGTTGTGCCTTCTCTCCCACTTGTTTATTTACTTAATTATATCAATTACATCAGTGTGTGATGTTGGGTGTTTATTTGGGGAGTGTAGTGAGGTGTGTTGTTATTTATTTTGTGGCATAAATTATTCTAGCTTTAGCTGTTGGGTGTCTTTCAAGTTGGCTCCTGTTTCACCTTACATGTTCCCATCCTTTTTTGTGTCTTTCTCTGATTTTCAGGCACCACAAGATACTCATCTTATATTTTCACCTCTCCAGCCCTGGAATCAATCATTTCTGCAAGGATTCTTGGTTTCACTTTTTTGTAGAAGTGGTATTGAGAAATCAAATTTTGGGCACTAGATTGAGTTCATTTATAAATTGGTATAACTAAAATTTTAACATTTAAATGTGTACTAGAAGCAGTCTAGCTTTAGTTTCTAATTGTCTTAGAAACTAGTTTGCATATTATCAGTGTATAAAATAAACCTTATGTACCTTCTCATTGGGGGCTTCCCTGGTGGCTCAGTTGGTAAAGAATCTGCCTGTAATGCAGGAGACCTGAGTTTGATCCTTGGGTTGGGAAGAGCCCCTGGAGAAGGGAATGGCAACCCATTCCAGTATTCTTGCCTGGAGAATGCCCATGGACAGAGGAACCTGGCAGGCTGCAGTCCATGGGATCGCGAAGAGTTGGACCTGACTGAGCGACTAAACACAGCACACACCCTCTCACTAGCAGGAAAAACACAAGAGTAAGAGACTATTTATTTAAGAGGATTTTAAAAGGAAGTCAGAATTACTTTGTATGAAAGCAAAATGACAGAAAGAAGAAAATATTCCTAAAAACTGCCCAGGATTTCCCTGGTTCTTTTCCAGGCCATTTTCATTTAGGAATGAAACTGAGTGAAGGGATGAAGCTGGGGAGAAGAGGCCTGATCCATCTCAGGTTGCCCCCGAGTCTGGGGGCTCACATTTATGGTGTCGTCTTAACAAGTTGATGTTTTCTTCTGTCCTCAAAAACTGATTGGGATCTGGGAGGAACCCAGAGGCATTAGAATACCTGAATTTAATTGGGCAGTTTCAGCTCACTGGCCTCCATCTTTATTTACTGTGCTGTGAGGCTTTCATTCAGACTTTGAAAGGCCCAGGAGGTCATTAGCTTTTTTTTTTTTTTTTTAATGCTGCTTCAGTACATTGGCTTTACTGCATCAGAGCAAGTGGACCCAAGTTGGTTTGGTAGCAATGTCTGTTTTTTTTCTGTCTGTCTGGTACACAGGCCCCTTTCTTTTGATTATAACACCTTAACTTGGGGAGAACTACTGTCCCCACTCTCAGTCCATGTGCTCCTGAGGTTTTGATGCATTCAGTTCCCCTTCCAGGATATTCCAGTGGCAGATAGTGACTCAGATGTGACCCATCAGAGCATTTTATCACCTCGTCACAGTGATTGGTTCACAAAGAGATGTGTTAGCCAGGCCAGGCTTAACTCTGGGACTTTGATAAATAGAAATTTAAAGAAAGCTCTTTCTCAAAGTCTTAATCTGGTTGGGCTGCTGTAACAGAATGCCATAGACTGGATGCCTTATGAACAATGGAAATTTATTTCTCATAGTTCTAGAGACTGGAAAGTCCACTCTCAAGGTGTTGGCAGATTAGGTATCCAGTGAGAACCTGCTTCCTGGTTCATAGATGGCCTTCTTGCTTTGTCCTCTCATGGCAGAAGTGGTCATTAGCTTTTATCCACATTCATGGTTGCAGAGATTGGGCTCAAAGAACTGTATTCTTTTGCCATATTCACGGGCAGTTGCCGTCATTTTTCTGCTGTCCTTCACATCATCTCTTTACAAATACTTCATTGACCTCCTTGGACATTTCTGTAGCAGCTGCTTCACAACAGGTCGACTTGGAGGCTTACGTTTGGTGCTTATTTCACTCAGATATGTCAGTGCTCTATATTTCTTGCTGGTACGTTTCTTCATAATACTTCTCTCTGGTCTCCAGTTCATTGTCTTCAGTCTTACTCCTGTATTTCTCTTCACCTGAGCATCTTTCTCTTCCCCAGTCTGTTGTGCAAATTTGTCTGGCAAAGGCCCTGCCTTTTTCTTTCACAGCAAAGCTTCATTTCTCTGCCAGAACTTCAACTTCCTCATCATGCGTAATCCTAAAGTAGTTCTTCACTTGACTCTCCATGACCCTGTAACAATACTGCATTTTCTTTAATCTGGGTGGTGACAAGCATTCCGGTGTGAGCTTTCTTCCCATTTCAGTTAACAGTCATCTCTTATCAGTCCTCCCAGCACTCACTGAGTCCAGGAGACATTGACTAGGTATTGGTTTGTAGCAAATGTAGGAGATGATGGTCTCTGTTTTAATCATGGATGAGGATAGTGATTTTTTAAAAAATTTGCTTTAAAGTGGTGGGAGTTGAAGAGTTCCATGCTCTCAGGGGAAGCTAGCTGTCATGTATGATTTGTTACACAGAGCAGTGGGGCTAATTTGCAACAGGTGCCAAAGCCTACTGTCCATATTATTTTTATATATGGACTGAGGTAGAGGTGTAACCTCATTTTTTTGTATGTGTATATCCAGTTGTTCCAGCACCGTTTGTTGAAAAGTGTCTTCTTTCCCCTTTGAGTGCTCTTGGGACTTCCATAAAAAATAAGTTGATGGGCATTTTGCTGGTGGTCCAATGTCTGGGACTCCATGCCCCCAGTACAGGGGGCCCGGGTTTGATCCCTAGTCAGGGAACTGGATCCTATACACTGCAACTAAGACCCACTGCAGCCAAATAAAATACATACATAAATTTAAAATATATTTAAAAAGTAAGTTGACCTTAGGAGCCTTCCCTAGTGGTCTAGTGGTTAAGACTCTGTCCTTCCAATGCAGAGGACACAGGTTCAATCCCTGTTGGGGAACTAAGATTCCACATGCTACGCAGTGCAGCTGGAAAAAAAAAAAAAGTTAACTGTAGATGTTTACTTCTGGACTCTTACCTATTTCACTGATCTGTGTGTGTATTACACAGTCCTGATCAGTGCTGTTTTGTCAAATAAGTTTTGAAATTGTGAAGTGTGAGTTCTTCAACTTAATTTTATTTTTCAAGGTTTTTTTTTTTTTCATTTTTTTGGAATCCTTGAATTTCCAGTGAATTTTCCAGATGGTCAGGCCCCAGGTGAGCTTCCTGGGTTCCAAGTCTGTGGCCCAGGAATGGCAGGACCTCATCTCCAGGGCTCTGGCCCATTCAGAGGCTGCTCCTGTGACTTCTCTTCCTAACTGCCTCCCCTGGACTTGGTCCCATCCACTGAGTTCATGGACTGTTATCTTACCCTGAACGTGTCCTTTTATTAATGTGTCCTCCCAGCTTCTTTCTGTACCCCCACCCCTTTGGCCCCAGGGTCTCAACCCTGTCTTGGTACCCTTGTTGACTCTGCCCCTTAGGCTGTGAAAGTCCCTGAGCTGCAAATGTCCCTGAGCAGTAGAAGCTTGTCATTCCAGGAGGCTACAGAGTTGGAGTTTCTGTCTGTGAACTATACTCTAAAGAACTGGAAAGGTACAGCCCTCAGCCAGAGAGCCCTGTACTGGAACATCATGTTGGAAAATTGCTGCAGCCTGGCCCCATTGGGTAATGACTCTGCTCCCTAGTAACTTAGAGTCTGCCTTCTTTACATTTTCTTTGCTATGTTCTTATTCTTTTAATTATGAAAATATAAAGAGAATGGAGAGAATAGTATAATAAATCTCTCTACATCATCACTCACTTTGATAGTCATTAACATTCTCTGTGACTTCCCTGGTGGCTCAGACGGTTCTCTGTACTTCCTTATTAATTGAAGTGAGCTGGTTTAGTTAAGAGTTTGTAGTTGGAAGGAATAGAGAGCCATTCAGTTACTATAAGTCATGAGCTAAGTTACTTAGAGTAAGATTGAAGGATTGGAAACCCTGAACAGACTCACCAGCTAGACCAGGCTTTGGGAAACAAAGCTTTGTGAGGACCTGGGAGCCTCAGCAGCAGAAAAGTGACAGTGAAAGTCACTCAATCGTGTCCAACTCTTTGTGACCCCATGGACTATATAGTCCATGGAATTCTGTAGGCCAGAATACTGGAGTGGGTAGCTTTTCCCTGCGCCAAGGGATCTTTCCAACCCAGCAGCAGAAGTGAAAGGATTTTTACGGCAGTGTTGTAAGACAGCTGTGTCCTGTGTATCTGTTTTTCTATTCCCACTGATGGCCATTCTCTTTACTCTGAATCTTTTGTCCCCCTTCAAGCTCTTTCTTAATTAGACTTCCTATTTCCTCATATGTTCTGTTTGCTGTGGTTCCTGATGGATTTCTTCTCTCCATGCATCATTTCAACTTGAGCTACTACTTGTAATTTCCTTCATTTTGTCCTACTTTCAATTCAGAATTTATGTAGAAAGGGATTCCATTGGTGGTTCAGCCATTAAGTATCATATTTCTTTGGGCAGAACTTTGTTCCAGGTCACCCAGAGCTGATGACTACTCTATAAGCCGCACTTGGGTCTGGTGCTTGGCCGTGGTCCAGTCACCTAGTCCTGGTCCTTGTCCATCCTGGGATGATCCGGGTTGCTTTGCACAAAACATCGTTTTCTCAGCTTCCCCTTCAGAAAGACTAGGGCAGGGCTGCTTCCTGAAAGGGGCTGTTGTCAGAGGAGTTTCTGGGGTTGACCGGTCTAGGACAGTAGCCTACTCTGGAGAGGGTGGGCTTAGAATTAAAGGGCCAGATACCTTTCATTTTCCATATGCTGAGATGGTATGATAGCTTGTGGTCTGGTTAAGATGTGATTGAAAGGAACCAATATTTTTGTGTTTACCTATGACCATGGATACTCTGCCTTTCCCAGCTTTTATATTTAATTCCAGAATTTAAAAGCAAATACTCAGCTCTTCAGTCTTATTATGTTTACAGGTTATCAAGCTACAAAACATGTACTTTGATTTGTATTTCAAATTATTGCCTTTGTTAATTTTCATAGAAGTGCCTACTGGCACCTCCTAGTCCAGTGCTCCAGAGACTAGGATGTTGCCAATTTTAGAGCTCTCCTCTCCCCTTCAGTACATTTTCCCAGCCTTTTTGAACCCATAGCTTCTCTAAATATCATTACTATTCTTTCATACCAGAATCACTCCTTTTTGTGCACTTTTTCCTGATCACGCCCTCGTAATACACATTTCCCTTCAACTCTCATGTTTGCCTACATGTTTCTCATATTTAGTTTAAAGTATTTGCCATCACTCTCCTTGACATCTTTGCTGTGAACTGTGGAGCTGTACAGTATCATGGTTGGAGTGAATCCGAGAGTTCATCATTTTACTAAGGAGACACCACATCTAAGTGACTTCTGGGAGATCACACTGTGCTTTACAGTTTGGTCTCTTGCCTTTCAATTGGCCTGCTCACCTGGCTGTGCTGGCTCCACATCCCTCTGTCCTGATAGCTCTGCTTTTTCCCTCCTGTTCTCAATGTGTCTCCTTATTCCTTATCCTCAATGTGGATTTTTTTTTAAGCTACATAGACTCCTGACAGTTCATTTCCTCAATAGGACAAGAAGTGAGTGAAAGTTGTTTTCTTCTGTCTTTTGGCAGCAGGTGAAAACAGGATGGCAAGTTCACAGTTGTCTCCGAAGCAGGACATTTCTGAAGAGTCAAAGTCAGCTGACAGGACCTCAGGCATACTCTGTGGACTGATTCTTAGAGGACCAGAAGCTGGGGCTTCCTGTGAAGAAGCTTTAGAGAAACTAAAAGTTCAACCCTCAGATGAAGAAGGAACCAGACGGGAAAGTGATTTCTTAGAGATAACACAGGAGGATAAAAAGAAATCTACAAAGGATCGATGTGATGAGTATAAGGAACTTGGGGGACATCCAGATCTGTCCTCCACTCTCTCAAAACATCAGGGAGTTCTGAAGGGACAGAAATTATATCGATGTGATGAATGTGGCAAAGTTTTTAATTGGAGTTCACACCTCATTGGGCATCAGAGAATCCACACTGGAGAGAAACCATATGAGTGTACTGAGTGTGGCAAGACCTTTAGGCAGACCTCTCAGCTCATTGTCCACCTCAGAATCCATACAGGGGAAAAACCTTATGAATGCAGTGATTGTGGAAAGACCTATCGCCACAGCTCCCATCTCATTCAACACCAGAGACTTCATACTGGGGAGAAACCATATAAATGTAATGAATGCGGAAAAGCTTTCAACGAAAGTTCCAAACTCTTTGACCACCAGAGAACTCATACTGGGGAGAAACCATATGGATGCAATGAGTGTGGAGCACTCTTTAGTCGGAGTAAAAGCCTTATCCGCCATCAGGTACTTCACACTGGTAAGAAACCTTACAAGTGTGAGGAGTGTGGGAAAGCTTTCTGTTCTAACAGAAATCTTATTGACCATCAGAGAATCCACACTGGGGAGAAGCCTTATGAGTGTAATGAATGTGGCAAGGCCTTCAGTCGGAGTAAATGTCTTACTCGACATCAGAGTCTCCACACCGGGAAAAAACCATACAAGTGTAGCAAATGTGTGAAAGCCTTCAATCAGATCTCTCAACTTGCTGACCATGAGCGAATTCATACTGGAGAAAAACCTTTTGAATGTAATGAGTGTGGTAAGGCATTCAGTCTGAGTAAATGTCTCACTCGACATCAGCAACTTCACACTGGTGAAAAGCCCTATAAATGCAATGATTGTGGAAAATCCTTCAATCAAAACTCGTACCTCATTATTCATCAGCGAATTCACACTGGTGAGAAACCTTATGAATGTAATGAATGTGGAAAGGTCTTCACTCATAATTCTAGCCTTATGGTACATCAGAGAACCCATACTGGGGAGAAGCCTTATAAATGTAAAGATTGTGAGAAAGCCTTTCGTGATAGCTCACAACTCACTGTGCACCAAAGAGTTCATACTGGAGAGAAACCCTATGAATGTATTGAGTGTGGGAAAGCCTTTAGTCAGCGTTCTACTTTCAATCACCACCAGCGAACTCACACTAGAGAGAAGCACTCAGGTCTGGCTCGGTCTGTTTGTTAAGACACAATTCTCTAAGACAGCAAGAAACTTTAGGTTAAGGTTTCTGTATAAGTATGTTCATCCTGATCTCTACTTGGAACCACCTGTTCCATGTGTACCATCCCAGGACTTTCCTCGTGGTCCAGTAGTTAAGGCTCTGAGCTCCCAAAATGGGGGGCATGAGTTTTGATTCGTGGTTTGGGAATGACGATTCCACATGCCACACAGCATGGCTAACATAAAGAAAAAAAATTAGAAAAAAAAATATGGACCATCTCCAAATGCTCGCTGCTGGTCACAAAGGTGGGAGAGTTGGAGTAACAGTGGAATCTTCCTCCTCCTCTTGGGGAAATAAGGACTACATGTTTCATGTGCTTATAGGTTTCCTTCTTCTTTTTTTGGCTGCATGAGGCAGCTTGCAGGATCTTGGTTCCCCAACCAGGGATAGAACCTGTGCCCTCAGAAATGAAGGCACGAAGTCCTGGACTGCTTGAACCACTGGACCTCCTCCATTTTACCGTTTATATAAAGTCATCCTCTAAGACTGAGTCATTCTTCCTACCTCTTGAGTGTGGCCCTTTTAAAGCTTGGTTTAATATAGACCCTCACCACTTGTGTTCTCTAGGAAGAAAAGCTTTTCTTCCGGTTTGCCAGTCTGTGTCCCTTGAACCTTTAAGATCCAGGACTTTATTTTTTTTAAGTGTTTTACTTTGGAAACTCCCAGGTTCCGGGGGAGACCCCATATGAACACACAGGTCCAGCCCTCAACTCTGATTTAAATGTGGCTGGTCATATCTTATGTAGAAACTCTTGTCTGTTGAATGTTTTAATTTATTATCTTCTGGTTCTGCTCATACCCTACCACACTGAGTCTCTGGGGGACAGATCCAGCACTGCTCATAACTCTGTGAGCTGACCACCAGCAGCACCAGAAATGAATGTCCTCGCTTCCTAGGAAAGCACTCAGGCTCTTGGTTGGAGGAAAAGGAGCTACATTTGAACACTACACCTCAATTTCTATTGGCTATTGCTAGTATTTTAAAAGTTAACTGATTTTTAAAAAATTTTACCTGGATCCAGTTACCTCGTTTAATTAATTTTGGTCTGAAGAATTTTTTAGTTTCATTTCCTAGCTTTTCTAGATGTACAATAAAACAGTAACGATTAGTGTTCTCTTAATTTCCAATCTGTATGCCACTTATGTCAAACATCAGCATTAAAAAAAAAGTTGAACAGTGAATAACAGGCATATTCCATGTCTTGTTTCTAATTTTCAGAAAGGTTTTTAAGCATGTCACAGTTGTACCTGTGGTTCACCCTCATTGTTTCTGATAAGTACTGTGTTAAGGAAGTTTTCTTCTATTCCTGTTTTTAGAAGCAGCAATATGTTATAGTGGTAAAGAGCACAGATTTTGTGCCTGGAAACCTAGGTTCAAATCCTGCCTCCATCACTTTCCTTAGGTGTGTAATCTTGGACAAGCCACTGGGCCACCAGGGAAGTCCCTTCTAATAAGAACATAAACTCCATCATGAGTGCCCTTCCTTTTGTCTTTCATGTGTAAAATGGAGCTACCTCATAGGGCCTTGAGGATAAAATTCATTTATAAGTATAAGGAACTCGAAACAGTACTTGACATGTAGTGTACACATACTGTAGGAAGTTATCATACTAAAGTTTTTATTACGAACGGATGCTAAGTTCTATCAAAAACTTTAAAAATCTGTTGGTAAAATTTCATGGGTCTTATCCTTTACTCTTTTTGTATCAATTTTGTTGGCAGGTTTCCAAATAATTGAAATTTTCTTGTGTTCCTGGAATAAAATCTGTTTTTTCATGGTGATTGTATCTTATTTTTGAAGTACAGAACTAGATTCAGTTTGCTTAGCAAAATTAATTTGGGAGTTTTGTTTCTCTTTTGTTACCTGGAAGAGTTTGCATAATAAGGGAGATATTCTTTGCAGAGTACAGATATCTGGGCCTGATCCCTTTTTGGGAGGAAGGGGATTGGGAGGGACATACCTTGAGCAGCTGTCTTAGTTGGAATTGCTGTAACAAAATGCCATAGAGTGGTGGCTTACCAAACATTTATTCCTCAGAGGCTGGGAAATCCAAGATCAAGTTGCCAGCATGGTTAGGTTCTGGTACGAATCCTTTGAGTCCTGGCTGCAGCCAGCTGCTTCCTTGCTATATCCTCATATCGCAGAGAAAGAGAACAGCTGTCTCTTCCTCTTCTTTTTTTCTTTCAGTGTTTGTTTTTATTTATTTGCTTTCTCGGGTCTTAGTTGCGGCATGTGGGATCTTTGATCCTTGTTGTAGCGTGCGGGATCTTTAGTTGCAGCATGTGGGATATAGCTCCCTGACCCAGTATGGAACTCGGGCCCTCTGCATTGGGATCATATAGTCTTAGCTACTGGACAGCGAAGTCCTTTCCTCTTCTAATAAGAACTTCATTAACTCCATCATGAGTGCCCTACCCACATAAACTAACCTATTTTGAGTTACTTCCTCAAAGCCCAACTCTACATAGGATCACCCTTAGGTGGATTATGGTGATTAGGGCTTTAACACATGAATTTCAAAAACACAGACATTCAGTCCATACATTCTGCCTCTGGCTTCCCGAAATTCAGGTCCTTTTCATTTGCAAAATAAATTAATTCCATCCTAGCAGCCCCAAAGTCTTAATTCAGCATTAGCTTTAAAGTCTGAAGTCCACAAGTCTCATCTAAACATTATCTAAATCAGATAGGGGTCAAATTCAAGCTGAGGCAATTCTTCAGCTGTGAACCTGTAAAACCAGACAGGTTATATGCTTCCCAAATAAAGTTCTGAGTGTTTATAGGGTAGACATTTGATGTCAATAAAACCCACAGTCCTTCCCTCCTGTGTTTCTCTCCTGTGTCTTTGTTACTATTCATACAGAACATTAACCTTCTGACATTTGGGGTCACCAAATGTGGGTAATTTTCCCCACACTAATTCTCTGGAACACCAGCTGGGTGTCCCACAATTTAGCCCAGTTCTGACACTCTGGAGACAGTGTCAAACTGCACAGTTTAAGGGATTGGTCTCACAAAATTTACACACACACACACCAACTTTAGATACTAGTTCCAAGCCCAGGTTATCACCTGCGCTATTGACTAACCAGCGTAGATCAGAGGTTCCAACAACCACCTCGGGTTTAATTTGCT
Source organism: Bos javanicus (assembly GCF_032452875.1). Lineage (NCBI taxonomy): Eukaryota > Metazoa > Chordata > Mammalia > Artiodactyla > Bovidae > Bos > Bos javanicus. Next base: position 16,364,189 of record NC_083889.1, on the reverse strand, counting down.
AGAGTGGTTCACAGAACTCAGGAAAACAGTTTACTTATATTTTCTGATTTTTGTTTTTTCTTATAAAAGCGTATGAGGATGGATACATAGAGTAAGATCTGAGAGGGTCCCGGCACAAGAGCTGCTGTCTCTATGGAGTCAGGATGTGTCACCCTCTGAGGAGCTCTCTGAACCTGGTATTATTGGGTTTTTATGCAGGCTTCATCATGCAGGCATCTCCATTATCAAGAGAACAGGGTGGGGGCAGAAGGAGCTGAAAATCTTAAGCTTTAACCATGGTTTTGTCTTTCCTGTGACCAGCCCTCATCCAGGAGCCTACACAGAGTTACTTTATTAGAATGAAAGATGAGACTTTCTTGGTGGTCCAGTGGTTAAGACTATGTGCTCCCAATGCAGGAGGCATGGGTCAGGTTCAATCCTTGGTGGGGGAACTTAAGATCCCACAAGCCACACAGTGTGACCAAAAATAAAGAAAGAAAGCAATTTTCCTATCACTTAGTAAATTACAAAGATTTCAGGAACCCTATGTCAGGAACCAGGATCAAAGACCCAAATATTAGAACAAAAGGTGCTCCTGGTGCTCTTACCACTTAGAAAATTACAAGGACTTAAGGGACTCTGTGCTAGGAACTAGGGGCAGAGACCAATGTGTATTATCTCACATTTCAATTCCAAAAAGGAGAAATCTGAAGGGGAAAAGTGTGGTTGTTCAAAACTTAGTTATTCTGGCTCAGTTCTCTGCTCTCCAGGATTAGGGGTGATAGTCCCACCTTCTGGGTCCACTGGCTTATCAGAGCTCTAGGGGAGTCTTGCTCTCAAACCTCTAAGTGGCTCTGCCCTCGTGGATTCTGTGGGAGTTGTTTGGTCTGTCTGAAACTGAAGTGGTAACCCTGATGATCTCAATCATTCTAAGGGTTATTCTTCCTTTGTCTTGAAGAAGCCCACTTTCACACTCTGTCTTCATTTCTCATTTTACAACTTCAGATGCAGTCATACTGGAGGTTAGGGCTTCAGCCTGTTAATTTAGGGGGGACACAATTCAGTCCTAGCAATACCTCCATTCCCCTGCAATATGCCACCAGTGGTAAGCCTCGATCTGCAACAACCCAGTTATCCTCAGAATTACTTGTTTTAAAAAATTATTTTGAGAGCTCAATAGTTCTGTCGTGTAGGCTTAGTAGATGCAGTGTGTGAGCTTAGTTGCTCCTCAGCATGTGGGTTCCTAGTTCTCCGACCAGGGCTTGAACTTGCGTCCCCTGCATTGTAAGAAGGACTCCCAACCACTGGACCAGCAGGGAAGTCCCTCTCAAGAATTACTTTTCAAAAAAAAAAAAAAAAAGATAAAAGAATTACTTTTCATCCACTGTGTTGACATCCTCATTACTGACCTGACCAACAAGCTGGCCTTGACCAGTCTCTACGTGAGGTCATAGATTTTATGACACGCAAGAAGGGTTGACAACCCTGATGAGATGCAAGACCTGCTCAAAAGTGCAGCTTCTATGAGCCACCTGGGCGAGTCATCAGAGGAGTATCCCTGATAAAGTCAACCAAAAGCTGCTATCCTTGGCAGCTTCCACCAACAAGAAAGAAGCTAACTGTTAGGCCTGTTTGGCTATCGGAAGCAACAGGTACCAAATGTCCTTTATGGCAAGGTTACCTGCAAGACAGCCATCTATGAATGGGGCTCCTAAAAGCAGCAGACTCTAGAGGTTGTGCTAGATGCGTTGGCATGGGCCCTGTCATTGGGACCAATGATGCTTGCCAGCTCTGGAGCTATGTATCGTAGAGACTTACGTGATAATTGGAGCCTACAGGAACAAGAGACTGCTATTTGGATACATAGGCCTCTTGAGTTTGGGACATGTGAATACTAAAGGCAGCTGCCAGAAACACCCCCTTCAAATGGCAACTCCTAGTTGGCTTTTGGCCCTAATGAAAACAGAGCTCCTGACTACCAAAGCCCTGTATGTGACCTTAAGACCCGAGTTGCCCATCCTCACATGAGTACTCACTTATCTTATTAATAAAATAGGACAGGATTAACAAAGTGCTATCATTAATATTACATCCCATATCAAGCCTCAGTGGGATTCCAGGGGTGGGCCAACTCCGTGAAGCAGCTGCCTTTCCGGAAAGGACTGAACAGCCTGCAGAGAGCGCTCTCACCACACCCTTAGTGAAGTGCAGTGCACGGGTCAGAGATGTTCCAGTTGATGGTATGGTTTGTGTTTGCATCTTTTCTTAGTTTTCACATTTTGGGACAAAGCGTCCTGGGTTCAACCAATTCAGTGTGAATCTTTACCTCTTTCAGCAACACTGAGTATAGCTGCTAATGCCTCTGGGTGGTCGCCTGCCTGATCCTTCCTGTAGGCAAATTACCCACAACGTATTTCATAATTGCTCTCTATAGAGTTGCCTGCTTCATTTTTTGGGTCTCAAACTTTCTTCTCAGTCCAGAGGTTATTGTGGAACTTAACAATAGAACAGTCATCTTAGGCTTGGGAAGTCATTTCAAGACAGTCATACCCTCCCCCAAGGAAAAATCACCAGCAGTTACAAGCAGTTAGTGGTCCAGGAAGATTGAGCAATGACACACCCAGCCCTAACCACGATACGGGTGGAACATTAACCCAAGGGTGACCAGAATGGACCATAAAAGAAGCCCAGTTTCTCTCCCCCACCGGAGGCAGACACTTCTGGGTCTCTCTTGCTGCTCCCTTGCAGTGTACTCAGTAAATCTCACTTGGTACCCTCACTTCTGACTCAGTAAATCCTTTTACCAAGTGCTGGCCCATCACCACACCCCTTGACAGTTACCATTCAGTATCCCTGCCATCCAACAACACTTGGGATACAGCAATAAATAAAAACAGATTTTATAGTCTCTCTTTCCCATTCCTATTACCTGACCCAAAGATGGATCCCTTACCCATTACCGATAGAGATTCAGCTCTCCAGGAGAGCCTTCCTGATACTGTCTTTATCCCTGGATCCAAAGGCATACCATCATCTTTTTGGAGGAAGACAGAGGAGGGCTTTTAGAATGTTAGGGATGGAGGAAGGATGTGTGTGAGTTCCTGGCAGGGGAGGAGAGGCTGAATTCCACTTTAAAATCTTTTTAGTACTACTTAAAGTATCAGTATTTCTTTGCTATGTTAAAAAGTACTTTAAAAATTCAAACATCATCTTTGTAAAAGAGAACACATTTTTTGATTCCTTGTTTTCCCCCACGAAGCAGGGCTGAGTTTGTGACCAGGAGTGGAAAATCCCATTGTAGGGTAAGGGAGTTAGAGAAGACGAGGTTCGAAAAAAGAACGAGACCAGCATTTTACAGGAACAGATCACCTTTAATGAGGCGAGAAGGGGCAGCAGGGAGATTAGTGAGCTGCTGCACTAACTCAAGAAAAGAGTAAGTATATATAGGCATATATGTGGAAAGCTACTGTATTAAGGGGGCCTGTCCTCTAAGGTGGTTCGGAGTAGTTATCTCTTTAACGGCTGGGGCAAGGAATTTTGGAGATCAGCCAGAGGCTGGACCCGCTGGGAGCTGGGCCAGAGGCTGGACCCGCAGGGAGCTGGGCGTAATCAGCCTTAATGTCCATTTTTTTTTCCGGGTGAGACAGTTCTTTGTTTTGCATAGAATGGTGGGGAGGACCTGGAGGAGGGTTTTAACTCCAGGCTATTTTGAGCCAGGTAACTTTCCTTCACCCATCAGGACAGTTTTCTTTCTGTCACTTGGCCACAGCTAATTCTCAGTTGTACACTCTGATCTTTCTTTGGCCACAGTCCAGAGCCCCCCCACAACTCCCACCCCCGCCTCAATATACCAAGACTTATCTCTTCACATTTCCAAATAGGAGGTAAAGGAAATTCCCTGGTGGTCCAGTGGTTAGGACCCCACGCTTCCACTGCTGGGGCCTGTGTTCTGTCCCTGGTCAGAGAACTAAGAGCTCCAAAAACCCTGTGGCAAGGCCAAAATCAAACAAACAAAATAAGAGGTAAAAAAACAGGGGAGGTAAAACTTTCCTCCTTTTTCAAAGTCAAAAGCTAATGTGTTATAAATTTGAGAACAAGCAAATGAATAAAACCCTTCAGCAACGCTGCAGGGAATCTGTGTAAAAGGAAGGATCCTTCATCCTCAGGTTGTCAACCCTAGCTACACTTTGTGACCATCTGGGTAGTTAAAAAGAAATAGGAAAACCTAGGCCCCACCCACAGTTTTGCATTTAATTGAGAAACTACTCAGGGGATTATGCATGCATTTGCAGTCACTCAGCTCTGTCCAACTCTTGGCGACCCCATTGAATGTAGCCTGCCAGGATCACCTTTCCATGGGATTTTCCAGGCAAGAATACTGGTTGTTGTTCAGTTGATCAGTCATGTCTAACTCATTGTGACCCCAAGGACTGCAGCATGCCAGGCTTCCCTGTCCTTCACAGAATACTGAAGTAGGTGGCCATTTTCTCCTCTAGGGGATCTTCCTGATCCAGGTATCAAACCTGTGTCTCCTGAGTCTCCTGCATTAGCAGACGGATTCTTTACCATCTGGGAAGCCAACACAGGGGATTATCAGTTCAATTCAGTAGCTCAGTCATGTCCGACTCTTTGCGACCCCATGGACTGCAGCATACCAGGCTTCTCTATCCATCACCAACTCCCAGAGCTTGATCAAACTCATGTCCATCAAGTCGGTGATGCCATTCAGCCATCTCATCCTCTGTCGTCCCCTTCTCCTCCTGCCTTCAATCTTTCCCAGCATCAAGATCTTTTCAAATGAGTCAGCTCTTCACATCAGGTGGCCAAGTATTGGAATTTCAGCTTTAACATCAGTCCTATCGATGAACACCCAGAACTGATCTCCTTTAGGATGGACTGATTGGATCTCCTTGCAGTCTAAGGGACTCTCAAGAGGCTTCTCCAACACCACAGTTCAAAAGCATCAATGCTTCGGCGCTCAGTTTTCTTTCTTTTTTTTTTTTATAAAGTTTTATTAAAGTATAAAGGAGATAGAGAAAGCTTCTGGCATAGGCATCAGAAGGGGGCAGAAAGAGTACCCCGGCGCTCAGCTTTCTTTATAGTCCAACTCTCACATCCATACACGACTACTGGAAAAGCCGTAGCGTTGACTAGATGGACCTTTGTTGGCAAAGTAATGTCTCTGCTTTTTAATATGCTGTCTAGGTTGGCCATAGCTTTTCTTCCAAGGAGCAAGTGTCTTTTAATTTCATGGCTGCAGTCACCATATGTAGTGATTCTGGAGCCCAAGAAGATAAAGTCTCTCACTGTTTCCATTATTTCCCCATCTATTTGCCATAAAGTGATGGGACTGGATTCCATGAACTTTGTTTTTGAATGTTGAGTTTTAAGCCAGTTTTTTCACTCTCCTCTTTCACTTTCATCAAGAGGCTCTTTAGTTCTTGCTTTCTGCCATAAGGGTGGTGTCATCTGTGTATCTGAGGTTATTGATATTTCTCCTGGCAGTCTTGATTTCAACTTGTACTTCATCTGGCCTAGCATTTCACATGATGTGCTCTGCATAGAAGTTAAATAAGAAAAAAAAAAAAAAAGAAGAAGTTAAATAAGCAGGGTGACAATATACAGCCTTGATGTACTCCTTTCCCAATTTAGAACCAGTTCATTGTTCCATGTCCAGTTCTAACTTTGCTTCTTGACCTGCACACAGATTTCTCAGGAGGCAGATAAGGTGGTCTGGTATTACCGTCTCTTCAAGAATTTGCCACAATTTGTTGTGATCTACACAGTCAAAGGCTTTGGTGTAGTCAATGAAGCAGAAGTAGAATGTTTTCTGAAACTCTCTTGCTTTTTGATGATCCAGCGGATGTTGGCAATTTGATCTCTGGTTCCTCTGCCTTTTCTAAATCCAGGTTGAACATCTGGAAGTTCATGGTTCATGTATTGCTGAAGCCTGGCTTGGAAAATTTTGAGCATTACTTTGCTAGTGTGTGAGATGAGTGCAATTGTATAGTAGTTTAAACATTCTTTGGCATTGCCTTTCTTTGGATTGGAAAGCAAACTGATCTTTTCCAAGCCAGGAGATTATATTGAGCAGCAAAAATTAAAAGTCAGTGATTTACAGTAACAGTTTTTTCCTACTCAAAGCCTGGTATAGGAACACAACGTGGGCACATTTGCGAGTTTCTCAAGAAATAGTCTTGTTGCAGAAGTCGGACCATTGAGAAACTAAGCACCATACTCAGAGGGTTGGAGAACTCAGGTTTATTAAGCCAGCAGTCCCAGATAAGCTAACACCCTCTAGTTCTGGGGCCTTCCAAGTTCAGGGTGAGCTTCATTCTTATGGGGTCAGTACACACAATTACAGTTGGCACTGGTTGATTGGTTACCTGGTTGCTATGGGCTACGGGCAGTTACAGAGTGTGGAAGTTGTTATGGGTTATGTGCAGGGAATTTCCAAACAGAAACTCGTAGAAGCAGAAACAGAACATTCCATACTTATCAGAACATCTTATAACTATAAGATGCTAGGTCATCTTGTTCCTCTCAGTGCAGCCAGTATCTTACAGAAGCAGAATGAGCATGAAGTTATTTCTAGCTGAGTCTAAGTTTTAAGTTTTCCTCTTCAGTCTTTACCAGCTTCCAGAGAGCTCCCAAAGGGGAATCTGCAGTTTAACAACCGGTTAAACCAGGGTAACCCCAAGTGATTTGTATTCATATGCACATTCAAGTTGGAGAAGCTCTGCCCTGGCTCCTGCCAAGTCAAGCAGCCCAACATGAAGGGAAGTAAAGCTCTCAGGAACCAGAGTTCCAAGGACAGGCTCCCAGCAGAGGAGGGGAGAGATCGCCTTGCTGCAGGCTCTGTGTGTTGACTCTCAGAGAAATCAGGTAGCAGCAGAGGTGGGCTGAGCTTCAAGAAGCTGGGCAGGACTTCAGAACAGAGCTGCTGTCTGAACAGAGCAGAAGGGGGAGTCTGCTCTTGAGTTCTGCAAACGCTGGAGGGCTGATCTGCTGAATCTGTTGGACCACAGCAGTCCGGGTGCTGTCCATGTTAGCTGCTGTCCTGCTGAGTAGTGCTAAGTTGCTTCAGTCGTGTCCAACTCTTTGCAACCCTGTGGACTGTAGCCCATCAGGCTCCTCCGTCTATGGGATTTCTCCAGGCAAGAATACTGGAGTGGGTTGCCATTTCCTGCTCCAGGGGATCTTCCCAACCCAGGAATTGAACCTGCATCTCCTGAATTGGTTCTTTACCACTAGTACCACCTGGGAAGTCCACCCCAAACACAGAACCTGCTCAAGCTCCTCTTTGATGGGAACATTTTGTTCTCAGACAAAACAAAAAGCTCTTTTCGGTGGATGGTTATGAATGTTCAGCACCCCCAGCCCCACTCCAGCTGTCCCAGCCACCTTGAGTTCCACCCCTGTGGAGACCAGTTATCAGGAACATTATTTGTCCCACAGTAATCAGTACCAAGGTTGCAAAGAACTGTTGACTTATAGAAAGACACACGATGAAAGAATTGTGAGTTGGAGTTTTATTTGGGGGTCTTTTTGAAGATGAAAGTCCAAGAAAGAGCCCCTCAGTTGGCTCTGAGGAGCTGCTCTGAAGAAAGAGGGGAGAAACCAGTTTATATATGATTTTGGCAAGGAAATACATGTAGTCAAGCATATGTCTTGGTGGGTGTGTGTTAGTCTTTTGCAACCTTTGCAACCCTGTGACTCTTTGCAACCCTGTGAACTGTAGCCCACTTCTGTCCATGGAATTCTCCAGGTAAGAATACTGCAGTGGGTAACAGCCATTCCCTTCTCCAGCAGATCTTCCTGACCTAGGGATTGAATCTAGGTCTCCTGCATTGCAGAGGATTCTTTACTGTCTGAGCCACCTGGGAAACCCACATGTCTTGGTACAAAATTTCAAATGCATATATCAAAAGAAGAAAATATGGCAGATCATACAGAACAGATGTCTCAAGTTAATGGTTTTAGTGCATTTCTATGTATGGGAAGATTAAAAAAAAAATCCAGGGCCATTAAAATTCTTCCTGAGATATACATCTAACTATCTATGGGGTTGGGCTTCCCTTGTGGCTCAGCTGGTAAAGAATCTGCCTGCAATGTGGGAGACCTGGGTTCGATCCTTGGCTTGGGAAGATCCCCTGAAGAAGGGAAAGGCTATCCACTCCAGTATTCTAGCCTAGAGAATTCCATGGACTGCATAGTCTATGGAGTTGCAAAGAGTTGGACATGACTGAGTGACCGTTGCTATCTATGGGGTCTGTTTTTAACTGTCAGGTCAGCAACTACAGTGGGTTACAACTTAACCCTTGCAAAACTGGGTGGTGAGCAATGCTCTTTGGCTTAGTGATCCTCATTTTTCTGTGTCCACAGAACAAAGAGCTTTATTTTGGATCTGGGGAATTGCAATTTGGGAGACACAGTCTTGGGTAAAACCAAAAGAATGTTCCAAGGAAGAGAAAGAATCAGGGGCTTATAAAGGCAGAAACCATGAGATTGTTAAAGTTGTAAGAATTATGATTGGGTATGTAAAAAAGTAAAAATGTAAAAAAGGAATATTTGCCCTTAAGGGATAGACTGTCATAAGTTATTTAGGGAAAGGTTCTGATAAGTATCTTGGGTTTCTGAAATATTGTGTAGATGTTCTGTGTGCCTGCTTTAAGTCAATAAGCGGTCAAAAGTTCAGATCCCATCCTGGCTGAGATGGGTATAAGTCCTACTTCCTCAATGCCCTCTTGTCTCCATGTGAGTGAGTGCTCTTAGCAATACTGACTTCATTTTTATTTTCTTTTCACATATTTCAGATGGAAATTAATGGACATATTAGGCATAGACGAACAGTTCCTATCTTCCTTTTGGGTGTGTTGGATATTTTCCAGTTGCACTCTGTCCCCCACTGCTGCCCCACAACCACCATATTCACTCTTGGTTCTTCTGAACCCTGCCTTAAGACTTGGGAAGCTGACCTTCTTGGACTGCCCTCCAGCTTCCAGTTGGGTTATGCCAGTGGCAGGCCCTGACAGATCAGAAGGAAGCTCAAGTTTAGGAACTTGCTCCCCCAGATCACTGTATGCTGGACTGTGGATTGAGTATGTCCCTAAGCTGAAGGCTACAGCTTCTGTCAGGTAGTCTGCTTCTAGAGGTGGTAATAGCTTCCTGTTAAAAAACAAAATTCAATGGAATAAATTTTAAAGAGCTTGTTGGCTTTCTTCAACAATTCATGAATCAGCCAGCCTAGCAGATAGAAAGGAGCGCAGAGGAGGTTTACAAAACAAAAGACTAATAGGCAGAAGGGAGCAGGAATGAGGAAGTTATATAAGGCAAAAAAAAGTGGGTTGATTATAAGGTTACTTTCCTTTATAAGGGAATGGCAAGGGTCTATCAGGTAGATTACCTAACTAATGCTGATCAGGAAATTTCTGATGGATTGGAACTAGTTTTAACATTTCAATTCTGGCAGAGTCAAAGCTTTTAGTTAAGTTTTATTTTGATGGCTTGGCACTTAGCATGAGCTACTCCATTTTGGGCCTGTTGTTTTGTTTTTACCATTTCAAATATCACTAGCCTTGAGGTTTTGTACCATGTCCTTAACAATTATACTTTTTATATATCACCCCTTGAACCCTCCTTAGTTATACTGTGCCTTTGGTTTCTCTTCCATCTCATCAATAGCTCTCTTGCCAGGATCCACTCTCTGTTTCCATCCTTGGTGGCTGGGACATTGAAAAAGAACCTAAGGTGGTTCAAACAAGTGGAGCAGAGCCTCAGGTCAAAGATGGAACATCCCTCCTACTGAAAAATCAGTTTGGGAACATGGTGAGGCCTGGCACTAGGATGCATCTACCAGAAGACAACCAGGACAGCTTCCTGGCCCCTTGGCACAGCAGCTTGCACGTGTGCTGCAATGGGAGCAGGTGCTCTTTGTAGCATTGGCTCTACCCCCTCCCCGTTCTCTGGTGTTGTTGATAGAGGACATTTGCTCCTACAGGCACTAAGCAGTCTCTTGATGTGGCTTCAGTCCTTCTTCAAGCAGCCTCTGTACCCCCAAACCTACTCCTCCAGGATTCCACAGATTGGCAAATAACACCACTTCCTCAATCACTAGGTGAGCCTTGTTAAAGCTCACCAATGGGGCTTTTAAAGACCAGACAGCAGGCCCAAAATGGAGTAACTGATGCTAAGCTCCAAAATAAAACTTAAAGTTTTGGTTTTGCCAGAGATGGAATTTTAAAACAATCCCAGTCTATCAAGAATTTCCTGATTAGCACTATCCTTTATAAGGAAATCAACCTTGCAACAACCCATATCTTTTTGCCTAGTATAGTTTCCTTGTTCCTGCTCCTTTCTGTCTATAAACTCTCTTGCCTTGCATAACTCTTTGGAGCTCATTTCAGTCTCATAGATTGTATGCTGTCTGACTTATGAGTTTAAGGCCAATAAGATCTTTAAAATTTTCTTCACTGAATTTGTTCTTTAACAGTTTTAGTGATAAGAATAGGATCCAAGGGAGTCTACTAACATCCTCAAGGACAATGAAAAACACAGGCACTGGCACCACTGAAACCTTTTTTGGGAATGCAGAGTCTGATTTCCTGGACCAGGGATCGAACCTGTGCCCCCTGCAGTGGAAGTTAAAATTCCAGTCACTGGCTGCTGCTGCTGCTAAGTCGCTTCAGTCGTGTCCGACTCTGTGCGACCCCATAGACGGCAGCCCACCAGGCTCTGCCATCCTTGGACCACCAGGTAATTCCCTCTTGCTGCTTCTGAAGTTCATGGGTAAGCTTCTCTTGAATCTGAGTTCCCCCTTTGCATCTGAGCTTGCTGCACTCATCGATTTTCCAGTCCAGGGTTAACAGGGCAGCCTGGGCTAACAGGAGGCTCTAACAGAGCACCAGTTCTTAGCTCTTGGTCAGTCCACAGTACCATTTCTTTGGTTACCACTGGCATCCACAGGTCTGTTTCTTCTTTAGTTATTGTTGGTTTCTTCTGATATACATACACATTAGTTAAAAGAAAAATAGATTTATTGTTAATGGGAATCTTGGAAGGCCAAGATGCAAAATATGGGTTTAGACTGAGCACCTAAAAGCTGTTTGAGCTTGCCATCTAGATTGGTTAAGAAGTGGGTCAATATGAGGTTACCCTCCAATCTCCAGAAAATTTTTGTGCATTGAGGAGCCCAGTAAAACATAAAACACTACAAAATCTCCAACCCGGTGGTACATTCCTGTTAGATAGAAATAGACTCCTCAAGTTCAAAAGAACTAAGTGCTCTACCTTCTGACACACCTGCTTATTTTTTGTCTAAGAACTGTGGTCCTAGAAGCTATAGATACATACAAAAATGTCAAAATATTACTAAAGACAACTCGATTTACAATGGCCATTATGGAGAACATTCCATAGTTAGACAAGGTCATTCATTCAAGAAGTACAATTGAGGGACTTCCCTGGCAATCCAGTGGTTAAAACTCTGCACTTCCAATGTAAGGGCTGTGGGTTTGATCCCTGGTTGGGGAACTAAGATTTCACATGCCATATAGCGAGGCCAAAAAAGAAAAAATTAAAATGAAAAGGGAGTAAGACTTCAATTAAAATTATTTTTTTTTAAAAGTACAGCTGAAATCAAGGGTTCCCAAATCAAATCAACCAAAAGGGATACTTATTACTTTAGTTGATATGCAGAAGCCTCCAAAAGGTTTGAAGATTCTAAAATAGCTTCACAGAAAGATTCATTGCAAAAGGCTAATGAAAAGTTAAAGGCACGAGAGGTACTCAGAACCAAAGACTACAAAACTGACGTGACTCCTACCACTCCCATCTATCTTCCTTTACCTGAGTACTCGAAGTCTACTGATCCTCTGTGGATGAGTGGAATCACCTTTTCACACTGAAGAGACTATTAACCAATTAATTTTTATTTCATTTTTTATTTATAGTAAATTTTACTTTTGTTGATTTCCTTTAACAGAATTTCAAAGTAAGTCTGTGTGCTAAAATAAGCAAAAGAAGAGATATCCTAAATCTCATTAACAGATCTTTTTCACACTGTTCCTCTGAGTAGGGCAAAGGGTTTCAGGGTCCCCAGTGGTGACACTTAACATTTTGTCCCTGGAGATTTTACCTATAGATACAGAAAGAACACATAACACCAACATACAAGAATCAAACCATATGAGGGTACCATAGGAAGAAGCTGATACGCTCTGTCCACCTCTTTAGGGTTGTAATGATAATGACTGACTTTCTTTTTACTAAGTTCAATCTTGGGTTTTTTTTTTTTTTTTTTGCTTTTGTTTTAAGTAAAATGTCAGAAGAATACACAGAAGAACTGTACAAAAAAGATCTTCACGACCCAGATAATCACAATGGTGTGATCACTCACCTAGAGCCAGACATCCTGGAATGTGAAGTCAAGTGGGCCTTAGAAAGCATCACTATGAACAAAGCTAGTGGAGGTGATGGAATTCCAGTTGAGCTATTTCAAATCCTAAAAGATAATGCTGTGAAAGTGTTGCACTCAATATATCAGCAAATTTGGAAAACTCAGCAGTGGCCACAGGACTGGAAAAGGTCAGTTTTCATTCCAATCCCAAAGAAAGGCAATGCCAAAGAATGCTCAAACTACCACACAATTGCGCAAACGCTAGTAAAGTAATGCTCAAAATTCTCCAAGCCAGGCTTCAGCAATACATGAACCATGAACTTCCAGATGTTCAAGCTGGTTTTTTTCTAAAAGGTAGAGGAACCAGAGATCAAATTGCCAACATCTGCTGGATCATCGAAAGAGCAAGAGAGTTCCAGAAAAACATCTATTTCTGCTCTATTGACTATGCCAAAGACTTTGACTGTGTGGATCACAATAAACTGTGGAAAATTCTGAAAGAGATGGGAATACCAGACCACCTTACCAGCCTCTTGAGAAACCTGTATGCAGGTCAGGAAGCAACAGTTAGAACTGGACATGGAACAACAGACTGGTTCCAAATAGGAAAAGGAGTCTGTCAAGGCTGTATATTGTCACCCTGCTTATTTAACTTATATACATCATGAGAAATGCTGGGCTGGAAGAAGCACAAGCTGGAATCAAGATTGCTGGGAGAACTATCAATAACCTCAGATATGCAGATGACAGCATCCTTATGGCAGAGACCGAGAAGAACTAAAGAACCTCTTGATGAAAGTGAAAGAGAAGAGTGAAAAAGTTGGCTTAAAGCTCAACATTCAGAAAACTGATATCATGCCATTTGGTCCCATCTGCTGCTGGTGCTGCTGCTATGTCACTTCAGTCATGTCCGACTCTGTGCGACCCCATAGACGGCAGCCCACCAGGCTTCTCTGTCCCCGGGATTCTCCAGGCAAGAATACTGGAGTGGGTTGCCATTTCCTTCTCCAATGCACGAAAATGAAAAGTGAAAGTGAAGTTGCTCAGTGGTGTCTGACTCTTAGTGACCCCGTGGACTGTAGCCTACCATGCTCCTCCATCCATGGGATTTTCCAGGCAAGAGTACTGGAGTGGGTTGCCATTTCCTTCTCCTATCACTTCATGGCAAATAGATGGGGAAACAGTGGAAACAGTGGCTGACTTTATTGTTTGGGGCTCCAAAGTCACTGCACATGGTGATTGCAGCCATGAAATTAAAAGACGCTTACTCCTTGGAAGGAAAGTTATGACCAACCTGGACAGCATATTAAAAAGCAGAGACATTACTTTGCCAGCAAAGGTCCATCTAGTCATGGCTATGGTTTTTCCAATAGTCATGAATGACTGTGAGAGTTGGACTATAAAGAAAGCTGAGCGCCGAAGCATTGATGCTTTTGAACTGTGGTGTTGGAGAAGCCTCTTGAGAGTCCCTTAGACTGCAAGGAGATCCAATCAGTCCATCCTAAAGGAGATCAGTTCTGGGTGTTCATTGGTAGGACTGATGTTGAAGCTGAAACTCCAATACTTTGGCCACTTGATGTGAAGAGCTGACTCATTGGAAAAGACTGTGATGCTGGGAGGGATTGGGGGCAGGAGGAGAAGGGGATGACAGACGATGAGATGGTTGGTTGGCATCACCGACTCAATGGACATGGGTTTGGGTAAACTCCGGGAGTTGGTGATGGACAGGGAGGCCTGGTGTGCTGCAGTTCATGGGGTTGCAAAGAGTTGGACAGGACTGAGTGACGGAACTGAACTGAACTGAAAGTGTCAGAATATGTAAAAATGTTGTACTTACTTAACACAGTAAAAATAGTGGAAGTTTAAAGACTATTCATGAATCCAAGCTGGGCCATGACTACTACTGTTGAGTTTACTCAGTGCACTAATTCCAAGTTTAGCGACCATCAGCAAACTGGCACCTCCAATTAAACCTGTGGGCATCAGTTTCCCAGAGTGGTAGAATCTCATTCCCATGATGCCAGCCAAGGTTCCAGATGTAACTAAGAAAACCTAAATGTTCCTTGGATCTTGAGACAGCTGATAGGCACCCAGGCCTGCTAAACTACCAAAGCGAAGCCGAGTAGCCAGGGATGGGACACTGTCTGCTTTTGCGTAGCTAGTGGGCCCCCTGGGAGCAACCAGTGCTGCATAACCCAAGTCCATATAAAGGCACTATTTTCTTTCACTCTGTCCAGACAGAAGATTAAACTAGGCCTGTACGTCCTTCCTGAAGGACTGCACTGGCTGACAAGAGTGCACATGCCTTGAGCTGGAGAGTTGCCAAAGTTCCTTTTTTTTTTTTTTAGTGTTTATCTGTATTTATTTGGATGTGCCGGGTCTTATTTCGATGTGTGGGATCTTTTAGTTGTGGTATGTGAACTCTCAGTTGTGTCATGTGAGATCTAGTTCCCTGACCAGGGATCAAGCCTGGGCCCCCTGCTTTGGGAGTTCAGAGTCTTAGCCGCTGGGCCACCAAGGAAGTCCCCGAAGTTACCTTTGAAAATAAGACTACCCAAGACTGCTGGCGATCTCCTTTGGGCATCTTCCATTTCTTGGTCAAAGAGGATGGGCCACAGTTAAAGAATCTCCTAAACCCAGGGAGGATCCCCAAAGAATCAAAGGACCCCAAAGAATTTAGAGTCCTCATCTAAACTGTCAGATCTTGACTCGCTTGTGCTTATGTTGCAGTACCCGGCAAAGCCCCAAGATGGAGGCAGAATGGCATAACCTTGAGAAGGATACTCAAGGTCTTCGATCTCCAACACGGTCCCCTTATGGATCAGAAAGAGTTCGCAAAATAGCAATGGATCTTTTAAAAACTATTCTTAACAAAGACCCAACACAGCCAAATCAATAAGTATTTTTTTTTAGGTGTGGAATCTATAAATATTCAGATAGATACAACTAACCTCTTCCCAAATTATCTCAATATCCACCACACAAGTCCTCATTAATAGCAGAAGATCTAATCACCCAGGGGCTAACCATTCCCTGTGATATCAGAGAGACAGCAGTGCTGCTGCTGCTGCTAAGTCGCTTCAGTCATGTCCGACTCTGTGCGACCCCATGGACTGCAGCCTACCAGGCTTCTCCGTCCATGGGATTCTCCAGGCAAGAACACTGGAGTGGGTTGCCATTTCCTTCTCCAGTGCATCAAAGTGGAAAGTGAAAGTGAAGTCGCTCAGTCGTGTCTGACTCTTAGTGATCCCATGGACTGCAGCCTACCAGGCTCCTCCATCCATGGGATTTTCCGGGCAACAGTACTGGAGTGGGGTGCCATTGCCTTCTCCCAGAGACAGCAGTGAGCAATTCAGAAGAGAGATCTTAGTTCCCTGCCCGAGGAATTGAGCCTGGATATCTGAGCTTCCCTCATGGCTCAGATAATAAAAAATCTACCTGCAATGCAGGAGACCTGGGTTCGATCCCTGGGTCAGGAAGACCTCCTGGGGAAGGCTACCCACTCCAGTATTCTTGCCTGGAGAATTCCATGAACAGAGGAGCCTGGCAGGCTACTGACCATGGGGTCCCAAATAATCAGACACAATTGATGGACTAACACTTTCAGTTTCAGCCTGGATGAAAACTAGGAATGGTTAGCCACCAGACCACCAGGGGCTAGGGTCTAGAAGCAAAGTGGCCCTGGATCTTTCCATTTGGAATCAACAATGTCTCAAAGAAGCAAAAACTGTAAAAACAGATACAAAGTTTATTATTAGAGACACAGCACAATGTATGGAAGAGCACACAGAGAAACCATTTAAGACTGAAGCAAGGCAGGAATATGCAGGAATACACTCCTGGAGAGAAAAGGGTACGGGCGTCTGCTGTAATGGCGAGGAGCCTAGTAAGTCACCACACACACTGAGAGGAGTGTGGGTGTCCTGAATGAGGAACAGGGATGCAGTAAAGAAGTGATTTAAATGCCTGATATAGGACAGTCCTTCTGGATCTTTGCTTACATTTGGCCAATTACTTTTGTTTCTTTTTTCACACTTGACTGGTCGTTGGACCCTTCCCAAGATACATGGGC
Source organism: Bos javanicus (assembly GCF_032452875.1). NCBI lineage: Eukaryota > Metazoa > Chordata > Mammalia > Artiodactyla > Bovidae > Bos > Bos javanicus. The sequence goes on along the minus strand of NC_083889.1, from coordinate 16,347,741 downwards.
AAATTTTTGCTAAGAAGAATACCGCCGTGGAGGCTTGTGGGTGCAGATCCACACTTATTATAGGCTGGGGCCCCTTCCTTTTTGGCCCCCTCCCTCTTTGACCCCCAAGAAGCCTTCCTGCGCATGTGCAGACAGTGAAGTCTTCCTTGACCTGGGGAGTGGGCACCTTATTTCTATACTTTAGCAGAGCTCAGCTTTTGCCACTAGTTTTGTCCTTGGAGTGTCTGGGTGAGAACAAAGCACCAGTTTTACTCCACTTGACAAATACCAAGTGTCTGACCCAGAGACCCATTGATGTCCTATCTCACCTGTACCAGACCCTGTGTGTGGCTGTTAGCATAACTGATGTCATCTTGGCCACCTCATGCGAAGAGTTGACTCATTGGAAAAGACTCTGATGCTGGGAGGGATTGGGGGCAAGAGGAGAAGGGGACGACAGAGGATGAGATGGCTGGATGGCATCACTGACTCGATGGAGTTGGTGATGGACAGGGAGGCCTGGCGTGCTGCGATTCATGGAGTAGCAAAGAGTCGGACACGACTGAGCGACTGATCTGATCTGGCCCTTAGCGTTTCTCCTGTTTTCTTGCTGACCCTACCCAGGACTGTACTGTGTAGTAAGTCATTTCTCTGTCATCGATAACTTTGTAGTTACTATCAATAGATATTCCTGAAAATCCCATGGCCGGAAGTGCCCAGTAGGCTACAGTCCATGGTGTCGCAAAGAGTTGGACACGACTGAGCGACTTCACTTTCCTTTCCTTTAATAATCATTAGGTCCAGGTTCTATGCTCTATTAGTCCCCAAACAATGATGAAAACCTTCCCTGGTGTATTCCCAGTCTCACAAGACTAGTTAAACATCCATAAATCGTAACTTATGAATGCATCTACCCCCATATTGTAGGTTAACTATAATAAATTGTCCCAGGAAGTCCCTGGCAATCCAGTGGCTGGGACTTTGGGTTCTTACTGCTGAGGGCCAAGGTTCAATCCCTGTTCAGGAAACTGGGATCCTTCAGTCAGTGCAGGATGGCCAAAAAAATAAATAAGTAATAAATATATATTTAAAAATTGTCCCTACAGCCCCTCATTTCTACTGCCTTCTCAGGATAAAACCTCTTTTCATACTCTTCAGAGCTGTTCTCTATCTGCTAAATGGAATGCAGTTTGACTTATGAATTGCTGATTAAAGTCCAGAGATCTTTAAAATTTACTTAATTTCGTTAACAGGAGGAAACATTGGAAGCTGTGGTCAGGAAGTTTGTGTGCCTGTGGACTGGGAATGAGCAACTACTCCTGGTTGTGGTGGTGATGAGGAAAGGGACTGCTGTGAACTCCCTTCGGTTTTGATTCCTCTCCTTGAAGGGGGCACCAGAGAGTAATGAGTCCTTTACAGCTCCTCCTGGGCAACCTGGTCAACTAAATCTTGCTGGTCCCTGATTGGACCCCCGGCTTTGATCCCGTTCTTCCCTAGGGGGAGGGAGCCCTGGAGGGAAGCCCTGCACACACATTGGGAGTGGGGGTAGGAAAACAGGACAAACTGATGGAACTCTGTGGCACGAACAGAAGACAGGCGTCCAGTGCCTTGGGTGGGGGTGTGTGGGGCCAAGCCCCTTGGGCTTCGCTCAGAGGTCTGCCAACAAGGCACTGGGGCCTGGGAGAAACAGAGACGCTGGCCCTCCCAGCTTCCTAGAGAGACCGAGAGGCCTGGGGCGGTGACGCGCGTGCGCGATACGGGCCAGCGAAGAAGTCGGCGTGGGGGCGACTGGTGCGGGCCGGGGCGTGCGGTCAGGGGGCTCAGCGTTTCGCGGCCGCGCGAGTCGGTGAGTCGGGTGACTGCGCGGGTGTCGGGGGCTGCGGTGTGGGCGCGGGGTTCCCGGGTTGGGGGCAGTGAGTGAGGCTCAGCCTGGAGGCTGCGACCCGAGGGGATCTGGCCTGGGAGCCTGACCCGCCGCGGTATCTGCCTGCTCTTCGTCGCCTGGGGCGCGAATTTGGAGCAGTGGTTTCGGTGTTTTATCACTTCTCCCAATTATGCAAACAAAGCGAACTGATTACAGGTAATTAGATGACTTGGGTGATTGTTAAGAAAAGTAGAAGTACCCGCAATTCGTTAATGTTTTTGTCTGGAGGCTTCTTGACCTTTTAAAATGTGTGCATAATTATGCAGACGCTTATACATATACAAATATATTTTTAAAAAAGTGGGGTTGAAATAACTCTCCAGCAGTAAAATACTGCTTTTTAAAAAATATATAGTCCACATATTTTATTTTTAATTGATTAAAAAAATTTGAGGTGTAATCCACAGAGAACATCATGTTGGTTTTAGGGGTACAACATGTTTCCATATTTGTATAGTGCTACTTTTAAAAAGCTTTATTTTTTTAGCATTATTGTGATAAAATACAGATGACATTTACCATATGTAATCATTGATCATTTAAGTCATTTTAAAGTGTAATTCAGTGGCATTAAGTACATTCATCCTATTTTTGAAAACTATGATGTCGTCAACTTGTGGAATGCATTTGTTCATAAATTGGTTAAAATTGGAGCCAGCATTATGATACCACTGAGACATAATTTTGCAAGTATAATTAAAACATTTTTGTTTGCAGTTTATTTTCCATAGTACGCATTACATGATGATGTAAATGCTTAACAAGTGATATGTATTAGGTTGATTGTTTCTGGGTTCCAAATGAAAGAGTAATATATAAAATAGTTTTTAAACACAAGGTACAGCTGTAACCTAAAGCCACTCTTCTGTCTTCTCACTTACCTTGGCCTAAAAACTCAGAGAATGTTCACCTTCCTAAGTAAAAGTAGTGCCAGGAAAGAACCCCATTCTGTTTCAAGCTGTTTGCATTTCAAAACTGAAAACTCATTAATAGTAGGTGGGTTATTATGCACAGAAGTGTCAGAGAGCAGTTTGAGCTGTAATTTGATTTCAGGAATCTTTCCATTTATTATACCCGTGTGTGTAGTTGTGTGTGTTTTTGGGAGCTGATGAATGAGGCTACTTTACATGTTCTTAAGATCGAGGAAAGACTAACAATTTTGGATGAGAAAAGCTAAAAAGATGGGAATGATAAACCGCTGTGTATACTTGTGAGGAAGGGAAACTGATAAAATCATGAAAAATAGAAACTGTGCCACTGTTAAGTTTTCGCTGGCTCCTAGTATCTCGAATTATTAATGCATGGGCAGTCTGATGTCACGCTCCTGAGCAGAAACACTGAAAGTGTGGTCAAATGTAGTGTTACTTTGTAGTCTTCAGTATTTTTAACACCTGAAAGGAGGTTCCTCTGGTGAGTCATCCTGTGCTTCCCAAGATTGAATTTTTGAGCTTACACTTTTCTTTCCCTGATCTTAGATCTCTTACCCTCCTTCAGGCCTTGTTTTATTTTACTGCATAGCACCTGATACTGTTTCTGTCTCATTGTCTATCTTCTCATAAGCTGCTCAAAGCAGTGTATTTTGTCTGCTTTATTGCCTACAGAGACCATAGTGTCTGGGATATAATAGGTGCTTAGTAAATGTTGAATCAATGAAAGAGTGAGTTCAAATTTTAGATAACACTTGACACAAGTTAATCCTTAGTATCTAAGATAGAAAAAAAATTAAGAAAAAGAGAAACAACTCATCTTCAATTTAAAAACCTTTTCATTTTGGGTAACTGTAGACTCACAGAGGGTGTCCGAAGTCTATAGAGTTCCTTTATATCTTTACCTGGTTTGCCTAAAGGTAGAACCTTGCATAAGCATAGTGCAGTCACCGAACCTGAGACATTTGCAGTGGTCCAGTACTGGTAATTAAAGTTCTGGTTTATCGAGAGCTCCTCACTGTCTTGCTGACATTCTTTTTCTGTTCCAGGATCCAGTCTAGGATCTCTCATTCCATTTAATTGTCATGTCTTCTAGCTCCCCTTCAGTCTGTGACAGCTCCTCAGTTTTACATGTTTTTCACAATCTTGACAATTTTGAAATATTTTGTATTTGTAATTTTAGAGTAATCCTCTCATTTGGTTTTGTCAGATGTTCTCCTTCGACTGAGGATGATGTCGATACGTCTTTGAACTGGTGATACTACTCTTAAAAAATATTAATGAAGTATAATTGCTTTAAATGTGGTTCTAGTTTCTGGTGTACAGCAAAGTGAATCAGGTCCGTGTATACATATTTCCCCTTCCTCTTGAGCCTCCCTCCTACCCTTGTGCTCTACAGCAGCGTCCCACCAGCTATTTTACCCATGGAGTATATATATGTCAGTGCTCCCCTCTCAGTTCATCCTGTCCTCCCCTTCCCCTCCTGTGTCCACATGTTCATTCAGTGATACTACTCTTGACCCAGTATTTCTGCCAAGTATCAGCCCTGTAAAGTTACTGTCTGTCCTTTGTAATTAGCCATTATTTAGAGATAGACACCTTGAGACTGCATAGAAATATTCTTTCTTCTCAGCTTTCACCTAATTAGTGTTTCTTGGTGGATCTTGCCTGAGGCAGTTATTATTGTGCCGTCTTCTAGGTGCCTTTCATTTCCGTTCCTTCTGAATCTATGAACTGGCATTCTTTGTGAAAAGAGTTGTACCTTCTCTCCCATTTGTTTATTTACTTAATTATATCACTTACGTCAGTGTGTGATGTTGGGTATTTATTTTGGGGGTTTATTGAAGTGTGTTATTTATTTTGTGGTTTAAATTATTCTAACTTTGGCTATTGGGAGCTCTTTCAAATCAAAGCACCTGTTTCCCCTTACAAGTTCCCATCCTTTTTTTGTGTCTTTCTCTGACTTTTTAAGGCGCCCAAGATACATCTTGTATTTTCATTTCCCCCAACCCTGGAATCAACCATTTCTGCAAGGATTCCTGGTTTCATTTATTATAGAATGGTACTGAGAAACCAAATTTTGGGCACTAGGTTGAGCTGATTTCTTAGTTAGCAAATTGGTGTAAATATTATTTTAACACTGAAATGCTGAAATTAAAAAAAAAAAACAAAAAACCTTTATTTTTGTCTTTTCTGGCCACACCATGCTGTGTTGTATGTGGGGTTCCCTCATCAAGGATCAAACATCTGCCCCTTACATTGGAAGTGTGGGATCTTAACCACTGGATCACCAGGGGAGTCCTTGTTTTAGCATTTTAAATGTGTACCAGAAGCAGTCTTTCTTTAGTTTTTGATGGTTTTAGAAACTTGCTTGCTTATTATCAGTGTGTAAAATAAACCTTATGTACCCTCTCACTGGCAGGAAAACCATGAGAATAAGAGACTATGCAATGAGGATTTTAAGAGGAAATCGTATTAAAACAAAATGACAGAAGAAAATGCCCCTGAAAAATGCTCATGTGATTGCTTGGGGTTTCCTGGGTTCTTTTCCAGGCCATTTTCACTTGGGAATGAAACTGAGTGAAGGGGTGAAGCTCTAGGGGAGAAGAGGCCTGATCCATCTCAGGTTCCTCCCCAGCTTGGGGGCTCACATCTTAAGTCAATGAATGAAGCTTTTCTTCTGTCCTCAAAAGCTGGTTGGGACCTGGGAGGAACCCTGAGGCATTAGGATACCTGAATTTAATTGGGCAGTTTCAGCTCACTGGCCTCCATCTTTACTTACTATGCTGTGGGTCTTTCATTCAGACTTTGAAAGGCCCAGGAAGTCATTAGCTTTTATCCATGTTCATGGTTGCAGAGGCTGGGCTCAAAGGACTGTATTCTTTTGCCATATTCACAGCCAGTTGTCCTCATTTTTCTGCTGTTCCTTCTCATCGTCTCTTTACAAATACTTCACTGACCTCTTTGGACATTTCTACAGCAGCTGCTTCATAACAGGTCAGCTTGGAGGCTTATGTTTGGTGCTAATTTGACTGTACACCCTAGTTTTTAGAGATAGGTCAATTCTTTTTTTTTTTTTTAATTAATTTATAATTTTTTTATTTTTTAACTTTACAATATTGTATTAATTTTACCATATATCAACATGAATCTGCCACAGGTATATATGTGTTCCCCATCCTGAACCCTCCTCCCTCCTCCCTCCCCGTACCAGGTCAATTCTTTATATTTCCCACTGGGTGCATTTCTTCAGAATCTTTCTGTCTAGCCTCCAGTTCATTCTCTTGAGTCTCACTGCTAGATTTCTCTTCACCTGACCGTTATTCTCTTCTCCAGTCTGTTCTGCACATTTGGCTGGGAAAGTCTCTGCCTCTTTATCTGACTCTCAGCTTCCTCCTGAGCGGTTGTTGCTATTCCTGTTGGTGCTGCTGGGGCTCTGCAAGCCTGGAGCCTGCCCCTGACCCTCCGGAAGCACCTTTCCTCTTCAGTCTCCTCTGGTTGTGTCTTCAGGCCCCTTTTTGTAGGCCTGCAGTTCTGTACCTTAGCACTTCTCAGTTTGCCTCTGCTTTTGTTTTTTCTGTATATTTATTTTCTTTGTCCTGCCCCCTCCTTTCACTGCAAAGCTTCATCTCTCTGCTAGAGCTTTAGCCAGCTTCCTCTTCATGCGTGATCCCAGAGTAGTTCTTCATTTGACTGTCCATGTCCTTGTAGCTGCACCACCATTTCTTTTATCTGGATGATGGTGCTGGACACAGGGAATATTGAATAATAGCCTCTGAACTGAGAACGAACTTTGAGACTGAAAAATGAAGCTGGCAACTCCTTGAAATGTAATTATGATGTTACTATAGGTACTTACATCAGGCAGTAGCTGTGGGTGCACAACCATCAAGAGGCATTTGAAGCTGAACTCATTGTGGCCAGAAGAGGCACGGGGGAATTTAAAGGGGCCAGGGTAAGGATAGAATCTGACTACTAAATGAGAAGCACATTTGCACAAGTGGAAACTGGGTTTCTCTTCCCCTCTGAGGTCTCATGAACATTATTCCTCATGGACCATTAACCATCTGGGACAGCACAGTACATTCTCCCAGTTTTCATATCAGATGAAGGCAAGAATAAGAGCTGACAGGAAGTTATCTGGCTTGGGTGCATTCCTTATGAGTCGGGTTAAAGCTCAGAAAGGGAGCTGCTGCAGGTCTAAGATGGAGCTGACAAGATGAAGTCAGTGTGGTCCAGCCACATAGATGGCATGCTTTCTTTGTCCCATTTCTGTCACTGGTCATCTATTTTGACAGTCCTAGAAATACTAGCTGAGTCTGTGTTTGGCTTTTGGCTGAAGTAATGATTTCTTTAAATTTTCTTAGCTTGGTGAGAGGTGGAGGGTACCACCCTTTCCAGCGAAGATGACCGTCGTCTGTGACTTGTGCACTGAGTAATGGGGCCACTTTACAACAGGTGCTAAGGCCTGCTGAGTGCCTCTGACTTCCATTGGAGGACAGAGGGAATGAAAAATGCCCATTGAACTGAGACGGTATCTTGAGACACCTAGGCAGGTGACTCCATGTAATCAATGGATCAGTGTATTAGAGAGTCGTCAACTCACATGGTGAGATCAGGTGGACAAACTGGAAGCAGTTGCAGCTTCACTTTGTGCTGCTGAGGGGCCACTGGGACAGTTTTGTAGTTAACCTAGGGTGTGGGAGCATGTGCTTGGAAACAGGAAGTGCATTGCTAAATTAGGTTTTATGAATGGCTAACTAGTCTCGGAGGCAACGGAAGTACGTCAGTGAAGGTCTTCATCATTGTTTGGAGACTAACAGAGCATTGCAGCCGCCTAGAACTAACAATCCAAAAAAAAAGTGTCTGTTAACTTCAAAGCCCTTGATGACAGAAAAGTGACTTATCTTGTAGTACAGTCATAGGTAGGGTCAGTGGAGGGATGGGAGGAATTGAATGGGCCCGTGATGGTGTCAGTTATGCTAATAGCCATGCATACTTCTTTTCTTCTGACTTTTATATTCCTTTTCATTAATGGTTTATCACAAGATATTGAATATAGTTCTTTGTGCTATACACTGGGACCTTGTTTATCCCTTCTAAATGTAATGGTTTGCGTCTGCCAACCCCAAACTCCTGTCCATCCCTCTCCCTCTCTCCTTCCCCCTTAGCAACCCCAAGTGGTCTTTTTTCTGTGTCTATGAGTCAGTTTCTGTTTTGTAGGTAGACTCATTTGTGTCCTACTTTATTTTATTGTTTATTTTTGACTGTTCTGGGTCTTTGTGGCAGTACGGGCTTCTCTCTAGTGGCGGAGGGTGTTTGGGCTTTCGTTGGAGTGGCTTCTCTTGTGGAGCATAGGCTTGAGGACTCGAGATCTTCAGTACTTGTGGCTCCCAGGCTCTAGAGCACAGGCTCAGTAGTTCTGGTATTCAAGCTTAGTTGTTCTTCGGCATGTGGAATCTTCCAGACAGGGAATCAAACCTGTGTTCCCTGCATTGGCAGGCGGCTTCTTTACCACTGAGCCACCTGGGAAGTCCACTGGGTCATACTTTAGATTCCGCATACAAGTGATTCCGTGTGGCATTTGTCTTGGTGTGTCTGACTTAGTTCACTTAGTATGATCACGTCTAGTTGTATCCATCTTGCTGCAAATGGCATTCATTCATTGCTTTTTTATGGCTGAGTATTGTGTATATGTACCTCATCTTCTTTATCCATTCATCTGTCGATGGACATTTAGGTTGTTTGCATGTTTCGGCTATTATGAGCAGTGCTGCTTTGGACATAGGGGTACATCATGAATAGCTCTTTATAGGCTTTTTTTGGCTTTGTTTAGTTTTAACATGCTCTCTCTTGTTTTCTTTTGCATGTTGTGGTTTTGGGCAGCATTTTACTCTCTTTTGTTCTGTGCCTCAGTTGTCAATTTTTATCTGACATGTTCTCAGTTCAGCTTGCCTTCTTTGGTTTGGTTGTTGACTGAGTGGCTTAACTAGAACTAGGGTCAACTAGGTTTCTTTTTCCTTTTACAGTTGCTTGAGATCCACTTACAAGTTCCCTTCAAGGATGTGCAGCCTCTTCTGCTTAGTGGCCACCTTTCAGTCCAGGGTGCTAATACTCAGTTGCTTTCTTTCTTTTTTCGCTGCTCTCCTTGTGAGAGCTTAGTTTCCTGACCAGGGATTGAACCTGGGCCCAGCAGTGAAAACACTGAGTCCTAACCACTGGACCGCCAGGGAATTCCAGTTGCTTTGTTTTTTAAACAGAATTATTGATCACCTTGCTGATTATAGAAATAATGTTGAACGGTTTAGGAAATATAGAAAAATAGGAAGGGAAAACCCTCTAGTTATACTTGCCAGAGTAGATAACTGTGGAAAACACTTTGGTGGCCAAGGCTTGGGAACTTTTTTGTGTATAAGCAAGTGTGTTTTATTTTTAAGACATAAAAGAGTTCATAACTATAATTTCAAAAACTTAATTTATTTGGGGAAATTGGGAAAAGACAAAAAATATAAAGAAGAAACTAACTGGCAGGCAGTGCACAGAAGTAAACCTCTTCTTACATTTTGGGATATTTGCATTCATTATTTTTGATGTACATTTTAGTAAAGAGACCTTGTATATAAATTTAAAATATCAAATCACTGCAAATAAAGGCTCCTTTAACTGTTATTCCCAACCTCTCCACCTCCACTGTCAGTAAGTTTTTGTACATGCTTTTTTGGCCATTTAAAAATCTTTCAAGTGCTTATATGTACATCATACCTAGACATCAGTTCAGTTCAGTCGCTCAGTCGTGTCCGACTTTTTGTGACCCCATGAATCACAGCACGCCAGGCCTCCCTGTCTTATCACCAACTCCCGGAGTTCACTCAAAATCACGTCCATTGCGTCAGTGATGCCATCCAGCCATCTCATCCTCTGTCGTCCCCTTCTCCTCCTCCCCTAATCCCTCCCAGCATCAGAGTCTTTTCCAATGAGTCAACTCTTTGCATCAAGTGGCCAAAGTGTTGGAGTTTCAGCTTTAGCATCAGTCCTTCCGGTGAACACCCAGGACTGATCTCCTTTAGGATGGACTGGTTGGATCTTCTTGCAGTCCAAGGGACTCTCAAGAGTCTTCTCCAACACCACAGTTCAAAAACATCAGTTCTTCGGCACTCAGCTTTCTTCACATTCCAGCTCTCACATCCATACATGACCACTGGAAAAACCATAGCCTTGACTGGACGGACCTTTGTTGGCAAAGTAATGTCTCTGCTTTTTAATATGCTGTCTAGGTTAGTCATAACTTTCCTTCCAAGGAGTAAGAGTCTTTTAAGTTCATGGCTGTGGGTCACCATCTGCAGTGATTTTGGAGCCCCCAAAAATAAAGTCTGCCACTGTTTCCACTGTTTCCCCATCTATTTCCCATAAAGTGATGGGACCAGATGCAATGATGTTAGTTTTCTGAATGTTGAGCTTTAAGCTAACTTTTTCACTCTCCTCTTTCACTTTCATCAAGAGGCTCTTTAGTTCCTCTTCATTTTCTACCACGAGGGTGGTGTCATCTTCATATCTGAGGTTACTGATATTTCTCCCGGCAATCTTGATTCCAGCTTGTGCTTCTTCCAGCCCAGCGTTTCTCATGATGTACTCTGCATATAAGTAAAATAAGCAGGATGACAATATACAGCCTTGACATACTCCTTTTCCTATTTGGAACCAGTCTGTTGTTCCATGTCCAGTTCTAACTGTTGCTTCCTGACCTGCATATAGGTTTCTCAAGAGGCAGGTCAGGTGGTCTGGTATTCCCATCTCTCTTTTTTTTTTTCTCATTAAACTTTTTTTAATGGGTCTCAAATTCTGTGACAGATTTTTGGTCAAGTTGTTTTCATTAAAAAGTACTGATTTTAAAAACTAATAACTTAAACTGCCACACACAAAACATATGGTCCACAAAAACATTCTCCTTTCCTTCTGAAGGTTTTACGATGCATTGTTATCATTAACCAGTCTTTTACTATTAAACTTAAATGGCCAATTGAGACAAACAGTTCTGAGACCGTTCTTCCACCACTGATTAAGACTGGGGTGGCAGGTATTGGGGATAATATTCATTTAGCCTTCTGAGCTTTCTGGGCAGACTTGGTGACCTTGCCAGCTCCAGCTGCCTTCTTGTCCACTGCTTTGATGACACCCACAGCGACTGTCTGTCTCATGTCACGCACAGCAAAACGGCCCAGGGGAGGATAATCAGAGAAGCTCTCGACACACATGGGCTTGCCAGGAACCATATCAACGATGGCAGCGTCACCAGATTTCAAGAATTTAGGGCCATCTTCCAGCTTTTTCCCAGAACGACGATCAATCTTCTCCTTTAGCTCAGCAAACTTGCAAGCAATGTGAGCTGTGTGACAATCCAGCACAGGTGCATATCCAGCACTGATTTGGCCTGGATGGTTCAAAATAATCACCTGAGCTTTGAAGCCAGCAGCTTCCATGGGTGGATCATTTTTGCTGTCACCAGCCACATTGCCATGATGGACATCTTTGACAGACACGTTCTTGACATTAAAGCCCACATTGTCCCCAGGTAGGGCTTCACTCAATGCTTCATGGTGCATTTCTACAGACTTCACTTCAGTTGTTACATTGACTGGAGCAAAGGTGACCACCATGCCAGGTTTGAGAACACCAGTCTCCACACGACCCACAGGGACAGTACCAATACCACCAATTTTATAGACATCCTGGAGAGGCAAACGCAAGGGTTTGTCAGTTGGGCGAGTTGGTGGCAGAATGCAATCCAGAGCTTCAAGCAGGGTGGTTCCACTGGCATTGCCGTCCTTACGGGTGACTTTCCATCCCTTGAACCATGGCATATTAGCACTTGGTTCTAGCATGTTGTCACCATTCCAGCCAGAAATTGGCACAAATGCTACCGTGTCGGGGTTGTAGCCAATTTTCTTAATGTAGGTGCTGACTTCCTTAACAATTTCTTCGTATCTCTTCTGGCTATAGGGTGGCTCAGTGGAATCCATTTTGTTAACGCCAACAATTAGTTGTTTCACACCCAGGGTGTAAGCCAGAAGGGCATGCTCACGGGTCTGCCCGTTCTTGGAGATACCGGCTTCAAATTCCCATCTCTTTCAGAATTTTCCACAGTTTATTCTGATCCACACTGTCAAGGGCTTTGGCATAGTCAATAAAGCAGAAATAGATGTTTTTCTGGAACTCTCTTGCTTTTTCCATGATCCAGCAGATGTTGGCAATTTGATCTCTGGAAATCTGGAAGTCACGGTTCACGTATTGCTGAAGCCTGGCTTGGAGAATTTTGAGCATTACTTTACTAGCATGTGAGATGAGTGCAATTGTGCGGTAGTTTGAGCATTCTTTTGCATTGCCTTTCTTCGGGATTGGGATGAAAACTGACCTTTTCCAGTCCTGTGGCCACTGCTGAGTTTTCCAAATGTGCTGGCATATTGAGTGCAGCACTTTCACAGCATCATCTTTCAGGATTTGGAATAGCTCAACTGGAATTCCATCACCTCCACTAGCTTTGTTCATAGTGATGCTTTCTAAGGCCCACTTGACTTCACATTCCAGGATGTCTGGCTCTAGGTGAGTGATCACACCATCGTGATTATCTGGGTCGTGAAGCTCTTTTTTGTACAGTTCTCCTGTGTATTCTTTCCACCTCTTAATATCTTCTGCTTCTGTTAGATCCATACCATTTCTGTCCTTTATCAAGCCCATCTTTGCATGAAATGTTCCCTTGGTATCTCTAATTTTGTTGAAGAGATCTCTAGTCTTTCCCATTCTGCTGTTTTCCTCAATTTCTATGCATTGACCACTGAGGAAGGCTTATCTTATCTCTTATCTTATCTCTTCTTGCTATTCTTTGGAACTCTGCATTCAGATGCTTACATCTTTCCTTTTCTCCTTTGCTTTTCACTTCTCTTTTTTTCACAGCTATTTGTAAGGCCTCAGCAGACCGCCATTTTGCATTTCTTTTCCATGGGGATCGTCTTGATCCCTGTTTCCTGTACAATGTCACGAACCTCCGTCCATAGTTCTTTAGGCAACTGTCTATCAGATCTAGTCCCTTAAATCTATTTCTCACTTCCACTGTATAATCATAAGGGATTTGATTTAGGTCATACCTGAATGGTCTAGTGGTTTTCCCTACTTTCTTCAATTTAAGTCTGAATTTGGCAATAAGGAGTTCATGGTCTGAGCCACAGTCGGCTCCCGGTCTTGTTTTTGCTGACTGTATAGAGCTTCTCCATCTTTGGCTGCAAAGAACATAATCAATCTGATTTCGGTGTTGACCATCTGGTGGTGTCCACGTGTAGACTCTTCTCTTGTGTTGTTGGAAGAGGGTGTTTGCTATGACCAGTGCATTCTCTTGGCAAAACTCTACTAGCCTTTGCCCTGCCTCATCCTGTACTCCAAGGCCAAATTTGCCTGTTACTCCAGGTGTTTCTTGACTTCCTACTTTTGCATTCCAGTCCCCTATAATGAAAAGAATATCTTTTTTGGGTGTTAGTTCCAAAAGATCTTATAATTCTTCATAGAACCATTCAACTTCAGCTTCTTCAGCGTTACTGAGTGGGGCATAGGCTTGGATTACCGTGATACTGAATTGTTTGCCTTAGAAACGAACAGAGACCATTCTGTCGTTTTTGAGATTGCATCCAAGCACTGCATTTCGGACTCTCTTGTTGGATACGATGGCTACTCCATTTCTTCTAAGGGATTCCTGCCCGCAGTAGTAGATATAATGGTCATCTGAGTTAAATTCACCCATTCCAGTCCATTTTAGTTCTCTGATTCCTAGAATGTTGACGTTCACTCTTGCCATCTCCTGTTTGACCACTTCCGGTTTGCCTTGATTCATGGACCTGACATTCCAGGTTCTTCTGCAATATTGCTCTTTACAGCATCAGACCTTGCTTCTATCACCGGCCACATCCACAACTGGGTATTGCCTTTGCTTTGGCTCCATCCCTTCATTCTTTCTGGAGTTATTTCTCCACTGATCTCCAGTAGCATATTGGGTACCTACTGACCCGGGGAGTTCATTTTTCAGTATCCTATCATTTTGCCTTGTCATACTGTTCATGGGGTTCTCAAGGCAAGAATACTGAAGTGGTGTGCCTTTCCCTTCTCCAGTGGACCACATTCTGTCAGACCTCTCCACCATGACCCGCCCTTCCTGGGTGGCCCCACATGGCATGGCTTAGTTTCATTGAGTTAGACAAGGCTGTGATCTGTGTGATCAGATTGTTTAGTTTTCTGTGATTATGGTTTCAGTGTGTCTGCCCTCTGATGCCCTCTCGCAACACCTACCGTCTTACTTGGGTTTCTCTTACCTTGGACGTGGGGTATCTCTTCAGGGCTGCTCCAGCAAAGCGCAGCCGCTTCTCCTTACCTTGGACGAGGGTTATACCCTCACGGCCACCCCTCCTGATTGTGAATGTGGAGTAGCTCCTTTCGGCCCTCCTGCGCCCACTCTTTGGACGTGGGGTTGCTCCTCCCGGCCGCTGCCCCTGACCTAGACATACTTATATGTAAATAGAATTTAAGGTTTTTTCCTCCAGCTATGTCTAGGGTATTATTTTTAACTTGGTTTATGTTTTCTATGTTTGTCGGGAAAAACAGCAAATTTAGGTGCAACTTCTCTCTTGCATAGCACTGTAATACTAGCCTCTGGCTGAGGACATATTCTTGCAAAGAAATTGAATCCTCACAGCCTCTGCTGTACTTCCAGCCTTTTGAGGGACTGTCTTTCCTGGTTTGGTGTTTATACCTCTCTTTTCTTCTTAAGTGCATGTGTCAGTGGCCCCCCATGCTCACCCCGCTTTCTGTATTTCAGAAGAGGGGTCAAGGTCCTACTCTATTATGAAGTGAAGTGAAGTGAAAGTCGCTCAGTCACGTACAACTCTTTGTGACCCCCATGGACTGTCCATGGAATTCTCCAGGCCAGAATACTAGAGTGGGGAGCCTTTCCCTTCTCCAGGGGATCTTCCCAACCCAGGGATCGAACCCAGGTCTCCCATATTGCAGGCAGAATCTTTACCAGCTGAGCCACAAGGGGAGCCCAAGAATACTTGAGTGGGTAGCCTATCCTTTATCTAGGGCATCTTCCTGATCCAGGAACTGAACTGGGGTCTCCCGCATTGCAGGCAGATAATTTACCAGCTGAGCTATCAGGGAAGCG
The DNA here is from genome assembly GCF_032452875.1 of Bos javanicus. Lineage (NCBI taxonomy): Eukaryota > Metazoa > Chordata > Mammalia > Artiodactyla > Bovidae > Bos > Bos javanicus. Next base: position 16,332,713 of record NC_083889.1, on the reverse strand, counting down.
CATGTTTTCTTCTCTTGCTTTAAGTAAACTGTGTCACTAGAGCCTACTGTGTGTTTTGTCTGTTCGCAGCAACTTAAAATTATGCTCTGGTCTCTTCTGTGGTTGGCACTTATCTGCTTTTTAACCTTAGCTGCACAGCCTGACCACCCAGTCAACAGTGAAACAATTGTATTATTGCTTAAGGGTCTAGTACAGTCTTTTAAATTATTGTATGGTGTTTCAGTCTGTAAATTGCTGCACTTTTATTTAGTTGTATTGATGGACAAATAGGTCATTTCCAATATTATGTTATTACAGAGAGTACTCTAGTATGCAAATGCCTGAATACCTGTACAGTGCTTTTCCAGGGAGCTTCCTAGAAGTGACTTTTCAGGGGCATAAGTAACATGACATTTTAGGTCTACTGCAGACTTTCAAACTACCTTTCCTGGTGGCAGTTTACCTTTTCACGTCTTTCCATTGGTTTGTGCTTTTGTTCTTTTTTCTTTTTTTTGAGCAAGGGTGTTAAAATACAGAGATCTAGTCATATGTCACCTATTTCCTTTGATTTTTAATAAGTCCTTGGTTACCCTAGGATTCTTATTACTTTTTTATATTTGTTTTTGAAGTTAAGTCTTTAGTTAGAATTTTGTTTTTTTGTGTGAATCCCCTGTGAATACTGAAGGACAGTTGTATCTGTCTATTTAGGAATGGAGTTGCCAGTATTAATAGTAACTGGATGTTTAGCTTAATGATGAGACTATTTTCCAGTGTAGTTGCACAGTTTACATTCCCACCAGCAGTGTATGAGTGTTCCAGTATCTGTCTTCACGTCCCTACCAGCGTATATTGTTTTCTGACGTTTTGATTCTAGCCATCCTAGTGGATGTGAAGTGGTGTTTTACTGTGGTATTGATTTGTTTTTCTCTGATGACTATTGTTGAGTATCCTTTGTGTTTTTCAGCCATCTTTATATTTTCTTTGGAGAAAAGATGCTTTGTCCAATTTTACTTCTGTTGTCTTTTTATTATTGAATTGTAAGTTATTTATTTTTTCTAGCGACAAGTCCCTTATGAGATAGACGATTTGCACATTTTTTTCCCTCTCTGTGGATTGGCCTTTCACTTTCCTCATGTGCCCTTTGAAACACAAGAATTTTAAATTCAGATGAAGTCCAATTTATCTATTTTTTCGTTTCTTTTTTTGCATGTGGTAGAATCTATTGACTAATCTATTGTCACAAAATATTGCACTTAAGAGTTTATGATAAGAATATTATAGTTTTAGCATCTGATGTTTAGGTCTTTGATCCATTTTGAGTTAACTGTGGTATACCATCTTATCCAACTTTATTCCATTCGTGTAGATATATAGTTGTCCACGTACCATTTACTGAGAAGACTATTCTTACCCCATTTGAGTGGTCTTGGTACACTTGTTAAAACTAAATAGACCATAGATATATGGGTTAGTTTTGGACTCTTAGTTATTTTTCATTGATCTATATGTCTGTCATTATGCCGGTACCACGGTGTCTTGATGCTTTTTTATAAAGTATGTGCTCAGTTGCTAAGTCGTGTCTGACTCTCTGTGACGCCATGGACTGCCACTTTCCTCTATTCATGGGATTTTTGAGGCAAGAATACTGGAATGAGTTGCTGTTTCCTCCTCCAGGGAATCTTCCCAACCTAGGGATCAAACTCATGTCTCCTACGTCTCTTGCTTTGGCAGGCGGATTCTTCACCACTGAGCCACTTGGGAAGCCTTTTTTTATAAAGAAGGTAATGAAATTTGTCATTTGAATCTTCCAACTTACTCTCTTTATTTTTAGTGATTCGATTTTTTAAATAGATTATTCTCACTCAAAGCTATTATAAAATATTGCTGTCATCCCTGTGCTGGGCAATATATGCTTGTAGCTTATTTTATATATAGTAGTTCATATCTCTTAATCCTCTACCTTTATCTTGCCCCTCCACCCCTCCCTCTCCCAGTTGGTAACCACTAGTTTGTTCTGTTTCTGTTTTGTTAATTCATTTGTTTGTTTCATTTTTTAGATTCTATATTATATTTTAATTTTCTAGAGCCCATATTTTTTAGACTCCATATTTACGTGATAACATACAGTATTTTTTTTCTGATTTATTTCACTAAGCATAATGCCCTCCAGGTCCAACCATGTTGCAGATGGCAAAATTTCATTCTTTTTTAGGTTGAATCATACTGTACATCTTCTTTATCCAGTCATCTGTTAATGGACTTAGATTGAATAATACTCTACATCTTAGTTGAATAATACTCTACATCTTCTTTATCCAGTCATCTGTTAATGGACTTGGATTGCTTCCATGCCTTGGCTATTTTTATAATGCTGGTATGAGGATTGGGGTGTATTTATCTTTTTAAATTAGTGTTTTTGTTTTCTTTTTAAGTTTTTATTCATTGATGGCTGTGCTGGGTCTTCATTGCTGCACACAGGCTTTCTCTAGTTGTGGCGAGTGGGGGCCACTTTCTAGTTGCAGTGCTCGGATTCCTCCTTCGCAGCGGCTTCTGTGGTTGTGGAACATGGGCTCTGGGCGGTGCTGGCTTCAGTAGTTGTGATACATGGGCTCAGTAGCTGTGGTACATGGGCTTCGTTGTCCCGAGGCATTTGGGATCTTCCCAGACCCGAGATGGAACCCGTGCCCTCTGCATTGGCAGGCCAATTCTTAGCCACTGGACTACCAGGGAAGTTCCCAACTTAATCTTTTTCAAGACTGTGTTGTGTATTGTGTGGGTCTCTTGAGTCTCCATATGTTAGGATTAGCTTTTCAGTTTCTATAAGGAAGCCAGCTGGGATTCTGATAGGGATGTTTTGGAATCTATAGATTAATTTGGACAGTTCAGTTCAGTCGCTCAGTCATGTCTGACTCTTTGCAACCCAATGGACTGCAGTACACCAGGCACCAACTCCCGGAGCTTACTCAAACTCAAGTCCATTGAGTCGGTGATGCTGTCATCTTAATAGTGCTTTGTGTTGATCCATGAACACAGGATGTCTTTTCATGTATTTAAACCTTTAATTTCTTCTAGCAGTGTTTCGTTGTTTTCAGAGTATAAGTTTTGTTCTTTTGTTAAATTTATTTCTAAGTATTTTATTCTTTTTCATGTAATTGTGAATGGAATTGTTTTCTTTAATTTTGTTTTCGGTTTGTTCATTTCTATTATGTAGAAACAGCCATTGTTTTTTTAAAGAAAAAATTTTTTTCTTCCAGTTTTATTGGAATATAATTGACATAGAGCACTCTATAAGTTTAAGGTGGACAACATAATGATTTGACAGAGGTACATCATGAAACGATTGTCACAATAAGTTGAGTACACATTCATCATCTCATTTAGATAGAAAATTAAAGAAATAGAAAAGTTTTTTTTCTTGTGATGAAAATTCTTAGGATTTTCATCTTCCTAGCAATTTTTATATATAATGTACAACAGGGTTATTTATATTTATCATGTTGTACATTATATCCCTAGTACTTGTTTGTCTCATAAGTGAAAGTTTGTACCTTTGATTGCCTTCATCCAGTGGTCCCCGCCCCTGCCTTTGGTAACCACAAATATCCCTTTTCCTGGTATGCTTGATCTTGACAGCCTCCACTATGCAAATGTTCATAGGCCCTTTTCTCATAAATCCAAAGATGATCTAACAGCATCTGCTTGCACCTTCCTTCTCACATCTTTCCTGAATGGTAACAGTGATTATTTCAGTCTCTCGCCAGTGACTTCTCATGTCCCAGCAAATGGCGTTGTCCCCAGCGGTGCTGAAAAGATACTCCCAAGGGCCCAGCAGTGATAGCCACAACTAATGCAGACTTGGTAGCACTCTGGTGGGAAGACCTTGAACAGGAGTGATGCCTCCAGGCAGGTGGTACGCTGTCCATCCAGCTCAGGCCAAAGCTTCCAGGGAGCGAGGACGCCTTCAGATGGTAAAGAAGGAAGAAGAGGATGAAAGCTACACTTCAGTGCCGGCTGCCAGACCACAGACACTCAACCGTCCTGGCCAGGAGCTGTTCCGCCAGCTTTTCAGGCAGCTTCGCTACCACGAGTCTTCTGGGCCTCTGGAGACCCTGAGCCGGCTCCGGGAGCTATGCCGCTGGTGGCTGAGGCCAGATGTTCTCTCAAAGGCCCAGATCCTCGAGCTGCTGGTGCTGGAGCAGTTTCTGAGCATCCTGCCAGAGGAGCTCCGGACCTGGGTGCAGCTGCATCACCCTGAGAGTGGTGGGGAGGCTGTGGCCTTGCTGGAAGAGCTTCAGAGGGACTTTGATGAGACACCGTGGAGGGTGAGTGTGAGACAGTGTGCGGCGCCCAGTGAACTCTGCCAGTGAGTCCACTTGTGGGGGGAGGGGCTGGACTTCTGAACCCTCACCACGGAGGAGTTCACGGGAAGCCTTCCCTGCTCATTCCATGGCACCGGAACAGAAAAGAACTGGACCCTCAGCCAAGGACCGTTTAGCAGGCAGCTCCTTCCTCCTTTGCAGGGGAATATAAGCTCCAGGAAGAAGAGGGTCTGCAAGTATCCAAAATAACAGTAATGAGGTTTTGGACACATTGACTTACACAAAGTGTATCTCCACATACCTAACTTGACTTGCTACCCATGTGTAAAGTGGAGGTTATCTCTTGCTCAGAAGTAGGAAAGTTAGTGTCAGGATCCTTGGTTTCTAAATACATATTGATGAGACCTAGAAGAGCAGTCTACATGTGTCATCTTATCTCTTTCTCAGTAAACTTTTGAAGATTTGTTCTGTGCGGGGGAGATGGGATAGATGAATGGTGAGGGGCAGCCTGGGGCTAGGAACATCCTTGAGTGCCTGCCATGGGCCCGTCCTGCGCTTGGTGCTGGGGGACGGAGCTGACAGTCCCGGGGCTGGCGGCGGAGCAGCGGAGCAGTTCAAGTGCACCCGTGAGCTCCTCTGCCCCACACAGGCCCGCCTCTCGGTGCTTCTCCTACCTTTGAGGTTTTTGTGTTTAAGGAGTATTTTATCATTTTTGTAGGCTTTTAAAAATTTTTATATAATGTGTGTAATTCTTCATATATGATTCATTCATGCATAAATGAAGGTTATGTTTAAGATTTATGAAACAAAAGTTTAAGACACTTTTCCCCTAAAAGTAAAATAAAAATTGGATCAATAAATCCTCTGAATGTGGTCTCTGACATGGTCTACCAGCAGTATATGGTAACAGATGTTAAAAGAGAAAACCTCTTTGCTCAGTATTGGGTACTATTTTTTAAAATCTGAAAGAACATTTATAATTTTTACCAAAAACAATGAGATGTTCAAAATGACCTAAAGATAACTTTTAAAGCAAATAAGGTACACAGTAGGTACAAAATTGTGGCTCTAGTATATTCAAATCAGGTAGGACAAAGTGTGTGGTTTAAAAATCGATGAAAACATAGTCAAATGAGCAGAAAGGGGTTATCTGGTTGAAAGTTAGTTAGGAATTTGAAAACAGAAAACAGGCTGATAAAAAGCCTACCAAATTCTAAAAAATGAGCAGAAATACTCAAGATGCATATGAAATTACAGAATCCCCTTATAGTTTATCAGACTTACCAAAATGTGAGAAACTGGTGCCTGAGAGTTTGTCCTTAAAGTCATTTGTGCTGTTGTTGCTTTATTTTCCCTTTGGTGGGATTTGGGAGGAATAGGAGATAAATTGCTGTGATGGCTGTATCCTCTTCAGGCTGTAGCTGTGTCTTAGATATTTAATGGCCTCAGGCTAAGATCCATCCAAATCAGTACAGAGAATGTTTTGGCCACAGGACCAGAAAAACCTAAAGTTCATTGACTGCAGCTTCCTATGCTCACTTCTGTGTCAGGAGTAGCCTTACCTCCAGAGACCAGGACTTTTGAAGTCCCAGCACAAAGGCTGCGTCTCCAGGTCTCGGCTTGCGTGGGCACTGCCCATTTTTTTTGCTCCTGAGACCTTTTCTTGTGTGCGTCTATAGCTGGCACTCACAGTTAGCATTGCTGCTCCAGTGGTATTATTCTTTCACTCAGGTTTACAGTCTGGGAGTCTTGCTGCCTTTTTGAGGTCACTTGGCATAGTATTACCTAGAGCAGTGTCTGACACTTGGTAGATATTATCCGGCTGCATCTCTGCTGTCAACCATTATCAGTTTACCTCTCAGGGAGGAATCTCTTCTCTCATTTCTAAGTTCCAGGCCAGGGGTGGGGCTGAGGGCTAGGGGGCAGGTATCACTGTAGCACCCAAGGTTGGAACAGCAGTACTGTCACTGACCAACCAGGCGCTTTCCTGTGTCGAGTGAGAATCCGGCTCTACCTGTCTCTGCATGGCCCTTATTAGAGCCCAGGGAGGTGGAGGGGTGAGGGGGATCCTTCCTGGGCTTTCTGGTCCTCCTTTCTGTTCTGCCTGTAGGTAATAAAGGGCCCAGCTCACCGTTTCCTGGGCCTCTGCCTTTTAGAGATCAGCCGGGTGGCCTGTTCTCTGCGTGTGCTTTCTGATTCCTACAGGGATCCTCTCACAACATTTTCTTCTTGCCAGGACCCAGCCCCTGCCCAGAGCCCAGATGTGCATTGGATGGGCACAGGAGCCCTGCGAGCCGCACAGATATGGCCCCCTGCTTCACCTCTCAGGAGCGGCTCGGCTCTGGGGGACCACCTGCAGCCTCCCTATGAAATAGGAGTGCGTGACTTCCTGGCTGGGCAACCCGGTACTTGCTGCCCGGCTCTAAGATCCCAGCCTGTGCCACACTTCCCGAACCTCCTATGATACCGTCTTTCCACCCTCTGTCCTCTCACTAGAATCCCTTCTGTCCTGGCCTTGAGCTCTGTGTCCTTTTTATCCTTCTGTGACCCACGTGTACCTGACTTTTCCTCCCATTGCACCCCCTGCTCCCTGACCCCAGCAGACATGGGGGAAATTTGAAATGGGCATTTAAAACAGCCCATACCTGCTTGCGGGGCCCAGGAGTCCTCTATGTGGGGGGAAGAGTGGGCTTCTCAGTGGGACACTGGAACCGGGCTGCCCTTTCTCACAGCTCTTTCTTCTTCAGATCCTCCTGCTGCACAGGTGCCTGCCCTTTGCCCGAAGGAGGGATGCGCAGACAACCAGGTGACAGCCCAGCCTCAGGTGAGCCACAGGACCTTTGAGCCTTCCTGCTGTCCCACCGTTGCTGCCTAATGGGGTAGCTGCAGCTCTCCCTTGTCCTGGGTCTTTCTGTCCAGTGACCTCACATCCCAGAGACCAGATTCTCCCCCTGGAGCCCAGAGCTCTTGTGCTGGGTGATTACCTTCCCTTTCACCTTGACCAGATCCATCCTGTACTCAGAGCCAGCCCCACTTCCCCACTCTAAAAGCTGGGAGCTGTGGAGTGGTTCTCAGGCATCGGACTGTGTTTTTTCCAGGGGACTATGACTTTCAAGGATGTGGAGGTGACCTTCTCCCAGGATGAGTGGGGATTGCTGGACGCTTCTCAGAGGAACCTGTACAGGGATGTGATGCTAGAGAATTATGGAAACATGGCTTCTGTGGGTAAGGTGTCACTGTCACCATCTTCCGCCTGCCTCTAGTTCTGCCTCCATAGTTCTCATTGTGGTGTCAGGAAGGGGTCCTGACCTGAGTCTGGGTCCTGTCTGTCTCACTACTAACCAAATCACTTAATCCATTACTTCAGTCTTCCTCCTTAAAAATGGGGATATATTGCCTGTCCTGCTGAGATACTGTAAAAAATTAAAAGTCGTATGTGTCAAGTTCCTGGTTTATTCAGGCCTCAAAAAAAAGTTAGCTGATTTATCTGATTGAGTTGTCACTTGTTGTCACTTGGTTCTGGAGAATCCTAGCAGTCCTTTTGTCTGTGCCTTATCTCATCTCAAGCTGGTTTTGGAAAAGGCAGAGGAACCAGAGATCAAATTGCCAACATCTGCTGGATCATTGAAAAAGCAAGAGAGTTCCAGAAAAACATCTATTTCTGCTTTATTGACTATGCCAAAGCCTTTGACCATGTGGATCACAATAAACTGTGGAAAATTCTGAAAGAGATGGGAATACCAGACCACCTGACTTGCCTCTTGAGAAATCTGTATGCAGGTCAGGAAGCAACAGTTAGAACTGGACATGGAACAACAGATTGATTCCAGATAGGAAAAGGAGTACATCAAGGCTGTATATTATCACCCTGCTTATTTAACTTCTATGCAGAGTACATCATGAGAAACGCTGGGCTGGAAGAAGCACAAGCTGGAATCAAGATTGCCGGGAGAAATCTCAGTAACCTCAGATATGCAGATGACACCACCCTTATGGCAGAAAGTGAAGAACTAAAGAGCCTCTTGATGAAAGTGAAAGAAGAGAGTGAAAAAGTTGGCTTAAAGCTCAGCATTCAGAAAACTAACATTATTGCATCTGGTCCCATCACTTCATGGCAAATAGATGGGGAAACAGTGGAATCAGTGGCTGAGTTTTATTTTTGGGGGGTCCAAAATCACTGTAGATGGTGATTGCAGCCATGAAATTAAAAGACGCTTACTCCTTGGAAGGAAAGTTATGACCAACCTAGACAGCATATTAAAAAGCAGAGACATTTCTTTGTTGACAAAGGCCCGTCTAGTCAAGGCTATTGTTTTTCCAGTAGTCATGTGTGGATGTGAGAGTTGGACTATAAAGAAAGCTGAGCGCCGAAGAATTGATGCCTTTCAACTGTGGTGTTGCAGAAGACTCTTGAGAGTCCCTTGGACTGCAAGGAGGTCCAACCAGTCCATCCTAAAGGAGATCAATCCTGGGTGTTCATTGGAAGGACTGATGTTGAAGCTGAAACTCCAATACTTTGGCCACCTGACGTGAAGAGCTGACTCATTTGAAATGACCCTGATGCTTGGAAAGATTGAGGGCAGGAGGAGAAGGGGATGACAGAGGATGAGATGGTTGGATGGCATCACCAACTCAGTGGACATGAGTTTGGATAAACTCCGGGAATTGGTGATGGACAGGGAGGCCTGGCGTGCTGCGGTTCATGGGTTCGCAAAGGGTCAGAGATGACTTGAGTGACTGAACTGAACTGAACTATCTTGTCTCTGCTCAGAACTGTCAGAAAGAAATCCCTGTCTGGGCATCCTGCCCTGACTTTCTCCACTGGCCTCCTGGGCTTCCCCTCCTCCCCATCAGGAGCTCAGTCCTGAGAGGGTCCTGGAGAGTAGTTCTGCCTGGTTCATCTACTGTCCAGTCACATCCCCTTCTTTTCTCTTCTGCAGTGGGGCCATTCACCAAACCTGCTCTCATCTCCTGGCTGGAGGCAAGGGAGCCATGGGGCCTGAATGTCCAGGGAGTTCAGTTTAAGGGGAATCCAGGTGCTGCCCCTGCAGGTGAGTTCCAGAGAAATGACCAGGTCTTGCTCCTTTCACATCTGCTCTTCTGTTTCTTAAGGTCTTTTACACTACGAAAATCGTGGGAGACTCTTTCTGTTGTTTGCTAGAAGGAAGAGCCTTAGCAGTGTTGCTAATAAATGTTGGGTGCTTGGGCTTCTCCCCTCCAGAGTGGCCTCTTAGATGTTGGTTTTCAGCCTTTCCCCTCACCCAGAAGCCCTCTCAGGAGCAGCTCTTGCCCACAGGACAGCATCACTATCATCTTGTCCATTCACTGATGCTCCTCCTCAGCCCTGTACTGCTCTGCCCTTCCTGCTCCTGGCACCCCCTCATCCCACTTTTGCTGCTGTTCTTTGCTTGGTCCTTCCCCTGTGGTCAGCTTGCAGCCCTTGCAGCCAGCTCTCCTCAAGCCCTTCCTCTCAGCTCTTGAGGACCTTCCTGTCATGTGTGCGTGTCATGCTTCCTCTCCCCTCTCTTGCTGTTTAACACTCCCTTCTCAACCCTTTCGGTTTTCCCCTGGATTTGATCCCTGCATGTGGCCAGCTGGTGTACCCATCTTGCTTCTGCTCTCCCCTTTCTGTCATCCGGAATACCCCTCCATGTTTTGCCTTATCCCTGACTGTTTTTGTAAAGCTACTGGCAGTCAGGCAAAAGCCTCACCACCTAAGTTCATGACATTTTTTGGTCCCTTGGTGCTTTCTGTATTTCCAAGTATGGGAAAAGGGAACATTCTTTAGTCCCCCCTCCGCCCCCACCTTTTTTTTTAAACCACACCTAGTGGCTTATGGGATCTCAGTCCCCTTACCAGGGATTGAACGTGGGCCATGGCAGTGAAAGCCTGGAATTCTAACCACTGGGCAACCAGGGCACTCCCAAGAATAGTACATTCTCTTATGTTTTATTTGTGTCAGGAGATGAGCTCCATGTGAAAACAGACAAGTTCATCTTAAAACCTGAACCTTTGGAAGAAGCAGTAACCTTAGCCATGCCATCAGGATGTCATGGTGCAGCGACTGTTTCTGAGGGACCAGGGCTCAGAGAATCCATTGCACAGAAGAGCGGGTTAAAGGAACGATGTGGAAACCCCACACAAGTGAGAGTTAAGAAAGAAGAGACCAATTCCAGCCATGGGGCAGGGAAAGACTGCGAAGATTCAGGAAGAAGTAATAGTCTTCATCTAAGACATATTACGTATTTAAGAGGACCCAGAAGAAAGCAGTCCCTTAAACATGGCTATGGCAAACACTTCAGGGGAAGTTCCTACCACTATGACTATAAGGAGTATGGGAAAGGGCTCAGACGCATGATGGGTGGGTTCAGCCTACATCAGAGAATTCATGCTGGACTGAAAGGCAAGGCCAAGGATGCGCATGGGAAGGACTTCAGCCTTAGTTCCCATCACCAACACGGGCAGAATCTTCACGTGGTGGGGACGCTGTATAAGTGCAGCGACTGCGGGAGGACCTTCAGTCGTAGCTCCCACCTTGTATGTCATCAGAGACTCCACACTCAAGAGAAGCCTTTTAAATGCAGGGCATGTGGGAAAGCCTTCAGGTGGAGCTCGAACCGGGTGAGACATGAGAAAATTCACACCAGACTGAAACCGTATAAGTGCAGTTTATGTGACAAAGCCTTCCGTCGCATGTCTGTCTACCGCCTGCACCAGGAAACCCATGCTAAGCAGAAATATCTTGAATCTACTCAGGATGAAGAAGCTCTGACCTGTGATTCAGATTTTGATCATCATTTGAGAGACCAAAGTGGGGAGAGACTCTTTGACTGCAGCCAGTGTAGGAAATCCTTCCACTGTAAATCATACATTCTTGAACATCAAAGGATTCACACCCAGGAGAAACCCTATAAATGTCCCAAATGCAGGAAAACATTTAGGTGGAGGTCCAACTTCACTCGTCACATGAGACTGCACCAGGAAGAGAAGTTCTATGACCTGGACAAATGTAGAGAAGAGTTGAGGCAGACCTCCAACTCCAGCCAGCCCCAGAGCGCCCCCACCATGGAAAAAGCTCTTGTGTGTCAGCAGTGTGGGAAAACTTTCATTCGAAAGAAGACTCTCATCAATCATCAGAGAATTCACACAGGCGAGAAACCATACCGATGCCACGAATGTGCAGAAGAGTTTCCTCACAGGTCGGCCTACATTGTTCATAAGAGGCAGCATGCCACCAAAAGAAAACCTGAGGACGCACCCTCGTTTAGTCATGATAGAGCGTTCCAAGTTCCTCAGACCAGTCCCACCACAGAGGAGCCCTACAAATGCAGCCAGTGTGGCAAAGTCTTCCGCAATCATTCGTTCCTCCTCATCCATCAGAGAGTTCATACCAGGGAGAAGCCTTATAAGTGCAAAGAGTGTGGGAAATCTTTCAGATGGAGTTCTAACCTCTCCCGACATCAGAGGACTCACTCTTTGGGAAAACTGGATGAGTACTCTGAAAGCGAAGATGCTCTAAATCTTCAGTCACAAGTCCTCACTGGTGCAAAACCTTTTCAGTGCCAAGAATGTGGGAAAAACTTTACACGTAAAAGAAGTCTTTTAGATCATGAGGGAATACACAGTGGAGAGAAGCGCTATAAATGTAACCTGTGTGGGAAATCTTATGACAGAAATTATCGCCTTGTTAATCATCAGAGAATCCACACTAAAGAGAGACCGTTTAAATGTCAGTGCTGTGGGAAAGATTTCATTGGAAAACATACCCTCTCCATTCATCAGAGAAAACACATCAGAGCAGCCCAGTCTGAAAATGGTGTGGCTGGGCTGTCTTCCTGCCAGGAGACAGGGGTAAAGTTACATGAATTAAAATCAGGTCAGGAGAATCCTCTTGAAGATGATGAGAAAACTTGTGATCAGAGATCTGAACTCCCTGGACTCCAGGACATACCCACTCGGGGAAAGTGCCACAAATGTAGCACATGTGGGAAAACTTTTAGCAAGAGCTCACAACTCATCAGCCACAAGAGATTCCATACTCGGGAGAGGCCCTTCAAATGCAGAGTGTGTGGGAAGACCTTTAGGTGGTCTTCAAACTTGGCTCGGCATATGAAAAACCATATTAGAGATTAACTTGTGGTCTAACAGTTGGGGAGAGGGGGTCCTGGTTATCCTACTGGAGAACCCCTGATGGTAGGGGATGTGGGGCAGACCTTCACAGAGTGCCCAATCCTTATTTGGAAGCTTGTGGCAGAGAATCCTGAGGATTCAAAAATGTAGGGCAGCTCCATCCTACTGCTGGAAAATGAGATGCTGGGGAAGAGCCTCAGTGCATTCCAGAAGGAGGTTTGGGCCCCTTGGAGTGGGCTTCACACTATGGCCTGGAGTTTCCCCCCAGCCAGATTTTCTTCTGTAACTCTGAAGGGAGAGACCATTGTTCTTCGTGATGGTTCAACAGAATGTCCATGGCATGGTAGGCTGTGGCTGCTGGGAAGGGTCCAGTTGGAGCCTTAGTTTGCCTTTGAGTGTGACTTACAATGGTGTCTAGTCCATTTGACCTAAAAAGCACCACCAGCAGCAAGAACTAGTGTCTCCAGATACCTCCAGGGGAGTTCCGGCTGTGCCTTCAATCTTCACAGCTGACTTTGGGTCTTTGCTGTGGGCATAACAGTTTGTCTCAGCTGCAAGTGGAGGAGAACAGGGTCCTGGGCTTGATCATCTGGAGAATGAAGCTCTCCCATCGCCAGCTCCATCCCCCAGGTCTGAATGGACAGCAGCGGTCCATCTGCTAAATGAGCGCATCAGGCATCTTCCATATGCCAGGCCCTGTCGTGTGGGCCAGAGACCCAGCAGGGGACTGGAGCAAAAAAGTCTGCCATCTTGGATCTTTACAGACAATAAGCAAATGAGATATGTAGTATTTGGGGTGATGATATGTGTTGTGGATGGAATGAATCAGCAGAGTGAGAGGGAATGCTGGGTTGGAAGGTGGATTGGGATTTTAAATAGGCTGGTCAGGGAGGGTGTCAACTGAGGAGGTCAGATTTGAACAAGGACCCAAAGGAGATCATGGAGGAAACCACGTAGATCCCTTGTTCCTACTCAGGAGCCTTCACAGGAGGTAGTCTCCTTAGGGAATGGCCCGTAGGCCCCTGAACCAGAGTGAAGTGAGCCATCTGGAAGCGAGAAGCCCAGAAAGGTAGATGGCCAAGCCAGGTGAGCATCATGGGTCCTTGCTGGGCCTTGGCTTCCTCAGAGGGGAACTTTTGGACAGTTTTGAGTAGAGGATTATGGTCTGAATCTGAACCATTACAGAATGTAGTTCAGACTCAGAGTCTCACGTGTTGAGGGCCCAAGGTCATGGGAAGGGCCTCAGAGTCATCAGGTGTGTGTTCCTGGCTTGCTATACCTTTTCTTGGCAGGATGATCTTGGGTGAATCACTGAACATTGGCATCTAAAATTAGAGTGGCTGACTCTGCTACCCAGCTCTTGGGATTGGTGAAAAGGAGGCTTGACTTACTAAGATTCTGGGTTAGGAGTCTGATCTCTAGACCAGAGCTTCACTGAGCTGTAGGTCCCATGTCAGTTGACACTATAGACACAGAAATACCCCTTTTCTGTCCATCTTTTCATCCCCCTGCTCCTTGTGCCACCTGGTACTTCATAGAGTTCCTGCCCCAGTAGGGGTGTTTCTACTGCCATTTTTATAAAATGATAAATATTTATTTTTAAACATTCAAGTCAGATTTTTAAAAATGTAAAGAGTGAAGTAAAAGTCAACAGAAATCCCTCTGTACTGAGGTATAAACCTTTAATATTTTGGGATTGTACTGATGCAGTCTGAGTTTTAAAATAATCATATAAGTAGTATATGATTATGATAGAAATATTAGTATGTACAGATTCACTAAAAGGAAAAGTCTGACTACTTGGAGCTAACTACTAAACATTTTGGCGTAATCAGTGTTGAATTTAACTTCATTAGTCTTCCCTGAACGCCCCTGGGCTGACCTGACTCGGGCTGTTCCTTTCACGTGGAGTGCCACGCTCCTGTCTGATCTGGCCCAGGTCTCCACTCTTTCAGTCCCAGCCTTCCCTGACCCTTGTCCCTCTAGGCATTCTCCTCTGGTCCCACCTCTCCTCGTGCCTGTATATTGCTCTGTTGGGTGTTGTCTGGGTTTCCAAAAGTTATTCCCATTATTGTAGCCAGACTGAGTACTCCAGAAGCCAGGTTTGGGTGTTTTTTTTCCAGGCAGAGTAGATTTTGCACAAAGTTGCCTCTTTGAAGGAATGTAGAACTGAATTCATTATTTTAGCTAAGTCAGGATTGGAACTTTTCGAAGGTGTTTGTGAGTGAAATGTTGACTGGAGACTGCCCACAAGCGTGCCTGCTACTTGGGAGCCCAGCCACTGGTGTCTCCGAGCCAGAGGGGACCCAGTTGACTGCCTTGGCCATCTGTGCTCACCTCACACCTGGCCTGGCCTGGAGAACATACCCCTTCTTCCAAACCTGGCCCGCGTTCTCCCACTCCCTGGGAGGAACTGAAATTAGGGCTCGTGGGAGCCAGATGGGCTGGGACTCCACAGAGGGGTGGATATCAGGAGATGTTTCAGGCAAGTGTTCAGTGTGGTTGGTCTCACCCTTGCTGACAGAACCTGTCAGTCCAGGCAGAGGTGAGTGTAGAGAAGAACGTGCAGGAAATGTAAATTGATGTGGATCATCTTATACTCATGAAGTTGGCTAATTTTTAGAAGCCCTTGTGTGGGTAAGTGTATGGTACATGGGAACTCACTGCTGTGGGAATGGAAATTGTGACAACTGCTGTGCCAAGCAATATGTAAAATCTGGTAAAATTGTGTATATTCTGCCACCCAGAATTCTACTCCTGGATAAACCCTAAAGTAACTCCATTTGAAGAAGGAAATGTGTCTCTGACTATTCATTGCAGTACTGTGTAGATAGCAAGATTAGGAGAAGCCTAAATTTCCATCAGCAGAAGAACAGGTTGTTTTTGGTAAGTGAATATGAAAGAACTAGAGTTACATCTTTCAACATAGGTGAATCAAAAATGATGCAGAGAAAGCTGGAGAAGCTGCACACCATTTATGTAAAGTTAAACATACTGTGTATCTGTGGGCACATTATTTAAACTTACTCGTGTTTCACTTGTTCAGTAAAATGAGATAGTAGTGCCAACCTCACCGGGTGATGGGGGAGGGGGACAGTTAATGAACTAATGCATGTAAACTGCTTAGAATAGTGGCGGGCATGTAAGCATTGTTGGCATAAGGTAGCCAGTGTTACTGTTTTACACAATAATATATTTCCTGTGATTCAAGTTATATGAGATGAAGAGTGTAAAATCCTGTGTTAGAATGATGTGTGAAAGCCATGCTCTGCCTTCCCAGAGCAGGAGTTGCTGATGGAAGCAGGGAGGGTACATGGAGGTTTCAGTTGTGTTTTCTTTCTTTTAAAATGTTGATGTAGTTGGGTCCGCATGTTGATTTAATGGGATATGTGATGGGTTCTTTTCTAACTGTGTGTTTAAGATATCTCAAAATAAAAGTATTTTTAAGCATGGGCTCTGCCATTTCATGGTTTTTTAGAAATCCTGGCTCTGCCATTTATGTGGTGTTTCCTAGAGCAGGCCATCCCTTCTCTCAAGGCTTCAGGTTCCGTGCCTACAGAAATGGAGGGCAGCACAAGTGGCTCCTAGTCAAGGAGTGGATCGACAGGTCTGGAACATCCCCAGCGGTAAACCAGGCAGCAGCTAGAAAGAGTGGGGATGTTCTCCATGTACTGACATGTAATCTTCAAGACCTGCAGTTTAATTTAAAAGGATGTTATACGCTGTGTCTCCTTTAATTCCTCCTTGCCTAAAAATAACAAGTGATATCAGAAGCTGTAGCCTGGGATCCTGTGGATGGAAGATGGTTCATCATCCATTGCTCTTTTTTCGGGTAGTGAGTAGGTTTACACACCAAACACCCTTCTTTTTAAGTTAATGCTAAGCCAGCTAAGAAGAGCAAAGAGGCTGAACCTTTTATCAGCCAGGTTATAGTCAGGAGCCAGAAACCATGTCAGTTATTTTAACAAAAAATTTGCAGAGAATTTTTCGCTAGATCTCTCTAAGTAAAAAGGCAAAAAGAGAAAGCTAAGGTATCATGGAGGTAGTTACTGTGAGGAGCTACCACCCACAACTGGAGGAGCTGAGAGAGAACCTGGCCTCATTGTGGATGTTTGACCACCGACGGATTTCAGGCTCTGCCCGCATTTTGCCTTGCATCTGGACAAGCTGAAAAGAAATCCCAAGCACACCGTCTCAGCTTTCAAGATGACCAGGTTTATGCCAACCCTGAGCTTTTCAGTTGTACTGGAATCCTCACCCCTAACCACAATAAAAACCAGAGCCACTCACCCCTCCTTTTTTCAAGGCAAACCACCTGACTTTGGTACCTGTCCTGCTGTCACCACGGACCCTCATTGTGTGAATAATAAACTTTCATAACCTTTTGATATGTTGTGATGTCATTAGTTCCAGCATCTGAACCAGTTTTAGATGGTGGTATTGTATTGATTCCACCTCTACAGGGCAAGCTACAAAGCGGGAACCAAGAGGAGTGGTTTGAACTGTTAAAAGATTAGGTAGACATTGCAAGTGAACCCCTGTGGGACTGAATTCAGACCTGTGAGAAGGAGAGCACAGCTGGGCCGGACTCTCCTGCTACTACCAGAAGGAATTGCCGCAGAAGGAAGAAGCATTGGGAACAGAAAGCAGTGCCCACCAAAAGCAAGAAGGAACAAGTCTCCTCTTCCTCCTATGTTAGGATTCACCAGAGGATCGGAATCAATAGGATATGTGTGTGTGTATATAAATAGAATAAAATTGGCTCATGTGGTCCAAAATTCGCTGAGTGGGCCAGCAGGTTGGAGATCCAGGAGAGCCCATATTCCAGTTCCGCCCAAAGGCTGTTTGCAGTAGAACCTGAAAGAGCTGATGTTGCGGGTGAAGTTGGTAGACAGTCTGCTAGAGTATTCTTGGTTGCCTGGGAAGGCCAGTCTTTGTTTTATTCCAGCATTCAACTGATAAGAACAGGCCTGTCCACATTATGGACAGTAATCTGCTTTACTCACACAGCCCACCAATTTAAGTGTTAATCGCATCCAAAAAAACACCCTTACAGAGTAATATCTGACCTAATGTTTGTGGCCTAGACAAGCTGGCACACAAAATGAGTCATCACATCCTCCAGTATTGAAGCTTCTCTCTCGTACTCATTGATTGCAGAACCTAATGAAACCAGCAGGCAAGGCAGAGACGAGGATTGCAGAATTCCAATCCCGTCATCACAGAGCATCTCTAGAAGGGCAGGTTTGAAGCAGAAAGATAATAAGCTAATAAATGATGCAACTTTGCTGAAGTATTTTTAAAATTCCTAGGATATTTGACTTAAAATTTTGAGGCTGATAATACTTGTTGAGGAAATTTTGTGTTAAATTGTAGACAGATGGTCACTTAAAGGTGTGAATTATGTCATCAGTTGGTTTTACCCATTGACGTAATAGCTGTTGACTGACCTTATCTTGCTGTAATGAACTCAATGAAAGTCTCAGGAAGAGTTTCTCAAAATTAAGAACACAGTTAAGAGTATTCCTCTTCATGAACATTTATTTTACAAGGTTCAATAAATTAATAAATTTAATAAGGGAAATCTGTGACTTTAACCAGAGAAGGCATTGGCACCCCACTCCAGTACTCTTGCCTGGAAAATCCCATGGACAGCGGAGCCTGGTGGGCTGCAATCCGTGGGGTCGCTAGGAGTCGGACACAACTGAGCGACTTCCCTTTCACTTTTCACTTTCATGCACTGGAGAAGGAAATGGCAGCCCACTCCAGTGTTCTTGCCTGGAGAATCCCAGGGACGGGGGAGCCTGGTGGGCTTCCATCTATGGGGTCACACAGAGTTGGACATGACTGAAGTGACTTAGCAGCAGGAGCAGTGACTTTAACAAAACACAGCATGGAATCCAGATTTGCCTCAAATGGAGCAGTGACCTGGATAAGACCCCAACAGAGCACAGGGGAAACCAGACAGTGGAGTCTTAGAACCAATTAAAAAGGCAAAAAGGCAAGGATGCTTCCATTTACATTCATGATTGAGGTATCTTTGTTGCCCAAATGACCTGGGAGCACATCAGTTCATGCCTTTCACTATTAAATCTGTATCAGATCTTTCACTATTAAATCACTATTAAAGGCAAGGAGAACGTGTACATCTCAGGTGTACAGGTTAAGATTCATAGGATATTAATGTGGTTTCAATAGATGGTTCCTATTGGTGTGAATTAAAGAATCTGATAAATATATTGAATAGAGGTAGAAAAAATTGGTCTAAGTATGGGTGTTTTCCCTCTGCAACTTAAGATTTGAATGAGAGCAGAAAACAGACTGCCTTCAGATACATCATTGTGGCTTATTTAAAATGGCCATGGAAGATTCTCCCTTGGTGAGAGTCAGTCCAAGGAGGCATTACGTATATAGAACAATACTAAGTACTGACATCAGCAATCCAAGAGAAACGTGCTTTTAGAGTCACGCAGATATTTCCACATAATAGTTGGACACATGAATCTTAATTCACGTAGAAGTATAAAGTTGTTGGGAAAATCCACAGGTTTTCCTTCTTGGTCCATTTACAATTAATTATATACATTTAAATGTTCTATCATCAGATCCACAGCTGAGAAGCTTATTCTGTCAAGGTGCAGTCTAATGTGAACATAAGCAGGAACTTTTATGTCTTAAGGCTGATTCATGTGAACATATGGCAAAAACCACCACAATATTGTAATTAGCCTCCAATTAAAAAGTCACGTGAGAAAAAAAGAAATAGAAGTTATATATAAGCAGAAAGTCTAGTCTGAGTCCACATGGGCGCTGGCACAGCCAGGAACCGCGCGGGTCGCCATGGTGGAGCTGCAGCAGCTCCGAGTGCAGGAGACAGTGGACTCCATGGTGAAGAGTCTGGAGAGGGAAAATATCTGGAAGATGCAGGGCCTCATGCTCCGGTGCAGCACTGGCTGTTGCAAAGACAGCCAGGCGTCCATGCAGCAAGTGCACCAGTGCATTGAGCACTGCCATGCATCTCTGGCTCAAGCCCAGGCCCTGGTGACCAGCGAGTTGGAGAAGTTCCAGGACCGCCTGGCCTGGTGCACTACATACTGCAGTGACAAAGCCAAAGATTCAATAGATGTGGGGAGTGAGGAGCTTCAGGTGAAGTGGCGGCTGGAGACCTGCGTGACCAAGTATGGATGATCATGTGAACCTCATCCCAACCATGACCAGGAAGGTGAAGGAATCTCTCTCATCCATTGGGAAATAGCTGTCTGCTAGTGGCCATCAGGGGTGAGGGCAGGAATCGATTTAAAAAGAGGAATGGGGATTTGGGTCTTTTAAGGAAAGCTGATGAATGAGGAAATTAAGGATGGCAGCAAGTCTGAGGCCTGTGTTTCTTTGCTCTGAACGCTGGTTCCTTTGTGTTTCAATCCTAGAAAGTGAAGTGGAAAAACAACTAAAATTTGGGTCACAGATAGCTCAGGAGGTTTTTTGTGAGCCTGAATTTCATGTGGCAAGTGCTTCTGTTGGCAATAGGGAGTCTCCCTTGTACCACACCAGGGCCCAGATTCTCTTACTGTACCGGTACCAAGAGGCTGGCAGGTTCATCGAACCTGCTTATGGTCTAGTGGACTATGAGAAGAGGTGTTTCTGTTTGTTGCCCACCTGCTGTTTACCAGAAGGATCACTACAACTTTTCCCACAAATTAATAAAACCCATGCAGTCACTAATTTAGAAAGGGACAGGGGGTTTCTAGGGATTTTGTTTTGCTTGGTTTTGTTTCATAGACAAGGGCATGATGTTAATTTAAGATGTAAAGTTGGGAGAGGCAGTTTGGATAAAAACTTTGAAAGGGTCCCTGCAGGTACTCATTTCTGACCATCAAGATGTGGCTGTGTATTTCTTAAAATTTTCACACTACATTTTTCAGCATTTGTCTCTAGAGCTGAGTTTCTTGGGAGCACCATATAATGGGATCTTGTGTTTTAATCCATCTAGCCACCCTGTCTTTTGGTTGGTGAATTTAATTCACCTAAAATTTAGGATAGTTACTGATATATGAAGACTTATGACTGCCGTTGTATCTTTTGTTTTTTGGTTGCTTTATATTTCTGTTGTTTCTTCTCCCTTGTGTTTCTGTCTCCAACTCTCTGAAAGATTCCATATGCAACTGGTATGGCTGCTGCTGCTGCTGCTAAGTCGCTTCAGTCGTGTCCGACTCTGTGCGACCCTACAGACGGCAGCCCACCAGGCTCCCCCATCCCTGGGATTCTCCAGGCAAGAACACTGAGTGGGTTGCCATTTCCTTCTCCAATGCATGAAAGTGAAAAGTGAAAGTGAAGTCACTCAATCTGACTCTTCACGACCCCATGGACTGCAGCCTACTAGGCTCCTCCGTCCATGGGATTTTCCAGGCAAGAAGACTGGAGTAGGGTGCCATCGCCTTCTCCGATTGGTGTGGCAGAGGCCACTAAATGTTCCCTATGGTTTGGATTCCTTTCATTTTCAATGGTAGAAGGCTTATCTCTTTATAGGACTACTGAAGTGAAAGACTCTAGGTCCCAGCCTTTTTTCAGTGTATACCCTCATCATTTTCTGAATAATCATATATTTTTTTGAAACAGGAAACACGTAGTAGCCAAAGACTAACACACTGGACATTATTTTTTTAATTATCTAAAATAATTATATGTATATAAGATGATAAAAAGAATTGAAGAAAGCCTTCAAAATTAGATTTTGAGAAATTTTAAAGATCAAACCAGGTCATGATTAGTGTCCGGCTGGAGGCCTCTGAGGATCCTGTGGAGCATCCTGTGAGTAAGGCTAACCACCTGGAAGATGACTTTCTCGGGGCTGAAGGATGTCAGCTTCAGGGACAAATCATGAAAGTAGGAAAGCCCCTGCGCTGGGACAGTGCCTTGTGGGGAGGGGAACGTAGCGGGCAGTGGCTGAGGGGGTGGTATGGATGGCCTGCAAAGTGGAGGAGGGCCTATATCTGGCAGCGATGCAGGTCTGTTGAGAGTAGCAGGCACCTGGTCAGCACCTGGAGAGTAGCCAGGGCTCTTTGGGCCACTTTTTCTCGGAGAGGCAGAAGCAGGGGATGCTACTGGACCCCATGTCTGTGTAGGGACAATAGGTGGGCCTCTGGGACAGGGGGGAACCACATCCCCAGCCCCGCATCCAGATGGGGGTTCACATGCCAGGTTCAGCAGACAAGCAGGAGACAGTGCTGGCGGATCTGGCTTCCACGTGGGGTAGGTGACTTGTGCTGTGACTTCATTTACCCACATAAATGTGGGTAGAGGCCTGTTCTTTGACCCCACCTGACTTCTAGACATCTACAGGAGGGGAGAGAAAACCTTAGTGAGTTCTCCATCAGTGGGCAATGGAGGCATCCACCCCTTACACAGCAAGGAACCCCATGGTCCCTGGGCTTCAGTGAACTAACCCCGTACCCTGTGGGGGTACAGCTTTTCAGAAGCTTTTCCAGAAATGAGAGGTCTCCTAAACTGTCCAAAATTCATTTTTAGGTTTGATCAGACCTTCAGTCCAATGTGTCTCCACTCCTGGTCTAAATAACTGACACCCTTGTTTGCCAAAGGCTGTTTCCTATGCATTTGTAAGTTCTATTTCTTTTAGGAGGTGTGAAGTGACCATCCTTCCTGGTAAAATCTGAAAGCCCTTACCTTCTAGGTTGGAGTATGTTTCAAGATCTGAGCAGCTATTCAGCTGTTAGATGCTGGGTGAAAAAGGTGGGTCTGATTGAGGGGCAGTGAGAAGACTTCGGGCCTGGGACTGGAATGCTACGTGGGTTCCAAGGCCATGTTCAGTGGGTCTGAGGGAAGGAGGACTTCCAAGGAAAGGACCAGGAGGAGGAGTGGCTGAAGTCTGGTCATCCCCTCCCTGCCCCACGGCCATCTCCTTTTATTCTCTGGTGCCGGCAGCTGGCCTTTATGACATCAAGGTCTTCAGCCAGTCACAGCGCTCGCCCTGTGCTGTCACCATGGACCCTCCAAGGCAATTTGTGGAGGAAAGCACCTTTGCGACCAGTGTAAATATGTACCTCTCTGCTTTTGCCGCTTAATGTGCCTGGGCAAGGGCAATTGTTTTAGTCCTGTGAACTTTAATTTCTGGGAAATTTAATTTTGAGGAGCGGTCTTTATTTTTAAGGGTGAATTTATTTCTGCAATCTTTAAAAACATGAACATTTTGTAAAGATGTCTTTTTGAAAAAAAAGAGAAGTAGATCTATGCAAGGGAATTGCTAACAACAGGATTTAAGTGTATGCTGAAAGGACTGGGAGCAGAATAGTTTGGTGACAAAAAAGGAACCTCTACTAATGTAGTCATTTAAAAAGACTCTATTAGGGTTGTCCAGATAAATGGAGCCAACATATGTGTGTACATGAAGGCTGAGAAGTCCAGACTCAGGAGAGCTGGTACTGCACTTCCAGTCTAAGTCGGAGGCCAAAGGCTTGAGAAGACTGATATTACAGGCTGAAGACAGTCATGAGAGCTTTTTTTTTTCCTTCAGATCTTCAATGGATTGGATGAAGCCTACTTTCCACTAAGTTATAGAATGGAATATAATGGATACAGATTTAACTAATGAAACCAGAATGAGAAATATAGGAAGTTTGAATCATGAGAAATTTACTTTTGGTCTTAGACAAACCAAAATATTGTGTTAACATGTTTTTAAATGATAAATTAATGAAGACTGAATCATACCAGATTTTCTTTTAAACTGATTTTAAATTATTTTTCTTTTAAATAGATTTTCTTTTAAATTCTTATTATCTCATAATAGTTACAAAGGCTATTAGGTAAATATACTTTTTTCCCCCCCTAGATTACTGGTTTATTATAGAAGGATATAACCCAGGAACAGCCAGATGGAAGAGGCTCACAGGGTAGCATCCATGTCCCGTCTGAGTGACCAATGTGCCAGCATTTCTACGTGTCCACCAGCCCGGAAACTCCCAAGTATACTTTCTAATGTTTATAAGTAGAAATACTTTAGTAACATTTCTTTCCTTTTTCTTAGACAATTTTGGCTTCATCCAACCTAAATGTTCATAGAATATATATATATAAAACATCCAAATGTGTTTTTTTGATGAGTGAATCCTTCACATATTCAGGAGAGGGAAAAGAGATAAAATGTGACAGGAAAAAATAAGAGGGAATTGACTTTAGACAGACAGCTAATTATTCTTCTCTGTAAGGAAAGAGGAAAAGTTTAGACATGCACATATACAAAAAAGAGTGATTCTGACATAATTTGGTCCTTGAAATTTTTTTTTTCTCCTTCATAGGGTATGTGGGATCTTCGTTTCCTGACCAGGGATCAAACCCATGCCCCGATATTGGGAGCTCAGTGTCTTAACCACTGGACTGCCAGGAAGTCCCTGGTCCTTGAAAATTATATTTAGCCAAAAGATATTTAAAGCCAGCACTTATTAATGCCTGATGTATGGAAAGGAAGGAAGCGATGTGTCCTGCTCGAAACAAAATGATGTGTTGCTCTGGCAAACAAGACACCATGGGGAACAGGTCTAGTTCTCAGGGAGCTGAGGCCATGGAGAGAGTTTGGGTCCAGGGGTGAGCCACACCAGCTGAGTAGGGAGTAGATCTGTGAGAAATTTCTAGCCTGGCATCCACTACACTAAACATGAACTAACCCTGCCAGAGGAGGACATGCCCCTTGTCTATAGGCTTATATCCTAGAGAAAACAGATGCTGCTTTGAGGAGCCATGCAGTGGAGCTGGCACAAGTTGGCAACTATGGGAAAGGGAAGGGCAGCTGTCAGGGACACCTCTAGGTTGGGATTCCAGGTGCTATGACAGAGGGGACCGGAGAAGGGGTGAGGTGTGTGTATGGCTTTGCTGGAAAGAGTTGAGGTTACTAGGTAGAATCTGGACTGGGATAGGATGGGAAGCACTTTACACAATAATCAGGTTGCTAGGAGCCCCCAGTCTTCTATGGCCCTTTCTCTCTGAAGCTCCTTCCATAGACGACTCCCTCCAGCACCTTCTGACAGGTGAGCTTCAAATCGTTCACAGCCTTTAGTCCCCTAGTTCCTGGCCAGCCCCTACCTATTCAACCCACAGTGTGCCCTTGCTACAAGCGACCCTGGTTCTGGGAATCCTGCCCAGTATGCTGACTTCTCCATGGCCTTGTGGACAGGATCTTGAAAGCTCGTTGACGTTCTCAGTAGTGTAACTTGATGTTTCTCAGGGGTGGCAGTCCCTGTCCATTCCAACGAAAGTAAAGCAATGATCAATACTGACAAGGAAAGTGAGAGGAGTCCCCAGACTGGCCAAGAGGCCGGCACCAAGGCAGGCTTACCCTGAGCTCAGAAAGAACCAGCTGGGAAGCCTCTCTCTTGCAGTGTTCCTGGAAGAGTGTTCCCATGGTGAGTTTGTTGCTGCAGTAACAAATGACCACAAATGTAGCTGCTGGGACAAGAGCCATTTACTATCTCACAGAGCCTGAGACTGGCAAGTGTTGCTTGTTCCTCTGCTTAGGGTCTCACAAGACTGCCATCGAGGTTTTGTTGTCCTTGGCTCCTACCTGGAGACTGAAGGAAATCTACTTCTAGGCTCATTCATTTTGTTGACAGAGTTGATTTCCTTCTCATGGTCTTCACTTGGCCCCTGCCATCATCAAGCCAGCAATGGCAGTAGAACCCTTCTCATACTTAGTCTGTCTTCTGCTGCTTCTGTTCTCTCTCTCTGACCCCAGTGAGAAAAAGTTCTCTATTTTCCAGAGCCCAAGTGATTAGGCTGGGGCACCCAGGTGATACAGGATAGTATGCCCTAGATTTAGGCCCATAATTTTAATTACATCTGCAAAGTTACCTTGGCCATATAATAAAACATAATCACAGGTTCCGGTGATTAGGGCAAGGACATCTTTAGGGGGCCTTTCCACTGACTATACATGGTCATGTGTTTGTAAAATTTGTAAGAGTGATTTTTTTTTTCTTTTGTAGAAGGTCCAGCATACTCCATTCTCTTGTTAATCTAAGATAGCGTTTTTGAAGCTATCATTCGTTAATCATTGTTGCTTCCTTTATAAAATAAGTTTCAGGAATGGCAACGAGCATTTTCTTAAAGATTATGGGGGAACCCAATTGCATAGAAAATATCAGAGACCATGGCACATAACCATTGACATTATGAAACTGTTACTAATCATTCACACACAAACACATGCATGCATTCACACAAACATATACACACACAAGTATATCTGAACTAGATGAAGATGTAAAATATACTTTTTTTAAAAAAAGATTTATTTTTACGTATTCTTTTTGACTGCACTGGGTCTTCCTTGCTGTGGGCTTTCTCTGGTTGTGGTGACTGGGGTTTACTCTTCACTGCAGTGCACGGGTTTCTCATTGCCGTGACTTCTCTTGGTGCAGAGCACAAGCTCAGTAGTTGTGGCTTGCAGGTTTAGTTGCCCCGCAGCATATGGGATCTTCCAGGACCAAGGATTGAACCGGTGTCCCCTGAATTGGCAGGCGGGTTCTTAACCACTGGACCAGGAAAGCCCCCAAAGTATACTTTTTAGTATACTTCATTAAAATTTTAAAATTTGAAAAGCTAATTAAGAAACAAAAGAACCTAGAAAAGTCCCTGTGGTCCAGTGGTTAGGGCTCTGTGCTTTCATTGCTAGGCAGGAGTTCAATCCTTGGTCTGGGGATTAAGATCCCATAAGACCCACGGGTACTACCAAAAAAAAAAAAAAAAAGGTCCTAGAATTCATTGGAGCCGCCAGGTAGGTCTATTCTTGGTCCTGGAAAGATTTCTGGAGCATATTGGATGACAGAGGGCTAGCACAGGTGGTTTATAGAAGCCCAGTGGCTGATGGTTCCCTTTGATGCTGTAGGTGGAGCCCTCCGTCCTCGGTATGGAAGACTGAGGACGCTCCCGTGTTGTCTCCATTTTCTCCTTTGTAGCTATGTCAAAGAGTCAATTTGGACACGGGAAGAAAACTCTAGATACATTTTTCTGGATAAACGAGGTAACTGGAGAAATCACCTACCCCCAGCAGAAGACAGACGCACCCGCAACGTCGCCAGCTCCTCTCCAGAAGCCAGGAGAGGGACCCAGATCTCAGCGCGGGACCGTGCAGGGTGCTCCTCCCAGCACCCAGGGCGCGGCCGGCACACTTGCGCAGAAGGCCGCCCCTCCACCCCCTCCTAAAGCTGCACTGAAAGACCTTGGCTCCCGAAACTCCTTCCCAGCTCCGCCGCCCTATCTCCTGGCCAAAGATGGAGCCCTGAGCGCCTCGCCGTTCTCTGCAGTTCCTGTCACCATCTCACCGCCAGGAGGCGCTCGGCCACCGTTCAGCCCCCTTGGGCCAGCCCTTCTGCCGCAAACCTCTGCCTTTCCTGCCAGCCCTTCAACCCCCTGGGGCTTCACCTGCAAGCTGAAAAACATCCTTACTGGGAATAACCGATTTTCCTTTTGAGCCTGAGCAAATACGCCTGACCACGCCCTCTAAGCACCTTGCTTCTATTGTCGCCTGGCACCAGTACTCCTTCACGCCATAAAAGACCGGCCTGCCTCCCCTAGAAGCGCTAAGGACCCTTGGCAGAGTTCTTATAAGAATATGCCCAGTGCTTTCAAACCCCATATAAATTTAACTTCGATTTTAACACTTTTTTTTTTTTTTTTTAAGAACTTCCTTTACCTCTCAAGACATCTTGGTATTTTTAACTCTGGGATTCAAGAATTTGGTTCTACTCTCAGCTGCAGAGTAATATGCCTAGTTCCCAGTCAGAGCCTGAAGGATCCCCGCCTTGGCTGAGATAGGAACAAGCCGGGCTGAGTGGGACTCGAAGGCCTGGTGTCTTTGGGCACGATCTAGGGCCACCGGGGCTTTGGGGCTGCATTGAGGACCAGCCTGGGCTCTGATCAGAAAGGAGTTAGAACTGGATCTGGGTGGTGGGGGGCAGCCTGGGGCCAGGGAGACTTCGGGCAAAGAGCCTCCCCAGTTGGAATAGGGGCTGGGCGATGCTCTGGTGGGACAATGGGCAGCCTCTGGGCCCTCGCAGGAGTGGAGTGACTCCTGCTTACTGACATGATCATGCTGGGCAGGAGGTGGTAAGTGGAGGCTCTGAAACACCTTGTCCCAGCCTGAGGACCCCAGGAAACCCCAGTTCTCTGCGCTGGAGAAGAAAGGCCTGGGATCCAGCCTCGATCCTCTGGCCAATGACCCTCTGATACTGCCAGGACCCCACCTCTCTTGCCCTCAGTTTCCCTTCCGTGTGATGTGGGAGTGAGCCAGCCTGTCTGCACGTCTGCTCAACTGCACAGTCTGTGACTGTGTCCCCAGAAACCAGGACTGGGTGAGGCCCCAGGACACAAGGCCTGGAGGTCAGGTCTCAGGTGGGGTCAGCTGATGCCAAGGGCATGGCTGAGTATGGCAGAGGGCAGGGGCCATGAGCTCCACAGGGTTGGGGGGGATGACCAGTGTACACTCTCCAGGATCCCTGATGGATGGCCTTGACAAAGACCTCGTTGTCATGGTTAGGGGTGCTGGCCTTTCAGGCAGAGTTGTGGCCAGGCCCCTAGTCCTGACTTTGCAGGAGCTTCTTAGCCTCACTCTATCTAGCCCTCAAGAGTCCCAGCAAGTGTCCCAGGGATGCCCAGAGAGGTTCAAGCTCAGCCTGGGACAGGGACCAGGGCTCTGTCTATACCAGCAGAGTCCCCAGGGGAACAGTGACTATTATTCATCCTGTGGACAAACCACCCAGAGCCCTTGGAGCATATAGCATGGCTTGGTCTTTTGCTTCATGACCTAGCAGGGCCTCTTCTGCTGACCGTGTTCATGTGACAAAAGCTTGGCAGAAATTTCCTGTCCAGGTTGGTCTGACTGTCCATAGGGTGTCTAATCTGGAAAGTTAGCCAGCAGTGAGTATAACCGTTATCCCCACACCTCTTCAAGCAAGGGCCCTACAATTAACAAGACCACATACTTCACCCAAGGTCTGCACTATGGGCTAGTGTGTGTGTGTGAACGTGTGGGACATGAAATGGGGGAAGGAAAAATAGAGATCTGTGGGTGGAGCAGTTCACTGGTGGTCCAGTGGTTAGGACTCCACACTTCCACAGCAGGGGGTACAGGTTCCATCCCTGGTCAGGGAACTAAGATTCAGCAACATGACTAAAAAAAAAAAAAAAAAAAAAAAGATTTGTGGGTGGTTCTCAAGTCAGAGTGGAGTGAGGATCACAGAGCTGTGAAGGTAGGGGCTTCTAGTTTCTATTTCCTTGTTACAGTGATCTGCATTTCTACTGATGGCTTTTCTTAATTCCTTCAGTATTTTTATGACCTCTATGACCTCCTTTTTGATCTCGGGATCTCTTGAGATCGGAGAGGTCTCTTTCATCATTTGGTCTTTCAGGGAAATTCTCTTGTTCTTTTAATCAGTTTAGTTCTTAGTTTCTTCCTTTTCCTTCCTACTTGTCTCTGTGAATTAAGAAATACCAGTTATCTACTCTGGTTTTGAAGGGCTGTTTTTATGTGGGCCCATCCCTGCGTAGCCTGTGTGAGTCTAATATTTTTGGCGTGAGCGCTGTTTTTAGTATGTCTGCCTGTCGCATCTTTCCTCAGTGTGTGCTAGCCATTATCCCCTGGATAGGAGGTGTGGTTGTGGTTGGTGGTACAATGACTGGAGCCTGCCCTGGATGTGGAGTGGGGCCTCCTTTTTGCTCTGTGGTTGTCACGGCCCTGTCCGGGAGCAGGATCTGCTTCCTATTTGTTAGGACAGAGGCCTCCAGGTCTGGTTCTAAGCTGTGGTGTGAGGGAGGTGGGGCTGGAATGCTCCTGCTGGGAGTGTGTGAGTCAGTCGATCAGTCATGTCCGACTCTTTGCGACCCCATGGACTATAGCCCACCAGGCTCCTCCGGCCATGGAATTTCCCAGGCAAGAATACTGGAGTGGGTTGCCATTCCCTTCTCCAAGTATCTATCTTCCGGACCCAGGGATCGAACCCCGGTCTCCCGCCCTGCAGGCAGACTCTCTAACCGTCTGAGTCTGCTGAGAGAGGAGCTGCTGAATACTCCTCTGCAGATGTGTCCACTGGGAAGTGTCTCCACAGTGTCGCCCATCATCTGTCGTGCCCGCTCACAAAGTACACGTTGTTGGCACTGCCCTCAGCCCCGCCTCATTCGTGGGACTGCCCGTTCTCACTCATGAGAACGCTAACAGTTGGCCCAGGTGTTTCTCAGGCACTGTGGTTGTAAAACTGCAGGTGCAGATGTGCTCAAGTCTGGCACCGGACCTGCTGTGGGAGCTATGGAATAAGCCCAGAACCTGCTCTCCTCTGGGTGTGCGCCCGCAAAGCCCGCTGCCGCTAGTGTGGGACCCGCCCCAGCATGGGAGCACCAGGAATGTCCCACAGTCGCTGTGCCTACAAAGACAAACAGCCCCTGGGAACTGGCTCAGATTTCAGCCCCGCCTCTACGTGTGGGCAGCCTGCTGGCTCCAGTGCTCCCAGAGCTGCTGGCAGCAGAGCTGTGCCCACTGAGCACACGGAGCATGAGTGAGGCTGATGTGGGGACGCGCCCCTCTCTTCGTGCGTGTGTTAACAGTGAGGCTTCTATGGCAGACTCGGGCTCTGTCCTCTGCACCCCGAATTGTGGCCCAGACCACATTCTAGTGTCAGCAGGCAGCAAACCCCAGCCCTCTCTCCGGGTCTGTCTGCTGAAGACGGAGTTTCTGCACCTCAGCCCCTGTGTGCAACAGTAGATGCGTGACTTGGGTTGGGGAGTGCAGAGGTGGCCAGGACCGCCTGCTGATCGGTCTCTCTGTCCTGCCTGCCACATGTTGGCTGTTCTGCTCTCCTCTAAGCCTCAAACTCCTTTGCGGTCCCAACTGATCTCCCTGCCAATGAAGGGGCTTCCCGGAGTGAGGGAACCTTTCCTCTTCCACAGCTTTCTCCTAGGGGTGCAAGTCCTGTCCTTTCTTCCCCCTTCATTCATCCTACTTGTCTTGTAGGTGCAGATAAAGCGAGTTCCCAGGGCCGCTGTCTACATAGGTGGTGTCGTGCCTCTCTGTCACACCTTCTGACGCCTTCCTGCTGTTTGTCCTGCTCACCTGGAAACCCTGCCTTATGCCTGCTGACACCTGGTTTAGGCCAGTGCCTGAGGTGGTGACAGAAAGAAAAACTGACCTCCTCAGAGAAGACTCTGAGGATGAAATCCAATGGCTCCTTCCTGCGTGGCCACGCCCTGTGCTGAGCCAGTTCCCCTGGCATGAGCTACTGTGGTGGACTTTGGGGCAGATGTACACAGATGTTGCTTCCAGAACGACACTTATAGCCACTGGTGGGGCCCAGTGCACGGCCTGGACCAGCTAAAGCAGGGACAGTGGGGGCTGCCTGAGCAGTCTG
The DNA here is from genome assembly GCF_032452875.1 of Bos javanicus. Classification (NCBI taxonomy): domain Eukaryota; kingdom Metazoa; phylum Chordata; class Mammalia; order Artiodactyla; family Bovidae; genus Bos; species Bos javanicus. Next base: position 16,301,884 of record NC_083889.1, on the reverse strand, counting down.
GACGGAGGGGCAAGGCCCAGGCCACTGCCAGGTCACCCAGGAGGAGCAGAGGGGCACCACCTCTCCTGGTCCTCACAATGGTCGCCCAGGGCCGGGTAAAGTCAGCCCTGACCCCCCACTGATCTGTGTGCACCATTGTGGCCAGAACCGACACGACTGACCCCAAGGCTGTCCACCCTCACAGGACCGTCGTATTGCTGGACGTGTGGGGGTCCTGCCAACGCCTGGTGCTGACCTGGGGGTGGATGCTCCCAGAGCTGGGGGTGCTCCTGCCCATGCGGATGCCTCACAGCGCTTGGGGTGCCTGGGTTCTAATCCCACGTCTCCTGCCTGCTGCAGACAGAAGGGCCTGGTGCCAAGTCTTCACCCTATAGTTTCCCTGTATGAAACACGTCAGCTTAGAGAAAAAAGTCCCTAAAGTGCTCTGTAACAGGGAAGGGTTTGGAGTGACCAGTAGAACCAGGTTGCAGTAGCTGGGATGTAGGGGGGAAGAGGGTCCCCTGATGTCAACTTAGGTCTGCTCTGGCCACTGGTAGCTCCACTTCCTCCTCCTCTTCCAACTGCTAAGGAGCAAGAGGCACCTGGGCTGGTGGCCAAGGACCATCCAAGGGAGAGCTCTTTTCCAGGGTCAGACTCACTCAGGGTAAGAAGGAGCTCCAAGAACATGCCCTGGGCCTCCTTTAACAGATGGGGAGACTGAGGCCAAGGGTTAGCAGTTTCCAAAGGTGAGCTGGCTCCTGAGGCAGCCATGGTTCCTCTTGCCCAACTGTCCACGCCTCAAGGGCCACAGCCCTCTCATGACTCGGGGAGGCTGCCTGGAGGAGGAGGATTTGAGGAGAGAGAGGAAGAAGCAGGGCCTGTGGACAGCAGTCATGTGCCTCATGAACACTTCCCTGAGGGGACGGCCCGGGCAGAGGGTGCACCCCTGGACGAGCTCAGGGCTCAGGTCCCTATGGAGAGCTGAGGATTCAAGGTTAGAGGGGTCTGATCCTGTCCTAGCTTTCAGTGGCGGGAGAGAATTTTCCAGAACTTTTTTGTTAGATTGGGAGAGGAAGTCAAACAGGCATAAACAGGCAATGGTTTTTTTGGTAAATTCCTTTATGTTGAAATAGTTGTGAACTATTAATGAATAATGAGAAAGCGATGATCTGGTTAACGTATTATTTATTATGTAACACTTCTGAGACAAAGTGCAATTCAAAACATATTACTGAGGATTCTGTATTAGCTGATCTTAGAAATGGCATAATCCGAACTTATTTTTCCCATTTTTTTAAAAAAATTTTTTGGCCATGCAGTTCGCTAGATCTTAGCTCCCCAACCAGGGATGGAACCTGTGCCCTCAGTGGTGAAAGCACTGAGCCCTAACCACTGTACCACCACTAAAGTCCCTCCAGTAATCTTCCTGCGTAACCTCTGAAGAATGTTTCACTCCTATTATTTGGTTCTGAAAAACTTTCATAGGCAGCAACATTTTTACATTAGAAAAAAAAATAAGTACGGTTGTTAGGCACAGGTTAAAAGGGGTGGTATGCACAAACTATACTAAATACAAATCAATACTTATTCAAACACACATGTGTACTTTAACCGTTCAAATAATCAACTTTAGATAAATTTAAAACATACTTCTAGAATCGATTTTAACATCTCTTTGCCTAATACTCTATGGAAAATTTCCTTATTTCTTGGCAGCAAGAGCCTCAAAAATGGGTGTTACAGACCTGGATTCACCTAGTCCTTTTGAGAAATAAGCAGAAGAGGTTTGGGATCTGGTAAAAAAATATTATCCTAAGGGAAATATCTGCAGAGGAGCCCTGTGTCTACAGAGCTTGGGCCTGGGTTATGGGTTCAGCGAAGTCCACGCAACTGTGGACAGGAGGTGACTCGGGCGTTTCAATCTGTGTTCCAGCCACTGGAAGACCAGGGTTGAGAGGGTGACAGATCCTGAGTGGTCTGAATCATTTTAAACTGGACCCTACTTGGTGGTACTCTTTGAGAAACAAGCATTTTTCTGGGTAGTGTCTGTCCATGAAAACAAATCAATCACCTCATTCAATGATTCAAAAAAAATTCACTGTCTTTTGGTTACAGGCTGCCGACAGTTACAGTATCTTAACGGGTAGGAAAACTTTATTTGTAACAAACTTTTTATTTTGTATTGGGGTACAGCCGATTACCAATGTTGTGGTAATGTCAGGAGAACAGAGAAGGGACTCGGTGCTTTAACAAACTGTTGCAGATGGCTTATGGTAACGGCAATATCGTATATTCACGCAACGACTTTTTCCCATTGACTCTGTCTTTAGGCAAGATTTGGTTCATGCGTTTGTGCTGCCCATGTCACCTGTTTTGGACTCAAGAGGTGCGTGACTGGCTACAAAGTCAGGTGTGTGTACTGATACCACGTGACACAATCATTAAGTTGCACGTTGAACTGCTGCATGTGGAAATGAGTTCCACGACTTCAGAGCTATACTGAACGAGACCTGTTTATACTTACCAGTGTCCACTCATATAAAAAAAAAGAACCTCTCTCTCTCTTTCATGGAGGTAGAACCCTCCATTTTCATACCACTACAGATACGTTCTTTCCAACATCTTTTCTGCCAATCAGATAAACACTATCGGGGGGGGAATAAGAAACCATTGGCAGGTAAAACCTTTTAAAAACAAGTTTCCTAATAGAAATTAATTTAAAAAGTCTACTTCCAAAGCAGCAATTAGAAACGCTGTTCCTGTAACATGTAAATAATACTGTTATATCAAGTTGTGGATTTTAAATAAGTATAACAGTTTCTTATCTCTTTAAAAAATAATATAGATTTCTGTGTTATTTAATGGCTTCTCCATTCTTCCAATTCCAAGGAATACAAAGGTCTCCATCCTGCATGACAGAGTAGAAATGTGAAACGCAAAGGTGCATCCCTTGTAGGTAAGGCAGCGATTGTTCTAGAAGTCTTTTACAGCAATCCACCATTTGTATACTAGAAACGCTGGGCTCCTTGTAAAACTTTTCCAGACAGAATTTCTTCGTGGAAGCCTGCATCAATTCATTTTCAATGACTTTCAACCTGTTATGTCAAAAACAAAACATACAATTGCTACAAGCTATAACCAAATAAAACAACATAAAATGTAGAACAGCATTGGGCTGTTAGTTTCTACTCTCAACACTGAAAATGGTCCTCCCATTTTTTTTTTTTTTTGAATATTTACTTATTTGACTGCACTGGGTCTTAGCTGGGGCATGTGAGATCTTGTTCCCCAACCAGGGATCGAACCTGGGCCCCCTGCATTGAGGGCACACAGTCTCAGCCAGTGGACACCAGGGAATTCCCATTTCTTAGTCAGAATGGCTGTGATCCAAAAGTCTTCAAGCAATAAATACTGGAGAGGGTGTGGAGAAAAGGGAACCCTCTTACACTGCTGGTGGGAATGCAAACTAGTACAGCCACTATGGAGAACAGTGTGGAGATTCCTTAACAAACTGGAAATAAAACTACCTTATGATCCAGCAATCCCACTGCTGGGCATACACACTGAGGAAACCAGAAGGGAAAGAGACACGTGTACCCCAATGTTCATCGCAGCACTGTTTATAATAGCCAGGACATGGAAGCAACCTAGATGTCTATCAGCAGATGAATGGATAAGAAAGCTGTGGTACATATACACAATGGAGTATTACTCAGCCATTAAAAAGAATACATTTGAATCAGTTCTAATGAGGTGGATGAAACTGGAGCCTATTATACAGAGTGAACTAAGCCAGAAAGAAAAACACCAATACAGTATACTAACACATATATATGGAATTTAGAAAGATGGTAACAGTAACCCTGTGTACGAGACAGCAAAAGAGACACTGATGTATAGAACAGTCTTATGGACTCTGTGGGAGAGGGAGAGGGTGGGGAGATTTGGGAAAATGGCATTGAAACATGTATAATATCATGTATGAAACGAGTCGCCAGTCCAGGTTCGATGCATGATACTGGATGCTTGGGGCTGGTGCACTGGGACGACCCAGAGGGAGGGTATGGGAAGGGAGGAGGGTTCAGGATGGGGAACACGTGTATACCTGTGGCAGATTCATTTAGATATTTGGCAAAACTAACACAATATTGTAAAGTTTAAAAATAAAATAAAATTAAAAAAAAAAATCTTTGGAGTATACTTGATTTACAATGTTGTTTTTCTAGTAGCTATAGGGCAACTAAACCTAGTTATACATACACTTGTATCTACTCTTTTTTGGATAATTTCCCCAGATAGCTTATGACAAAGAGTGTTGAGTATTGTGCTCTACATTATGTCCTTGTTAATTATATAAATTAGTGTGTATATCTTAATCCTAACCACCTAATTTATCCTCTCCCTTCAGTTCAGTTCAGTCACTCAGTCGTGTCCAACTCTTTGGGACCCCATGAATTGTAGCACGCCAGGCCTCCCTGTCCATCACCAACTCCCGGAGTTCACTCAAACTCATGTACATTGAGTCAGTGATGCCATCCAGCCATCTCATCCTCTGTCGTCCCCTTCTCCTCCTGCCCCCAATCCCTCCCAGCATCAGTCTTTTCCAATGAGTCAACTCTTTGCATGCGGTGGCCAAAGTATTGGAATTTCAGCTTTAGCATCAGTCTTTCCAAAGAACACCCAGGACTGATCTCCTTTAGAATGGACTGGTTGGATCTCCTTGCAGTCCAAGGGACTCTCAAGAGTCTTCTCCAACACCACAGTTCAAAAGCATCAATTCTTCAGCGCTCAGCTTTCTTCACAGTCCAACTCTCACATCCATACATGACCCCTGGAAAAACCATAGCCTTGACTAGATGGACCTTTGTTGGCAAAGTAATGTCTCTGCTTTTGAATATGCTATCTAGGTTGGTCATAACTTTCCTTCCAAGGAGTAAGCGTCTTTTAATTTCATGGCTGCAATCACCATCTACAGTGATTTTGGAGCCCAAAAAAATAAAGTCTGCCACTGTTTCCACTGTTTCCCCATCTATTTCCCATGAAGTGACAGGACCAGATGCCATGATCTTCGTTTTCTGAATGTTGAGTTTTAAGCCAACTTTTTCTCTCTCCTCTTTCACTTTCATCAAGAGGCTTTTTAGTTCCTCTTCACTTTCTGCCATAAGGGTGGTGTCATCTGCATATCTGAGGTTATTGATATTTCTCCGGGCAATCTTGATTCCAGCTTGTGCTTCTTCCAGCCCAGCGTTTCTCATGATGTACTCTGCATAGAAGTTAAATAAGCAGGGGGACAATACACAGCCTTGACGTACTCCTTCTCCTTTCCCCTTTTGCCATAACTTTATACTCTAGGTCTATGAGTCTGTTTTGTAAATTACTTTATTTGTATCAATTTTTAGATTCCACCTGATTATCAGATTCCACCTGATAGCCTATGATACTTGTCTTTGTCTCTCTGACTTACTTCACTTTCTCTGATCATCTCTAAGTCATCCATGTTGCTGCAGATGGTATTATTTCATTGTCTTTTATGTCTGAGTAATATTCCATTGCTACATGTACTGCATCTTCTTTATCCATTCCTCTATCGATGGGACATTTTGGTGGCCTCCATGTTTTGGCTATTGTAAACAGTGCTGCAATGAACGCTGGGGTGCGTTCATTCCTTTTTGAAGGATGGTTTTCTCTGGATACGTAGGCTGCTTCTGGGTGATTCCAGGAGTGGCGCTGTTGGATCATATGCTAGCTCTAGTTTTACTTTTTAAAGAACCTCCATACTGTTCTCCACAGCGGCTGTTACCAATGTCCATTCCCACCAATGGTGGGTGGAGGAGGTTTCCTTTTACTCCACATTCTCTCCAGCATTTGTGGTTTGTAGGTGTTTTGATGATGACAGGTGCGAGGAGATACCTTGTTGTAGTTCTGATTTGCTTTTCTCTAGTATTTCGCGATGTTCAGCATCTTTTCATGTACTTTTTTCTTAAACAGTTTGAGACTGGGTTCTTGAAAGTCTGCCCTGTTTTGCCACCTCTTTCAACTACCTACTGCAGGACATTTCTTGAAGGCAGGTGTCATTTACAGCCCTGTAGGCCTTGTGCATATTAAGTGTCCATCAGCACTGGTTGGAAGCTGTTGTTATAAGAAGTGGCCACACAAGGCCGCAGCATTTTTCACGCCCAATCCTGCTTCCTCGGGCAACCAGAGCCCTAGAAGTTGTGTTTCTAGATTCTAAATTGGAGTGGAAAGTGCCTGAACCAACACGGAAGGGCTTGTGTCCCATTACTTTTTTTCCTTTACCTATCACTCTCCGAACAAATCTTACCCCCAGCAAATTGCTGATGCTGAGGCTGCTGTCCTGCGTAGGTGGAGCGACTCTAAGGAAGGAGCTTGGATGTGGAAGCCCTACCACCAGGCAACATGGAGACAGGGTGACTTTCCACAGCTCTTCCAGCACAGAGCCGTCCAGCATTCGTGGGCAACAGTAGGCTTAGTGTGGGTGGAGGAGGGCCAGCCTGGATCTGAAGGTTGGGCCCTGCAGATCCTGGGAAGGGCTCATTTACATACCCATCCTCCCACCTCCCCCAGCCAGGAACAGTCTACCCTGGGGACCCACGGCCGCTCAGGCCCATGGGATGTGACAGCAGCGTAGCCCATCGGGATAGAGGGGTCGAGGATAGGCATTTGTATTTTCTCTTACCATGGAATTCGTATTTTCTACTGGAGTATAGTTTATTTACAATGTGTTTCTATTATGTCACACAAGTTGATTCCGTTTTACATACACATACACCTTATTTTTTTGGGGGTTCTTTTCCCATATACGTTATTACTGAGTGTTGAGTAGAGTTCCCAGTGCTGTATAGTAGGTGTGTGTTAATGATCTATTTCATACGTATACTAATGTATACGTTAACTCCAGCCCCCTAATTTATCCCTCCACCCCACCTTTCTGAATACCTAAATATTTTTCAGTATTAGACGAGATTAGAATGGTAAGACAGGAAGAGGGCTGAGAGTACTCACTGTTCTCTCTTCTTCATGTTCTCTCTTGCCTGCTGGGCTTTGGTGAGAATAAACCACTGGAGGTTCGCTGGATCACAAAGGACTGGGATGTTAAAATGCCCGAGTTCATGCAGGCTTGGGGCATATCTGTCACTGTAATAAAGGATACATAAAAGGAAAAATCAGCCATCTCTCCATCCCGTAAGTTCCATCCCTGAGGAACGGTTTTATTAGTCTGATTAATGGAAAAGGAATTCATTAAGAAAATACACCTTAAAGGTAGAGCAAAACTGCCTTGAAGTTTTGCTGTCCCCAAAGAGACACATTTTATCAGGATGACCACATCCTTCCTGTGGCCTTCCTCATCTGTAAGACGGGGGCAGAAACCCACTCCATGGTGAGGTTCTGAGAGCTAAAGAGAGATAATGCATTTAAGTTCCAAGCACAGTGCCGGAAGTGCACACTGCTGATTTCACATTGGTTTAATCCTATAGTTTTCCACAGGACTGACTTGCCCTGTAAGTGGCAAGGTATTTACAGAATGTTCAAGAAACTCAATCTTTCTAATCCTCTCATATTGACTTTTCTCATGTGTAAAAAGTGTTGCCAATGGAGGTAGTAACATTCCTTTCTTTAACTCCTAAGAATCACACACGGAAATACAAAACAATTTCATCCAATACATATACAAGCGGTATGAGTAAATGAATGAAAGTAATTGTTTTAGATACTTACCTGTTAAGGATCATTTGTAAACCACGCAGACTTCGAGGGTGAAAAGGTATTCGACTTTTCAAGAGTCTATTATAGAACACGTCAAGAAGAGAGTAATATTCTTCAAGTGTCAACACTGGCTGTAATTCTTCAATATAAACAACTTGGATGCCGCCGAGAAGATAGCTTATTTGGTCCTCCAAATGTGTCAGCCTCCTCTGCAGGTCAAAATAACTCGGTAATCTTTCAAAAAGCTACAGTATTTAAAAAAGGAAAAGGAAGGAATATTTAGTTTTGTTACTTTAAGAGTCCAAATTTAGGACTCCAATCAATGGTATGAGAAATTCTAACAAGAAAATTTTTTTCCTATAGGGAAAGTTCAAGTAAGTGATAAGAAAAAGACTATGGAATGCTGTAAATATTAATATTCAAAACAAACCACTGTAAATCTTAGGGACTTTTAGATAGGAACTGAAGGGATTGCAAAAGAAAATAAATACGTTCCAAATAAAAATAAGTCCTAAGTACCAATATGTAAATATTCAGGTAGAAATCTTAGTTTACACAAATTAAATGGTATAATGAAGGTATAATGAAATAAAGTCTATGTATTTCAACTCCAAGTCTATTTCTTCAGAATTTACTTTAGTTCAACTGAATTCACTTTGAATGAAGCATCTGTAAGTGAATTAAAGCACTAAGATGGGCCCTTGGAGTGTAGAGATTAAGAGTTTGTGCCCCTGTTTGTCAGGGGCTCATGGTCAGGGTGCAGGGAAACAAAACAGGAATCAGAATTCAGCGTAACAAATGCCACATCAGGGTGAAGGGACAGTTAAGCAAAGGTTCCTAAGGACATCTGACGTGACCAATAAAAGATAAAGAGGATTTAGAGAAGGTCAGATGCATTGCTAATTATTGGAGAAATGCAAATCTTAACTATCACAATGAGGCATCACCTTATACCGGTCAGAACGGCCACCATCAGAAAGTCTACAAATAACAAGTGCTGGAGAGGGTGTGCAGAAAAGGGAGCCCTCCTGCACTGTTGGTGTGAATGTAACCTGGCGCAGCCACTATGGAAAACATCATGGAAATCCCTTCAAAAACTATAAAAAAGATACATGTACCCCAATGTTCATAGCAGCACTATTTACGACAGCCAAGATACAGAAACAACCTAAATGTCTCCTGACAGATGAATGGATAAAGAAGATGTGGTACATATATACACACAATGGGATATTACTCGGCCACAGTAAAGAATGAAATAATGCCATTTGCAGCAACAAGGATGGAGCCAGAGATGATTATACTAAGCAAAGTAAGACAAAGACAAATACCACAAATACCATATGGTATCACTTACATATGGGATCAATAATATGATGGAAATAAACTTTTTTATGAAGCAGAAACAGACCCTCAGACATAGAAGACAAACAAGAAGAGTCTGTCTAAGGAAAAGGAGATGGGGTGGGAGGATAAATTAGCAGTTTGGGGTTAGTATGATAAACTGCTGTATAAAATATCAACAAGGTCCTACTGTTGAGCACAGGGAACTATATTCGGTATCCTGTAATAAACCATAATGAGAAAGAATAGGAAAAAGAATATATATGTATATATGACTGAATCACTTTCCTGTACGCCAGAAATGAACACAGTGTTGTAAATCAAATGTATTTCAATTAAAAAAAAAAAAAGAGCAGAGAAGGTCAGTTGCATGTGGGAAAGTTTCAGAAGAAAAAAGCCTGTGCAAACTTGGAAGCATCACGAGGGTCCCCTCGGCTGCACTTCCACAGCCACCAACACCTCTGCTCCCTGCACTCCTGACCCCTGGCAACCACTGATCTGTTCTTTAGTTTTATTGTTTGAAGAATGTTATATAAATGGAATCATACAGCATGTAATCCTGTGAGATTGACTTTTTTCATATCGCACAATGGCCCTGAGATCCACCCAAGATCCTGACTGTATCTTGCGTAAGAGGAAGAGGGCAGCAGCCAAACCACATGGTAAGCATGTGTTTATAAGTATTATAAGAAACTGCCAGACTCGTTTCCAGAGTGCCTGGGCCATTTCACATTCTCAACAGGAATGGATGAGGGATCCAGTTTCTCTGCATCCCTGCCAGCATGTGGTGCTCATTATTTTTCACTTTGGCCATTCTGACAGGTGTGCGGTGGTACCTCACTGTAGTTTTAATTTGCATTTCTCTGTGGTTCTTTATGAGCTTATTTGTCATGTGTATGTCCTCTTCTGTGACATGTGTGTTCATGTCTTCAGCTCCTTTTCTAACTGAATTATGTTTTATTTTTTTATCTATTGAGTTTTGAGAGTTCTTTGTATATTTAGATACAAAGGGTTAGGGTTAGACTTTGTCAGATAGGTGGTTTGCAAATATCTTCTGTGAGATACGTGATATAAACAGATATTTCACACAATGGCAGATGTACATGAAAAGATGCTCACTGCCATTCATCATGAGAGAAATGTAAAAACCAACAATGCAATAAGACCACACACCTCTTAGAATGGCTAAAAATAAAAAGATGACCATAGCAGGGACTTCCCTGGTGGTCCAGGGCCTGGGACTCCATGCTTCTAATGTAGGGGGCATGGGTTCAATCCCTGGTCAGAGAACTAAGATCCTACGTGCCATGCAGTGAGATTAAAATAAATAAATAAAAAGATCACCAAAGGAAGTATTGGCAGTTTCTTGAAAAGTTAAAATACCCCAACACATCTGGCCGTTCCACTTTTAGGTTATTTACCCAATAGAAAAGGAAATATATGTTCATTTAAACTTTGTAGATAAATGTTTATAGCAGCTTTATTTTTAAGTGGCCAAATGCTGACATAACCCAATATCCATCAATAAGTGAATGGAAAAACAAACTGGTATATATCCACCAGACAGAATACTTTGGGGAAATAAAAAAATTCTTGATACATGCAATAGCATGAATGAATCTCAAAATAATTATGCTGACTGAAAGAAATCAGATTCTCCCCAACATACTCTGTGATTCTACTCAGATACAAGTCTAGAAATGTAAACTAATCTATAGTCACAGAAAGCAGACCAGTGGCTGCTTTGGGAGGAGGTGGTGGGATGGAGGAGAGGGTTTACACAGGGACATACACATAATTTTGTGGGTAATGGGTGTGTTCACTCTCTTGATTATGGTAATGGTTTCACAGGTATTTACATACGTCATATCTCATCAAATTATACCCACCAAATATGCACAGCCTATTGTGTCAATTATATACAGTAAATCTGTTAAAAAGAAAACCAAAAAGCCCAATAGAATGTAGGCCTTTAGGCTGTGCTTTAGAAAAGACTGTAAAATTTTCCAAATAAAAATGGACTTAAAAATCAGTCATCTAAGAATTTAAACTACTAAATATAAGACATCTGCTCTGCAAACAGCTGAAACTATGATTCAAAGTTTTTTTTAGTTTGCTGACATATTAGCAGTTTTCTGAAACAAAAGTATGTTGAAGACAAATCTTTATTTGTTTGTTTTGCTTTTAAGCTTTTTCTTACTTTTGTCCAGTGGTGATGGACATCCATTGTTCCTAGCATCACATGTCCCACTGCACTCATCCCGGACCGGTCTGTAAATATTATTGTACATCCTGATGATAAAACACAAACCCTTTGGTCACTGTCCAGAGAGGCTTCATTTTTTTAGCACTCTGCAAATAATTGCTTACATTTCATGTATCAATTCAGGAGTAAACTTGGTAGAAGTTACTGTTTCATTCAAAGAGGAGATCTAACAATTCAGCTGAGATCAAGTCACATCTACAAAGACTTTCAACAGTTTTCTTCTAGAATTTACAGATTTGTATAGCTGTTAAGGGATATGGATTTTGGAAGTGATTGGAAATTGTTTACCTTTTGCATTTTTCAGGGTTTCCAAGTTCTGCTGGGCTAAGCGGCCTAAACTGTGTAGTTGGCTGCAGCGGTGGGCGATGCCCCAGCTCCTCTGCCACCTGGTCCAACAGAGCACACAGGCCCGTTACCACCCGTGTCCCCCCAGAGAGAGGCGCATGCTCACCCCCACCTGCCTGACTCCTGTGAAAGCTCCAAGTGTAAACACTTTCCTTATAAATCTGAGTTATCTTCAACAATTACAATTTAAATATAGAAGAATATATAAGTACTATGTGATTCTGCAAGCACAGGATAAAGGTGCTGTTACTGTATCCAAATAGTCATTTGGTTCAATATAAGAAAACAGTTCTCATAATGAAGGTTGAAAGCAAAACAGGCTGCAGCAAAATGGTCATAGAAGTTGAAGCACCCAGCCAGACGACAATACCGCAGGGAGTCCCATGAATGAATCACACCACCCTCTCCTTAGGGCTGTAGCTGTTAAATCTATTTTATAATAAACTTCAGCAAATAATTTCTAAGTTTGTGAAAACTTTTTAAAAAGTCATATGGTGATTATAGTTAATAATAATACTGTAATGCATTTTAAAGAGTAGATCTTAAAAGTTCTCATCACAAGAAAAAAATTTTCCTAGCTATGTATGATGACAGATGTCAACTAGACTTATTGTGGTGATTGTTTTATAATAACTATGAATAATGAATTATTACGTAAAACACTTGGAACTACTATAACGCTATATATCAACTATATCTCAATTAAAAAAATTTTAAGAAGTCATGCTATATAACATAGAACCAAAGAATACAACATTTTTTTTTCTTTCCTTTTTTTTTTTTTAGTTGTTCAGTCAGATGTGTCCAACTCTTTGTGACCCTATAGACTGTAGCCCGCCAGGCCCCTCTGTCCATGGAATTCTCCAGGCAAAAATACTGAAGTGGGTTGCCATTTCCTTCTCCAGGGAATCTCCCCTCCCCAGGGATCAAACCTGTATTTCCTGTGTCTCCTGCATTGCATGTGGATTCCTTACCTGCTGAGCCATCAAGGAAGTCCTTCTTTTCTCTTTTTAAACTCAAATACCAAACTTATATGATGGAGAAATACTGATTTTTTTATACATTATATGCATATGGAAAAGTATATTTTTCTTATAAGCCCATTATGTTATTATGCTAAAACAAATTATTATGCTAAAAATGTCAGTATCTAAGCCTTACTTCACCTTATTAAATAATTAATTCATAATGGTTTTCTTAGATAAACATTTGATTAGTTTCATAAAAAGATAATTGAAAATTTAGTGAACAGAATAATTAAAGATGCGAATATTTAACTGTTAGAAACCTTTACCAATAGGTAACACATGTTTATTTTAATATATAAATCACGTTTTCTCATCTTCATTACCTGATATCTGACAGCTGCAATTGATGAGACAGTTCATCTTTTAAACGATCCAGTTCTTTTCTAAGTGGCAAACTATTCTTCAACTTTTTAACAGCACTTTCCCCATTGTTGTCTAACCAGGATCTAGAAAGAAAAAAAAAAGAGATGTACACTTGCAATACTAACTATAATGCAAACATTTCTACTATTGAAAGATGTGTTCATTACCTTAAAGCAGTCCCAATGTTAAAGTGAGTTTCCCATCAAACCTTTACCAAGTTATAAGTACTCCTGCCAAGTCTACTTTTAGAGTAAACTCCTACTTCTAAAACAGGCTTCTTGGAGAACCGCCAGTACCTGTTAATCATATTTTAGTTATGACAACTTCTTTAGCCTATCAAAAAATTAAACTTTCATTACACCAAGCTTGTTACTAGATTTTCAGAGATGGGATGATTTTTTAAAAATCAAAGATACTTCAAGGACTTCTCTGGTGGTCCAGGGATTAAGACTCCATGCTTCCAAAGCAGGGGGTGTAGGTTTGATTCCTTGCTGGGGAACTTAAAATCCTGCATGTCCCAGCCCCCTTTCCCCCAAAAGGCTGAATATTTAGGAATTCCCTGGTGATCAAGTGATTGGGACTCTGTGCTTCTGCTGCAGGGGGCATGGGTTTGATCCTGGGTTTGGGGATTAAGATACTGCATGCCCTGCAGTGTGGCCAAAAAATAAAGAATAATAATTTTTTTTTTTAAGAATAATAATTTTTAAAAAAGCATTAAAAATAAATAAGTTAAAAAAAATTTAAACCTCCCTTATGTTTATCACACTTTTCAGAAGGCTCCACTAGGCCTTCACTTACATCAGTCATCTCCACACAAGGGCAGGACTACCCCCTTCTCCAACTAGAGCAAATGATGTGGTTGTACAGCCAGATGGTGAAAAAGTCAACTCAGTAGACGTACCGAATGGCACTGGTGCCATTTAAAAGGCACTATTTCCTGATGAAGGAACTTGCGAAGGTAACTCTATGGATTCTAACTGGGTAGATCCAGCTTCTTCCTTGGTTTTCATCCTGTCTATTAGCACCCTGAGTTCTCTCTGCTCACCGCAGACCCTGCCCCCTGCCCACCTCTCTGTCCAAAGGCTCCCACTGCTCAAACCTTCCCAGTCAGTGCCCACCTCCTCCTCCCAAGTGGGTCTGCTGGCCCCTTAGTTTCTTCCCACCCAACTGAGCGGCCTGCTCAAGTCTCACCTCTCCCAACCTTGATCTTTCTCCTATCATGGGCTCAGTAGAAAGATGTTCTCTTAAATCTGCATTTCTGAGAACATTTACCTCAGTGAAGTCTTAAAAGAGAAAATGAACATCAAAGTCTGCCGAGGGATTAGAGGGGGACAGCTTTCAGAACAGAGCTGCAGGCAGCCGAGGTGGCCTTGTGCAGAACAGCACGCTCCACCCGCTCCCCGCTCTCAGGCTGTCTCTCCCTCAGTGTTATAACGGCCACAGCACAGGCATGCTGGCTCTGGCGCAGGGTTTCTCTTTCTCAAGGGAGGTCTGCATAAACAGGGCCTGGGTTGTGCCTGGGAATGCAAGAGTGGCCGTGGTAGAATAGCAAGCAGACTCCAGGACCAGAGGAATATTTTGGGTGGAGGTGGAGTGGGCCCTGGGTACAGCTGAGAAAGAGAAAGCTCCAGGGAGGCTGGGGGAAGATGGTCTAAAGTGCCCCACCCTCAGGACATCTGACACCCCACTGGACACCTGTCAGTGAGTCCAGGTGTTATGATAATGGTGTAGAAAGGCTCATTTGTCCATCTCAAAAATGCCTGCCAAGTAAACGTTTTTTGGGTTCTTTTTAATAGTCACTTTAAAGGTTTTAGATGTTGTAATCTACAATATTTAAAAACTAATCAAGTTGAGGGAATTCCCTGGTGGTCCAGTGGTTAGGACTCCACACAGGGCACGGGTTTGATCCCTAGTTGGGGAACTAAGATCCTGAAAGACATGTAGTGTGGCCAAAAAAAGAAAGTCAAGTTGAAACTCTCAGAACCAGACAAATATTTATCCTGAAGGCCTAAGAGTATAAGGAAGACACATCTAGTAAGGAGTAGAGAGATAAGCAACTAGAAGAGAATATATGAGCTTCTATGAGAACAAAGCAAGAATGAATTACTTCTGCCTGGAAGGTTCTACAGAGCAGGTGTAAGTGACCTGGAACCTGAGAGATGGATCAGGTTTTCCCAGGCAGATTAGTGAGAGGGAAGGGCATGCCCACCAGGCTAGTACACAGGAACTGTGAGATGAACCAGATCACACAATGCCCGGGGGTGCGGTGGGGCGTGAGATAAGACTGGAGAGGGATGTGTGTGTGTGTGCGTGTGTGTGACAGAGAGAGAGAGAGATCATATAATGTCTTACACATTGGGATAAGGACCTGGGACCTTGCACTCTTAAGTAAAGGTGTCCTACGTTGGTTTTTTTTTTTTTTTTTTGGCCGCTGCAGGGATCTTAGTTCCTGGACAGAGGTGAACTTGGCCCCCTGCAGTGGAAGTGCAGAGTCCTCACCACTGGACCGCCAGGGGAGTCCCTACATTCCACATATTTTTGATTCACTAATTGTGCGCAGTTGTTAATAATTCTTCCTACTCCCCTTTTAAGGATATTGGTAAAGACTTTGTCATTTCTGCATGGTGTGTGAGAAATAAGAAAAGTAAAAATATCTTACTTTATGTCATGATTATTAGCTATTACAATTTTTCCATTTTCCCTCACTTATTAAGTAATACATATTAATTTACTTTAAATTAGGTAAGAAAATGGATGATTTGTAGACAAATGAATTATGAAGAAAATACCATGTTTCCTTTTGGGACCAAATGTCTTAAAATGTGGACTGAAATAGAATCTTATGATTAATATATTCATGACCTGATTTTTTGAATTCTTACATTTAATGTATAAAATTTAAGTGGCCTAGTTTAACAATTTTTGTGTTTTGCTTCTAAACCCTGAGACAAAAATGAAGGTTCTACAGCTGGCATTTATCTGTCTATGTAGACATTAGGTCTATGTGACAGCTTCAGGTGAACCACGAAGGGACTCAGCCATACATATACATGCAGTCATTCCTCCCCATTAAAGCAGTTTTAAGGGGACTGCAAGGTCTGTTATAAGCAAGACTAAAATGTGTTAAAACATGTAATGCTGTATCATTAATTTCATTTGCCAAAACTAAGAAAAGCTATGTAGCTAATAATGGGGTTTACTTCATTGTCTGACAAGATACATAGCAGTGGACACTGCATTTTGTCAGTAAATTAGAATGTTAAATTTCCACCAACTTCAATTTCTAAAACAATGGTTTACTCAATTTATGTTATCTTCTTTGAGAGGAGACAAGTCAAAATGACATGATTTGAGCTAGTGCTGGTAATTATTGGGCTTTCCTGGTGGTGCAGATGGTAAAGAATCCATGAGAGCATCAATTAAAAAAAAAAGTACACCTATGGAGAAAATCAAGAATTCATAGTAACACAACTCATCTACACTCAGGAATTTTCCTTTAAGACAATGTATCTCCTACTAAAACAGCAGATACTTTTATTAAGTCAACACTAGTGAAATTAACAGAGGCACTGTTCAAAAAAAAAAACACCCCCCAAAAAACAGGCCCTTTACATTCATTGCTGAGTCACTTCTACTGCTATCATCTGTATTAAGCTACTTTACATTTCCATATTAAACCTTGAGTTCTCCATACTGCGCCTACAGCACTTCACAGTCACACTTATTTAACGGTTCTTTAATTCAGTGTTAATAAAAATGCTGGATAGGTTTTATGAATCTGTGAAGCAGATTAGTATCAGAGAGAGAGATGATTAAAACATAGTCCCTACTCTTAAAAACTCTATCTATTAATAGTATAATATAATATAACATAAGAGAGTCTTTTATTAAAGACTCAAGAATTTTACTGGATGAACTACATACAAGGAAGGAAATCGTATTTGGCTTGGACAAGGAACTAGTAAAACAGCAGTTATCTTGGGGAACTGGCTTTTCCCAGTTCCAATCTTTTTTCATTAGTTTGCCAGCTGACTAACTCTGAGTTCAGGGACCCCGGAACAGTCTTTTCACAATGGTTACACATTTAGCACCAGGCCAAAACTGTACCCCATGAAACACTCAACTAAACCACAGGCTAATTGCTTCTCTGAATTTCTTTAATAGGTTATCTTAAACCTCTTGACTTAATGGTGCAACAAATCTTATTCTTGCTCTTTTGCCCTGACTTATCCAATCCCACTTTTTTCTATACTGAAAGGTATAGGTAACACATTCCCAAGCTTTGGTTCATCTGGACACACTGTGAGGAATACCCTCTTAAGGGTGTAAGCAGAGCAATACCCTCTTAACGGTGTGAGCAGAAGCCTCATGGGCTGGAATCCAATGCATGTAAGGCTGAGACACTCTCTTCTAGCTCATACTCAAAACAAAACAATTTTCAGTGTTTGGTATCAAAAGGCAAAAAAAAAAAAAAAAATCAAATACCATTAGAAGTATTCTGGCCACTCTGAGTAGGAAGTATGAAATATCTTTTTTGTAATGGTTACTGGGTTAACTATATTGATTGCATTACTTTTCCTGGAAAATTAAACTTTTATTTTTATTTTTTCAATTAAAATTTTTTTATTTTGGATTCACCATACAGCATGCAGGATCTCAGTTCCCCAAGCAGGGACTGCATCTGAGCCCCCTGCAGTGAAAGCTCAGAGCCTTAACCAGTGGATCACCAGGATCTTAGACTATAATTTTAAACATAAACAATAGGTAAGTAAAAACTCTTACATACGTTAGGGTTGTTTCTGTTCTCCAGACTTGCTCGAGGTCTTCATCAGGGTCCTTGAATCCAGTAAAGGAGTAGTAAGACTTGTCCCATTTGATGGGCCTGTCAGATGTCCTTTTGGCCTCTTTGAGAGGCTGGGAATGCACATTAGTATTCAAGCTTTGGACATGTTCAATAGATAAACTGCAGGAGTTGAGAATATACAATACTGTGCTTAGCAGATCTCTGGTGTGCAAAGTAAATTTGACTGCTCGAAATCCTAGAGAATATAATTCCCCCAAACAGTTAATACAGATGATTATTTGCTTTACTTTAAAAACATTTTTTTCACACAACATTTATAGAATCAAAATCTTTTAAAACACTCCATTACCAATTAAAATTCACCCTATTGAAAAATCATCTGTAAATGGAAACTGATGTCCCTTCTTCAGAACTGTACCATACTATCTTGATCTTTATGAAGTTCTCTGTCAGCTCCCTTTTCTAGTTTGGCACCAGTGACCCCGGTCCAAGAAGAGGATTGAGAATATTTTTCAATGCTGTTCATAAATTGTATCTCTACAGTCTAAGGAATGGGAAAGTTCTATAAGCAAATGTCCACCAAAGACAGTCTCCAGGGCTAAGGCCCAGGGGAAGGGCAGAGGCAGGGGAGGCTGCCCGGGGACAGTGGTTCGTGGAGAGGCCAATCCAGTCTCAGTGGTCACAGAAACTCATCTTAAATTTTCTCTATGATTAAAGAGTATGTGCTTATACTCCCCTATCCCCATCTTGTGACTCAGTATTTTTCAGAAGTGACTCAAAATTCCCCAATTTTTTAAAAGTCAGCACTTCACAATCTGATTTTAATACAGGTAGCCACTGTGCTCAGACTAGTAATCTAACTTGTTAAGTCAACAACAGGAAATCTACTGGATTCCCTCTCTACTTATTGGTTATTAAACTTGGCAGTAGTTGAACGTGTATCACTTTTCAATCAACATTCGCATCGGGTACCATTATTATCTCCTTTGAAATGTGAAGAAGCACAGGCTCAAGGGGTTAAGAATAGTGAGTGAGGGTTTACATCTGAGCTGACACCACGCCAAGCATTTTCCCCACTATAAATAACGTGCTGAACCCTTTTTCTTTAAAATTTTTTAAAAACTGGTTTTAAAAATTATATAAGTATTATATAAGTACATCCTTATTGTAAAATGATACATATAAAGTAAAAGTCTCCTGTTGACAGGCATACAATTTTACTAAATACAATCCTAGTCAAGTACACACTGCCTTATATGGTAGCTACTAGGCATATGTGGCTATTTAAAATAAAATTGATTACAATTAAGTTAAATTTAAAATTCAGTTCCTGGTCACACTAGCTCCACTTCAAGTGCTCAGGAGCCACACGGGGCCAGTGCCGCTGTACCAGACACGCGCACGCACACGAGTGACATCACTGCAGAAGGTTCTCTGACACAGCACTGCTCTAGGCCTGTCCTCTGTGCTGTGTGCATGTTACACATGACATACACACTTATGTCTTTGCACACACACACCCCTATGGTGTGAACTGCTCCATTGAAACATATACACTCAGCTGTGTCTGACTCTTTGAAACCCCATAGATGGTAGCCTGGAGGTTCCTCTGTCCATGGAATTCTCTAGGCAAGATACTGCAGTGGGTTGCCATTCCCTTCTCCAGGAGATCTTCCTGAGCCAGGGATCGAACCCAGGTCTCCTGAATTGCAGGCAGATTCTTTACTGCCTAATCTTACACCAGGGAAGTCCCATATAAACTACACCATTCTGCATGTATTACTTTGAACTTGCTTTTGTTATTTAACCTGGGGACTCCTCCATATCTGTATGTACATGTCAACCTCTTTCGTTTTAGTAGTGCCATGCTAATCCACATAATGAATGTAGCATAATTCATTTTACACTTCTGAAACTGATGGGCATAAAAATTGTTCTTAATTATTCACCGCTCCATTCAAGGCTGAAATGTGCTTTTTTCATGTCTTTGCCACTGATGACAGTCATCACAATCTAGATTGTTCTCAGAGATACCTATTCTGCCTGCCACACAGATTTACAGAGTCTAGAACATGCAAACTAAGAGTTTTTAGTTGAATCATTGATGGTAATGTGAGAGAAATACTGGTAGAATTATTCTAGGTGGTGAAAGAGGAAAGGAAAATCCAAATTCCTGCAGTTGAGGTTTGGAAGAAATAGTTTATCCTCAGAAGAGATGAGTCAAGGAATAAATCTCAATTTCTCTCCTAATTTACCAACTCCATTAATCACTTAATTCAATGTAAGAGCTGCTACATAGTTTGGAATGCCTGTGCCAGACTGCATGCATCCTTTATTGGGAATATTATCTAATTAACTCAGTTTGCATTGATTACTAAGGCTAAACATTTTTACATGCTTATTGGCTACTTGTTGTTCAGTCACTTAGTTGTGCCCGACTTTTTGCAACCCCATGGACTGTAGCCCACAAGGCTCCTCTATCCACGGGATTTCCCAGGCAAGAATATTGGAGTGGGTTGCCATTTCTTTCTCCAGGGGATCTTCCCGACCCAGGGATGGAACCCTCATCTCCTGCTTGGCAGGTGGATTCTCTGCCACTGTATCATTTGGGAAGATCCATTGGCTATTTATGGGTATTATTTCTTGAAATGCCTAGACACTGTTTGCCAATCTTTGTAACTGAGCTACTCTTTTCTTTCTGACACCTAAAAACTCCTTATATACTATCATTATCTTTTTCTCACTTATGCTACGTTTTCTCTCATCTCTTAATTATTTTTCACAATCTATTTTTATTTAGTAAATGGTTCAAAGTTAACCATTAACTGCAAGTAGAGGATTTTTCTCTTTGCTTAGCCAAAGCTGACTACAGCTATTTGTTTTAGCATTAATTCACAGAAAACTCTTAGTAAATCTTTAAATTGTTTTAAAGTTAATTCCAAAAAAGTTATTTCCTCAAGAATGACAAAAAGGATGGATGTTTAGAGAAGAATGGACCCACATTTACCCTTAGTTTTAAGTATTACTGGGACTTCCCTGGTGGTTCAGAAGGTAAGATTCTGCCTATGGTGCAGGAGACCTGGGTTCAATCCCTGGGTGGGGAAGATCCCCTGGAGCAGGAAATGGCAAATCACGCCAGTATTCTTGCCTGAGAAATCCCATGGATAGAGGAGCCTGGTGGGCTAGAGTCCATGGGGTCGAAAAGAGCTGGACATGCAAAGCAGTGGCAAAGGACCAAACAGAACACTGTATGTTAAGACTGATCAGATTTTAGAAATAGTATGAGGCTGGGGTTAGAGAGTTCAAAGACCCTTAGTCTGTCTCCATGGTCCTGGGGCATTACTAAGTTACAGTCGGGCAAACACTAGGTACCTTACAGGGTACTCTGAGGACTAGATGAGAAAAGGTAAGCTATACTTTAAAAAATGTATAAATTGTCATATATACATTTAATACTTAAAACCAGCACTGAACTAGGAAGGGGACAAGCAGAAACATTTTCTAGTCAAAAAAGTTTAAACATTAAAAGAGGCTCATCCATATAAACACTGCCATATACAAAACGGCCAGTGGGAAGCCGCGCATAGCACAGGGAGCTCAGCTCTGTGCTCCGTGATGACCTAGAGCGGTGGGATGGGGATGGGGTGGGCAGAGTTCAAGGGGGAGGGGGTGTCTGTGTACATATAACTTGTTCACTCTGTTGTACAGCAGAAACTAATACAACATTGTAAAGCAACTATCCTTAAGGGAAAAAAAAAGAGGCTCATCAAACAGAAGTAGCCAGGAATAAAATCTAACTCCAAGAAAACACCTGATTAAATGATATTACTTTCTACGACAAGGCTTCACTCCAAAGGTCTTCTAGCAACTTTTAGACAGGTTGAACTCATACCAAATGAAGCCTGCAAGGGTGCAAGGGACACATGAGAAATAAGAAATGTACCCGAAGTGTTGAAGTGTTCCTGGCTGTCAGAGGGATTCTGATCTGTTTCTCTTACATAAAACACAAGCTGGGTTGGTTTCAAAGACTTGAAGCCTGGTTTCTGAAGGTTTTCTAAGTAGGCACTTAATCTCTTAAGGGAATTTTCATTGACTTCCTGGAAAAAAAAAAATTGAGACATTTATGTACAAAATAGACAAGGAAACATCAGAAATTACATCCCAACCTTTTACACACACTATTGAGGGTATTAAAGAATTTAGTATTAAAAAAGGTTGGGATTTCATAGCTCCTCGGTACAGGATAAAATTGAATCCATACCTCACAACATGTAACTCCACAGAGAAGAGATGCAAAAAAAAAAAAATGTAGCTACAAAGGTATTAGAAGAAAACATGGCTGAGTTCCTTTATAAATGAGATGTAGAAAAAGCCTGCTGCTGCTGCTAAGTCGCTTCAGTCGTGTCCGACTCTGTGCGACCCCACAGACGGCAGCCCACCAGCCTCCCCCATCCCTGGGATTCTCCAGGCAAGAACGCTGGAGTGGGCTGCCATTTCCTTCTCCAATGCATGAAAGTGGAAAGTGAAAGTGAAGTCGCTCAGTCGTGCCCCACTCTTAGCGACCCCATGGACTGCAGCCTACCAGGCTCCTCCGTCCATGGGATTTTCCAGGCAAGGGTACTGGAGTGGGGTGCCATTGCCTTCTCCTAGAAAAAGCCTAACTATGACTAAATATCTCAAGTAATAAATGATTGATAAATCCAATTACATAATAAAAACTTAATATAGTACAAGGGACTATATTCAATATCTTGTGATAAACCATAATGAAAAAGAATATAAAATACATATATATGTATAACCGAATCATTGTGCTATACAGCAGAAATCAACACACTGTAAATCAACTATACTTCAATTTTAAAACAAGCTTAAAAAAAGAACACATAAAAAACCACACACACACACACAAGATTCTATAGACATAAACTGACTCTCAGCTATATTGTGTTGGGGGGTGTGATGATTTACTAACTAGAAGGATTTACAGAACTCAGAAAAGCTGTTATACTCATGGTTACACTTTATTACAGCAAAAGGATACAGATTAAAATCAGCAAAGGGAAAATGTGTGTAGGGTGGAGTCCAGGAGGGACCAAGGGCAAGGTTCCAGTCGTTCTCTCCCAAGGACGTTGCACAGACAGTGCTTAAGCTCCCAGCAAGGACATGTGACAACATCAGAAGCGCTGCCAACCACAAAAGCACATTCAAGCCTTGGGGGCCAGGGCTTTCACTGGGGCACTATGTGTCCATGTGACTGACCTTAGTTATTTGTCTCCAGCCTCCCCAGAGGGTCTGAGGCATGAGAAATTATGCCTTTTACCATAACTCACATTGTTAGGATAAACTGTCTGGTGTGGCCCAAGGCTTTGGGCACACAGAAACATTCTTATCAGGCAAGGATATCCTGGGGCTCAGAGCTCATCTCCCAGGAGGCAGTGAAGAGCCAAGACTGAAGCCAGGCATTTCTTTGTAACCAAGCCTGCCGAGTTCACGTTTTATGGCACATAAAAGTTTTAGTTAAAAAAAAAAAAGGTATATTGGCAGAGGACGGAAATCATCACCTAGTACTAAGCTTAATTTTTCCACACACGTTGGATTTAAAAACTGTAAATTGTGAAATATTCAACCGTATTCATGTATGACATTCCCAATAATTTGTATTACTTTATTACATCTCCAAGGTAGTAGTTATTTTGCTGTTGATTCAATTTACTAATTAGTTAAAAAGGATCTAATTTCTAACAACCAATATAACAACCATCATAATCAGAGTATTTTCTGAAAGCAAAGAAGTAAAACTGATTTATCTTCCATGGTAAGTAGAAAAAGGCAATACAGTACGGTTCTAATTTTCAAGAGTTTTAAATTCCTTTTCATGTTAAACCAGTTATCAGTGTAAGGAAGACAAAAGGAACCAATGAGATAATTTCAAAGCATTTGGTTCTGTAATATTTTATCTAATGTTAAAAAATACTAGTGTTCCTACTTAAGTTTATCATGAGTTATTTTGCACATCAGTTTGCATTCCTTGAGCACACATGAGCTGATGGCATAGGGAAGTGGACCAACAGCAGGCAACTATTCAGCCACTGAAAAACCTTCCTTATATCAACCTTTAAAAAAGGGACTGATTATAGTAACAGAGGCCAGAAGTGGACTTTCTGACCCTCAATTTTACTTTCAAAACTGGTGCAGAATACATGATTACTCACATACAGAGTTTACACAGTATCTTTTTTTTTTAAGATTTTTTAATGTGGACCATTTTTAAAGTCTTTATTCAATCTGTTACAATATTGTTTCTACTTTTATGTTTTGGTTTCTTGGTTGTGAGGCATGTGGGATCTAAGATCCCTGACCAGGGATCAAACCCACACCCTCTGCATTAGAAGGTGAAGTCTTAACCCCTGCACCACCAGGGAAGTTCCTAAGCCGTATCTTTATTGTCTGCCAGAAACACGACAGCTTTCATAAAAAACAATAGCGTTAGTTTCAGTTTCCAGGTCCTACAGTTCAAAGCACTGATTATACCACTATGACAAAACAAACCCAATGTACAGAACACTCTGTATTACACTGTAGCAAAGGTAAATAAATAAACGTAGACTGAACGTTAAACATAAAGAAAAATATTTACCCTTTCCCTGGGGTGCTGTCCAAAGAAATCTGGATGTACAGCAAAATAAAATGGCCTCAAGGCATTGACTGCTTCAGCTCCTGATAAAGCTCTTGATAACAGAAAGCAGTATGGAAGTATCTTTCCTGGACATAACCTTTTTAAAAGATATGGATTTATTACTCACTGGATTACTGACACAGACACAAATCCCCCATGAATAAAGCAACAGTAACATTAAGATTACTATGTATGGAAAATATCATAGAAACAATATAGAAACCAGAGTGTAAAACTTTGTGGTTTTCTGAAATCTACAGAAGAGTAGATTTCAGTGAGTGCTACATGATTTCTATAAACATTGGTTATAAATTCCTCTGATGTAATATCATAAGATAATATTTAATAATAATAAAACTTCCTCTCAAAAGCCTACCTTGAAATGTAAACTGGCTTCACTGCAAATGACAACAATTTTCTGTATCATTTTTGTTTTTCAGATTAAAAAAAACCCCTGATATCCAAAAGAATAATCTTTATTTTAAAGTGAAAATAGTTTGATAATTGTAATGCTTCATAAGAGATATAAAATGTCTTTTAGTTCATTTCATCATTACCAGCATGCTAAAATTTTCCAGTTAGATACCTTGACATCTCATTCTCAAATTTTGGCATAACTCACCTGGGAGTGTTTTTTTTTAAAAAAGTAGTTTTAAATCCAAATGAGATTATTTGCAATTTCTGGGAAGCACTTTCATGACTTCTATTTTTCAGTGTAATAATTTAACTTTTTCACTTTATAATGGGCTGTGAAGTGAAGTGAAATGAAAGTCGCTCAGTTGTGTCTGACTCTTTGCAACCCCAGGGACTGTAGCCTGCCAGGCTCCTCTGTCCATGGGATTTTCCAGGCAAGACTACTGGAGTGGGTTGCCATTCTCTTCTCCAGGGGATCTTCCCAACCCAGGGATTGAACTCAGATCTCCCGCACTGCAGACGGATTCTTTACCATCTGAGTCACTACGGAAGTCCCAGTGGGCTGTGAAGAAATCTCTAGATACTGTGCTCATTTTGGTCTGTGACATTAGGTGCACTGAGTCTTTGGGGAAGTTTTCTACCTTTACAGTGATTGAGGGACTTCCCTGGTGGTCCGGTGGCTAGGACTTAGTATAGACCCCAATGCAAGGGGTCCAGGTTTGTTCCCTGATCAGGGAAGTAGATCCCACATGCACAACTAAGATTCCATGTGCAGCAAGGAGGACCTGGCACAGCCAAATAAATATATATTTTCAAAAAATAAAATGCTATTATAGAATCATTTCTGGAGATTAAAAAAAGAATCTGAGCACCACCATCATATTTTCAGATTACCTTTCTTTTTTCCAACCTGTACTTGAACCTTCTATAAATTAACATACAGGCTGTGTATTAAGGATTATATAACAGGAGTTTGGACAGTAAAGGAAAAGCTGAAACTCCTCAATAGGAGGCAGGATAAGTAAATGTTAGTGACAGCTCCATTTCCTCTCTATCTGAGTTTAAGCCCCCATTTCCAAATGTGTGATGGACACTTTAGCTATCCTGCCAGCCTCTCACATTTTAAGTGTCTTAAAAAACGGAGCCGAGGTCACTACTTTTCTTCTAAACTCAGCTTGGATACAAAAGGCAAGGACGCAGTTGGACAGTGCCATCCAGGATTACATTCTTTATTTCTGTTACTGAGGTCCTCTTTTCTTCCTGTTGCCAGTGCAGAACCTCTCAGATCTACTGTTGCCTGAATCAGCTCACCAGCCTCACCTCATTTTTAGTCCTGAAGTCTTACTTTTCACTTTACAGTGTCCTTTGAAACCATTCCTTCTTTCCGATCACCACAAAACTGGACTGCACTGCCTCCGAATCAGTATTCTCCTGTTTCTTTTCCCTAACCATGCTGTATACAGGTTAATTTTCCTAAAATCCCACTATCCTTGGATTCCTTACTGAAACACCTTTGATGGTGTTTCAACTCCTGCAGAGTAAAATCCACTCCTTAGACTGGTATTTATAACTTCCAATCTATCTTTCCAACTTGATCTTCAAGCACCCCTGACAGAAGCCCTCAGTTTCAGCCCCACTGGCGATCTGCCTTGTCCTTCCCTTTCTTCTCATGATTTCTAAGCTCTCAGACATTCTCTCTGCTCCCCACTTCCGTCTGTCCAAATTGTACTTACTCATTCACTAATTACTGCAGTCCTAGAGATGTGCCAGGAGGCAACGTGCCCAGTCCCCCAGAACCTTCCCTCTTGTATCCTCATTATAAAGTCTTTCCCTCTTCTAAGCTTTAATAAAACAAACTGTGTGCCCCACATACGTGGAACAGAATACCATAAAGTAGAAATGATATATATTCATCCTCCTCAACTACCATGGCATCCTTGAGGGCAGGAAAAACATTTCACAGGTATTTACTGTTGTTCGTTATGCTAGTTTGGGTCTGCTGAAAAGCAGAAGTCAAGACAGAAGTAAATGTGCAAGAGAATGACTGGGAAAGAAAGGAAGTAGGGAGACTTTTCAGACCATGGTTCAGGCCAGACACCTACAGAAGGAGAAAGGGAAGGGACGAACCTTGGGGAGGATGTCTGGGGCTGCTGTCCAGTCCCAAGAAGGGTTCAGTCCTGCCAGTGGGAAGTCTTCCAGCCAGTCACCCACTGGGGACATCCTGTGTCCTGCTGGAGTGAGCCTGACTTGATATTCCTCTTCCTCTCAGCCACTGATGGCCTGAGGGCAAACGCTGAGGTAGACCCAGAGGGGCAGGAGAGCTCAGAGGCTCCCACTATGGGGTCTGGCTAACGTATAGTAAATGACTGTGCAGCAGGTATTTAACGCAAGGAAATAAGAGCAAGAAAAACCAGAGAAACGCTGGGCTGGAAGAAGCACAAGCTGGAATCAAGAGTGCCGGGAGAAATATCAATAACCTCAGATATGCAGATGATACCACCCTTATGGCAGAAAGTGAAGAAGAACCAAAGAGCCTCTTGATGAAAGTGAAACAGGAGAGTGAAAAAGTTGGCTTAAAGCTCAACATTCAGAAAATTAAGATCGTGGCATCTGGTCCCATCACTTCATGGGAAATAGATGGCAAAACAGTGGAAACAGTGGCTGACTTTATTTTTCTGGGCTCCAAAATCACTGCAGATGGTGACTGCAGCCATGAAATTAAAAGATGCTTACTCCTTGGAAGGAAAGTTATGACCAACCTAGACAGCATATTAAAAACCAGAGATATTACTTTACCAGCAAAGGTCTGTTTAGTCAAGGGTAAGGTTTTTCCAGTAGTCATGTATATATGTGAGAGTTGGACTATAAAGAAAGCTGAGGACCGAAGAATTGATGCTTTTGAACTGTGGTGTTGGAGAAGACTCTTGAGAGTCCCTTGGACTGCAAGGAGATCCAACCAGTCCATCCTAAAGGAGATCAGTCCTGGGTGTTCATTGGAAGGACTGATGTTGAAGCTGAAACTCCAATACTTTGGCCACCTGATGTGAAGAGGTGACTCATTTGAAAAGACCCTGATGCTGGGAAAGATTGAGGGCAGGAGGAGAAGGGGATGACAGAGGATAAGATGGCTGGATGGCATCACCGACTCAATGGACATGGGTTTGGGTAAACTCTAGGAGTTGGTGATGGACAGGGAGGCCTGGCTTGCTGGGGTTCATGGGGTCACAAAGAGTGGGACACAACTGAGCAACTGAACTGAACTGAACTGAAAGCAATATTGTGTTGCTTTATTTTGTGTGTGTGTTGCTTTAGATTGAGCAAAACTGGTACATGAAACTTCTTTTGTAAAGTCCCAGAGAGGAAATATTTTAGGCTTTCAGGGCCATCTGGTTTGTGATGCAACTCTGCAACTCCACTGCTGTAGTGGGAAACGAGCCACAAGCAAGAAATAAGGAGGTGGCTGGGGGCGAATGAAGCTTCAATTACACACACACAGACTGTACAGTCAACTTAGTTGTGAAATCAATTTAGTAATCCATGACCTACATGAAAAACATACAAAAAAACAACCCACAAAATATATCTCAGAACAGAAAATATTCTGGGATATTATACGTGGCAAGGTTAACTGTTATGAAACTTTTATTTTTATGGGTTAGAGTTAAAATACAGTTTTCTAAGGACTGAGATCAAAAAAGCCAGAAAACTGTGTCTCTATCCATGACAACTAGCGCTCACTGCCATCAGTGGCATGGGGGTGAAGGAGTGGGTATCACTGAAGGAAACAGCCCAGGAAGTGTTGTAAATCCCATCCTTCCAAGCTCCTACAGCCTCTCTTTGTATCAGAGCAAGAGGACACAGCACTTTAGCCTGGTTTTCTACAGCTGAACACTACCATCAGATACCACAACATACAGAATGTCTCAACATCTGCCCAACAACTTTTGGGGATGCTGTCCAGTATCTCACAGCTTCTTTTGTTTCTCTTTTCTTCTTCTTTTAAACCATTTATGTCATAAATTCAGTGAGAGAAAGTCTCCCTTTATTGGATAATCCTCATCATAAACTGAATTGGTGGAAACAGTCTGTTGCCCCTAAAGACACTGCTTTTAACCGTGACTACTGGCTGAGATAGTCACGTATCAACGCATAATTATTTAAAAGTACTAATTAGTGCCAAATGTGTTTTAGTAATCTAAAACTTGACATGTCATTTTTTGGGGGGAGAGTGTGCCCTGAGGCATGTGGGATCTTAGTTCCCTGACCAGGGATTGAACCCATGTCTCCTGCATTCAAAGTGTGGAGTCTTAACCACTGGACCACCAGAGAAGTCCCCGACATTATTTTTATGGAACAGATCAAATTTTATTTTGGTTATATACTTTGAGCCAAATAAATTTACCTTTTTTGACTTGGCTACCAAGAAGCCAGAAATCTATTTGAATAATTGTCTAATCAGTTCTACTTTTTAAACAAATGATCTTTTTTCTCTAGAGGGCATCTGGTTTTCATTTTGGTTAACTGTATATGTGCCTATTACTATGCCAATTAAATTTTATTGAGCTCCTTAAATTCTTTCCTGAAATAGGTAGCATTTAGACTATACATACATAAATAGCAAATATAACAATCAAATGATCTTATTATACAATTTCAATATAAAGTGGTTTTCTTTATGACAGCAACAGACTTGAGGGCAACATAGTAAGATCTGTGCCAAGGACAGACGATCTTCTTTTCCTCTTAAACTTTTCATACTGAACTGTTTTGAAAGATGGTATCTATTCTTTTCACCTTTTACTCTGAATAGATACTTGGGAGAAAGACATGGATGTTTACATGAATTTTCTTTTTCTTACTCCTGCCCTCCACCATAATACAGACAAAATAGTTAGAATTTGATAAAAGTATAATCAATTGAAATTAAACACCTAATAGCTTCCACATACTCCCTCCACCTCCCAAATACTAATAACAAATTGAACCACAAAGCTTACCTCCTCACAGGTCTCAGGTGGCAAAACATTTCTGAATATATATGTAGGTCAAGTTCCAGGCATCCATTAATCACTTAAAAAGTTAAGCAGATACCAGTAATGAAAAAACGGAATTGGAAATTAAAAGCACATTACCATTTACATTAGCAACCCCCCAAAATGAAATACTTAAATTATAAATCTAATGAAATATGTAGAAGATGTATGAGGAAACTGTAAAACTCAGATTAAAAAAATCAAAGAATGAAATGGAGAGATATTCCATGTTCATGAACGGCAAGAGAGATATTCCATGTTCATGAACGGCAAGACTCAATTTTGTCAAGATGTCAGTTCTTTCCACCTTGATTTACAGATTCAATGTAATCCCAATCAAAATCTCAGCAAATTATTATTTGGAAATAACATATACTAGTTTATATGTAGAATAAATAGAATAGCCAACTCAACACTGACGAAGAATGAAGTTGGAAGACTGACACTAGCGGACTTCAAGACTTACTGTAAAGTTACAGGAAGTAACTGGTGAAAGAACACACAAAGAGATCAGTGGGCAGTAGGAGAGCCCAGGAACAGATCTCACAATACAGTCAACTGATCTTCGACAAAGGCACTACTATGGAGCAATGATAATCTTTTCAATAAACGGTACTGGGACAACTGGACATCCACATGCAAAAATATTAATCCAGTCATACAACTTACACACTTCACAAAAATTAACTCAAGCTGGATCTCAAAGACCTAAATATAAAACATAAAACTACAAAATTCTTAGGCAAGTACCTAGGAGAACACCTAGATGACCTTAGGTATGTCAGTGACTTTTCAGATAGAACACCAAAGGTTCAGTCTGTGAAGGAAACAACTGATGCACTGAATTTCATTAAAATTAAAAATTTCGCTCTGTGAAAGACAATGTAGAGAGAAAGAAAGAACAAACCGCAGACTGGGAGAAAATATTTGCAAAGAAAATATTTACATATCTGACAAAGGATTGCTATCCAACATACACCAAAAGTATCTTTAAAACTCAGCAACTGGAAAATGGACAACATGATTAAAACATGGGCCAAAGATTTGAACAGATACCTCATGGAAGAAGATATACAGATGGCAAAAAAGCATATAAAAATATGTTTCACATCACAGGTCTTCAGGGAAATGCAAATTAAGACAACGATATACTACAACACACCTATTGGAATGGCCAAATCCAAAACACTGACGACAAACGCTGGTGAGGCTGTGGAGGAACAGAAACTCTCATTCATGGCTGGCGGGAATGCAAAATGACACAGCCATTTTGGGAGGCAGTTTGGAAACTTCTTACAAAACTAAACAGACTCTTACCATATGATCCAGTAACCACACTCCTTGGTATTTATTCAAATGAACTGAAAACATGTCTACAGACAAACCTGCACACGGATGCTTATTTTGGTTTTATTCATAATTGCCAGATCCGGGAAGCAACCAAGATATCCTTCAGTAGGTGAGCCGATAAACTGTAGTCCATCCAGCTAATTGAATATTACTCAGTACTGAAACAAAGGAGCTCTCAAGCTATGAGGAGACATGGAAGAAATTTAAATGCATATACCTATGTGAAAGAAGCAACCTGGGAAGATTATATACTGTATGATTCCAACTATATACCATTTTGGAAAAGGCAAAACTATGGTGATAGTAAAAAGATCAGCGGTTGGAAGGGAGGGAGGGATGAATAGGTGAAGCACACAGGATTTTTTGGGCAGTGGAAGTACTCTGTATAATACTGCTACATGGTAGATGTATATCATTATACATTTGCCCAAACCTATGAAATGTACAACACTAACAGTGAACCCTAATGTAAACTGTGGACTCTGGGTGATAATCATGTGTCAATATAGGTTCATTGATTGTAATACATGTACAACTCAGGTGTGGGAGGCTATGTGTGTGTAGGGAGGAAGTGGGAATCTGTACTTTGCTCACTTTTGTTGTGAACCTAATATTGCTCTAAAAAACAAAGCTTTTTTTTTTTTTTTAAGTTTAAGCAGATAAAGGGGAAACATGATTTTAATCACATGAACTTTTCCAATAATTCAGAGCTTCAGCAAAAGTTTCAACTATACTATCGTTCCCGTGTCAACTGATGGAGTGACTTTAAAAACTCTGAGCAATCTCTTATTAAAGTCTTGAAATGACTTATTATTCACATGATAATTACCAGGTAAAAAAAATCCTTTCTCCTTTCTTCCCCTGGCTTATGAAGCTTGGAGCTTTCTACACTATTCCATTCTTAATAGCCATGTGGAGCAGCATATTCCCTCAAAACAAAGCACCACATGGCTCAAGTCCTATTCTGTCAAAATCTTAAGCACTAAAATGGTTTAAAATTTTTCAGTTGATGTTTGGTAGAAACCAACACAATTCTGTAAAGCAATAGTCCTTCAATTAAAAAATAATAAATTAATTTAAAATAAAAAATGTTTTCATAATGCAGTTAATGTATCTGAACCAAGGGAATGTAATGAAGCATAACTGCCACTAACAGAAGATGTAGTTTAAAGAAAAGTCAAGAATTACCCACTTAAAAAGTGCATTTGCAAACAACAGTCGATGCTTCCTTTTATTTTCTGGTTGACTGGTGTGGCAAGACCCTCTTGGATACAGAATGTGTTTATAGGCAGGCATTCATTTAAATGTTTAAAAAGGTTTTACTTAACCATTCACCTTGCTATTTTGTTTGTAATAAATTCAGATACTAGAAATATTCCTACCATTTGGAAGATTTCTGAGATTAAATGGAGACATAATGAGGGAAGAAGAATCGTTTTTATTCAAGTTTCAGTGCTGTCCATGATGGACTGAATTCTTACCAAACATCGTCACAAAATTAACTGAACAGGACTTTGCTGGTGGTACAGTGGATAAGAATCTGCCTGCCGATGCAGGGGGCATAGGTTCAATCCCTGGTCTGGGAAGATGCCACAAGCCCTGGAACAACTAAGCCCGGTGCCACAACTACTGAGTCCGTGCTGCAACTACTGAGCCTGTGCAGCTAGAGCGCATGCTCCACAAGAGGCCACTGCAACGAGAAGCCTGAGCACAGCAGAGAAGAGCAGCCCCCGAGCCGCAACTAGAAAGAGCCCGTGCGCAGCAGTGACGGCCCAGTGCAACCGAAAATAAACAAGGAACTGAACAATCGCGACTTAGTTAAGAGAGAACAGGTACAAGGCTTAAAGTTTGCAAAGAAGAGACCAGAAGACTATACATATCCAACCCCAAACTGGCTCTCTCTAGGTGTAGACTAGGAAGCCCTTTACTTTTTATATTTCCTAGTTTATTTACCATAAACATG
Organism: Bos javanicus; assembly: GCF_032452875.1. Lineage (NCBI taxonomy): Eukaryota > Metazoa > Chordata > Mammalia > Artiodactyla > Bovidae > Bos > Bos javanicus. Next base: position 16,268,591 of record NC_083889.1, on the reverse strand, counting down.
TAAAGTATTTTCTTAAAATTAAAAACAAAAACAATGCTGCTGGCATACAAAATTAAACAACAAAAATGACAGGTGTGTTGTTCACTGAGTATTTAAGACAGGCCCCTGGCCCTGGGAAACCTGTCCAGTGATAGCCCTGGACTGGGGTCCCAGTGGAGTTCAAGAAGAAAAGAGTCCTTCACATTCACACGCGACGATATTTCATTTTTCATATTAAGAACATTTATGCCACTTAACTGCAAAAATGATAAAATGAGCTAAAACTGAGGATAAGAAATGAGGAATAATACTCTAGAGGCATATGGTCACCCAAGAACACGAATGGGAAACAGATGAAAACACTAAGCAGCCACACTCTAACCACCATGCTTTTTCTTGAAAAGTCCTAAGTACTGAACAATGGAAAGCACATAGGCCTCCCGCTGCAACAACAACGTGCCTGTTTCAACAGTCTGCGGCAGCAGTATCTTATAAGTTCAAGAAATCACAATGCCTCCATCTGATGTGCAAAATAGGTGATCCAAGTTATGCTCCGCAGCCCACTTTCCAATGCAAGACAACAAAACAAACAAAACAGGGACTTCCCAGGGTCCAGTGGTTATGAATATGACTTCTGGGGGAAGGCAGGGGGCACAGAGAGAAAATGCCAAGTATCACATTAAGAATTTTAGATTCTGATGAGCTGTTGAAATGATAATTTATTGATTTCACTTGTTTCTATTTTAAAAGCAAAACACAATCTGGTTTTAACTGTGTTTTGTGATTTACCACTAGAAAAATTTAAATTACATCTGGGGCTCATACTGTATTTTTATTGGACGCTGCTGATTTAGGCCAACTCAAGGCAAATTTAAGTGAACATGACGCTGTTGGGGAAGGCAGTCTGCACGATGGTTAGGGAGGCTGGAGTCTCCGAGCACGCATGCTCAATTGTGTCCCTCTCTGCTGTCCCATGGACTGCAGCCTGCCAGCTTCCGTCCATGGAATTTTCCAGGCAAGAATACTGGAGTGGGGTGTACTGCAACCTGTGTCTCTTGCATTTCTTGCATTGGCAGGTGGATTCTTAACCACTAGCACCACCCAGGAAGCCCGGAGTGTCTGCAATCCATATTCAATTCCTGACTTCATCACTGACTAGCTGTGTGAGAACGGACAAGTTGTTTCACCTCCCTGAGTCTGCTCCTCATCTAATAAACGAAACAGATGATCTAAGAGCAGTCTGTTCTGCTACCAAAAAAAAAGTTTCTTTAATGTGAATTAACATTGCTTCTGTGCATCTGGTCAGCAGGGGTGAGATGTTATATCACATGCATTTTCCCCACCATGTTAATGATTTAAGATCATCAGTGGTGGGCTTTCTGCTATTACAAAGAAAGTTTTAGCTATAAACAAACCCCTGAAAAAAAAAACCCTGAAAATCCTCCAGTAGTTCCCTCCTTTCGTTTAAGAAGCAGATGGTTAGTCACTTCAAGTACCTTTGCATTTTCCACTTCATCAAGCAACCTGGGGAGCTGCAATAGCACAAATGAAACAGCTAGAGATTCCCACATGTCTTGTTTTTTGAGAGGTGTATATTTTTTCCGATGAACCTTGATTAGTATATTATCTTAAAGAATGTCTAGGTTTCCAGGAATGCGTTTATGTCATAGCAGAAACACCTGCATAACATGTACTGTCATGTCAAACTGAAATAGAAAAATTTTTTATTAATTGAGAGAATATTGTGAGCTAACACAATACTATAGTCTGCTAGGCAGGAGTAGTTAAGTCAGAAACTTTATCTTCATTGCAGAAAATGTCAAGTCACAGAGAAAGACAAATACCATATAATATCATTTATATGTAGAATCTTAAAAAAAGACAAATGAACTTATTTACAAAACTGAAACAGACCCACGGACATAGAAAACAAACTTACAGTTAACAAGGGAGAAGTGGGGGGTAGAGATAAATTAGGAGTTTGGGATTAACATATACACACTGCTGCTGCTGCTAAGTCGCTTCAGTCGTGTCTGACTCCGTGCGACCCCATGGATGGCAGCTCACCAGGCTCCCCTGTCCCTGGGATTCTCCAGGCAAGAACACTGGAGTGGGTTGCCATTTCCTTCTCCAATGCATGAAAGTGAAAAGTGAAAGTGAAGTCACTCAGTCGTGTCCGACTCTTAGCGACCCCATGGACTGCAGCCCACCAGGCTCCTCCGTCCATGGGATTTTCCAGGCAAGAGTACTGGAGTGGGGTGCCATTGTCTTCTCCGATATACACACTACCATATATAAAACAGATAAACAACAAGGACCCACTGTATGGCACAGGGAACCATACTTAGTATTTTTTAACAACTTATAAACGAAAAGAATCTGAAAAAGAATCACTTTTCTATACATCTGAAACACAACACTGTAAATCAACTATAGTTCAATTTTAAAAAGTCTATTCAATGACTAAATATTTTACTGAAATTTGTCTCTTTTATAAAAAGGAAAAATTACAATTCTAATACTAATAAATAAAAAATAATTTTAACAAATTTCAATTCTAATACTACCAATAATAAGTTTAATACAAATGAAACAACAACAAATATATGTAGCATTGTTGAGCTTTATCTGATGCTCACTAGGCTGAAGTTATCTGTGCTGTGTATTTAAGAAAAAATGTTGAAAGACACATTTAAAATGCTGGAAAGCACTTGCTTAGTATAAAAATATAAGTTTGCATGTTAGTAGCATCTCTCTTTTCAAAATGCAAAGGAACCGATGGGGGTAAAGTCAAGTGTATTGTGCTGTGGCAACTGCCTTTTCAATGAATGAACATGGCTTTTTAAAGACAGTGTTTTGCAACTAGGAGGTGCAGAGGCATTATGAGAGGGAACGTGACTTCTTTTCCTTTTGCCAACAATCCTTCCCTTCCCCAAAGGTTGCCATTCATATTTTTATAGGGCATTTATAAAATGCCCATGTACATAAGAAAGATTTTTACTTAATAATTCTGATAGACACTCAACCAAACTACAATTCTAAGATGTTCATTTCCTATTTAAATTACTGGAAAAAATTATTTCCCATTAGCCCTCCTTTAAGAGCAGGCTCTGACAACTAAGTGATAGGGAAGGCGTGATTAGATCAGGACCCATTTTTTGAAAAAACAGGAGGAATAAGAAGGGAAGAAGAGGCTTTCCTGGTGGCTCAGATGGTAAAGCATCTGCCCACCATGCAGGAGACCTGGTTCTATCCCTGGGTCAGAAAGATCCCCTGGAGAAGAGAACGGCAACCCATTCCAGTATTCTTGCTTGGAAAATCCCACACACAGAGGAGTTCATGGGGTCTCAAAGAATCGGACACAACTGAGTGGCTAACATACACAAGGGAAGAAAGAGAAGAAAAAGAAAACAGGGAATATCCTTTAGGGTAGTGGTTCTCCAAATTCAGGGTCGAGAATCACTGCCTTTAGGCATTCTATCATTTTACAGGATTGAGGGGTCTGTTAGGAAACTTTTAAGCTTTAATTCTTTAAATATACCTGTTCAGTACAATTTGAGGGAAAGATTTTTATATGGTCAATTGTATGCTCAAAATCAAATGAAGATTCTAAGTTTTGCTTGACCTTGTTCTTTGTTTCCTGTATGGTTAACCTACTTCTTGAGATAAAAAAAAACAACTAAGTGGAAATAAGGTTATAGGCCAGCAGGTTGGTACACAGGGCTGGCTGCCTGCCTTTTTGCGTGGCATAGATCTTGGATCAGTTCTCATCTTTTCAAGACCAAACACCCAATTTTATCACTTCAGCCAGAAATAAACAGGCCCTGGGAAAATGAAACATAAGAGGCTGACAACTCCCATGATCAACTTTTAAATTTATTATGAGAAATATAATTGCTAAGAAGACTAGAAGATTCAGATCTACAGGACCAGCTACACAGAAAATCAAATCACTATCAGCTGACTGAAGGGCAGAGCTGGGGGCTCCCGTTTGCAAGTGAGAAATAAGTCCAGAAGGCGGAGGCACCCAGGTCAGCGGCAGGATTATGGTCTTCAAATTCATACCTGGGCTGATCTTGCACGCATTCCACCTGGCCCACTAGTCCTCCATTTGGAAAAGGCCTCAGGAATTTTCCAAAATGACTAAAACATCCCTCTCTCTTACCACACTTGGGAGAAACTCAGGGCCTTAATTACCTAGCTCATCAACAGGTATTTATCCAAACACTTATGTACCAGGCTCTATCTAAACACTGGGAATAGAAAAATACCAAGATAACTCCACCACTCCAAAAGTGTACAGTTTAGGAGAGAGGGAGGAATTGGAAAAACAGACACAAGCAAATGATTATAAAACACTGCAGTAAATGAAATGACATAGCAATGCACAAAGTGCCAAGGGGAACTCCCAGGGGCTACACTTAGAAAGGCGGGTTTCTGGAAAGCTTTTCCACTGAGCCTGTATCCTCTGCATCGTGGGAGGAAGACCAGGAAAGATGCAATCCAATTACAAACCATAGTAAATGGCTGCTGTAATACACGTAATAGTGACAACCCTAGCTTCTATGTCTATTTCATAACACGAAAATTTCTGATTTTAACCCAAATTCTGTGTTCTTTAAAGTGAGGCATTAAATCTGGGCAGTTTCAAATCAAATTGGGTAGAAATAGATTATCTAAATAGGTGGAAAAGTCAAATTATGGGTAGTTTAAAAATTTTGTTTAAATTACTTTTGACAGAAACCATGTTTGCCACAAAGAGGTTTTAGTACTGATCTTTAGTCAGGTAGCATAATTTTTATTTGAAAGTCATTTCCTTTAACGAGGTTAATATCCTTAGGTTTACTCTCATTTAAACTGTGGCTTTCCTTAGTAACTATCTTCTACGGTTTTAAAAAGTAGTATGTTCTATCAAGGAGAGATAAAAGCAGGCAATTTTTCATCGCTCTTCAGTTTAATACTTCTTAGGGAAGGGGAAAAGCAAAGAAAAAGCAAAAGCAGGAAGCCTTTTAGATAAATTAATAAATTGTAGTAAAATATCTAGGTTTTTAAAGCTTTCCTTTCGTATATCTTATGCTCTGAGATTTGAATCATAACATTTTCCTATGATAAGTCAAAGACTTCGGGGAAATACGATAGCGGAAACAAAATATAAATAGTCTCAAGTTTCTCATTTCAAACAAGTTAACACAGATGCGAAGCGTACGCTGGCCGCTGGTATTGCCTGAGTTCAAAAGTTAGCACGTCGAGCTAAGGTGACTCTGACTGCTGCTCAGCCGCACTCCCGCTCAGCCGCACTCCCCCTCCGCCGCATCCCCCTACCCCGCTTCTGCCCCGAGCAGCCTGAAAGTACAAACGGAGTCCCTTCGGTCCTGCAGCTTACAGTTCTAGCAAGTCTCCGCGAGGGCTTGCTCTGACCTGCTCCACTTCCACTAGGTATCAGGTGGAAGGACGGTCGCTCCTTCAGGACTGTGCGGGACGCGCTGGGCCACGCGGGGGCGCATGCGCACCGGGGCGCCAGCCCGCCCAACGAGCTCCCGCCGCTCCCGCCTGCTCTCGCCCCACCTGGCGACTGGCTCTGACAGGCTCCTACCCCCAGGGCTCTGTGAGCCCCCACCCCTGAAATCTCATCTAGGCGCGTACTGCTCTGCCAGTCCGTCAGCACCCTGCGCCGAAGCTCGCTCGAGAGGAGCCGGGGCTCGGGGACAGGCCGCAGGTCGCGCTCTCATTGGCTGAAGCGCGCCAGGCCTTCCTCTCTGGGGCGCCTGCGCGCAGCCCGGGACGCGGGTTAAAACCCTAGCGGTTCTCAGCCCCACGGTGACGTCGGCGACCCGGTGATCGCTTGCCTTCCCGCAGAGTAGAAGCCCCCAGTCCCTCTGTTTTCTTACCTCCTGGCCTGGAGGAGGCTGTGCGCACTCACCGGAAAGCTTTAGGAGGCGCGAATGAGTGCTAACGGATATGAAGGACTAGGTGGTAGGGAGTCGGAAGGTGACTGGGCGGTAGGTAGCCAGGCTTGGCCCGAGGGTCGCCGGAGAGGGCAAGGAGGGAAGGGCGACCGAGCGCGCGCATGCGCTGGCTCTGCTCTCCGCCCCGGCCCGGGTCCCTTCAACCTGGGAGGGGAGGAGGCTGGCTTGGCGGATCAGTCCGCAGAGTGCGCGGGTCTGTCGCCTTAAGACGACTCTCACTTGACAGCTCCAGATTTAAAGGTCTTACTGAGTATCCTTTGACTTCCTTAACACAAATACCAATGAAAACAATTTATTGTCTCCGATTTGCATTTTTGACTTTGGCCCCTTCGGTATCTAGATGTTTTGAAACCTTGAGCATTCTCCACTATCAGTTTGGGGTTTTTACTGTTAGCTGTATTTCGCTTCTATGGCTTTGGTTATTCCCATAAACTGCCACAGATGAAATAAAGCAAATACTATAACCGCTCTCCTCTTTCTCCTATCTTTTGGTACTGTTGACCGATGTAGGGGGAAAAAACCAAAAACCCAAGACCTCCCTTTGTTTCAGCCCTAAGGGTTCTTGACTACTCATTCGTTAGAAACAATCTGGTCAATCTGTGGTCCGTTCCACCCAATCCCATTTTCCCTAAAAGCTTAATTTACCATCTTCTGCATCTTCATCCTTTCAAGTCCAACCTTGCCACCAGCATCGAAATGGCTTCATATTTCTTTCTTTTCTTTGGGTTTTAGTTACCAGCTATAGAAAAAACAAGTTTCTACCTGTCCACTTACTGTTCTTCACTTGTCCTCAAAAGTACTTCAAACTGATGGTAATAATCTCCAAACCCAATTTATTTCCTAGGTGCTGAATTTCAGTGATGGCGATTAGTCACCCAGTTTGTTCATATTGGAAAACTGGGCCTCTTTCTGGACATCTTCTGCCTCACTTCCCATATACCATTCATGAGGGTATTCATTCTACATTTTATCATAGTAAGGCATTTTGCTAAGTGTTAGGTTTTAGCTTTTTCATTCTTGTGAGGTTATAGACTTACTTCAGTAATGCTGCCATTACATATTCTGGGAACTCCTTTAAGAAATACTTTCAGTCCTCCTAGTCACCACTTATTCTTCTTAAATCAGTCCCCTTACTCAAACATTTCTCTAAATGATTTAAATTATGGTTTGAAGTATCAAATCAAGGGTTGAAGATGACTACCTTGGAGAATGACTGCTGCAGATTCTGCAGATGGCTTCAGAAAAGGAGTTTAAACTTCCTAAGGCAGTTTGAAAGGTACAATTCTTGTTTGGATATTTAAGTTCTGGCATATTTGTTTAAAATACTGTTGTCTTTATTCATACCTAATGTACATAAATTACAAATCTTCAAGAAACAGTATTTTAAGATACACTGAAAGAAAATTTAGAGAATAAAATTTTTGGTATAACTCAGAAGGTATTCTAGAATTTTAGTGTTTGAGTCATTTTCCAGTATTATTTTTACTACTCTAGAGTAAAAATGTAGAACAAGCTTTAGACACTGGACTGAGTGTTCACCAAATTTACTTTAGGCCCCTAATGGTTGTTCTGAAAGCTCCAGACACCTGCTTGCATATTTTCTCCTTTATGTCTCCCTCTTATTAAATGCTGCACCATTCTTGAGTTTACCTAAAGAGAAGTCAAGAAGTAATTTCAAAAATCATTTGCAGTATGGGAAAACTTCTAAATTGCATATATCAATCAAAATTTTTAATGTCTGAAAACTACTGACATACTACACATCAATAAAGAGCAAAAGCTGAATATAGTGAAAACTATCTATTTTTATTACCTTTTATTTTCAACAATGATTACTTGAACTTAAAAAAAAAAAAAAGCCTTTATAACTAATGGTTATTGAAAAGCCAAACCTTTCCGGCCCACTTCATATTCTCTTTCAACCATTTCAGGGCAGAACACTGTTCCAAACTATAAACCTGTTCCTTATTAACATTGACAGTCATGTGCTTAATGAAAAGCTTTGGATCTGATATACGAGCAGCCGTAATTAATCTTTCCACTGCAGCTTGATAATCATCCTTGCTCCGAGATTTGTTTTCTTCAGATCTACAAAGTGAACACCTCACAAAGTCAGAAACTCTAAAAGGAAGCTATATAGTTTCTTTAAAAGATAGTAATTTTACGTGTATTAGTTCTAAGCTATGACAATCATCAACTATATTCTATCAGTGGCTTTCATACTTGTTTGACTATGATGCACAGTAATAAAGACACTTTATATTGTGACCCAGTATAAACCTGCTACATAAAAACTTAAATAAAAGTTTTACAGAACAAGACTTAACTCTTATGACCTTATATTCTATTTAAATAAAAGTTTTACAGAACAAGACTTAACTCTTATGACCTTCTATTCTGGTTTATTTTTTAAAATAAAATGGTTGCAACCCCCTAAATTGATTTCACTACCCAAACAGGCTACAACCCGCAGTCTGGAAACAATTATCTAGAACACAACTTATTACGTCTCTCTTTGTCATTAATAACTGTATAATTAATTATTATAATGCATAAAGTAATATTAAATTTAATCAAGTTTGGAGATACTAACATTCCATGTTTTACCTTGATACAACTATTTTCAATTGTAAGTATATACTTAATATGAAGCTCACATTTGGTAACAGAAATAATTGCTGTATGCCTTTACTCAATTTCCAGTTATTTTCTTCAGTCCTGATTAAAGGTATTATATTGTGTGCTATATTATATTAAAGTGCTATAATTTACTTTTTTTTTTCAGAATTTACTTTTAAACTAACTTTTCTACCAGTCTCCAAATTAAAAAAAAACTCATACATTATAGCTATTTCTCCTGTGGGATAGGGAGTAAGAGTATATAAAATAGAGATATAGCTGTTACTAGGCATCACCTTCTCCTCTGTGTTCCCTGCATCCTGCCCTGGGCACACAGAGGGTCCGGCAGCAAAGCCCAAGTGTAAGTGTACCTGCATTAGCACCAAGTGTGACCCACAGAGTGGGGGGAGTGAGGACTTCCACTTGGAACAGGAATCAGTGATCACAGGGAGCAAAGATCGGTCAGGCAGCTTCTAGTACATTCTAGCTTAGGATTAGTGTCTGAAATCTGGGCATATGCCAACTACGTGCAGTTTTTGAGTCTGAAGATGAATTAAATTCTCTCTCAGAGGTTAATGTAACAAAGCAGGGCTCAGTATGATAATAGAGAAAACAATATTGGTTTGGACAAAACAGAGGCTCTAGGCATGTCACTAGTTATGGACTGGTGTCACAAATACCACCCCCTCTACATTCAATAATGAATAGAGACTGCATATGTGTGGGGAATGGAAACTTATGAGAAAACCAAACCCTCATTAGGATAATGGGGAATGCGAATAACTCATGCTACTGTAGTGCACAGTCATAAATATAAGGCCCTCAGAAAAGAGCTCTAGCAAAAAAACTAATTTTAGTGAGTTTAAAATGTTTCAGGTCTCTTGCATTTCTGGAAATTTTGACAGCAGAGACTGATTATTCCCTTGTTCCAGATTTTAAGGATGTTTACTACAGTGAACAACTTTGAAAGACAAAGATAGCTTCTCCTTCGGGAGCCAAAGACAGGTTTGCTTACAGCCTTACAAGGTGGAGACAGCCTTACTACCTGCAAAGCAAAGGGGCAGGCATGCTGATAATCCATTAGAAAAGATCTGGGACCCTAAGTTCAGAATTCCTCTCCTGTAATGGAACTCACTTCATGTACAGGTATCTATGAGGGTTCGAGTGTGGGACTTGGGAACAAGAGGAAGAGATGCAAATCTGCAGATAATCCTGCTGCTTGCTGTGCCATGAGTGATCAAGTCCTGTCTCCAACCCACAAGTCTTGTGTCTTATGCCAGGACCTGTGAAACTGTGGCAGGCTCACTGATAGCCTGCAAATAGGTGAAATGTCAGAGCCTTCACAGATCTGGTCACAAAGTTCAAAAAGGGCACTGTAGCTTCCTCCTTGTTTTCTCCTGGACCACTCACTCTGAAAGAAGTTAGCTGTCGTGCCATGAAGACACTTGAGGAACTTATGGAGGGGCCTGTGTGGTGAGGAGCTGAGGCTTCCTGCTGACAGGCATGAGTAAGCCAGCTGGGAGATGGATCCTCCCACCTCAGTGAAGTCATTAGGTGGCAGACTGCAGGTCCTGACCACATCCTGACTCCAGGATCTGAGAGACTCTGAGCCAGAACCATCTGGCTAAGGTCCCCCAACATTCCTGACCCACAGGAACTAAGATAATTTCTGCCATTTTAAGCCACTAAGTTTTGGGATAACATGCACTGTTAAGAGATAGCTAACAGAATATTCAGTCTGAAGATCTGGTTTCTAACACCAGTAAACTGAAGTAAAATTCTTGTTAAGATACTCTCAAACAGGAGCCCTGTGAGACCCTTATCTTACAAGTTTCCTGGATAAAGCTGACAAGAAATTGGAATGGTGCACAACTACATCCTGAGACTTTGAACAAAATGATCGGAAAGGATGCCACTCTGGTCCAACAGCCACACAGTAATATTCATGCACTTCTTACAACATTTTAAAATATTGAAACTAGACTGATGGCTTTATTTTCAACAGGATTCTTGACTGAATCTAATAAATGATCATGTATTTCCCTTTTAGACCTGGTTCTTACATCTTTTATGTTGACCAAAAAAAAAAATAACTTTCAGGTACCTATCTGAAAACCACCAGTAAAGGACAAAGGTCCATATCTAAAGAAGACCCATTTCTTTGGCTATCTAACAAGATCTTTGAAACTGTTTAAATGTTTATTGAAAGGTACTTAGTTTTAAATCTCAAATAGGTCAAATCCTTTCTCAACGTGTTACCAAAGTTTGGCAATACACACATGCACAAGTATATAAACATATATATATATACAAATGCTTTATATATATACACAAATAGATAAAACGTTTACATCCTAGGGCAGGTGTAGGGATGACCTACTGTCAGGATGCAGTTAGAAATATTTCAACCAACCTTTTTAAAACTATCTGCAGCATCTGTGTAGAAGTTCCAGGACTCTGAATACTACTAGCATTAGATACCAGGAAGATTTCAATAGCTAAAAGCATTTCAATTTCAGACAAATAGGATGGAATCAGGAGAAGTTTTCGGTACAAATTTCCTTCCAGTGGTGGGTAGCAACCCAGTGAAAGAGCACCTGAAAATCAAGTAATAGATCAAACTTTACTAAAACTCCAACAGGTGAAAACATAGGCTTCCAAAATATCTATAGGTGATAATTATTTTTGTTTCAGAATAAATCTTCACATTAGAGGCAGATTTATCACATTAAATTATATGGTAGTGAGCTTATCCTAGTACATTTGAGATCATTCTTTGTAAAATGTTTTTGAAATATTAAGTTTGAAGCGAGAAACTGCCCACTTACTTTAAGCCATAGTCAATACAACATAATAAAATATTTCCACTAGATGTGATTTTAAGTGTTTGTTAACCTGTGTGTGAAGATAAATCCAAAGAGAGTTCCATCGATATGTTAAATGTCAACAGTGTTGGGAAATGTGATGCTCTGAAGACTGACCAGTGACTATAAATTACTCATTTCATTTTATAACTCAGGTACATTAGGAAAAAAAAAACAACAAAAATACTCTTTATAACCTCACTTGTTTAAGTCCCTAAAGTTTCACTGCATATGAAAATCAGGCATAGGTGTGTTTACGTAAGAGGAAAAGTACTAATAAGAAAAGTACTGAATTGTACTCAGGCATTAATTGCTTTAACACACTGCTTAAAAAAATGTCTTTAAAAATAAATTATTACCAGGGTTGAAAGAATCTGGGGGGATGGGGGGTGAATCAATGCATATGGGGTTTCTTTTTGGCTTGATAAAAATGTTCTAAAATTGATTGTGGTGATGGTTGCACAATTCTGTATATACACTAAAATTACTGAATTGTACATGTTTAAATGGGTAAACTGTGTGGTATTTGAATTTTATCTTAATAAAGCTATTAATTAAAATTTTTTAATGGTTAAGTTTAGCTGTTTTAATACAAAATTTCATCTTCGGCTAAAAAACATAAAGATCATAGAAATCTCAGTTAAATGTTTCCAAGTTAATAATTTGTTTCTGTGGCATACATAAATGCCTTCTGATGGCATTTTCCCCAAATCAAACAGTTATTTGGAAAAAAATAATCTCATTAACATCAATTCTAAAAACTAAAATCAAGAAGGTATAGCTAATAGTAACTTACATACTTTGTGGTGTGATTTCTAGCATTCTGCAGAGAGAGTATGAGGAGTTGAAACATAACCACAAAATTGAAATGAGGTGTTATGAACAAACAGTTCCACCTTGCCTCTAGATTTCTGATCATCCTTTTAAAAAAATTCAGTTTTCAAAACTTTTTATTGTAACTGGCAATAAGAAATACATTTTACATAATGACCCTAGCACACATATAAGAATATCAAATAATATATAATATTACTATCTGCAATGCATACTAATATTTTCTTTCACATCTCATTGGGGAAATAAAAGTTACCACTTGCTAAACTGATCCCAGCTGGCAACATGAGAAACATGTCCAGTTCCGAGAGGTTTCTGTTGGCGCCGATGGGGTGGCTGGGATGTTTGACACGTACGGCACAACAGTGACAGAGAAGGTACTCAAATGTTTGTTATACAGATGGTGGTGGTAGAATTGGACATTTATGACAAACCACTGCATGAAGGCAGAAAAGAACTCCTTTGTAGATCACAGCATTGTTTTCTAATTAAAATACCTGCGAGGAGGTTGGGACTGGAGGAAGTATTCCTTTTCTAGGCTTACTTGTTAGAAAAGAACAACTGTTAACAGATGAACAAAGTTCTATTGCTGAGAGCCATGTGAAAACCCATCACATATCATGTTGCACAGTAATGACAGCCTCTGTACTTCCTGTGTGCCTGTTTTAAAATATTCTAACCAAAAAGGTCAGGGATAAGTACACATTCCTAAAACTTCATTTTACCAACTGTTTTACTCCTATATATTTATAAAATACACCAAACTGGTTCAAATTCTGTCATTTATTTCCTTTTCATATCCTCCAGTGGACATGCCAATATGCAAAGAAATAAAAATATAATAATTAGAAATAAGAGACATAACAGGTTTCAAAAGAGCACAAATCTGTGTAGACCACTGTTTTTAAACATGTATAAACCGACCTTTTCATATATTTAATGTCACTTTGTGAATATTATACATAGATGTCAGGTTAGAAAATCAAATTCAAAAGCAATATATCAAAATTAAAGTTTAAAATGTAACTTACTTTTGTAGTGGGCTCTGGCTTTGAGCCATAAACAACTCCTTCCTAAAGAAGTAATTAATCTTCTAAGAAAGGAAAAATCAATAGGGATGCTCTTTGAAATCATGAATTCTGCTACAGAGGATGACATACCGAGGCTGTTGCTTTCTATACAGGCATCTAGAAGTTTATTAAAAAGTAGGCTATACTGTGAGACCTCCACAGTTTCTGGAAAAAAAAAATTGATAAAATGAAACTGATCCACTTTCATCTCTCAAACTTCTCTTCTACTCCCTTCGTTTCCTCTCTACTCTCCTTGGCCCATTCCTACCTACTGTAGGAGACAGTCACCAAAATGCAATCATCTTATACACTAAGTTAACAAAAATAAAGCATTCAACAAAAGCAAAACGGTGTGTCCACTTTGTAATGGAGGATGTGAAAGGAATGTGACCATAGAGGCTGCATTAACATCCCTGTCCATGGTTTCCTATGTGACTGCATCTGTATGGTTCTGTCTGCATTCTATCTATAGCGTGGACCTCAGACTTACATCTCCTGTTACTAAAAATAAAACAACCACTCACAAATATTCACTCTCAAATTAAAAAAAAAAAAACACAAAAAACCCTCCTTTCTTGGGTATGTCTACTCCTTTCTGCCTTTCATTCAGAAGAAAGTGAAGTCACCTTGGAGACTTCCAACTCTTTTATTCGCTAAATTCAATTAGGTGGGTCTATGACCTAGACTCTAGGTCTTTAATGGGCTTCCCTTGTGGCTCAGCTGGTAAAGAATCTGCCTGCAAGGCAGGAGACCTGGGTTCAACCCCTGGGCTGGAAGATCCCCTGGAGAAGGGTAAGGCTACCCACTCCAGTATTCTGGCCTAGAGAATTCCATGGACTGTTATAGTGCATGGGGTTGCAAAGAGTTGGACATGACTGAGTGACTTTCACTTTCACAGTCTTTATTACTTTTGGATTTTTCAGTGGTCCAGGCCTTATCAGGAAATTTATCTTCCTACCTTATACTAGAGGAACTTTCCTAAAATACCAACTTCATTATGTCATTCCCTGACCCCAAAACTCAGGGGATCCCCAACTACACATAGAAAAGTAAATTCTTTTAGCTTGCCATTCAGGGTCTTCCAAAATCTGGCACAACTATCTGATCAATCTCACTATTATTACTTTGTTTCATTATTAAGATAACTGTATATCAAAAGCTAGTTCTACAGCAACCATTGTACCAGAGATACTAAAATAAAGAAAACCTCATTGACTTTAAGAACCTTACTATCTAGAGGGAGAAAAGCATAAGAATGTTAATGACAATACAGAATCTCAGTGGAATACATGGGAAAATGGAGACTGACAAAGCACTGAGGGGAGAAGTCAACGTTTCATTAAACATGAACCCATGCCCTGAACCCACTGCTCAGCTCATTCCTGACCCAAAGCTTCTGCTGTTTCCCTTGACATGGACTCTCTCCTGCTATTGACCTATGACCTGCAAGCATTCAGCACTACCTGCCACTGCCCACGTGGGCATCTATTTCTTTGAACTTGTCATCTGCTGTATTTCCTCCATTTATTCCATGTTTTTCTATGTTACAATGGAGACTAAGTTCCATCTTTGTTATGTGATTAATTTACTTGTTTGCTGATGACTTGACAGAGGAAGGAAAAGGGGAATGATGAAATGCTGCTTTCAGGAACTGCTGACAGACAACCCAAAGATAAACATTTCTGTTTTTGTTTTTTTTTTTAAAACCATCAGGAAAGCATATTCAATTTGCAGAGAGCACATTTTACAAAAACAAATATCATTAAAAATATATGCTGGAATATAAAATTCAACCAAGACAGGTGGAGAACTGTTTCTTATTAAATACCAGATGGGCCAGAGATAATTAATCTAGACTTTGACAAAACATACCTTGAGAATTTTGAAAACCTGGTAGATTTTGCAAAACTTCAAATGTCTGTCTGTAAAGACTCTTCGCTAAGATTTCGTGTGCGATTGTACAGAGCAGATTATGCCGATTGAGCACATCCAGTCGATCGCAAGGCCATACTGGTGTATTAATGATCCACTCAGACTCTTACAAGAAGGAAAAGTACAAGTACTTTACACCATGAAAATTACTTAACAGTATAATCACAACTAATGTTTTTAAATATCTTTTGGAGAAAGTGGCAAAACTGAAATATGCATACTCAGAAAGATAACCACAGCTCAGATTTATTAGCAACAATGTATATAGTGATGATCAGCATTCTAAGAAGATGCAAACTAATGACCACTGTTATTTTAATCTTTTTACTAATTCTTCATTTTTCTAAATGTACTAATCAGTTATTGATTCTGAAGTTAATGATTACTTTTATATGATGTTTAAGATTATAATGTGTATATGTTATACTGTAAAATATTGTGTGGACAAATTGAACAATTTTACAGTAAAGAATACATAATTTAATTAGTTTTGGTATTCTTGGGGAACAGCTTTTCCCCACAATATCTGCCTATTTAAAATTTTTTAAATAAAATATTTGCTATGTACAAGTTAACATCTAACATATATAAATAATAAAAACATAATAATAAAAAGAACACTTAGGTAACCAACACACAGCTTAAAAAAAAAAAGAGAGTATTACCTATACTGAAGTTCCTTAATTTCTGCCAATTTTCACATTGAGAAAAACAGTGGCAGACTGTAGTGCAGAATACCGAGGTGCTAACATGGTAGAAATGTCAGTATTTTACTATTTACCTAATCCCTCAATCATTATACATGTGATGGGACTCATAATGAAATGCTGTTATGTAACAGTCAAATCACATTTCTGCATTATTTTTCAACTGGACTAAGAGCAGGAGTTATGCTTTTGTGCCCTTTCCAGCATGGTAAATACAGAAAGTATTACAGAAAGATTTGGTAATTCAAGTATACAATGCCAAAATAAAGCCTTAAGTATGGAGAAGAAAACTTTAAACCAGGAGCTTGTTTTAAAATTACTAGAGCCCACTTGACTGGCAGACTTGATTTATACTACCTACGAGGCAACATTTTACAAATATTCAGTTCAGTTCAGTTCAGTCGCTCAGTCGTGTCTGACTCTTAGCGATCCCATGAATAACAGCACGCCAGGCCTCCCTGTCCATCACCAACTCTCAGAGTTTACCCAAACCCATGTCCATCCAGCCATCTCATCCTCTGTTGTCCTCTTCTCCTCCTGCCCCCAATCCCTCCCAGCATCAGGGTCCCTTCCAGTGAGTCAACTCTTCGCATGAGGTGGCCAAAGTATTGGAATTTCAGCTTCAGCATCAGTCTTTCCAATGAACACCCAGGACTGATCTCCTTTAGGATGGACTGGTTGGATCTCCTTGCAGTCCAAGGGACTCTCAAGTCTTCTCCAACACCACAGTTCAAAAACATCAATTCTTTGGCACTGAGCTTTCTTCACAGTCTAACTCTCACATCCATACATGACCACTGGAAAAACCACAGCCTTGACTAGATGGACCTTTGTTGGCAAAGTAATGTCTCTGCTTTTGAATATGCTATCTAGGTTGGTCATAACTTTCCTTCCAAGGAGTAAGCAAATATTAGTGCTCTACTATTACTAATTCATTTACACAGACACCTTCATTAACCTACTTGTAAAGTGATTAAATCAATAATGAAGAGAAATACTGAAGAGACTAAGAACATGAACTAGTAATTCACAAAAGAGTTAAGTAAAAATGGAAACAAAAAGAAAAATAGTTAAATTCTGTAATAAGCAATTAAATGCAAAATGAAACAGTGACTATCACTTTTATCCTATCAAACTAGCAAAGAGATAGGAAAAATAATAATATTCAAAGGTGCCAAGGTTGTTTCATAACTTAAACGCTGGTAAGATGACTATAATTAGCAAATTTCTAAAGGTGTAGAGTGCTTTTGAATTCTAGTCACATATTTAAAACCTAGAATGGAATATTCAGAACAGCCAGATTAGGGTTTACCTAAACATGCACCAGTTTGTCAGATAACTAAAAACCATGAAACTGGGGAGTAACATCTGTATTGTCAATGTACACCCATGGCCCTAACAGGACAGGCTGTACATATGGTACCTATGCAATAGTTTTCTAAGGATTTTCTCACAAAGGGAAGCTTTCTAATAAACTCAAAATAATTTGCTGCAAATCTGAATGGCACTAAGGGCAAATATGCCAACATTTACCAAATAGCTTTAAACTGCCCTTACCTTTGCCCAGCAATTCCATCAGAATTTACCCCAAGGGCATAATAAAGATTTAGCAGGGATGTTTAGAAGGGATTATTGTTTATCATAGCAATTAAAAACCAGCTAGTTCAAGAAAAGTGGATGCATGGACATATCTATGTATCTGTGTTTATCTATATTTGTTCATAAGATGGAAAACTATGCAGCCCATTAAGTGATGTTGGAGAGGAACATCTCCTTTCACAGAAAAATGTCCAAGGAAAGACTTCTGCCTAAACAAAATGCAAGATATAAAAGAGTCTGTATAGCAACACTATGGTGTTATTTATAACATCGGATGGGTGGCTAAATAAGAATTTTTTTTATCATCAGTTTTGCTTATCTATCCCTTATTATTTCTCTAAAATGACTAAGTATTACTTACATAAAGGCAATAAAAGAAAGAAAAAGTAAAAGTGAAGTTGCTCAGTCGTGTCCGACTCTTTGCAACCCCATGGACTGTAGCCTACAAGGCTCCTCAGTCCATGGAATTTTCCAGGCAAGAGTATTGGAGTGGGTTGCCATTTCCTTCTCCAGGGGATCTTCCCAAACCAGGGACTGAACCCTGTCTCCCGCACTGCAGGCAGACGCTTTACCGTCTGAGCCATCAGAGAAGCCCAATAAAGGCAATAAAAGTTACTTTAAAATTTAAGAGCAGATTCTCAACAAATAGCATAACTTTTTTTAAACAAAAATTTGTATTCTAGAATGTTAAAAGATACTTATTTTTCAGCCTCCAAACCTTGATTATAAAATTGTGGTTTTAACGTTTTTTTCCCCTTTTTTTAAATGCTGGTAAGGGTATAAGGCAAGGTAGGAATTTGTTGCTCATTTGCCAGGAAACAAGGTGCTGAGCAAGAGTTCAAAATGTGAGAGTGTACACATGAAAAGTCAAAAACAATGGAGTACTTCTCACCAAAAAGTCTGCTGCACAATAAATAAAAACGTGTAAGATATTCTACAGTTCTCAAACGAAGTGTATGTAAACCCCTTCTTTAAAAAAGTTTAGTAGGTAATAATTGCACATGTTTTTAAAAGGGAAAAA